>NC_087276.1:19662500-20287500 GCF_015220805.1 Pogoniulus pusillus | reverse complement strand
CATTTTCTAGCTGTTGTTCTGCAAATGGCATCCAAAGTACTGAACTCTTATCACTGAGGGAGGAATTTCTTTGTTCAGCCATTTATTTTTCATAGGCATTTATACACACAGACACTGAGACGTGCTTGTGATCTGTCTCCCACCCACGGGGCAGCATTGCCTTACACATCACTAAAAGAATGTGTGATAGTGCTTTCAAATGACACAAGCATGGATGCAGAAGCAGCCTCACTGACTGCATCTACAGTCCACAGGAACATGTTTGTCTTAAAACTATGTGCAACAAGTTTGTTTCCTACTTAGTGTGTCTTATACAGCTGCAGGGGTGAGATTTTCTTTTAGATGCTTTAGTGAGATTCAGAGTTGGCCTTTTGCTTACTGTTTGCTTCCAGATTAAATAGTGAGTGGATGTTGTATTCTCAGACAAATTGAGTCACTGGGCTTCCAAGTCCTCCTTTAAATTAGACTTTCTTTAAAGAGAGTTTGGGAAAGCTTCTGGGGACTTGACCATGCTATAGTTTTTACTCTGAAATGTTAACATTTGCTGTCACATTGTGCTTCTATTTGCTATGAGAAATGGTGCCCTTACAATTCTGCTATGAAACAAAGACATCTGTGTGAGCAGCAGGACCCATCTCCAGAGCTGTGCACAGCAAGAAATGCAGGGCTGTGTGCTTCAGGTGCTGCAGCAGCCAAGTGCCACATGCAGTTGTTGAACACAGAACTTGTCCTTCTAAAGGTCCTGAGTGCTGTGCCTGCGTTCCAAGTTAGCACATGCCTTACAGAAAAATAACTGGGGCAGTGGTCCCAGGGCTGATGTTGCAGATACACATTGAGCATCTTTTTCACTGGTCTAATACTTCCTTTTATAATTTTTTGTCATTACAAAAGTTCTTTCAGTTGGAAAAGAATTGCAAGTTAGGTTTGGGGCTTTGTAGCAGTTTAGAAGTTTTCTGTTTTGGTATTTATGCAGATTTGATGGTAGCAAATGTGAAAAAAAAAAGGCAAAATAAAGGATTGCTGCATGGTTTTGTTGGAGTGCAGGACATGAAATATGATAAAGAAATTCCTCTCATCTTTGTTTGCCTTTCCAGAGGGATGTAAGGGACTTTGAGGAGGGGCAGAACGTTTTGTTGTTTCTCCACATTTCAAATCATGATCAAAATCTCTCTGCAATCCCTGATGGTGCTTCAGAGACACCAGAGCTGTTGATGAGCGCTGTTAAAACCTCAGTGTCTCTCAAGGCATAGACTTTATTCTGTTAAATGCAGCTCCTAAAGCTGAACAGCCCCGAGGCATTGCTGCCAGCCAGCTCAGACTAAGCCGCTAGAAGCAGAAGCCTTCAGAGGAGCCAAACCTCTTGGCACCGTGATTGCCAGTGGTCACAGCCACCGTATCTG
This sequence comes from Pogoniulus pusillus, assembly GCF_015220805.1. Taxonomy (NCBI): domain Eukaryota; kingdom Metazoa; phylum Chordata; class Aves; order Piciformes; family Lybiidae; genus Pogoniulus; species Pogoniulus pusillus. The sequence goes on along the minus strand of NC_087276.1, from coordinate 20,286,100 downwards.
AGGTGACCGCAGGCATCCGGGTACCCTCCCGCTCTAGTTCCTGGATGGGAGCAGAGTTGCACCATCACTAGCGTCCTGAATGTGCTCATCAGGTGCACTTCTTATATTGCTCAGCTTTATGATTCTCAGCATTGGTTACAGGGTTCACTCTAGCAAAAAAACCTTTTAACTGGCCTAGTTTAAGATGTAGAAACTTTTCAGATGCCTTGAGACTGGGGCTTTAGAAGATGAGAAGTACACCATGCTGAGTGATTTTCCTGCTCCTAAGCAGGATCCTAACTGTTTCTTCACAGAGTAGTTGCAGACATTAAGGCCTATCTCAGTTTTGCATGTTTTTGCAAAACTTTCTGTCGTTTCTTGCTCTTGACGATTCCAATAAACATAAACAGAGGGGAGAAATAATTTTAGCATAGCATTGGGATACTTTCTTTGTGGTTTGTTTTTACTTTGTGGCATTCAGAGCAACTGTAGTTGGGGGTTTAATGTGTTAAGCAGGAAGGATATAGCTGTAGCAGCAATTTGGGAGGGAAAAGTGAGCAGCAGATGTCTCCCATATTATTTGTTCAAGTCCATTGTTGGCATATACATAAAACTCAGACAGCATGATGGACATTACTGCTTTTGGGGTGGGAGGAGGAGTATAGTTTATCACTGATGGGCCTAATAATTTTTCTTTTCCCCAATTATTTGAGGATGAATGTTAAGAGCTATCTAGAACCAGGCAATTGTTACTGATTTGGGGATGCTCTGCTAGGCTATACATCTCCTAGGACCACATGCACTGTATCAATCGCGACCTCGAGGAAGCAGAGAGCACAAGAGACTGAACTTACGTTTGACAGTGCTGCGTGACTCCTGGAACCCAGCTGACTCTGAACCCCAGCCCAGGGTTTCACACTCGCGCTCCTCCCCTTGCCCATGCCTGGCACTCGTGCTCGCACCTCCTCTGCTCCTTTCTGCCAGCCAGCACATCTTCCAGAGCCCCCACGCTGCGCTTGCGCCGTCCCTCCAGGGTCTGGTACACCAGTTGGGAGTAAAGGCAGCTGCGTTGTTAAGGATCAGTGAGACCAGGGCTACCAACACGGCTGTGGCTACCAGTTTTGGACAGTCATATCTGACTGTCAGCTTGCTGCCAGTCTCTATTTGCGGAAGGACGCAAGGTCTCAGTCAGCTGCGGCACATTGAAATGGGGCTTGAAGCAGAGGCAGCTTGGCTAGGATGTTACCTAGGGCTAGAGGACATCACCGCTCATTCTCGAAGTCAACGCCAGAGGTGTTTCTGATCAAGGAAATGAGAACTGTGTGAGGTAGGTAGGAGAATTCCATAAATAAGAACCCAAAGGAGGTTTTTCAGGTCCTTCCCAGCTTTGACTTATCCACCTTCTTCTACTTTGATAAGTAATGCCAGTCCTGTGATGAACTGAACGATAGGGAGGTCCATTCCTTGTGAGACGAGGCGAATCCAGCAAGAATCCAGTCTCGACGCTGGGGAGCCTGAGCTGCTGCAGGGGCAGAGGCTGGGATGCTCGCCAGCAGCGTGCCAAGCGCCCTGGGTCCTGCCAGTTACCCCACGCTGCTCCCGCAGCCTTGCTGTTGGGTCCCAGCCTTCAGAACGCTCTGCAGACCCTGGTTGCGGGCAATTCTCTCAAAGCCGAGCCGCGCTGGAGGTGGCTGCTGGCATCCAGAGGGGTTCTGCGGGCTCGGAGTGTCCCCAGGAGTTTGCTCTGGCGTGTCGCTCTCCGAAGATCCGAGCTGCGAGTGCAGGGACCGGAGAACAGCCACTGCTGTGAGGAAAAGGCCCCCCCCACCTCTCCACCAAGAGGAAACGGCTGTTTTTGTGGCTGTTTTTGGTGAGCCTCAGGGCGTAGTCGACTGCAACAAACACAGCCACTGCCACAGCAGTCAAACATTAACAGGATGTGTTTCCTGTAAGGAAAAGACTATGGAGACTTTAAAGTTGTACTCCTCCCTCGGAGAGCGCCCCCCTCCCCGGCTCTCCCCTCCTACCCTCCAGCAGCACACAGCAGGGCTGAGAGCTCCGGCGGGCTGAGCATCGCCCGGAGCCGGGGAGCAAATCACAGCGACTCAGACCTCCTCTTCAGCACGAGAACCACAAGCCCCCAGTCTCAGCTCTCCGGGCGGCTGGACTGCAGAAACGGGTCGAGGAGGGAGGCTTTGAAAGGCTTTTTGCTGAAAGGCAAACGATGTTGGTGTTAGCTGTTGGGCAGTGTGGCGAAAGCAGTGCCAGGAGGTGTCCACGATGTCCCCCTTCCTCTCCACAACCGAAGGAGGGACTGTGGCAGATAAACACGGTGGTAAGAGCTCAACATTCTCATTCTGGACCACATGAGTTTGGGGGTGTCTGGAGAGACAGTTGCAAGAGTGAGGCTGTGAATGAAGGTGCAAATTGCTGCACTACGCCTGCGCGGGGCTGGCACAGCGCCCGAGCGCCGTGCCCTGCTTTGCTGGCCATGCTGGTGCTCCTCAGTGCTCCGAGCAGCCAGGCCACCTTCCTTCGGTGCCCAGGGGATGGAGAAGCTGCTGCCAATTGCTGCTGCAAGGCCTCAGTGCACCATCCAGTGTGGAACTGATCACCATGCAGCCAGGAGTGCAGCACTGGCTGCTGCTGAGCTGCAAGGGAAGCAGCCCTAAGAAGTGGCTCAGGAAAAACACTTTGTTGAGGGCATTTCACACCCTCCCTGAGCAGGGCTGTTTCCAGAATGGTCTTGCAGAGACCAGCTCTCCGAATGGCTGTTTGCTCTGCCTGGTTTCTGTCAGCTGCTGCCCAGGTGCTGCCAAACGGCTGAGGAAGGGCAGCCATGCCCAGCACAAGTTCTTCTGCCCCTCAGAGTTCAGCCTGGAGTTCTGCCCAGCTTTGAGTAGAGCCTGTCAGAACTTTTCAGACTGAAAAAACTGCCACCCAAGGTGTGATACTAAATAGTGTATTGTGAAATGGGAGGTGTGGTATAATTGTTAACAGCCTGGAGAGGGAAGTGGTGAGAAGTGGTGGCAGAGCACTGTATCACCAGCCACAGCTGCATTGTGCCCACCACGCTGAGGTGTTGGCACAGCAGTTACATCAGTGGAATTAATAAATTAGACTAGAAAACTGATGTAAATTTACAGCAGTTCTGCTTTACCAGCTAAGGTAATTTGCCTTTAGTCAACAAGTCCATACTGACCCAATGCACAATCATAGAAGGTATTGTCAGAAGCTTCTGGAGATCACAGAACCACAGGTGGTGGGTGGCTGTGCAGTGAGCCTCACGAGGCTGGGGAGGGATGCATATGAGTCAAGTGGATCGGTTCACTGCCACAGGAGGTGCCACAGGGGCTGGTGACAAAGCTGACCTTTGATCAAAAGCGTCCATCCCTCTCGCTGTGGTGATGGTGGTGGTGGTGGTGTTGCATCTCTAAAAAGGCTGCCAAATTGTGAGTCTATGTGGTGGAACTGCCACATCACAAATGCTTTTGGACTTCAAGTTTTTGTGATGATGGAAGCTTTTCTGGAGCCTACAGAGCAGAAAAGACAGTGGCCCTGCAGGGGCAGTGCACTAGTGTGGGCAGTGTCTGAGGAGCGAGGCAAGGTGGCAGTGACTGAGCTGTCTGCAGAAACTCAGCAAGCACAAGCCAGACTTTTTCTAACATGGCAAAACTTCAGGTGGATGTTGTTGTCTGGACAATTAACTGCTTGCTGATTGTTTGTGTCATGCTAGAGAGTGGCAGGGTAAAACACAGCAGCTTATGAAGCATTTTGGGGCTTTCTGGGGGAGGAATCAATTGTGTAACTGTAATCCCCAGTGATTTAGATTATCTGGGATAAGTAGTTGCTTCCATCATGAGCTGGTCCATTTACTACCCAATAACTTCTGATTACAGTTGTTTAGGCAGGGCATAATCTCTTATTATTTTTCAATAGGCAAATGGCTTTTCATAGAATCAGTCAGGGCTGGAAGGGACCACAAGGATCAGCTAGTTCCAACCCTTCTGCCATGGGCAGGGGACACCCTACCCTAGAGCAGGCTGGGCCAGAGCCTCGTCCAGCCTGGCCTTAAACACCTCCAGGGATGGGGCCTCAACCACCTCCCTGGGCAACCCATTCCAGGCTCTCACTGCTCCTATGCTGAAGAACTTCCTCCTCATGTCCAGTCTGAACCTACCTACCACCAGCTTTGCTGCATTTCCCCAAGTCCTCTCACTACCTGATAGCCTAAAAAGTCCCTCCCCAGCTTTTTTGTAGGTGTTCTTCAGATACTGGAAGGCCACAAGAAGATCACCTCGGAGCCTCTTCCTCTTTTCCAGACTGAAAAGCCCCAACTCTTTCAGTCTGTCCTCATAGCAGAGGTGCTCCAGCCCCCTGAGCATCCTTGTGGCCCTTCTCTGGACACACTCCAGCATCCCCATATCCCTATTGTAATAGGGGCTCCAGAACTGGATGCAATTATCATTCTGTAGCTGAAGATTGTAAATTGGGCCATTGCCCAAAACAGTAGATAACACCAGGCTAAGATTAAATAAGTTTTGCAGAGATCTGCTAAATTTTCCCAGCTTGCTCATACCAACATGATTCAGTTATTTGGTTTTGTTAGTTTCAATCAAATAGCTCTTGTTGGCACGTTTGCAGCCAGTGGCATTCTCCATCCTCACTCAGGCTAAAGCATTCAAGAAATCCTTCTGATCCTTAAGAAACCACCTTGTTTAAGTCTTCTCCACTGATAACTGTGCAGCAACATATCCACTGCAGCATGTAGTGCACTCCCCAGGGCACAGGTTTGGTTCAATCCATCTCCCACTGGACAACAGCCTTGTGTTGGTTTTATCAGCAGAAGGTTGGAGTGGACAGAAGTGTGCATTTGATAGGATTTTATAGACACTGCCTGTAAAGCATTCATTGCTTCATCAAATACTCTGGCATTTGGGAATAATTTGGGCAGCTTTCAGTGTTTTGGTCATGCATGAAAAAATGCCCAACCTGCTTCTTAGAGAAGCATCAATTTCATGTGATTAGTGTGTCAAGAAACTCACTGCATTGCTGCAACTTGGTATCTTCTTGTTATCTTTTAGTCCCACCATAACAAGCATGACTTAGAACCTGATAAAGGCATTTTAAACGCATTGAAAGGTAATTGTCTATGTCACATAAAACTTCATATTTTCAAGGCCCTCAGGGTTTTCTTTTTTTCAGGGCTACAATAGAGCAGTAAGCCACCAACCCCAGAGTTTTTAGCTTGTTTGAAGAGAAGATCTTTGTCCATTTTTATGGAGGTGTTTCAGGTATTCCACACTGGATTGTAAATGACCAGCTTTCCATCCCCTGCTAACTTAGGGTCTTGTGGTTTGTCACACCTGACAATGCCTCAGCCATCTGTAGCTGTTTTCAGTCTGCAGCTTGATGCTGTCACGTGTTAGTGCTCTGGCAGATCACAGTGATCATAAAAGCATTATCTGGTGGGAATCATCCCCCTCTGCTGTGCCTTTCAGCCAGATGTCAGATTCATTCTTATGACAGGTTTTTTTCAGGGGTTTGAAGCTTCAGTAGCTTCAAAAAGTCACTGAAGTCCAGGCAAGAGATGAAACATTTGAAAGCCACTGACAGACATTGTTAATTTTCCTTAGGAAGTGGCACCTGCTTGTCTCATCCTTTTCCTTTGCACAGAACCTCCCCAGCAGCACGTAGGCAGCGGGTGGTGGCTGGGGAAGGGTGGTGCCCCGTGCCCTGCAGCCATGTGGCCAGCCCTGTTCACATCAGGGCAGGTCTAGTAGCAAGCCTGGGCACCAGAACGGTGTCTCCACTGCAGTATTGGCTGGCGAGCTGCTGAGAATCTGCCTTGGATATCTTGCAAGGTTTGTCTGGGGATAAAGAAGTGAAGATGTGTTGTCCCACCCTTGAGTCAGCAAAAGATCTCCCGACTGGAGATTTGTTTCTATTTTTGCTAGCCCAGGCTGTGCCTGAGGCACTCAGGGACACCCACTCCCCCCCATGGGGTGTGATATTATGTCCTAGGGGTGAAGTATTAGATTGTTAGAGATAATGCGATCCTGTGATCTCTGATATTAGCATTACAGACAGGGTGTTAGTGTTTCCTTTGCATTACACAGTAGCTGTGCAAAGCAGATGCTCAGGGTCTGCTCAGCCAAGCACAGTGGCGAGAGAGATCTTTGTTTCCTCCTGATCAAGGTACTTAGAAGCAAGAGATGGAATACAAGTTCGTTTTCCAAATACACCCCACTAAAGAGAGGAGAGAGGTTTTGTAGAGAGGTGTTTCAGAAATACAAACCTCCAGAACCTGTACAAAATACCCCATTTACTGGATTTTTTTTCTTTGAACTTTCATGGAAAACAGGCAATGAAAAATAGACAGGAACAGAAAGGGTTCTAAAAATCAGACTGTTAGATGTTGGGCATGTGGTTCCATGGGAAACCAGATGTGAAAGATAAAATACAAAGGAGGAAAAACTTCATCTCACTATGTGCTAAAGTTTGTGTCTAGCCTTAAGAGGAGAGAATATGTCCAATTTGCTTTCCAAGTCGTAGCTTTGTTGATGTGACCTAGAGCCTGGGGCAGCCTGGGGTGCAGCTGCAGGCCATTGGACTCCCCGGGGTGCTCGAGGAGCCTGTTCCCATGGCTCTGCTCACACAGCGGCTGCTCTTCATTAAGCCTTCAGCTTCGGCTGATGAAGTGCAGATGCAAGCAGCCTTCCAGAGGGGGAAAAGAAGGAGGAGGGGAAGAAGAACAGGAAATTCCCAGGCATGAGCTTGGGGCAGGGTAAATCATTACTTGGCATTTATACACTGTGGTGGGGCAGGTTTGGGAAGAAGAGTTGCAGCCTTTTAGGGGTGCAAAGGCAGATTGGTCTTTCTTGCTGCTCTAAGGTGGTTTTGCCTAGGACTGCAGTGAGCTGTTCTGCACCTCCTCATTCCTTAACCAGAGCTGCATTAATTTGCTCACGTTCGCCGTCAGTGTGGCTGCTTTTCAGGCTCTTGCTCTGGTGCTAGAGATGTCAGCCTGTGAGGGAGACTGTGCCATCCCAGGGCTGAGGGCTGGTCTTCCCTGAGACATGGAGAAACACAGAACCCAGATGGTTCTTTAGACCCATGCCTTGCTTGCAGGCATGCCAGGTGCCTCAAAGCTGGATAGTTTGCAAGGGAAATCTCTGAAAAAACATTCAGAGTGTGAAAAGTGTTAGTTCTGCCTGAGCTGCCATGGGGCTGGGGCCCTCTTTCTGGGGTGCAGGTAAATTGAGGTTCTGGATAAAGATCTGCCAGGTCTTAAAGATGAACATAAGGTGGGAACACTGGTGAACAGTGTGTCTGAGCTCTAGAGGTAATTGATTTTTTTTTTACCCTTGGTGTGTGGGGCTATGAGTCAAAGTAGTTTTCTAGTATTTTTTATTTAAAAAGGAAACCAGATTAGTAAAACAAATTTTTAATTGTTCATGTCCTGACCTTACTTTTTTTAAAAGTATCTATAGATTTCCAACTCCATTGAAAAATACTACATTTCCCCTCCTTCCCCTAAGTGGAGAAACATAGCCTGCTGATCCCTGTAATTTTCATCTTCACTGGCAACATTTAATACTATTTTGTCCACTGACCTTATTCTTTAGACTTTTAACCATAACAAAAGTCAGAAGGAATATAGGGGACTTCCTCATTAGCAAACAATGTTTTGATGTAAGCAGACCATGGTGACCAATATTAATTGCCTGGTTATTCAGACAGATAGGGAACTGTATCATCACTCTTTGGAAATTTGAGGCTAAAAACTGCAGTTCATCTCTAAACAAGGTGCTTTGCTTTTCTGAATTTTTGGGGAGAAGCAGGGATTATCTTACACTTCTATGATTCTGCAGGGAGCTGTGGGTGGATCAGTCCCAGCGTCCTGGCCTTCGCCCCAGGTTTGGGAGCAGGGATCTGCTGTGTTATCCCTCTGTGGTTTAGGTGAGACAGGTTCTGTGCTGCTGCCCAGCCCAGGCTTGGCTAGAGTGCTCTGTGGTGGCCGACAGCTGCGTGGTTTGTGCCTCTGCTGGACAGTGAGAACCCTCTGTGTGCTGTGCAGTAGTTTTGTGTTGAGTGCTGTGGATCTCTTGCTTTTCCCCAGGCTGGTGTGACTCTAGGCCCTTGCTATTTTTAAAATAAGATCTAACAAGCAGTGTATTAAAACAAGAACATCAAACAAATGCATGAATAGTTGTGTGATGCTGCACATTGGGGATGGGTTTCACAAGCAAGTAGTGTGTTGCTGTGTCAGAATCCTTGTCTACTAGGCAGCAGTGTAGGCAGTGTGATGCTGGAGAGACCTCTCAGAGCAGACAGAGATTTGTAATATTCTGCTGTAGGAAGAGAATGGAAGCACTACCTGCATCTGAGCTGTGCCTTGCTGTGAGGGACGTGCCTGATGGAGAGAGCCAGCCTCTGCTGCAGCTCTGCCTGGGACAGGGGAGAAGATCTGGCTGTGGGTTCTCCTACATGCAGCTGCCACCCTTAGCACCACTGGGAGAATGGGAACTCTCCTGTGCTGAGCAGGGCCAGGGTCATTAGATGAAACATTCATCCCAAAGTTCCCTCAGGTGCTTTTAGAGGGGCAGAGGCAGGAGAAGGGATGATCAGAGGGAGGCAGTGTTTCATCTTTCCTTGTACTTGTGTTCTTGGCTGTCTTTTGCTTTGGTCTGTGTGCTGAATGAGCTCTGTGCTGCAAGCACTGCTGGGAACATCTCCAGGTTACGGTGTCTTTGGTCCAGTTTGGCCACAGTGCTATATACTGGTGAGTGTTCCCATCTGCCCAACGAGCCTGTTGGGGGTGCGGTGTTTGCCTAAAGAAGACAAATGCAGAGCCCAGCAGCTGGAGATGTTTCTTTCTCTGTGTTTGTTGCACCCACGCAGTACCCTGCAAGTGGTTTGGAGTGGAGGAGGAAGAGGTGGGATGACAGAGCTCCAGTCCCTCAGGGCAGAGGTACATTGGGGTGGTTCACTGTCTGGCATGGATGCTGAGGTGGCCCACGGGCAGGCTGTGCATATCCAAGAGCTCCTAAAGAGGAATCCCTGAGGGAGCAGCTCCTACCTACGAGCTTTGAAGTTGGCAGGAGCCACTGCCCTGAGGAAAGCGCAGTTGCAGCAGATGGGTGTTGGGTCACATCTCCTGAGTGCCGAAGCTGTGTCTCTGCACACTGCTTTTGCTCTCATAGTCCTCGTTTGGACATTCTCAGTGTTCATGTGGGGGGCTGTGACGTCTGTCTGTTGCAGCTGCAGCAAAACACAGCGATGGGAGCATGAGGAATGTTCCTGTAGCTGCTAACAGAACTGCTTTTGTTAGCCACTGGTGTAAAACAAAGCCACACTTCCTCCAGGCTGCGGGCATGCAGCTCCAGAACTAACCTTGATGTCTGAGGCCTGTTTCTGTTCTCTTCAATCTCTGCGCAGCAGCTGGAGTTTCCTTGTTACATCCAGCAAGTGTCCAGTGTTGTAGTGGTTTTCCTTGTCACACTCTCCTTTTTCCTGGCACCTGAGCTGCTCAGTACCCCAGCTCTGGTGTGACATGCTAACAGCTCTCCCGTTTCTCACAGCGAGGCTGTCTGGGAGAACATGGCTCGCATGTGCGTCAAGACTCAGAGGCTCGACGTCGCCAGGATCTGCCTGGGAAACATGGGCCATGCCAGAGGAGCCAAGGCACTGAGGGAGGCGAGCAAGAACCCGAGCAGGAGGCCAGAGTGGCTGTGCTGGCATTCAGCTGGGCATGCTGGTAAACCCCAACAACCTGCGCGGCCGGGAGCAGCACTGTCACTGTGCAGCACTGCACTGTGCCCTTTCTCCTTTCTGTCACAGACTAGTGACAGAAAGGAGAAACAGCATTTTTCAGATGCCACAAACCTGCAGAGGAGGAAAACTTAGTGCCAGGTTTCCAGGGGGGGATGAAGAATAGCTGTGACAGTTACTGTCCTGAAGTCAAGTTTTTATCCTAGGGCAATAGGCATCTCCTTCAGCACTGGCCAACCATGTGCTGCACAATTCTGTGCAACTCAGTGGGGCCCTTTTCCTGGGACTGTGGAGGCTCAGCCACTCCCCTGAGCCTTGTCATGTTCCTCAAAGAGGAGATGAGAATGAGTGTAGCAGAAGCTGGCAGAATAAGAGGGACCAGGAGCCAGAGCTGCCTAAGGGTATAGGAAATGAAATTTGTCTGTATTCTTATACTGCCTGGACAGAATTAATGTGCGACTTCTACTTCCACACGAAAAGCTGGCTGAATGAAGGCAAGTGCGGAGTGAAGGAAATGTCTTGTGAGGGTGTGTTTTGTGTGAAACACGAAGCAGAAAAAACTGCTTTCTTGGGGCATAATTCTCCCAAGCTTAATCATTCTAGGTTTGACTGGGTTAAGAAAAGGATGTCCTTTAAAGTATTCCAGCTAAAAATGTTTCAACAAACACATCTGAAGGCCCACCATGGGAAATACAAGTTCCACTCTGACCATGTATATTTGTTTGTAGAGTGAAAGGCTAAAGCTCGAGTTCTGCCAGAGAGCCAGGGCTGGCTTATGACATTTAGGCAAAGTTGATGTCTCCTGCAGGGTTCGGAATGCTCTGAGGAGTCACAGTTGCTGCTTGTGCTGTCCTGGGAATGCTTGCAGTCACTCAGATTTTCATCCCAGCCTCTCTCGTTGTGGGAGCAGTAACATGCCTGGACGTAGCAGAGCCAGAGGATGCACTCAGGCTGTTCTCCCTGCAGTCTGGTGCATGGGGCAGCCCTCCCTTGGAGCCTGCCCTGGCACCAAACACCTACCAAAAGGGACCTTCTCTTCCCATAGTCTGAACCCACTCTGTTTGACTGCCACTGGGACTGAGACCTAAAATGGGCTTCAGAGCAACATTGTATTGGGGAAGAAAAGCTGACCAGTGGTTGTCAGAAGAATGACAAAAAGATGTATTCCAATCAGAGTGCTGCCTTTATTGTGTTTGGGAGCCATCAGAGATCCAGGCATGTGATTCAGAGATTCATGGAATACCAGGCTGGGAGGGACCTCAAGGACCATCTAGTTCAACCTATGATCTGTAGAAGTCTCCTTCTCTGGAGACTTTCAAGACCCATCTGGATGTGTTCCTGTGTGAGCTGCACTAGGTTATGCTCCTGCTTTGGCAGGGGAGTTGGATTCAATGATCTCCAGAGGTCCCTTCCAACCCCTAACATCCTGTGATCCTGTGATCAAACCTGGGCAAGGAGAACTGATGCAAATACCCCACAGCTCACAGGAAATCACAAATTAGGTTAAAAATGGCAAGGTGCTGTGACAGCAAAAATCTGTCTGGGGCTGTGTTTGAGGGAGACATCACGTCCTGGGGTTTGATTTGATAGCTTCTGTGTGTCTACTGCAGCTCCAGCTAGAACCACTGACTTCCACCCTTAAGTATCTCATTACCAGACAAACAAGTTGATGAAACTTGGAAAGAGTTCAGAGAAAATGAGTACAAATTGTTACGGCTCTTGGAAGGATTTCACAGGCAAGGAGCTCTTTAGATAGCCAGAGAATTAGAATTTGGCTTTAAAAGGGTGCTGAGCATTCTCCAGCTATTCTGAAGAGTGTAAATGCTAGAGAGAAAAAACTGTTCTGGGTTAAAGAAGTGAAGAAGAAAAGGGAAATTCAACAAAAACGTTTGAAAAAGCTTCCTGGCAGAGAAAGCCATGAGGGCTGCAAAGTGCCAGTACTCCTGATTGGGGATATTTAGATGTGTTTAGAAAAGCAGAGGGGAACTGCAGCAAAACCTAAGACACTTCTTGCCTCATTTTCATCTCACAGAACCGTGGTTGCAGGCAGCTTCAGCTCTGCTTTCCATGCTTTTTAAAAATCCGAAACAATAAGGGACAGAAACCATTTTTCTGTCCTGGAACAGATAATCTCGATTTACTAAGTATAGTGTTCAGCTGGACAGCAGTTGGGTGGAGCAGGAAAATGCTCCTTCCACAGGAGTACATCTCAAAAGTGTAAAAATAATAGTTCCAGATTTGCTCTGCCCTTGCGTCAGCATCAAGCAGACCCCTCCTGTTCTAATCCTGTCCCACCCTGCTAGGTTTGTTCCAGGAACGGATCTCGGTTATCCAGCAGCAGCAGCAGTGCCTATGAGGCCTGCTCAGAAGGCTGGCAGGCTTCCCTGGCACCTAACACCTTGCCACAAGCCCTAGCTTTGGCTCAGGACCTTTACCTGGACCTCAGCTCCGGGTAGGCAGCATGGCCTGTTAGCGGCAGCCCCAGGCGAGCATCTCTGCCCTTTCTGAGGTGGTTTCTGTTCCTGATGACAGCAGTGCCTTGCTTATGTCACCCCCCGGTCCACTCCCTGTACAGTAAGTGCAGGATCTGAGTGCTTTCCTTGTTTTCACACAAAACATCCTGTTTCCCAGTACTGTGCTATTCCAGGCTACCTACCCTGAGGTGGCTGAGCCCCAGCCTGAAGTGGCTTTCACTGCCTGTGGCCTGCACTCTGAGCTGCTCTGCAGAGCGCGCCTGCTGCGAGGGACGCAGGGAGCTGAGGAGGTGTCTGTGTGCTTGCAGGAGGAGGCAGAGAGGCTCTACACGGCTTGCAAGCGCTATGACCTGCTCAACAAGTTCTATCATGCCTCCAACCAGTGGCAGAAAGCCATCCCGACAGCTGAGATGCCACGACCGGGTTCACTTGCGCACCACCTACTACAACTACGCCAAGCACCTGGACGGCAACCGGAGAGCAGAGCCTTGCACTGACCCAGTAAGAACCTGGCGAGTTGGAGCTGTGTCCTGGGAAGGCTGGAGGCAGCCCTAAGGAGGCACATCTGCTGATGACCACAATAGTTAATTGAAGGCTTTTCCTGTTTCTGGTGCTTTTTATCTCATGGAGTGACAACCAAACAGTTTAAATAAACTCCCCAGCACCCTCCCAGGATAACAAAGCAGCACAGAAAAGTGTCCTTCTTGTGGGCAGTCGTACGACTCCCCATTAATATCCAGTCTTTGGGAGACTATTGCCATCTTTACTTTCTCTTCCATGACAGAAAACACTTGTTTACTTCTCCTGAGAGTCCCAAGACTACAACTGCTGTGGCAGAATTTAGTTTGCCTTGGGTGCTTTCTGTTCCTCATCCTGTGATTGAAGAGTCCTAGAGAAGTTAAGGGATAAGACTTCTTCATGTGTTCTAGTGGTCTGAAATCTTGGAGGTAGGAGGTTTACCACAGGAAGCCTCACAATATCTAAGATCACTTCTGTCCGAGTCTAAGTAGAGCTCTGATGTGATCAGACAGATAAAGGTGATCAAGGTGGGCAGGGAGGTGAGGAGAGGCTGTAAACAGAAACTGGTGGCAGGAGTGCAATAGAAAAGTGGAAGAGAGGCTGAAGTTGCAGTAGGTGGCAGAGAAGACATGGGCAAGATGAGGAGCCCAAGGCTCTTGGTTACCCTTTTCAGACAGTTGTTACAGAGATGTGCTTGATTGTCTGAGGAGCTTTCTGGGATGTTTCTTTGGACCATTACTGGCACTTTTAAAGTATGTACTGTCCTGTCATCACATTGCCTCTCCAATTCCAGGCCCCTTGCCAGGACCATTGACCGCATTGTTGATTATGCTGGCAGATGGCAGCTGTTTTAGAGCGCCCATAACAGCTGGAGCAGTGTTCCCAGTGTTATCCTCCTATAGCTGTCAAACAACTTGAAATGGAGGTGGTAGCAGGGTGACCATTTTCACACCCAATCTGTTAGTCTCTGCAGCTATGAGAAGTCAGACACACACCGGTTTCGAGGTGCCACGAATGCTCTCTGAGGACTTGCAAGCCCTGGAGAACTACGTCAACAAGATGGCAAGCAAGTCAGTGCTATGCTTTTGATCCTCCCAAATGGGACTTTCAGGTCCTGAAACACAACTTGTGAAGAGATGCGGAGAAGGAGGAGGATGAATCCTCTTGGCCGCAAGCTCAGCCCCTGCCTTAGCCACTAAGAGCCTCCTGCAGCTTTTCAGGAGCGTGCTTGCACCTTGTTCAGGAACTGCCACATCAGCTCTCTAGGCTGCCTTCCCCTACAGTGCAGACCTTTGAGTGTCACCTTGGAGCTGGGGAGAAACCTTGTCTCAAGTACACAAATGTATCAGTGTTGAGATCAGATCTCGAGAGAGAAGGATGAAGGCTGTGGCAGAGCCTGTAACTGCCATTCTGTCGTTGCTTTTCTAGGAGCCTGTGGAAGTGGTGGGCTCAGTACCTGGAGAGCCAGTCAGACATGGAATCTGCACTCAAGTACTATGCCCTGGCTCGGATTACTTTTCCCTGGTCCGCATCTACTGCTTTCAGGGCAACATTCAGAAGGTGAGGCTGCCTGTGCCCCCTGCTTCCCCAGCGTCCGCCTGCCGGGCTGAGCTCTCTGCTCCCTTTTGCAGGCTGCAGAATAGCCAACGAGACGGGGAAACTGGGCAGCCTCGTACCCACCTGGCGCCGGCAGTACGAGAGCCAGGAGGAGGTCAGGCAGGCTGTGCACTTCTACACCAGGGCTCAGGCCTTCAACAACGCCTGCGCCTCTGCAAGGTGCGTGGGAGCCGCGCGGCAGGGACCAGCACACGGGGCCGGGGGGCACAAGCTGGTTCTGTTCTCTCTTGTGAGAGCCCTCTGCTTGCCCAGAGCCTGCTGTGAAGCTGTACCTGGGTTCTGCATCGTATCGGAGAATTACCCAAGCTGGAAGGACCTCCAAAGGTCTGAGTCCAACCCCCCTGAGTGAGCAGGGACATCCTCAACTAGATCAGGTGGCCCAGATCTTCTACAAACAGGTGCATTAGTAAAGGCTGAGTTCTCATAGGATGTTCTCTTCTCTCATACCTGAAGAGAAAACTGGCCTGAAACAAAAGGTGATGTTTGCTGCTCAGAGTTTCCTGGGATCGTTTTTTCACAGAGGGAGTTGATGTGCTGGTACTGGGAGGGGAGGGAGGAAGAAGCCTGAGGCTTCCCAGCGTCGTGAAGCGGCTTGCTGCATCCCTTGAGCCCACCTTTGCTTTTGAATAGGAGAACAATCTGGATGATCAGCTGATGAACCTGGCTCTTCTGAGCTCTCCTGAAGACATGATAGAGGCAGCCTGCTATTACGAGGAAAAGGGGGAGCAAATGGACAGAGCTGTACATGTTATACCACAAGGTAAATGTCTTTTTAGTCAAAAATAGCAAATTTAAATGGAGCAGTTCCTACACCAGAGGAACATTGAACCAGCTCCAGTTTTACTGTCTGTACTGTTTGATACTCATTTCTTCATGATGAGTAGTGCGCCAGGACGGCCTGTGAGTGATTCTGCAGTGCTTATTCTACTCTTTAAAGACTCGTTGTTCATTTTGCAGGCAGGACACTTCTCTAAGCTCTGGAGCTAGCCTTTGCCACGCAGCAGTTTGGGGCCCTACAGCTAATTGCTGAAGACCTGAATGAGAAATCAGACCCAGCTCTGCTAGCTCGCTGCTCTGACTTCTTCACTGAACATGGCCAGTTTGAAAAGGCAGTGGAGCTGCTGCTAGCAGCCAGAAAGGTATGTGCCAGCTTCCCTGCTCCCTCCAGGCACAGGTAGAGTGGAACAGCAGCTGTGTAGGTGCTGACACATCCATCCCTGCTGGTAAACAGGCACCTGGAGACATCTGTAAGGTTTAAAGTTTCCTGGCTTGCAGTGACTGAGCCTACCAGCTCAGCTCTAGAAATGGATTTATAGAGTCATAGAATCGTTTGGGATGGAAGGGACCTTAAAACGTCATCCCAGTTCCCAACCCCCTTGCCCATGGGCAGGGACATTTCCTACTAGCCCAGGTTGCTCAAGGCCTCATGCAACCTGGCCTTCAACACCTCCAGGGAGGGGGCATCCACAACTTCCCTGGACAACCTGTTCCACCCTCACTGTAAAGAATTTCTTCCTAATCTCCAGTCTAAATCTGCCCTCCTCAAGCTCCAATCCATTGCCCTCTCTCTCCAAGCCCTTATCAGAAGTCCCTTCCTGTTTTTTTGTAGTGATTCCTGACTGTTGGTCTTATTTATGGCACTCTTGAAAGACTCTGACTCTCTGCTGTACTTGGAGACAGGGAAATGGCCACATCTTCAATGAGACCCCAGTGCTGTCCTTGTCATGCCCCCAGTGCAGCCAGGGTGCCTACCTTTCACTCCTGAGCTATGTGCTGGTCCCCTATCCTTGTGACTGTGCTGGTGACTCAGCCTGGCCAGCCACTGGGGGACAGAACCACCCAGTACCCACTCCTTTTCCATCAGCTCCTTGGTCTTCCTTTCTTACACCTTTTGCAAGGACACAGTAGCCTTTTTCTGGGCTAACACTCACTCATAGTAGATCCCACTCATAGCTTCCTATATGAGAGTTAGCAGAACACTCACCAAAATCTCCCCAATGCCTGTATTGATTCTGTGTTTGCTGGAAACCCTTAACACTGACCCAGCTGCTCCTTGTACATCTGACCTGTGTGCCTCTGAATGTCTTTGGTGCCACACTGGTGTCCTCTGAGCACGTGAGAAGCAGTGGCCCTTGTGGGAGAACAAAGGTGTTCAAGTGAACAGACCGAGACAGTGTGGACTTGAACAGGACTTGATTTCAGAGAATCATGGAATCATTTTGGTTGGAAAAGCTTGTTAAGATCATCCAGTCCAACCAGCACCTAGAGCCCACCAAGTCTGGTGTTCACCTACGCGCAGCACCACATCTCTGTGTCTTTTAACTACCTTCAGGGATGGGGATTCTACCACCTCCCTGGGCAGCCTGTTCCAGTGTTTGAGAACCCTTTTAGTGCAGAAGTTTCTTCTGATGTCCCAGTGGCCATTTCCTCTCATCCTACCACTTTGTTAATAGGGAGATGCTTAACTACACAGCAGTGTTCTAGATGAAGCTTTCACAGCTGCTAAGCCTTTGTGCCTCCAGATAGCTCCCTTCTGTAGGGTACAGCACAAGCAGTGTGAAGCATCATGGTGGTGTTTGCCCACATCTCACTGCTTCCTCACTTCCCATCAGTACCATGAAGCTCTGCAGCTCTGTCTGAAGCAGAACCTGACCATCACAGAGGAGCTGGCTGAGAAGATGACACTGTCTAAGGACTGCAAGGAGCTGTCTGAGGAATCCCGGAGAGAGCTGCTGGAGCAAATTGCTGACTGCTGCATGAGACAAGGCAATTACCACATGGCAACCAAGAAATACACAGAAGCAGGGAACAAGTTAAAGGTCAGCCTGGACACCCAGGGTAAAAAAACAAAAGCTGCAGAGGCCAAGCCTGCTGCCTTCCTAAGATTGCTCAAAACAGGAGGCTTTGGGGGAGTTCACCTTCCCAGCAACCTTAGCAGAGCTTCTGCTTTTGCATTCACAGCCAGCTTTGTTCCCCTCTTCCCCTGTGCTCCCCTTTCCATTGGCAGGCTATGAGGGCACTGCTGAAATCTGGAGATACCAAGAAAATAGTTTTCTTTGCGGGAGTTTCCAAGCAGAGAGAGATTTACATCATGGCAGCCAACTACCTGCAGTCCCTGGATTGGCGGAAGGACCCAGAGATCATGAAGAACATCATCAGCTTCTATTCTAAAGGCAAAGCTCCTGACCTACTGGCAGGTTTCTACGAGGCATGTGCTCAGGTACAGCCCCCTTCCGTGACTGCTCCAGTGTTTGCTGTGCTGGCTCTGGAGCAAGACACTGACCTCACTTCTCCTCTTGCAGGTGGAAATCGATGAGTATCAGAACTACGAGAAAGCACAAGGAGCTCTGACAGAAGCATACAAGTGCCTCACAAAAGCAAAGACCAAAAGCCCTCTGGAACAGGAAGCCAAACTGGCACACTTGCAAAGCAGGATGACCCTGATAAAGCGATTTGTCCATGCTCAGAGGTGAGCTGCAGTGCTTGGGGCGTGCAGCCATACAAGAAGGAAAGCTTTGCTGGTGCCTGCAGTCATTGCAGACTCATTGCTAGAGGGCTTGCTGTGCAACAACCTGCTATGGTTGTTAAGTTGCTGTTGACATGAAAAGGTGAAAAGATGACCTGAAGTAGAAGCAGGAGTCCTGACTGAGGGAAGCAGCTTTTTAGTGATTAGGAGATGTAACAACTGTAAGAAAATATAACCTTGCCTGCTCTTCACACAAGCAGCTGAATGCTCTCCTCCTTCTCCTCTTTCCTAGAGTTTACCCTGAGGACCCCAAGGAAGCAGTCAAACAGTGTGAGCTTCTCCTGGCTGAGCAAGACCTGGACAGCGCCATCCGCCACGGCGACATCCTGGGCTTCCTGGTGGAACATCACGTGCGAGCCCAGGAGTTTGGTGTGGTGAGGTCCTTCTTCACCCTTCCCGTCTACAGGGCCCCTCTTTTCTGTACACCAGGCATGGAATAGCTTTCTGCTAGAGGAAGAGCTTCCACATGGAGGCTCCCACTCAAGAACTGAACAGCTCTGCAGGCTGTGTCAGACCTCAGGAGCTGTAGTGATGTTAAAGTATTTTTCATTTCATGGGACTGAAGAGAAAAAGCAAACTCAGAGGCCATAGAGGTGGGTTCTGAAACACTCTGAGTCACAAGGTAGGAGCAGAGGGGGTCTGGGTATGTGGCTCAGCAGTGACACTGACCCTCACTTGTCACTTGAGCCACAGAAGAAAACAGAAGAGGTGAGTCAGGGCAGGAGTGCCACCACTCCCCAGTGCTTGGCCTGCACCTGTCACTGCTCTAGCATGAGACCAAGTAGCATGCCAGGGGCTGGTTTCTGCAGTCATTGCTGGATTACCTGTGCTGGAATGTGTTGCTTGCAGAGGTTCACTGTCACGAGAATACAAAACCAGCCTGAGAAACTCATGGCTAAGTGCTAGCACCCTTCAGCACTGAGCTCCTGCCAAGAGCTCACCCAGCCAGTGGGGCAGATGCTTCTCACCTGCAACAGTGTGGCCTAGTGGATGAGGGAAGTCCTGTGGACATTGTATGCCTGGACCTTAGTAAAGCCTTTGACACTATCTCCCACAGCATTCTCCTGCAGAGCCTCCTGGCACAAGGCTTGGCTCAGTACCCTCTGCACTGGGTCAAAAACTGGCTGATGGCTGGGCCCAGAGAGGTAGTGAATGGAGCTAAACCTGGCTGGCACCCAGTTCCACCAGTGGTGTCCCCCAGGGCTCAGTACCAGGGCCTGGCCTCTTTAGTATCTCTATCAATGATCTGGATGAGGTGCTAGGGCACCTGCAGGAAGTTTGCAGGTGCCACCAAACTGGGGTGGCTCTGTCAGCTTGTTAAGAGGGTAGGGAAGAGTGTCTGAGGGAGCTGGGTTGTTCTGTCTGGAGGAGGCTAAGGGGAAGACCTCTTCACTCTTTACAACTCCCCTGAAGGGAGGTTGGAGCAAGGAAGGGGCAGCCTCTTCTCCTTGGTGTGCAGCAATAGGACCAGAGGAAGTGGCTCCAAAGCTGCACCCAGGGGAGGTTCAGGCTGGGTAACAGGAATGGTCTGCCCAGTGCAATGGTGGAGTCACCATGCCTGGAGGTGTTCAAGCAGCCTGTGGAACTGGTGCTCAGGGACATGGTTTAGTGTTGGCCCCTCAGTGCTAGATTGAGGGCTGGACTGGATGGTCTTGGAGGTCTTTCACAACCAGGTATGCTCTGTGATTTCTACAGGGGCTCACACAAGCAGCAACCCCATCCCCCAGTAACAGTGGTGTGTCTCTGCATTCCTTCAGGCCTTACCAGTAATCCTGGAAGAGCTGCAGAAGAGAATCCCACCCCAGAACCTGAGCTACTACGTGACTCAGCAGGCCCTGGAGGCAGTGCACCGCCAAGCTGGCGTTCCCATGAGCCGAGCCCTGGCCACACAGCAGATCCACCCACAGCAGCGTGGAGAACAAGGAGGTGGAAGAAGAAGTGGTTGATGAAGTGGAGGACCCTTGAAAACTTATGAAATGCAAAGTTGGCTTTAATACAAAGTCATTTATGCTGTCCTCAGCAGGCACCCCCATAGCAGTCAGCACACAGTGACAAGGCTTTTTGGTTACTACCAAGAAACTGATTCTTCCTGCTTGACTGTACAAGCACCAGCACTGAAAGGGAAGAACTTGTCTCAGCCTGCACCCACACAGGGTCTTGTACATCCTGTACATAAGCTTTAGGCTTTTAATAAAGTGTAGAGGGGTGAAAAGCCAACAAAACCTGCATGCAGTAACTTCGGGCCTTTTTCCAACTGCAGAAAGGAGCTGAAAGGTGAGGTGGAAACTGAGGAGTTGGCAACATTTTCAGGTACAGCTTTGATCTGCTAAGCCTGTGAGTTGATTTGTCAGCCTCTAGAAGTCACAACTCCCTGAACACAAGCAGGGACCTTGGGAGAAAAGTCAAGCCACTCCCCCTACTGCAGATGGAAACCTTCCCCAGCCCAAAACTTTTCTGTTCGAGTACATCCTAGGGCCAGGTAGAGTTACCATTCCGAAAACACCTGGGGCCAAACCTGGCACTCCCAGCATGGCTGCTGTTGGAGGGGCCCTCTGGAGGTCATCTGGTCTGATTCTCCCTGCTCAGCTTGTGTGGCCTTGAGTCACTGAAGCATCTTTCTCTGTGAAGTGTCTGTTCTCAGTATGTTGTTACTCTGTGCTAGGCAGGTTTTAGGATGCAGATTTTTTTCCCTGGCACAAGTAGGACCATGAGAAGTGAAGGCCAGGGTAAGCAACCAAGGTTCTGCTCACCCTTAAGCCTGCTGTACTGCCCCAGAGATCTACCTATGGTCACTTGCTATGTTTCATACCACTGAGCACCCCTTCTGCTTACAATGATTCTTTTTCTTGTTTGGTGAATTTGCTTCAGGGCTTGGCAGTGTTAAAGCTTTCAGGGAAGAAGGGTGGGAAGAGGACAATTTTAAGCCAAAATCCAGACATTAGTTATCCTTTAATAGAAACTTCTTCTGTACCGAAATGATACCAAAAGCTTTGTGCCCTTCCCAAACACAGCACAGCTCTAGCTCAAGCCTGAAGGCTTGGCACACATTTCAGGGACTGCAGTGTAGCTCTCCAGTTCTCACATTCCAGCAGCAGTGCCATCCCCTGGCATGCTGGCCACCCCTCTGAACATGGGCTGGGAGCTGCTCCACCAAACTGGCTGCTAGAAGGCTCAGAAACATGTCACAGACCCTCCCCAAGTGACTCTCTCCAGCCCCCCTGTTTTTCTGACAAGAAGCCTGCTATGAGCTCTTCCCTGTATTTTTAGCAGATCTCTCAGCCCTGCCAAGGTTATAAATAGGGGGGCGTGGGGGGCTGGGGAGGCGTGGGAGGATGGCAGCACTCGCCTACCTTCCTGCATCTGTACACTCTGTACCGGATGGCAGCCGGCGCTGAGTTGGCCTCCACTACAAAGTCCAGAGTCAAGTCAGGTTCGCTGGCTTACAGCTCTGCACCCTTCCCCCTTCTTCCTCTTCCTCAGCAGGTGACTGCTGAAGAGGCCACAGCCAGTGCCTACATGCAGCCAGCTGGCAAAAGGCTGAGGCAAATGTCATTCCTTCACCCCTCAGCTAGGAAGGGACAATTTGGAGTTTCTCTTTTTCAGGTTCTCCAACCGCAGTAAGTTCTGCAAGGCCAGCCTCCTGCAGTCACCATCTGGATCTTTCTCGACCACATCTGTAAAAGAGGCAGCCACTGTTAGCTGGGAAAGGGTTAAAACCTGCCCCCTGCTTAACCACTCCTCTGCTGTTCCACTGATCACCAGAGAGCAGCAGTCAACACCACCGCAAAGGCTGCTAAGCCTGGGCTGGGACAGAAGCACCTGCAGGAATGACATCAAAACCAGATCACGAGGCACAGACTCGGTCACCCTCCACAGCGTGAGTTGAGACACAGGCCTGGCTGTCCCATGGAACAATGCTCAGTTCATTTGCATAGCAGAAACAAACCCTCAGGTGGGCTGAACCTGCCTGACCCCTAGGGATCACCTCCACCATGTCAGAATCCTGCGGTGCCCTTGTGCTGCACCCTCACCTTCCTACAGCCAATCCACTGCCAGCAATGCAGCCTGCACTCAGGCTTTTGGGGCAGTGGCTTTCTGAAGTCTCTGAATGCTGCCAGTTCTTGCAACCTACAGAGATGTTGAGTGCCCCTTCCTGCAGTCTGTGGTGATGCTGCCCTTCAAACGGGGCACAGAAAGGGGCAGCTGCAGTACATGCTCTGGTCCCCAGAGACTGCTGAAAAAAGCAGTGGGTCTTTCACACTGGATGCAGAACACCGGGGAGAGCATGAAGCTGCTTCCAGCAGCTGTTATTTCAGGGGCCCTTAAAGGGCCTGCAAAGTAAAAAACCAGAGGCATGCAGGATGTCCTGAGCAGGGGCAGCCTGGAAGAGCAGCGAGGCTGCAGTAGGAAATCCTGTACGCAGGAGCGGGTGCTCGGCGCTGGCAGCCCAAACACATGACTCATGCCATGGAGCAGGGCTATTTATAGCCTGGGGACAGCTTCACCCTGGGCTGGCCGAATCCCCCTCCACAGAAGGCAGAAAGGGGAGGCTCCGAGGCAGACCAGCACAAGCTCAAAAGCTGAGGCTGCTGTTTCTAACTGCCGTGAGCACAGAACTTGGATGACTGCCACCAAAGGGAGGCACAGGGCACCAGAGCACCCTTCAGGGCCTCACACTCAGCTTACCAAGCTCTGCCACAGCTCTGCAGCACTTGGCAGGGGGTGGGGAATTCCCTCAAAGGCAGCTGCTGCGGAATCAGAGGAACTGTTTCCTAGAAGTGTTTAGGTATTCCCTCCCCTCAGGAGCGATCAGGCTACGAAGTACCTCGGTCTAGCACGGCAGTGACTGAGAAATCCAAGGTGGATCCTCAGCTGGAATATCCCCAGAGCGTCCCACTTCAGCAGACGGGTTGGCAGGGACTGAAGCAACTTCTTACACCATTTTCTAATGGGGAACAGTTGCATCCTGCTCTCATTCCACCTGGACCCGCTCTGCAGTTCTGCAGGAGCACTGTTTATAGAGGTGGCCTGTCACACTACCCTACAGGTACAAAATGATGCTCCCCAACCCTGCCGTCCGCCTCCTTCCAAACAGAGCTCATGAAAAACAGGTTAGGCACAGCCCCCAGGCTGAATGTGGCAGTTGTGACATTCCTGGAAAGGCTTTACTTGGTGGCAGCAGTTGTTAACTGCAGAGACAAGCAGATTCCTCAGAGCACACCATGTCATGGGAACAGTGCAGCTCTGGCCCCCAGAAGGCAGCTCCCCTTCCTTTCAAAGAGCAGAGCTGCATAACCCTGCAAGGATCAGAGGCCACGGTGTCAGTGTCGCTTCCTGCCTGCTCCCCGTGGGAAGCCAGCTCCACCAAGAAGAGAATGGTGAAGGAAGACAGCCCAGGGACTCACAGGAGGTCCACTCAGAACACAGGGAGACTTCAGAGCTACAAGCACAACAGCACTGTTTCCTCTTGTACCTCCAGCACACCAATACCCTACTGCCGATGTGTGCAGCAGCAGCCTGCCAGCACCCCCAGGCACAGCTGTGTGTCCAGGTGCACTGGGTTGCAGCATGCAGGCTCATCCTGCTGCCCTGGAGGGCCCCTTCTTTCCACCAGTAAGAGGAAGGTAGGAGATGGGACACTAACGAATCTCTTCTTCTGTGGACATGATCGCGGCCATGGGCCACACAAGCCTTGTATGTCACTGCTGGTCCAAGCTCCTGTCTGCATGAAACATGCAATGTGACAAACCTCTGGAGCCTCAGGAGGTGTGTGGCTGGATGCTTAGGCAGAAGGAAGGGGCACGTTAGAGTGGGGTTCATGGTCAGACTCTGAAATGCCACGAGCAATCACTCAGCTTTTGCTTTGGACACTTCAATGACATCTGTACAGCACGCTGGGGTCTGTTACCCTCCCTGAACTAAGCAGCAAACCTCTGGTGCACCGGCCAACAGAACCCGACTGCTACCACCACGATTAGAGAGGCTACACAAAGGCTGCCAACCCACTAACCAGAAAAACACTGTTGTGCACCACCACATCTTACCGCCCAGCCAGGACTGAGTCTCCAGAAGCTCATCTGTCAGTCTTCTAGCAAACGCTCTGCAGGGACACTGAGGAGCACCGGAGGAGACACAGGACAAAAGCCCCTGGCGCACGTAGCTGTGGGAGAAAGATTGAGCTGGTCCAGAGCCAGCAGCTTCCTGCTCTGCCTTCATTCCTCACCTCAAGCTTCCTCCCCGTGCCAACTGTTTGTGATTATGATGACTCCTGCCACATTCCTACCGATTAGGATGTAACCATGCCTCAGCTGGCAGAGTGCCCACATCCAGAGCCCCTGGCATGCTGTGGTGGTGCAGAGTCTGGCACAACTCAGGAGTCCTGAACAAGTCTGAGATCACAACAGAGGACTGGATGCTTACAGCATCAAGTCTTCATTTCTTTCCAGAGTTGAATGGTGGGATTGAACCTAAAGTTTTCTGAGCTGCCCGAGTAAAGAGAGGTGGAACCACCACACGGACAGTCGATGAGGACATTTGTCATGCGGTCGCTAGGGAGTGACTGCATCTCTGCACCAGAACAGCAGCCAGGTTTTCATGTTGCTCTGCAAATGCCTTCATCCTTACAATGCTCAGTCATAGAGAACATGAGGCTGGAGGAGAGCACAGAGTTAAACAGAGTCCACTGACATCTCAGCCAAGTGCCAGTCTTGGCCACAGACAAAGCCATGGCTGGAGACTAGGCTGGCAGCTCATCTCTGCAAGCACACAACTACAACTCACCAGTCAACGTGGAAGCGCAGAGTCCAAACAAACTCCAGTAGGCCTTTCCATTGCAGTGACTGCCTGAAACACAGGGATAGGACAAACCACTGAACACCTTCCACTCACAGCACCCCACTGAGCTGTGCTTGTGAGCCTGTGGTGATGGTCGAGGCTGCAGGCAGCACAGTGGCAGGACATGCCTAGCCTCTCCCTGCAAGTTGATTGTTCTTCTAGTAGTAGCAGCAAAAGACAGTGCAGGCTGTCCTGAATCCCATGTCTCTCCTTCTGAACGTTTTTCCCCAGCCCTTTGTGCAACTTCTTAGCAGCTCACAGCTGCAGCCAGGCCTAAGTGCAGGCAGGCCCAGTGCACACTGCTCTTTCAGAACCCAGCCTCCCAGGCTGGAAGCCTTTCCTGCCTACCTGCCAGCTCATTCAGCCTTTCTTACCGCAGTGTTGACAGCCAAGTACATCAGGACTGCTAAAGTGTGGACCAGTCTTCAAGGACAAAGTGATCTTCCCCCCAGGAGATCAAATGTGGTCAGAGGCCTGCAAAGGGAAGTCTCACAGTGCTGTGGCAGTGCACCCTCTGGAACTGGCAGGGTGGTTATAGCAGGGAGGTCTGCCCCCCACAACAACAGTCACAGTCATTCCAAGTTCACACACAGGCCACAGGTGTTTTGCTCCTTGCTCCCAGACCCATGATATCAACTGCATCCTACAGCACTCCTACCAGGCTGCATTAGAACTGGAGCTGAAACTGGCATTGCTGCCATTCCCAGAGGCCCACCACTGAGACCACTGGGAACCTTGACTCCTATGAAATCAAAGCAGTAAACTTCACTCTAGCCACGCTCACATCCCAGGGTGCCCACACCTCAACTGTCAAAGTGCTGAATCAATGGGAAAAAGAAGTGCCCAGCAACAGAGTTGAACTCATTTGGTCCGGAAGGCAGTTCTCACCTGAGCCTGACCCCTGCCCAAGAGAAACACAAAGTCTAGACACAAGCTGCAGCATCTGACTCTTCCACTTCCCTGGGCACCATCCACACCGCAGGCCTCCTTGCAGCCATCTCACTCTCAGCCACTGCTTGCCTGTACAGCTAAGGAAAACCATTTTGCAGACTGAGTGGCTCAGTTCTTGCTGCAGACCATGGCTTAGATATAAGAAACAAAACCCTGCAGGGGACAAGCAGTTTTGGGAAGCAAGTTCTCCAGGATGAACCACAGGGGAGTTCTGGGAATTAGGAAACTGACACCAGTTTATCTTCCTGAAAATCAGGAAGCCTGAGGCAGTCCAGTCCAGAGGCAGTTGTTGTGACATAGGCTCTGAGACTGAGAGGTGCAGTCACAGCTCCCTGCTGTGACCAGATTTGCTCAGAACAAGCACAGAACACAACAACTCTCCCTCAGGGAGCAGAGTTCAAGGTTTGCTTTCCTCTCACTGCCACGAGAAGACTACAGGAGTTGGTACTTCTGCACTGAAAGACTCAGACAGATAAGGTAAATTTCAGTTTGGGTTGGGACAAATCTCACAGGTATTTTACTCTTTCCAGAGAGAGCTACAGCAGGTCCTAACGTCTTTATTTTTGCTGCCTTTGGCCTGAGTTTGCTTCAGTCTTGGCCTTACCATAGCAATTCTCCGAGTCTTGCTTTTGATCCTCTCATCAACAATTCTCCTCCAGTCTTTAGAGCTGTCACTTCCAGGAAGGAGCTGGATACCAGGTTTTGGTGCAACAGAATGCTTGGCCTTTCCTTGGGACTTGGGATAGGACAGTTCCTGAGCTGCCAAAACCAATACCTAGAGGAAAAGATAGAGAATCATAGAATCCTAGAGTCAACCAGGTTGGAAGAGACCTCCAAGCTCATCCAGTCCAACCTAGCACACAGCCCTATCCAGTCAACCAGACCATGGCACTAAGTGCCTCATCCAGGCTTTTCTTGAACACCTCCAGGGACGGTGCCTCCACCACCTCCCTGGGCAGCCCATTCCAATGGGAAATCACTCTCTCTGTGAAGGGAACACCACCAGAGGTACCTGCACCTCGAGTGACAGGAACAGCAAGGCAGGAAGGCACAGCAGGTTTAGCATGCAGAACGCCACAGTAACTGACCCCCAACCACCCACCTGGCTTTGAGCTACTGACCAAACACTTGGTCACTGAGCCTGGAACGGAGCAGTGGCTCCATCTTCAGACAGTAAGGGAAATGACGTGGTCACAGGCAGCTTGCTGCCCTTCAGAAAGTGAAGACAGAGCAGCCTGATGCTGTGTTAGGAAATGGCAGCTTCCCCAAGGCAAGTGGCCCTGCTGTGCTTTGCATCCTGTGGGGAAGGATCACTCTGTAATGCAGTGTAGCAGGGCTACAAACAAGAGGGGAGTGCCAGGCACAAATGCCAGCACAAAAGGCTCTCTAATCTTTGATGTGAGGAGGAAATTCTTCAGCATGAGAGTGACGAGACCCTGGAATGGGTTGCCCAGGGAGGTGGTTGAGGCCCCATCCCTGGAGGTGTTTAAGGCCAGGCTGGATGAGGCTTTGGCCTGCCTGACCTAGGGTAGGGTGTCTCTACGCATGGCAGGGGGGTTGGAACTAGATGATCCTTGTGGTCCCTTCCAACCCTGACTGATTCTATGATTTTTTGCCTCCACCCATGAGCAATAAAAAGTGACTCCAGCAAGCCTCAGGGAACCAGCAGTGGTGCAGCAAAGGAAAGCAAGAAGAGCAGAGCACTCACATCAAGGATATCCACACGCTGACGAAGGCTGTAGTTCAGAGAGTAGAACTGGGAGGTCAGGTACTGTGCTACCTGCACAGAGAAACCAAGGCACAATGAGCACAGCTCCAGGCTGCAATCAGCCTTCTCACTAACTCTAAAAGCCTCCTGTTAGTTAGCAAGTCTCCAAGAGAAGGGAAGAGACAGGCAGGGCAAAAAAGACACTTCCAAATCCAGTTTACTTCCAAGGAAGGAAGTGACAAACAGGACTCTGCCATTGTCTCTCCTAGGCAGAGGTACTCAGGTGCCATAGCAGCTCTGTCACTTGGAAGAAGGCCTTATTTGTGGCCTTTCAATACTAAGAGGGGGCTTCTAAGAAAGATGGAGAGAGGTTTTTTACCAGGGTCTGTACTGACAGGACAAGAGGTAACAGTTTTTAACTGCCAGAGGATAGATCTAGATTGAACGCGAAGAAGAAATGCTTTCCAGTGAGGATGGTGAGACACTGGAACAGGTCACCCAGAGGAGCTTTGGATGCCTCTCTCCTGGAAATGTGCAAAGTCAGGTTGGATGAGGCTTCCAACAGTCCAATCTAATGAAAGATGCCCCTGGCCATGGCAGGGAAGGTTGAAGTAGATGACATTTAAACATCCTTCCAACCCAAACCATTCTAAGATTCCAATCACTGGTCAGGTTTCCTTCTAGAGAAGTCTTCTGTGCCTCAGCTTCCTTCACATGCAAGAATCTCTCCTTTATTGTAAACCCCTACATGGTTTGCCTTGCCAGCTAGACTCATGCTAACAGCCTCCAAACAGCTCCTCCAGCCCATTACAGCTCTGGCAGCTTTCTGTTTCCTGTTGTTCCAGTCACTCACTGCAGATTCTTTAGTACCTAGCCCAGCCCCACATGAATGCTGTCAGACATGAACCAGTCATGCACACTTTGAAGGCTGCTTTCATTCAGACTGCAAAAGACTTCAGCTGCTGCCTGTGTCTCAACTGGACAAAGGAACACAGCAAAAGGACTCACAGGTATTGGGTCTGTGGTTAAAACAGCTACTTGAGCTCTCTGACGGAGCTCCACAAAGCCTTCGATGCAGGTCTTCTCCTCCAGATGCAGTAAGACTTTTGCCAGCTCCACACTAATCTGCTCAAAATAAAAGAATCACTGCAGATGGTTTGGTTTGAGGTTTTTTTTTTCTCCCCTCACAGGATTTCCATAACATTGCTAACGTTTAAGCAGAGACAGTGAGGGTATAGAACCCCTGAAACCTGTCCATTACTCAGGATGGAGAGGAAACATTCAGCTAAATGCCATCAAGACTGATGGCTCACAACGCTGAACCAATGTCTCTGTCCACATTCACTCTGGCTTTCAGGACAAGTGATGGCACCATGACATAGAGGACTTGTCATTATAACTGTTGGGTTAAAGGACACAGTACCACGCCCAAAGCCCATTCAGCTCAGTCTGATGAGCAGCAGCAGTGTGCATTGTTTGCCAGCCTTCAGCCCTTTCCTTTCTCAGCTGCCACCTTCAAGTGTTCACTCACAAGTGGTGGTGAGCACTCACCACACCAGTGACCTGGTCCCAGCTTCCTCTGCCCTGAGCTTCTCACCTTGCTGGGTACAATCCATCTCTCCCTCAGGAAAAGGAAGCAAAGGCAAATAGGGAAAAAAGTCCATTTGGTTTTATACCTCTTTGTCCTGGGGGAACAGCAACTAAATTCAAGTCAATCAAAATCAACCCAAACTTGAAATCAATTGGCCTGTGGAATTTGTGGCTGCATTTCCAACGTTCTCTCCACTCAGCACAAAGCCTGAACTTCCTCTCTGTTTCCTCACATTTCATTTTCAGCTGCTGAAGGCCTACTGGTGCCAGCACCTTCACCTGCTCCCTTGTGCTTTGTAGCTTCACCTCCACAGTAACTATTTCCTTGTAATTCCCTTCCCAAGTTGAAAGCTTTAAATCCAGGTGCCCATTAGCCTGGCTGCTGCTGTTGGCATGCTTAGTTCCCTCACCAGGACAAGAGATGCCCTGCATTACAGCCCACTGGTAGCTTAGCTCATACTGCTTCACCTCTCTTGCCGCTGCTGGATTCTTCCGAATCAAGCTCTCGAGAGCCTTGATTGTGGCTTCCCATTTGTCCACATCCTCACATCCTGTCAGGACTGAAAAGTAATCAGAAGACAAACAGAAGCTGTTAACTTGGGCATATACCACCAGCTTTGGCAACACTGTGTCTTGTTTCAGGCAGGTGTCACTGACATGAACAGCTCTGGGAACAAAACTGAAACTGCTCAGGAGTCATAAGTCCAAGAGCTGAGCCCAGGTTACTGAGATCCTGCATCTTACTCAGAGAAAAGCAAACCCACAGAGAGAACCTTGTACCAGTACCAGCCAGAGACTCAGCCCTGAAGCTCCCACCTTCAATACAGTCTCGGAGATAGAGAGGAGCCTTGGTCCTTAATTCTTTATCCTCTGACATGTCGTAAGGGATGAGGTCATCGTCACTGCAAAGCACACAAAGGCAGGACTTAGCCTATGGGCTACAGCCTCCTGCTCCCCCCCCCCCGCCCTCCACACAAAAAGGAAAGAGCCTGCACAGGCATTGTCCTAGCACCCTGCTCCTGCATCATCCAGCACTGCTGAAGCCCAGCTTGAAACAGCTCCTCAGGAAGTTCTATACATTGCTTCGAGGAGCAGTTCTGTGACCAGATCCAGAACTGGATCTCCTGGTCCAGTGCAGGAAGGAGTGAGGTGACCCAAAGACTAGGTGACTCTTGAGATTTCTTTCTATACTGACAAAGTGACAGAGTAAGGCAGAGCTACTACTGAATTGGACATCTACAGCCCTCACTTGCAGAAGCTCACCCGAGGCCAAAGGAGCAAACACAACAGCTGTGCAGGACACAGGCTGTGCTGCTATCAGTGACTAACACAGCTGGCTGCAGCTCCACAGAGTCCTGCTTTGCTGCACTCAGCTGAACAAGCTCAGACAGCAGATCCTGAAGCACAACTCCTGAGATCTTCCTTCTCCCTACAGCTTCCCCATTATTTTCCTAGGCCCCTGGCCCCATACCTGTCAAGCTCAGTGTCTGAGTCCTCAGCTGGGACCACAGGGGCTGCTGTCTGGGGTTTCTTGCTGGTGCCTGATGCCGATGGCAGCACAGCATCTTTCTCATTCCTGCTGTAAGGAACAAGCAGCATTAGAAACAACATAACAATGACTCTTACAAGCAAGAAGCTATCCATAGCATCAGCCCTCGCTGCCTCAACACAGTGGCAGATGGTTATTCCTGCTGCAGGCTCCCACCTAGCTTGGCCTAAACAAGCAGTAGTCCTGAGGAGGAGATTGAAGTGAGGGGAGAAGAGAAGCAGAATCTGTTACAGAAGAGAGCACAAAAATGAGGCTGAGTGACTGTGGCCGTTTGAGCTGATCCTCTAGCTCAGACATAGGGGAGAGATGAACATTCCAGGATAGGCCACAATAAATGGCAACAATAGATAAATTAATATAATTTCATTGGAGCATCAAGAACTTAATGTCTAGAAGCACAGTTTGTTCTCCCCCTTCTCCCGCTGGCTTCTGCTGCTGCAGCTTCGCCTATCTTCCCCCGGCTGCTGTTTTGGCTACTGCCTGCTTCTGCCTGCTTCGCCGCCGCCTTGACCCCCTCCCCATCTCCCTTAAGGTTATTGTATTGTTTTCTTTTTTTTTCCCTTCCTTCCTTCTCTAGTTATTATTTCTCTTTACATTGTCTATACTTATATTATAAGAAAATACAATTTCATCTTTCCCTGACATTTCAAAAAAGTAGGGGGGTTTGTGTTGTGAATTTCTTCCAGGGGGAGGGATCAGCCCAAACCCGGGACAGGACTCTTTTTTGGCGCCCCAACGTGGGGCTGAGGCTGAGGCAGAAGGACCCTTCCCCACAGCAGCAACAGCAGCCGGCTCAGCAGAGGCAAACGGGGCTAAGGCAGGAGCAGTGGCATTTGCAGGCTCGATGGCGTTTTAGTGGGTTCGCCTTACGAGACCTCGCCGCCTCCCCTGGGACGCCTTCCCAGTCCCCTGGTTGCAGGCGAAAGAATCTTTGCCTCAGCAGCCTCTCTGCTGGCAGAGGCTCTGGTGTCAGCGACCCCTCCTACAGATCAAAACGTTCGAGCCGCATTTTCCACAAACCAGTTCCTCAACTTTATCTGTCCCGAGGAACTTTGCCATAGCCCACCACCGTCTGCAGCCAGATCTGCCGCCGCCGCAGCAGCCCCTTTGTGACTGCACTTCTGCAGGGGTTCCATCGCCTCTACCTTTTACTTTCCTCCGTTCTATTAGGTACGAATGGGAACCAGATTGTTTCCTGCCTCCATGCTTCAGGGTCAGTGGGGTACGGGCCATGTTCCAACAATCTTTTCTCCTCTCAAAGGCTCCGAGGCAGGACGTTTCACTGCTCTGCGAGCAGTCCGTCTGCCCGGTGCCGTGGCCCCTCCCTCCCCCGCTTCGGTTGCAGACTGTTTCTTTACACCTTAGCTCCCTGCTATTGCCTCCCGGAGAAGGTAAAAACCTCACTTACAGCCTGTTTATTCCTGCATTTCTCTCGTCCTCCACACTATAACCAGACCTATAATAGCAGCCAAAACATCAAGTTCACACATATTAGGCATGCTACTGGGTAGCTCATCTCTTCCAAATAACTCCTAGTCTCTGACACCAATGTCACATACGGCACCACCCTCAACGACATTCCTAAACCCTAAAATATTCCTAACAACATCTCCAACCTTCCTTAGCACAGCTTTTACCGAGTCCCAGACCATCTTAGCAAAGAATGAACACACCTGGTAGTGCACCATAGCTGTAAAACACTGCTGAACCGACAGAGTCAGAATTGAGGCAATAATAGGCCAGAATATATCAAACAACTTCCATTTTTCCCTGATGTTCTTATTCTGATTATCAATCAACAGGGGGGAAGGAAAAAAAACCAAAACAACAAGCAAGATCGTGCCCCCCACGTTAAGGCGCCAAAAAAGAGTCCTGTCCCGGGTTTGGGCTTGATCCCTCCCCCGGGAAGAAATTCACAACACAAACCCCCCCCTACTTTTTTGAAAGTCAGGGAAAGATGAATTGTATTTTCTTATAATATAAGTATAACAATGTACAGAGAAATAATAACTAGAGAAGGAAGGAAGGGAAAAAAAAAGAAAAACAACACAATAACCTTAAGGGAGATGGGGAGGGGGTCAAGCGGCGGCGAAAGCAAGCAGAAGCAGCAGTAGCCAAAACCAGCAGCCGGGGAAGATAGGCGAAGCTGCAGCAGCAGAAGCCAGCGGGAGAAGGGGGAGAACAACTGTGCTTCTAGACATTAAGTTCTTGATGCTCCAATGAAATTATATTAATTTATCTATTGTTGCCATTTATGTGGCCTATCCCTGGAATGTTCATCTCTCCCCTATGTCTCGAGCTAGAGGATCAGCTCAAAACGGCCACAATGACCTGCTGGGCTCCCTCTGTACTCACCTGGGAACTGCTAAGGAAAGGGGTTGAGGTCCCTTCCCTGGAGATATTCAAGGTGAGGCTCAACAGGGCTCTGGGCAACCTGATCTAGTTGAGGATGTCGCTGCTGACTGCAGTGGGAGTTGGACTGAATGACGTTCAGAGGTCTCTTACAGCCCAAACCATTCTGTGATCTGTGGTAACTGCACCACACTGGTCTGCACCATATCTGAAGCTAGGAATGACACTTAACAGATGAGGAAGACGTCTTGAACCTCTGCCAGTGGGATGAACACAATAATGGAGATTTTTTTTCTGTCTCTGTACCTATTTCTGTGGACTTTGGCAGATCCTTTCACCTCTCTGATTCTCAAATGCTTTCTATGCCCCTAAAATGGAAGCAGATCTTTTTTATTAGAGAGCTGGACAGCTTCTCCGGGCAACAACATGAGCTGCTTCGTTCATCTGCTGGTGAAACCAAGTGCTTCAAAGAGCCTCAGCAGATGCTATGAAGGTCAGAGCACCAAGGGACCAGCCTCTAGGCTGCCAGGCAGGCTGGATTTTGGTTACTGCTGAGAGGGTTGGGGGCAAATGGCCCAAATGTCAAATTTCCCAGATATGAATGGAAAGACCTATTTGATTCCACTGATGGGCACACGAGAGCCCTAGAAGCTGCAGCATGGTTTTACCACTTGCAGATATCACACAAGCAGTTTTAATAGGCACTATCAGGTCACAGCATCAATCATAGGATGCCAGGGGCTGGAAGTGACCTCCAGAGATCATGGACTCCAACCACCCTGTCAAAGCAGGATCATCCAGTGCAGGTCACACAGAAACACAGCCAGGTGGGTTCTGAGTCTCCAGAGAAGGAGAATCCACAACCTCTGGGCAGCCTGATCCAGGGCCCCAGCACCCTCACAGTAGAAGAAGTTTTGTCAGATGTTGAGATTGAATTTCCTGTGAGTCTATATCCACTGTCCTTTGTCCTATCACTGGATCCATCCTCCTGAGTATGACCCTTGAGGTGTTTGTAGACATTGATGAGGTTCCCTCTCAGCCTTCTCCAGATTAAACAGCCCTAGCTGTGAATTTAACATGACCACAGCACACTGTAAAAGGAAGGTGTGTTACAATGCCTAGGAGCATGTAAGACATCTGCACACAGCTATAGTCTGTGACTCAGGCAAAGGGATGCAGCAGAGCAGCAAGATGGCATCAACATGGAGAGCAGCAATATCTTACTCTTCTTCATCTGGAAGGCTGGGGACAGCACAGCATGGTGAAGTCTGCACCAGAAGGGACTTCAACTCTCTTGCTTCATCGTCTTCTTCATACTAGACATTGGAAACAGGAGTTACTGCACTGTTTGACTACAGGTATGGCAGCATTCAGCATCTGACCCTGCTGCAACCAAGTGAAGACTAAATCATGAGCAGATGACCCCACACAAACCCCATCTGTTCACTCTCTGTGCTGCTGCCAGTAACGTGTTGGTGTTGTACAACTAGTTCTGTGCTCCTGGCAATCTTTGTGCCCAGCTTGAAGAGCAGCAGCCCAGCAGACCTGGGTGAATGCTGTCTGCAGAACATGGCAACATGACAGGAAGGACAGCACAGGTGTTTAGAGAATTCATGTGATGTCATCACATCTCTTCTAACCCACTGCACACAGCAGAGCAGACATCTCCATGTCAGTCTGCAACAGCTCAGCTCACAGCTGGGCTTCCCACTGGGTCAGTGACTGAGTGGTCACCACTGCGTTAGGCTTAAAGTCACCTCAGCTTCCATGGTGCCAGGCTGTGGTTCATTCAGGCAGGGTGAGAATCATAGTGACAAGGTCAGCTTGTCCAACCCTCCTGCAGGCAGCAAGGACACCTCCAACTAGATCAGGCTGCTCAGGGTCCCATCAAGTTTGACCTTCAATGTCTCCACGGATGGGGCCTCAACCACAACCCTGGGCAGCCTGTTCCAGTGTCTCACCACCCTCATTGTGCAGAACTTCCTCCTAATGTCCAACCTAAATCTACCTTGCTCCAGTTTCAAATCACTGCTCCTTGTCCTATTGCCACAGCCACTTCTAAACCACTCCTTCCCAGCCATCCTGAAGGACCTCTTCAGGTACTGAAAGGCTGCTCTAAGGTCTCCCCAGAGCCTTCTCTTCTCCAGGCTGAACAGCCACAGTTCCCTCAGTCTGTCCCCACAGCAGAGGTTCTTCAGCCCTGTAATCATTTTTCTGGCCTCCTCTGGATCTGCTCCAGTAGGTCCATGTCCTTCTTGTGTGAAGGGCCCCATCAATGGACACAGCACTGCAGGTGAGGTCTCACCAGAACAGAGGCAGAATCACCTCTCTCTATCTCTGCCCACACTGCTTTTGATGCAGTCCAGGCTGCCATTGGCCTTCTGGGCTGCAAGTGCCCACTGTTGGCTTATGTCTAGCTTCCCACCCACAAGCACCCCCAAGTCTTTTTCTCCAGGGCTGTTCTCAATCCCATTATCCCCCAGTCCTTCATTATCATCAGTTTGCCCCGAAGTTTGCCATCAGATGCCATTCTTTGGGTCACTCCTGGCTCTCTTCTGCACCACCATTTTGGTGTAAGCAGAGATCCTGTTTGGGAAAGGGTTGCTGCCTCTCTCTATTTCCAGACAAGAAGCGTTGCAGCTTGTTATAATGTCTTGGACCATCTGGTTTAGAACTTTCCTTTCCTCTCTCTAAGTCCTGCACTGCAGACATGAATTTCATAGTAACTCTCACCTGAAACTTCAGGACAGGCCCATCAGTGTTTATCTTCGAACTGACGCTCTCTGCCACAATCATCCCCAGGCGCCGGATCCGCGGCAGGTTGCTGTCCAGGTGGCATTTCACACCTTCCATCATGCTTGTGAGCAGCTCTGGAGAACACCACACAGTGCATGAAACAGAGACAGAAGCAAACACCCATCTTTATGCTGGTCCCCTGAGAGGCATCGTTAGCCACTCACCACCCAAGGATGGGTGGACAAGACAGGAAGGGCCCTGCAGCTGGCAGCTGCTCTTTCAGCAGTGACAGTGCTGCCTTGAAGCAGCAGTGTACCCAGGCTTTGCTAAGGGGAACAGAACCAGCAACACACACCAATGTGTTCTATCTAGTCTACAGGCTGCCCAGGGAGGTGGTGGAGTCACCATCCCTGGAGGTGTTCAAGAAATGTGCAGATGTGGCTCTTGGGGACACAGTTTAGTGGTCGTGGAGGTTGACCTCAATGGTCCCAGAAGGCTTTTCCAACCCAAACAGTTCTAAGGTTCTACATTTTTAGAGTGCTTCACAGCCACTGAAGTGAAATGCCAAGTTGAGAGCAAGCTACAAATTCTGGCCAGTAAAAGAATCAGAAATTGCCCTCACCACCTAGAGAAGGTGAAACAGGCAGAAGCCAGCAGGACTTCCCAGCCCACAGAGAATGATGGCTTCAGCTCCACTGCTCTTAAGAACTGCCCTCTTGCTCAGAAACAGCTCAGCTTTCCAGCAGCTGGCTGATACAAACCAGACTGGAACCACAGCACTGGTATGTACCAGGTCACTTACTTGCCTAAAGAAAAGTTAATTCTAGGATGAAACAGTTGAACAGGTCTTGCAAGTCAGCCTTCTCACTGCACACACTCAGAGCACTAACTCCAGATAGTGGACAAATCTTCCTATTGCAACAGAAATTTCAGAGCAGGACCTCCCTGTGCCATGCTCTCTGTGAATTCAGAGCAGGGCATCCTTGTCAGTAGCTCACCCTTCTCACCTCATGCTGAGGGGAACAGAATGATAGAGAAATGCACGTGACAGGCAGAGACCAACCAATCAGCTCTGCATCCTGATGAACTCTCCCTGTGCCCTCTGCAGTCTCACTCCAGCTCCAACAGTAAGTCTGTAAACTGGACTCACACCATTCCTCCAAACAGTCCCAGGGACAATCCTTGCTCTCCTGTAACAAAACCTAATGGTTCCTAAACCTTAGCTCAAAGATACACTTCTACCAAGCTGTGTGCTGCAGCTGACCTGCTAGAAGGAAGAGATTCAACCAGAGGGTCCTGGACAGGCCAGTACAACTATGAAGCTCAACACAGCCA
The DNA here is from genome assembly GCF_015220805.1 of Pogoniulus pusillus. Classification (NCBI taxonomy): domain Eukaryota; kingdom Metazoa; phylum Chordata; class Aves; order Piciformes; family Lybiidae; genus Pogoniulus; species Pogoniulus pusillus. The sequence goes on along the minus strand of NC_087276.1, from coordinate 20,249,156 downwards.
AGTGCAGGTCCTACTCCTAGACTGGTGCAATCTCAAGCACCAATACAGGCTGGAGGAAAATGGATAGAGGAGTTAGTGCTTGCTGAGACACCTGAAACAAGCTGCCCAAAGAAGCTGTAGAGGCTTCAAGCCTGGAAGTCTTCAAAGCCAGGTAGGATGAGGCCTTGAGCAGCCTGGTCTAGGGGGAGGCTGTCCCTGCCCATGGCAGAGGGGCTGGAAGTAGATAATCTCTGAGGTCCCTTCCAGCCCAACCCATTTCATGATTCTCTAATTTCCTAACTTCAAAGCTACACACTGGGAAATACATCAGAGCAGGGATGAAGGAAAGGAGGCTTGCAGCAGGACACCCTGCTTGCCCATGATGATGGAACAACTTTGATCACTGAAAGATCAAACAAGATTTTTTTCTGCTCACAGTCAGACCTTCTGTTAACCAAGTCTAGTCCCTGCTTCTCCCACTGCCCTCACCTTGTCTGCAGCTCTCAAATTTCAGACTCCTTCACATGGGAGAGGCAGATGAGGATGGCCCTTGCTGATGTACTGCTGCTGCTCGGGTGGAGAGTGCCTCACTGCGCTGCTGCTGCCCCAGGTCTCCAGCAGCTCCTTGGAGTACCTGCAGCAGAGAACTGGAGCTGTACCTGAGATGTTCCTGTGCTACAGAGCAGAGACCTTCCTTCTGAAGCACGTTTTTGAAACATGCTTTTCACACAGCACAGTATCTTCTGATGGTTCTTTGGTCATCCTGCTCCCCTCTCAATGTTATACTCCCCACAGAGGGAGCTACCTTTGTACTCCAGGGCCCAGGCTGAGTGTTTGCCCCCAGCTGAGAACTCCAGGACAATGAATGTGGTGAGGGGTCTGGAGAAAAAAGTTTTATGAGGAGCAGCTGAGGGAAACTGGATTTGTTCAGCATGGAAAAGGAGGTGTGGGGAGACCACATTGCTCTCTACAACTCCCTGAGAAGAGGTTGGAGTGAGGTGGGGCTTGAGCTCTTCTCCCGAGTATCAGGTGATAGAAGGAGAGGAAATGGCCTGAAATGGTGCCGGTGAGGGGTTAGGAGATCAGGAAAAAGTTTTTTGCTGCAAGGTGGTCAGGGATTGGAACAGGCTGCCCAGGGAGGTGACAGAATCACTGTTCCTGGAGGTGTTCAGAAATGTGTGGCTATGGCATTTGGGGACATGGCTTAATGGTGGTGCTGGGTTGATGGCTGGACTGGACGATCTTAGAGGTCTCTTCCAACCCTCATAATTCCATGTGTCTCTGTGGGACAACTCCCTGCCTCACTGTGAGCAGGCCTGCTCCGTGGGACAGCCTACTGGGCTGCCTGCTGAACACTCTGACACTCCACCGACAACTTACTTTGACCAGAAGGGGCCCGCCGAAGGGATCCAGGGACAGATAGCCAAGCAGGTTCTGCAACACCGCAGTCTGCAATCAAAACCCAGGACCCTTGCTTTAGCTGGGTGTCAGGTTGGCACCCAGCAAAGGCATGCATTTTGATGGTGCACCTTTCACTCTAAGGCACCTGAGAGACGGAGGAGTAAGCAATTAACCCCCCTAGTCAAAGACACACGTGCAGCTTCTAATGAAGTGCATGGCAAAACAGGAGTCCCATACAGCATTTTTACCACCCAAAACCAGATCTACACAGTCCCAGGCAAACATGGAACACGAGAGTCCTAGAGAACATCCCTCACAACAACATCATGAGCTACAGAGCTCCTCCTAAACACCTCATGACAAGCAGGGAAACAAAATGCCAGCCCTTGTCTCTTCCAGTCTAATTCTTATCTCTGAGGTGGCTCCCAGCTTCTTCAGTCTCTTCTTTCAGGTTCTAAGCTAAGCAGATGTATCCCAGCTCCACAGCACACTGATGTGTGCAGATAACCACTTGGCTCCAGAAATTGGCATTCCCAGTAATTCTGCTAAACACCAGCAAGCCTGGGAGAGCACAGGAATCCCAGGATTTCACACCAGCCCTTCGACACTCCCTCCTCATGGTGGCAGCTGAGGGGATGGAAGTGAAAAGCTGCATAGTGCAGGTGCATGAGGAGAGACTGAGGGCTGGCTGCAGAGCCAAGAGTTACCTCTTACTGCAGAGGACCTGGCACTCAGCTCAAGGACACTGGGGCAAGCAGCCCCTGCGTGGGAGTGGGAGATGGGGAAGGCGGCCACTGCCTGACTGCATGGGAGTCGGGGGCTAGGGAAAGCAGCCCTTCCCCCAGAACGTTTGCTCAACTTGAGCCCCTCACCTTGTGGCTGTACTGCAAGAGCAGCACCTTCTGTGTCAGCACGAACTGAGTTTCTTGTTCTTCACAACCAGGTTCCCAGCAGCCTAGAACAAGACATCTGCCCCTGACAAGACAGGTCAGCAGCAGCAGATCAGGACTCCATGCACTTAGTGCCACGCTGCTCAAGGCAGTCAGTGCAAGTAAATGCTCCCCTTGGTTTCCCCACTGCATGTCACAACCCAGACATTTAAAGGTCCCACCCTGGGAGTGAAACAGTCAGCCCCACAGGAGATGGCACTGCAGGGATCTGCCCTGCACAGGCACAGCTCAACAGCTGGCAGCCTCGTCCCCGGAGGCAGGGAGGAGCTGAGCCCTTACCCGGTGGCGGCCTGCACGAAGCCCCAGCAGCACGGCTTCCATCAGCGCTCAGGCACACACTGCAAGCAGCCGCCAGCACATCCTCTGCAGATGCAGTCTGAGCGGGTGAGCTCCGTCAGGCGGGGCACCAGCACGCTCAGCATCTCCTCTGAAGCGGGAAACGGAAAAAACACATGAGGGCAGAGCTGCTGGCAACAGGGCTCCAGCTCAGCCTGCAAACGTCCACATCCTTACAAGACGGACAAACACAAAGGACAGGTTGGCAGCTCTGAAATTGCTCCTGTGGTAAGAACTGACCTAAAAAGCATAAGGAGCTTGCAAGTGTTCCTCACCCACAGAAACAGCTAGAAAATCTCACCCTCCTTTTCTTCAGTCTGTTAACTACTGCACTCAGTAGCTCCAAAGTTCTAACTTACTTCTGCAGGGATGGAGTGTAAAGATGAAGGTGCCAGACTTTTTCAGTGGTGCCCAGTAACAACAAGGAACAATGGGTACACGTGGAACCGAGGAGGTTCCCCCTGAAGATGAGGAAAAACTACCTTTGGTGAGAGGGTGCTGGAGCCCTTGGGCAGGGTGTCAAGAGAGATTGTGAAGTCTCCTTCTCTGGAGACTTCAAGACCCTTCTGATGTGCTCCTGCGTGACCTGCCCTAGGTGGTCCCTGCTGACAGGGGTTTGGACTTGATCTCTGGAGGTCCCTTCCAACCCCCTAACATTCTGTGATTCTATGATTCAGTGGCTCCAAAGTTCTAAGCAAAAACCAGACTGAAGGTTACTCACAGAGAGAGGGCAACAACTACATACAGTGATTTATGCTGGTATTTACAAGACACTTTCAGACACTGGATGAAAAGCATTAGGAGAGCATTTAACAGTTGTGTCCCAGATGGCAGGTGAGAAAGCAAAAAAACTCATCTATTTGTGATGGACACACTCACATGAGTGACAGAAAAGCATCAACACCTAGCAGAAGAAGTAGCTGCTGGCTTCAGAAGCAGCCTGTCCAGTCCAACTACAGCACCCTCAAAGCATTAACTGGTCAGCCTTGCAACTCCCTATGGTGAATCACCATCATCTCATCAGTACTAATACAGTGAAACACACTTTTCTCTTCCCCAAACAGCACTGTAGAGCACTCACTTTGCCTTCCTTGGACGCAAACCTTCCCCAGGACTTGAGAAAACAAAAGAGATGAGCAATCCAAGCCACCCTAGGGTAAAAACAGACACAAGCTTCACCACAGCATCCTCCAAATCACTTTCAAAGAAGGTGCACACACTCTCTAAGGACCTGAAGCCTGAAAAAACCTCATGAGTCATCTCTTCCTCCCTCTACACCTGCCTTCAAAAGTCACCATTATGTAAACACAGCAGGATTCAGACTAAAGCAGCTCAGTCCCAATTACCACAATGGCTACAAAGCCACGAGTCAATGACTACCATTTTGCATCTTCATACAAGGTAGCCAGGACCAAGCGCCCCACAGCTCCGGCAAAGGATGATGCTATTAACTGTGTGAAGGACCCTCAGCCTTCGGAGGGACTTTACAAAGCTGCAGCCATCATCCTCATTCCTAGTATCTCCCTGCTTCTAAGCACAACACACATCAGCCTGAAGGATGGCCACAAGGCTTGAAATGCCCATCAGCTGCACTCCAAAACTCCAGCCAAGGCAGCCCACACACGAAACACTTCTTAGAAGCCTCTGCAGCACAGTCCTACAAGCTCACCTCTTAGAGAGTCAGAAATCTTCTGAAGCACCTCGATGACTGCACCACCCAGAGGGGAAAGTAGTTCTCGTGGGAAAAACACTGGTGGGTTTTTCCCGTGGAGCTGATTGCTGACATGATCGGGCAAGCACACAATCCTGCCGAGCAGGGCCTCCTGCAGCTCCGGGGGGGCAGCCTGCGCCCGGCTGCTGGCAGACATCCCCACAGCAGAGCCACAACGCGGCCCCCTCCTGCACGAACCGTCCAGGACCCTCCCACAACTTCCCTCGGGTGGGGTGCTGGGATGGAGGAAAACAACTGGAGTAAGTCACAGAATCACACACACTATCTTTGGTTGGGAAGAGACCTTCAAGATCGTCTGGTCCAAACTTCGACCAGCACTAACCACGTCCCTGCCCCCTTTAAGTGTACAAACAGCTGCGGGTGCTGCTCCTCCTCTGGTGCGGTCTCACCACTACAGCACGGCCTGCTCAATCGCACAGAAACTTTAATCAAAAAATAAGTTAGAGGGGTTTCAATTTCGTTGTATCTCCACAGTTCCCTCGTCCCCTAACGCTCAGAACGTTCAATAAGCATAACCGAGGACAGTTGGGTGACCTGCAGGAAGCACCGTGCTATAGGCAGCCTCTGGAACCGAAGGGACTTCAGGGGCAACCGTGGGCAGGAGCGAGGTCTCCCCAGGCTAATTCTCATCAGCTGCACGTTTACGCTCCGGGGGCAACTTCTGTCGTCCCTCCCCCCGCGCTCCCCGGGAAACCCGGATGGTGACGAGACTCTGGGGGGCAACACCCGCCCGCCCTCCCACCGGGCCGCAGGTCCACCAGCGGCGCCCCGATGCCCAAGCAGGATGACCCCGGGAGCAGAGGGTTTCCAGCAGGAAACAGAAGGCGATGCCGGCCGGGCCCTCCCGGAAGCATCTCTGCCACACGCCCTCGGGCCGCGCCTCCCCGGGGTGCCCGGAACAGGCTCCCGCAGCAAGGCGCCGAATAGCGCCCGCTCCTGCTCCCCGAGGGGCGGCCGTATCCCCCGCCGCCGCAGCCCAGAGCGGCCCGCACCGCGCCCAGCGCGCCACCGCGCCTTCGCCACCCGGTTCCAGTGCTGTCACCGCCTCCCGAAGGGCAAGCTCCAGCGCCGCCGCCATGGCGTCGAACAGGGACACCGGCTTCCGCCCGCCCCAGCGGCAACCGGTCCGCTTCCGCCCGCCCCACCGGCAGCAGCAATCCCGCTTCCGCCCGCCCTCGGCAGCAGCCAATCAGGAGCGCCTGTCCGCCGACGCGGGCGATCACGCTTCCCGTCTCAAACGCCAGCTGTCCCCTGCGTTGGAATCCCTCCAGCCGCAACCCCCCCAGGGAAGGCCGCTGCCCGCCCTCCCCGTTCGCGGGCAGAGCACAGGGCCCGAAAAGGAAGGGAGTGAGGCAGGGCCGGCTATTCTCAACGCTACTGCTTTACTTCAATAGTCGCCATCCTACACAAGTACAAACACAAGATCCAAAAAGCTACAAAGTGATACAAAACCAAACCGAACTCTGTATAGCATTGACTGTACAACGGGTGGTAAGCTCTGCCCTTTCCCCATGGGAATCCCGGTGAATCCAGCCAGCACCGTGGCCTCCAGCCTCCCTCTCTGCCCTGTTCCCGGGGTTGATGGTCAGTTGCTGTCCTGGGAAGCAGGAAACACACACACTACTGTGCTGGGGGGGCTGTGCAGGAATTTTTACCCAAAAACTCTTTAGAAAAGGTTAAGAAATCACTTCAAGGGGCAGCCACCAACCACCTTCTTAAGATTTCAGTTTCTTTTCTGAAGTATGATGTTCAGCAGGCTTGGGGCAATGTTTCTGTGTGGATCACCTGGTCAGAAGGCAGCTTAAACTGCAGAAAAGCTTAAACTCTGCAGAAACAAATCATCTGTTTGGGAAGCTGGGATAAAGCAACAATTTGGGTATTAAATCTCAGGCAGATCTGGACTTCAGTTGCTCTGGGAGATCCTGTGCTGACCCCTGGAGCTCAAGCTAAACGCCCTCTTACTATACAGGGCTTCTGAGATAGCTCAAGATTTACATGCTCGTCTGTACAGCGTGCTAAGCTCTTAGCAATCACCAAGCAGCAGCCTGCTAATTTGAGAAAGAGAGGCTGTACCATCTTCCCTTCCACAAGTCTGGGAAAGAAGTTTTGCAGCCTCTAAAATCAAAGCAATTTTTAAATAGTTTCACTTCAATGCCAGGGAACTAGAAGCCCCACAGCAAAGGCTATCTGGCCAGGAACTGTTGCTCTCTCCTCCTACGTTGCTTTCACTGCCAGGACGATCTCTCTCTCACCCAGACCCATTATAAAAAAAAAGGTACAATATTTAGTCTGACAGGTTTTAAGTTAAAAAATAAAAAGCTCTCCAGTCTCTTTGCTTTATCGTGAGGAGTTTGAGCTGGAGCGGCTGCGGTGGCGCCTTCGCCCAGGAGATCTGGATCTCGATCGCCGGCGAACAGGAGATCTGCGCCGAGGAGACCGGGACCTGCCGGAGGAGCAAAGCTTTCACTAGGAGACACGGGCCACAGGATCCAGTGCCACATTAGCTCACCGACCAACTGCTCAAGAACACTTCCCACCCCCTTCCCAACAGTCCTCACACACTACAAACAACTGCTGTGAAGACAGCCAACTACAGAGAGGAACGAGGCAACTCTGACTGCATGACAGGAGCCTTCCAGTTACTCTCCTCCTGCTTCAGGAAGCTGCAGCAATGTTCAGTGTCCAATGAACAGACACAAATCCTTTTCTTTTTGCTCAACTACAATAAGCTCACGTTCATCTTGCATCAGATTGTCCTTCACCTGAAAGGTCAGCTTTGGCTCCTGAAATGCAGTGACAGTCAGGGAAAGGGTTTCTGTAGGTGCTTTTGAACCCTAGGGGTAGCTTTTGCAGTAACTTTAAAAGCATCATTAAGCTTTGAGCTCTTCACTACTACAATCAGTCTGTATGGCCACCAGCATGACAACCAGGTTCCAGGCACAGAATATTAAGAGAGCCCAAAAAGGAGAATAAAAGTTAACTTAGGGAAGAAAATAACAATGGGGAGACAAGACCGTATCTGGCATTTGCCAGACCACAGTAAAAGGCATGTCCAAAGGTGGCTCCCCAGGCAGTCAATCTTGGGTTACATTCACCACCAGTTCTCATTTCCAAGCCTGCACTTCGCAAGCTGCTCAGCAATCAAGTGGCTCAAGGAGGAGCTGCTTTCATTGGAGACAAGAGTTTAAGCAGACTTCCAAAATAAATGTGCCCATCTAGATGCTGAGGAAGACTCCAGCAGACCTGTCTAAGCAAGTCACTCAATGGGCACATGCACATCAGGTCACATCTTGGGGTCAGTGTCCTCTGCTCAACTGATGCAAGACATCATTTGCCCATTCACAGAAAGGAGGAAGGAAAGTGCAAGGGCTTCAAAGAGCAAGGAGCTGGAGCAGGCTGCCAAAAGCATCCTGCCAGCCAGCAGTCCCTTCCCACTTCCTCTCCCAGCATTTCTGCAGAAGGTAGTCCTGGGAAGAGGTCAGGCAGCACCTGACACTCCCGGCAGACTGTACCCAGAGTGCAGATCAGAGCAGGCCAATCTGACACTTGGGAGTTAAGTACAACCCAGGTTCAACTGATGCCCAAAAGGTGTTTCTGTCATTAGGAGAAGAAAGGCAAGTCCAACAGGATGAAACTGTTTCCCATGCTGCCTCTTTCAGCACTAGCACGCTGCTACATTGAGAAGGAAACACAAACTGTCACAGCTCTCACCTTCTCCTCATGCGAGGTGGTGACCTGCGCCACATCGGTGGTGGCGGCAGCATCCTCCTGGGTGGGCTAAAACGTCTTGGAGGTGGTCTAGGTCGTGGTGCCAGTACAGCTGTGGCAGTGATCTCCTGACCATCAATCTGGCCTTTTTAGGGAATCACAGAAGCAGGAAGAAGTAAGCATCACACTGCTGCAACTCACAGCTTTCTCACAAGCAACTGAAGCATGAAGCCTACAGTGCTATTCTCACCACCCATTCTGGGTGGTGTTGATAAAAGTCCACACACATACTAGGCTTCTTCATCTAACATCCCACCAAACTGCAGCTCAGGTGTTAACCAGGAAAGATTTTCATAGAAACTTAAGGAATTTTATTCCAACCAAGTGTCAGTAATTCTGTGATAGTTTGGGTCTGTCCTGAACCACACAAAACCCATTTGGGCTGAAAACAGGTGGGACTGCAGATCAGATCAAAAGCTTCCCCATCACCTCTAACTCATCTTCAGATCAAATTCATCTGCTCTAAAGTGTTTCACAAGCAATCAATCCTTACCTCCATCCATGTGTTTCAAGGCCTTCTCAGCATCGTCTGCATTCTCAAACTCCACATAAGCATAGCCTTTGGAGAGGTGTGGGTTTAGCCTGTCTGACCCGGCATGTCGATCATCTTAATTTTTCCATATGTGGAAAAGATTTCCATGATGTGATCCTGCAGAGAAAGAGCAAGTCTTGGGACCACAGACCACACTGCCCAGAGCTGACTGGCACAGAACAGTAAACCCAAGCTGTATGCAGCACTAGGGGTAGCTCTAAATCAATGCCACCATCAGCAGGAGATGTATTGCACTGGTCAGATGAGGAGAGAACTAGCACTAGTTTCCCTACTGTTGCCTAGGCAGTTCCTCCTGGACTGTTCCAAACCTTCAGACCTGCTGCACAGCAACATGAGCTACTAAAACACAACTAGTTCCAAGATCCTGAAAAGGGATCTTGTGCCCTCAGCTGAAAACTCTACAAGTGCAACTGTTAATGTTTTTCTAAAGGCATAATTTTTGCAGCATCTTGAACCTCCTAACTCTCAAGGTCTTTACACTATGTTCTAACAAATACAACTCAGGCCAGCCCAGATCACTTCAGATCCCTTATCAAGAACCTCCAGATATCCTTAATGCCTCCAAGATAAATTCAGCTATTGTCCCAACTACTACAGTTTCCTTCCTAGTATGGCAGGACACAAGGTCTGACACACTGACAAATGAGACTCGAGTACTGTTGAGCACTACATAGTCTCAAACACCTGCACCACATATGACTCAGTAAAACCTTGCCAAAGTTTTCCTCCCTGATCAATGTGGAAATGGAGCAAGAGCTTCCAACAGCAAGACCTTGGCAACACTCCAGCAGCAAAAAGGTTATGAGAGCTTTAAAAGAGGCACTCTCATGTTCCCGCAGAAGACAGGCGAGCTTGCTGTTAGAGGGGAGCAGGCCGTTACCTTGGTCACGTTTCTAGTGAGCCTTCCAACGTGCACTTTGGTAGGCCTGGGTGATGGGCTCCGTCTCTTCCGCTCCTTCTCATCTCTCTTGGGTGGCTTGGACCTGATGATGATAACAGATGTTTACAGAGTTTTCAGGGAATGTGCAAGACAAGTCCAAGAAGCCAGTTGTAACCAAATGACTGAAAATACCATTTTTTCTTGGGAGGGCACCTTTTTGTTAAGAAGTTAGAGGTTAGGACGTGGTGGGGTGGTGCTCCACTCAAACATCTCAGGACTTGCATTTGTCCTGTCTCCTTCTGCTTTAGAACTTTTTGCAGGTTGAGAGCCTGATTTTTGAGTTTTCATCTTTACTGCATGAAATGCTGAGGATGTTTCTATGAGGTTATCTGCCATAGCTGAAGAATTTTCCACTTCTTACAACAAACAAAAAACCCCCAGCATTCTTGGCCCGAATAAAGAGGCAAAACGAAGACACAAACACCCAAAGCATATCAAAGCCAGGCAAATTAATTAATCCAGTCACTCGTGTTTCTGTATCTTCTGCTCACTACAGACATCCAGGAATCTCACAATTAAAAGAACAAAGAAAAAAATATTAAGGAGCTGCATATCTTTGTAGTTTAAAAACACAGAAAAATCTGGAATCTGATTTTCATCTTTAAAAAAATTCAATATGCAGAAAATTTCTGTTCACACTTCTGCCTAATCTTACAGTCCATGAATTGAGTGATACACAAATCAAGCCTATACTGGCCCAAGGCATTTCAGTAGACTTTTATCAACCTTCAGTACCTGACCTACAGCATTCTCCAAAGGAAAACTGTATGGACATTAATATACTTTGACTTCTGCCCTTACAGGAAGAGACTTTCTTTGTCCTCTCTCTTTTTATTTTGTCAGGCATAAGAGCATAGATGCACACACCCATACATATGCAAACCACCTTCAGCCCTGATGTTCTATTAAATCTTGACTGTAACTTACAGAACCCAAAGAAGTTTACTCTCGTCTAGTGCCCGAACAGTCAAATATTGTTGAGGAAACACTGATTAAGATCATCTCTACAAAACAGAGTATTTTAAATCACTCCTTAAAATGAGGTTTTTAATCTCTCCTTCCTACTGTATAAGCAAAAGGGGCATGCCCATCCTAACAGAATTGAGATTTCCAAATTCTGAGGAAAGCAAATGGTCCTCAGAAAATTTATCCTGATCACAATCTTGTCTTCTACATGAAATCAGTGTGCCATCTGGTAACTCCTAGAAGGCAAAGGACACTCACTTGGAACGGGAACGTCTCCTGTTGTCATGTCTCCGTCGAGATGGACTTGGAGATCCAGAGGAGCTGCTGGAACTGGAGCTGCGTGAGGTGCTGGAGCTCCCAGAGCGGCTTGAGGCAGAAGAGGAGCTAGACCCACTGCTAGAACCAGTGCTAGAACTGGACCCCGAACTGGAAGTTGAGCTGGAACGGGATCTGTTTGGAATAGAGGAAAAAATTATGGTAAATATGGTGACAGCACTGTAACTGACACAACACAAGCCTTCAACAGCATCCATAGAACATGGAATGAAAAGTACCAGCAATCAAGGTGGTGGTTTCCAGGAACACTGTAGTTTGCTACTACCTGTGAAGGTAACTACCTGGTACTGCTGCTTCCACTTGAAGCACTGCGTCTTTTGCGTGCCTTGTCTCGGCCACGATCCTTATCGCCCGATTCCTTTGTGGATGACTTGTCCTTGGAACGGTCCTTCGACTTATCTTCAGATCTGTCCTTGCGTTTGGTTGGTGAGGGAGCCCTTCCAGAACACACGGCAGAAGATATTTATGAACACAGGAAAACAACGCCCCCAGAGCCCCTCACCCGAACAAAGAACAGAAGAGCAACACAGAACTTGGAACTTCAAATGCAACTCAAGGTCACCGTAACTGCAGGGTTAAAGCATTAGGCCAGTCTGGACTTCCTAAACAAAGGAAGATATTTACATCAGAGAGCAGCTTTGCAGAGGGCAGCTACAGCATACAGAAATTCTCACAGCCAAAAATTCACGCTGAAAGGACATTTCCATTTTGTCATCCCCACTGGCACCCCTTAACACCCCCAACTTTGCTAAGCTTAGGAAATTCAGGCAGGATGATTACCTACCGTTGGATTTTTTACTACTTCCTTTGAGCCCTAGCTAACTCTTTCAATCCTGGTAACTCCGTTTCCCCTTTGAAGGTGTCTAAAGCAGCACTGAATGGGCTTCTCTTATCTCAGATCTGACCTCTAATTCCTTGAGTATGAGAATCAGTCTCTAATTGAGTGCAATCAACTCCAAAGAATGGTCCAGCGACAAGAGAAAATGGTTTAGAAACAATAAATTAACAAACATAAACCACTATTGCCTGCCTTACAGCACTCGCAACATACTGGGTATGTACAGACTTGCAGAGAACTTCACTTCCACATCCTGTTTCAGGCCAGCCTGTGCCAGCTGACCTTGGCATGATGTGCCCATGGAGAAGTCTGTACCTGTGTTTAAAGTCACCATTATTTTCACACTCACAGGAGCACAAAGGACATTAATTGTCCAACTAAAAATATGGCATCCAGGACAGCCGTCTTCTCTGCAAGAAGTACATGCAGCTCATGCATTGCCAACAGTCTTTGCTCCAGAGGAGTGAGCACTGGTTTTCTCCAGAGACAAATTGTCCCTGAGAGCAGAGATCTGTCAGCAACAGAAGGCTGTTGAGAACAATCCCCCCACTGAATTATGGCTACTCTCCACCTCAAAAAGCTGTTTCCAAAGCTCTGCCAGCCTGGAGAAAACCAGACTAAAGCATCTCATTTGTTGCACTACCACAACAACAGATCTCACTTAAACTTCTTAGCAGGAAGTCTAAACTGGACTCTGACCTCACCTGGCTCCAGTCAGCTCCCTCTTTTGATGCAACATGGGATAAATTTAACACCCCACTACGTAACACTGAAATTCTGGGCATCAGTTGAATTGCAGACGTTTCCCATGACAGGGCTGCACCCATCAAATCGTGTTATGTGATGTCTAGACACACCACTGTATTTTGACTATTCCACATGGATTGTTCAGTACTAGCCTCACAAAGCTGCCTCCAACATTATAGCACTGGAAGCACGCAGTGATTTGACGGGTATAATGCCCATTATCTACCACGAATGGAACACTCAGGAGAAGGAATAGTGGGCACCAGTTTGTCTGAAGGGGCACTGAATACCCACAGCACGGTAAGATGGTAGAAACATCTCTGTTTTCAAATGCACCCCAGACAAAATCATTTAAGAATGCAAAAAAACCAAACACTTATCTAAGCTCACTGTATCCAACAGTTTAGCTGCTTCTGGTGTCAGATTATGGTTAGCAATTACTTTATTCTGTAAACTGCAATTAGAGTTGTGTTTGTGAAGAGATCTCTTCTGAGCTCCTTTCCTGATTTTTGGCTTCACAAATGAACGTGCACAAGCCCAGCTCCTTGTGGATCCAGAAGTCAAATAGCACACCTTTCTGCATGGAGAACAGAAATCCACAGTACATGTGACACTGGCAGGGCCCGCTAGGAGAGGAAATCAGTGGTGATAAGAAGGTCGCCTGTGGGATGTTCCAAAGGTGCTGCAAAGCTAAGAAAAACAAACCTGTGCATGTTTTTCAGCTTTTCTAACCAGCTGTAATGCCTCCAGAGCAAAGTATGAGGGGGTCTGCAGATCAAAAATTGAAAGGAACTGCATGAGAACCAGCTGACTCACTCTGAAGATCAGAATAAGAAACTTCCCGGACTCAAAAGACCAAAAAAAAATTTCTTTAGACACTTTTTTTTTAAAGTACTCTAGTTAGGTTTGCACTGTCTCTTCCTACACACCAACTTATCCTGCACCTGTGGACTGTCACAGTGATGACGCTATCAGCTCAGCCATGCAGAACTATCTGTTATCATCTGATAGCTGGCTCTGTCTTTATTCCTGCTGGAAGGAGGGAAAAGCAAGAGCCCAGCTGAAGACATTTTCCTGTTCTCCAGCCTGCTGCTGCAGTGATGGGTCATACCTCAGTTAAACAGCTACCACCACCCCTCCCCCTCCTCCGGACAGCCACTCGCCAGACAAATGCTCATTCATTCAGCAAGCTTCTCTATGATGGTACAAGCAGCACTTAGCCTCCAAATCAATCACTTTACCTCCCTCAAAGTGTATGCACGTCTCACAACACTTACTGAGCTTCGTCTGGGACCCTCAGCCCAAGACACACACCCTGTGGGCACTTTCACCTGTACAGGTTCAGATGCTCACCAGAAGATATGGAAAGAATAAAAACACGCTCTTCACACCAAGGTATGTAACAACACATATCTAAGCCAGCTGCTGCTTACCTACAACCAAAACAACTCTCACACCCTAACGAGCCAATGTTTTTGTATCACACACCTCAAAACAGAACGACCAAGCGCAGTGTACAGCGCCCGCCCATCTCACACACACCTCTCTGCTTCCAAGAGTCGAACTGCACTCTAATAGAGAGATGTAATTCTGTCGCAAAGGAAGCAAACTTAGCTCTCTCCGGACTTCCTGTACGTCCCAGACTTGCCCCTTAATGGCAATTTACTTCAAATCCCCATTTGCAAAAGTGGAGAAAAGACTTCCTCGTGTAAGGTGGTGGGGGGGGGGGGGGGGGGGGTTAGAGCTCAGGAGTCCTGTGCAAATCAAAGCAGCTGGCCCAAGCTAACTACAGCGAGCTGGGTAGAGGGCCCTGGGTCTGCCAGTCCCGCTCCGCAAGCCAAGGGTTATGTTACAGCGCCAGGTGGAGGGAGGGCTTGTCGGTGCTAACCGCGCTGCCATACTACCGGCAAAGCCAAGGAGTGGGCTGAGGGATATGCAAAGAAAAGCACAGATCAAATGGAGTCGGTTCGGACCGCATCGCCCGCAGCCCAGGGCCCATACCGCCTGCTCCCTCCGTTAGGCCTGGACCCGCCGACCCGCCTAGTGGTCCTCCTGCCGTCTCGGCTGCAGCGAAAGGACGAGACCCCTGGCTTCGGCTCCCCCGCTAGGCCCCAGCTCGCCCCCGAGCCCCGGCCCAGCCCCGCCCCTGCCCGGCCTCCATTCCTCCTTCCCCGCCCTCAGGCACAGTAGGCCGCGACACTAAGGCCCCATCCCTGACCCTCGCCCCGCCATATCCTCATCGGCGGCTCCGGAGCGCACCCCTCGGCACCCCAGCACGGCGGTAGGGTCGCTCTGCGCCGCAGCCGGTTCGGATGGACGCGGATCCCCAGCGGCCCCAGCCCGCCCCCCCTCCAAGCCTCACTCACATCCTCGGCGCCCGCCACAGCTGCGGCCACGGGCCCGACGCGCGCTACCGACGCAACGCAGGCGCGAAGGGGGCTGCGCCGCGCGCGGCGATGGCGTCACGGGCTGCGGGGGAGGGGGCGGGGGTTAAAGGGACAGGGCGAGAGTGGGGCTGGCGCTGCAGGGAGCGAGGGGGGCACCGTGTCCGCCAGGAGGTGTCCGCGGAGAGCGGCGTAGGAAACGGGGGCGGAGAGGGTGCCCGTGGGGAGTGAGGAGGGGGGCGGGTCTGTCCGGGTGTCCAAGGGAAGCCAGCAGGCCTAGAGCAGGAGTGGCGAGACAGTGCAGACGTGAATTACTCGTCGGAGAGCCCCAGTGCTAGTGGTCCGTGGCTGTGACAAAGGACACCGATGGGTAAGACAAGCTCTGCACCTGGAAGATTCCATTGGAAGTATATTTGGATCCTGTTCCTGGTGTAGGGCCTTATACATGAGAAACCTTTCAGAGAAGCAGGTGTGCTGGTCAGCTGAAGTGTCACCACAGGCAGCTATGTTAAATTCCTGGCGTTGGAAACCTTGTGCCCCTCCGTGCAATGAAGTCAGCTCCTAGAAGAAACGGTTACAAGCTGCACCAGGAAGGTTTAGGCTGGATGTTTGGAAGTATTTCTTCATTGGAAGGATTCTCAAGCATTGGAAAGGTCTACCCCAGGGCAGTGGTAGAGTCGCCATCTCTAGGGGTGTTTAAGCAGCATTTGGTGCTTAGGTTTAGTGTTAACCTTTCAGTGTTGGGGGGGTTGGACTGGATAATCTTGGATGTCTTTTCCAACCAAGATACATTCTGTGAAGGAGTATTTAATAAAAATACCCATTAGATAACAACTGCAGCTGTGTCTGGAGAACAAGATGTGAAAAAATCACACCTCCTCTTTACTACCTTTTAACTGCAAACCTGAAAGCTGCTTTATGAAGTGTGGCAGGTGCCACTGTCTGCATGGGTAAATGGCAGCATGGGCTAAGGACTTGGCCTCACAAAGGTAAGCCAGAGGTCCCTGCCTGCCTTACTCGCTAGACCTATGGCTTTCAGCAGGCTGTACTGCTTAGTGACAGCGTTTCAGTGCTCAGGTCCAGTGCAGCTGCAGGTGGACCACGTTGACCTTGCTCTTCGTGGTCCTGAGGTGAGACTGCCCTGAAAGAGTTAAGAGGAGGGCTCCTCCCTCCAGTACGAATCTCCTCCTGGGTGACCTTCCCGGCAGCCTCTGCTAACTCTGTCCCAACCAAACAAAGAGGGACGGAGGTTTTCAAACAGCAGCCTCCCAAAAAGTTGGCTGCTGCCGAGCTGTGCTGTGACCCTGGCTGGCCACGGCCACCGGAGGCCGCAGCAGCGAGGGGCGCGATCGCCTTGAGGAGCTCTGCAGGTGGGTGCGCTGCCCGGCTGAGGGCTGGTGGAGGGGAGACACTTCCTGCGGTTTAATGAGGGTGAGAGCAGCAGGGAGGGGTGGCAGGAGGTGGGTGTTAGCAAGCTCCAGCAGCCCACAGCCGTCCGTGCTCGGCGGGCGCTGGTCGGCGTCGCAGCGTGGCGGCGCAGAGCGGGGACGCGCTGGAGCCGGGCTGCGGGGCTCCGGTGTCCTGCTAGCCACAGTGTCAGAGCAGTGACATGCCTCATCTGAGCGGCTGTCCTTCAGCTTCTTGATCTCGGACACCCGCCTAGCAGTTTTCCAGCAGAGCGGCAGGCCCCGTCTGCCGATTGACTGCTAGTAGTGGATTCAGGGCAGCAGACAAGCACAGAGCTACTCTGTTCAGGACACCCTAGGCAAGCAAGACAGGAACGAAGAGAGCTGTGTGAGTGCTGCTTTGGAATCTTGCCCGTGTTTCTCTGGCCTTTCATCCCTGTCCCTCCAAGGCCTGCAGGTGAACTGCTCAACTTGCAGTGGCTGATGGGGGTCAGCGTCTCAAGGCTGAAAGTGCCTGCTGTGTACATTGCACCGTCTTGCAACTGGGGGCTTCATTTTCCTTGTCGTTAGCTTTGGGTTGTGGAGCTGCAGCAGGGTGGTGGTGTTGCTACAGAGAGCTCTCCTGGGCCCCAGAGGGTCCGGGTGATCAGTGGATTATTCTGTGAACAGCAGCAGTAAACCACTGCAGTTCTTTTATCGTGGTTCAAGAGCCCTCACCGTTGTTGTTGCCCTTCTCTAGACACGCTCTAGCACCTCAGTGTCCTTCCTGGAGTGAAGGGCCCAAATCCAAACCCAGTGTTTGGCGCAAGCAGGGGCTGTGGAGAACACACTACATTGGCATTGAGGTGAGGTTAGCAGGGCAGGAATGGTATGTGCCTTCCATGAGCAAGGCTGGCAAGGCAGGGTGGGAGCTCTGCAGAGGGCAGGGCAAGGTACAGAGGGGATGAGCAGGCAATGAAAGATTGAGCTGGGACTGGGGGATGGTCCAACATGAGCCATGTGTTCAGTAGAGAGGGAGCTGGGGGAGTTGCACAGAGTCAGCACATCTTCAGGGCACTCCCATTATCTCTTTTGTGCAGAAGCTGGATGGAGGCTGCTGGCTTTACTGGCACTTATGTAACCTGCCAATGGAGGCAGGGAGTTAATGTGGTCGAGTCAGGAACTATAAAAATAGAACTATTTTATTCCCCCCAACCCCAAACTATATAAAAAACTAATTTAGGTTTATTTACAGGTTCTAATTCGATCAGGAATTCTTCAAAAGGATGTTATGGACAAATCAAGAGATTTAGGATGTCAGGAAATGGAAGAGGTTAATCTTTACCCCCCTATCAGTCAGGCTGAGCAGAGAATTAAGGCAACAGCAGGCTTTACTTGCAGAGGTGAGATAGGTATTCGACGATCATCCCTTGCTGGATTTCTCTGCGGCTCGACTGGTTGTGATGCTGCAAAGCAATACCAAATGGTCTGGATCCACGCAGCAGCAGCCCAAGGCAAGCGGCAGAGCCGCCCAACTCAGAAATGTCTTGAGACACGGCTGCCACAGGACAGGGGTTCGTGGAGGCGACGCTGCCTTCACGGCGGCAGGGGAGAGCCAAACTGCTCGGGTCGCCCAGTCCGGAGGGCAGCCAGGAAGCTGGCTGCTGATATGGTCCGAGAGCAGCCGGGTCCGGGTGCTGCCGGCAGCTTTCTCAAATGGACTCCAGGACTTGCCGAGCTTGCAAGTTTGCACAGAACAGTGCAAAAGTGGGGAGAACCCTCCGAGGGCAGGGACGGTGTAAAACCGAGAGCTGTGCAAAAAGGTAGGCGCTGTCCAAAAGGGAGGAAAGGTCCAAGCCGGGAATGCTACCACAGCAGGAACCTGTTGGATCTCTGTCAGAGCAGGAAGGAACCCCTTCGCCTTCTCCCTTGCTCTGGTTATGCTGTTCTAGACCAAGTGTCCATGTGCCTGGGTACGAGAGCCCAGCCAAGCCCCAGCCCGGCTGCGGCGCGGGCTCCCCTAGGGGCAGCAGCCGTGCAGAAGGGCGCCTCCTGCTGTGCCCCTTCCAGTCTGCAGGGCGGGAGGGAAAGCAGTTTTCCTGCTGCCTTCTCCTCCCCTTAGAAACCCTCAGTGGCGGGGGGAGAAGAAAGGAATTTGGAGTACTCTGGAACACCTTCCTGTTTCTGTCACTGGCTGTTCAGATAGCTACACTGCTTTGCTTCTGCTCTAGTGTCCTGCTTGTGTCTTGAAACACTCTGGGAGGAGGGCAGAGAATCTTGCCAGGCCCTGAGTTCCCTTACTGACAGCCACAGGGAGCTTTGTCCTTGTAACATCTTTCACTGGTGTGGGGAAGTTTTCTTTCTTTCTGACCTTTTCCTCTGGCTTTGTGGTTGCAGTGTCTGCATCCAGGGATGTCTTATTTTCCTATATCCACTCCCCCAGCTCTTATCTAGAAGGTCCCTAATGCACATAGCAGGGCATGGGCTGGCCTTTGGACGTCAACAGATCTGGAGCAGAACACAACCAAGTACAATCTGCATCTCTGGAGTTGATGTCTCTCTCTTCTGCAGTGGAATAAATAAAACACAGAGTAGCACAGCTCCTGCATTGTTTCCATTTCTCCCTGAGGCTTTGTGTGGCTGATGTGCAGTAGCCTCTGTGCCTCCTCATGCAACAAAACACATTATTGTCCTTTTTAAGATCCACCTGCTGGGAAAGGGGCTGTGAAAAGGCTGCTGTGTCACATCTGCTTGGCAGTGACCACTTGAGGTAGCCTCTGTTACACATTGCTCATCCAAAGTGTCTTGTTGCCTTATGGCAATTCTGGGAGGCTGTTTCTCTGGGGGAGGTGAAGCCAAATAGTGTGAGCTTTAGGCAGCCGCTGCAGCACTGAGTGTCCAAGAAAGGGCTGCAGAGGAAAGCTGACAGGAAAAACACCTCTGCTGTAGCTGTGTACATATATGTGCATGTGCCTGGAGAGGCCTGTAGGTGTGTGTGCATACACGTGCACAGCTCCAGGCACTGCCCATCCTGAGCTGGCCCTGCTCTGATGCCTGCTGCAAGGAAAAGGGCTGGTCCCTGTGGGGTGTGACCCAGAGCAGACACACATTTGGGGGCCATATCAGCAGTGTAGCCCCCACCATGCCACCCAAGCACACAGGCTGTACACCATCCCCTGGCTGACACCAGCAGCCAAGGCTGTGCATGCAGGGAGAAGGAGGGAGCATGGGAAGTATAGCCTGTGCCATCTTTACAGCTGGTATAGAAATGGTTGGGTTTGCTTCTCTCAAAGGTACAGGACAGTGTTGACTCCGGACCCAAAGAGCAGGCTCTGCAGCACCAACAGTCTCCAGCTGTCAACGTGGGCACCCTCAGTTGTCCTCCCTGTAACCTCCCAGGCCACCAAGGAAATCCAAGACTCCAGCAGGGACCTGCCAGCGTCATTCAATGAAGTGTGTTTTGCCAGGATTCATGCCAAGCTCCCTGGAATACTGAGCTGCTGTTTGGGTCCTGGCCACTCCCAACCCTCCAGCGTGCTGCTGGCAGTGTGGAATCGATGTCCAGTTTGGGACACTGGGCAGAACCAGGCCTGTTACCATCCTCTGTGCCCTTGTCAGACCAGGGGACCAGGTTGGCACTCCCACTCTGAGGGGGCTCTGTGTGAGTGAGGCACAGGTTTTGGCCTCTCTTGTTACTGTGGTGGGAAGAGCTGCACCTTCCTCCTCTCCCACTGGGAGCTGGGTCAGTGCTGGGAGCTAGGGATGGTGCCATGCAGACACACAGCTGTGGCTGGCACTCTAATGGCAGAGCAGTAACAGAGTGCAAGTTCCCTCATAGGGCTTGGTGCTGGCAGAGGAGCTGCCAGCAGCCCTGTGGCGCCTGCACTCCGGGCATGTAGGTGCCAGGGGAGGAGCTGTGCCAGGAGGGATGGGCCGGCTGGATGACCGTGCCAAGAGGAGGATTGTGGAGCTGCGCAGGGCCGGGCTGAGCTTCCGCAAGATCAAGAAGGTGCTGGAGCTGGACGACATCCGGGTGACGCCGCAGGCTGTCTACCTCTTCCTCAAGAGAAGGAGCGTGGAGCCGGGGCCAGCAGCGGCTGGCTGGGACAGCGACCAGCCCTGGCCCCCGCTGCAGGGGCACGCACCTGAGCCATCCAAGGCAGTGCCCAGCACGGGGCCCACGGGCAGCCAGGTGCCCTGCCCTGCTGCCAGCCAAGACACCAAGATGGGCATCCAGATCGTTAGCGTGGTCTCTCTCTGCCAGGATGGCAGACAGCCCAAGGAGGTGCTGCCCATGAGAGTGCCCCCTGGGAATGGTAAGGCCTGGCTGCCTGTGGGGGGTCATTGCCATGGCTGCCTCCTGGCAGTACTGGGCTGGGGAAGATGCTCCCTGTGTCCCACCAGGGAGTTCCCAAGGGCCTCCTTTTCAGGTATTTCTCTCACTGCCCCTTGCAGGCACCAATGACTCCACAGGCACCTCCTCAGCTCCAGGGAGCTGCCCCAATCCAGGGGGCCCAACCACCCTCTTGCACTCCTTGCCCAGCCAAGGGCAGCTGGTCCCACCCCCCCTCCAAGAACCCAGCCCCGATGGTGAAGGAGAAGATGGTGGACAGGACTGTCCTCTTGCAGAAAAAGGTAGGCTGCCAGGTGGCACAGCAGGAAGGGAGAGCCTGTCTGCTCTGGCCAGGAGCCAGCGTGGTGCTGCCCACTGGGACAGCCCTGCACAGCACCTGGGTGCATTGAAACTACGCAGGTGGGGCAGGGTGATGCTTGCCACGTTGGTGCTAGTTTCTTCCAGCATTGGCTTCCAACCCACAGCTCACAGGATCCTTTAGGCTTGGTGTCAGTACCAGCTCAGGACATTTCCTAAGCCACCACAAGGATACCAGCAGCTGAGTGGCTTGGTGGCACAGCAGGAGATGAACTGTGGCATGTGAGGCCCATGGTGAGCCATGGGACCAGTGCTGTTTAACATCTTTGCCAGCAACACAGGCAGTGAGATTGAGGCACCCTCAGCAGGTCTGTAGATGGCACCAAGCTGTGTGGTGTGGGTGACATGCTGGAAGGAAGGGACCTTGATAGGCTGAAGAAGGACATGGAACTGTTGGAGAGGGTCCAGAGTAGGCTATGAAAATGATCAGAGCACCTTCCCTATGGGGACAGGGTGAGAGAAGATTTGGAGCTGTTCAGCCTGCAGAAGTCTCTGATGAGACCTTAGAGCAGCCTTCCAATACCTGAAGGGGACCTACAGGGAGACTGTAACATGTTGCCCAGAGAAGTTGTGGCCTGGAAGTGTTCAAGGCCAGGTTGGATGAGACCTTGAGCAACATGGTTTAGTGGGAGGTGTTCCTGTCTATGGTGGGACGTTGGAACTGGATGGTCTTTAAGGTCCCTTTCAACCCAACCCACTCAAATGTAAGTATCCAGCAATCCCAGGACCAGCCCAGGTAGGCTGCCAGCACAGTGATGTGGCTGTGAGGCTGCCCAGATCTGTGAGCAGTCTCTAACTTCTGGAGACTTCACTGTCAGGCAAAACTCTTTCATCCCGGAGGACAGTAGGATGCTGGCACCTGGTATCCTGGCTACAAACCACAGCTCATCTACTGTGCTGTCCCTTCTCAGACACAGCTCACACTTCTCCAGCCCCCTCAGGTGTTTGTCAGGAGTCTTTGCCAGCTGCCTGAGGACACAGGTTGTTCAATATTTTTTTCAGGACAGAGGCTCCCCTGGGGTTAAAACCCAGCATGAGATCCCTCTTAGGCTGCAGATTGGCCCTTTGTGTCAGGGTGAGATACCAGAAATGGGGGAATGGGAAGGAAAGCCCTAGAATCTATGTCCTTGCACAGGGCTGGCATCAGCACAGCTAACATCCAGCAACACCCAGCACCGGGTGGCTGAGCAGGTGCTGGCAGCTCGATGGTGAGCTCCTGGGAGCATGTCACAGGGGCTGGGTGGGGATGAAGGGCAGCTCAGAGTGTGGTGGGGTCTAGAGATCTGCAAGGAGGTGATGGCTTTTCTCCTGCCTGCAGCTAAATGCAAAATCAATCTTTCTCTTATTGAATGCTCTTGAAGAAGGAGCTGATAATGTTTCACCTCTCCTGCCTCCCACCACTCCAGGTCAAAGACGTCAGCGTTCAAACTGTCCTGCCCAATGCCACCAGTCCTGGAAATGAGAACTGTGCTTGTGGCGAGCCAGCGCTGCCCCCTGCTCGCAGCTCCCAAGCCATTGCCGAGAAGCTGGATGCTGTACAGGCAGAGATGCAGAAGCTGAGCCAGGCCCTGCAGGCGGTACTGGAGCGGCAGTGCCGCCTGGAACGGCAGCAGGAGCAGCAGCAGCGGCTGCAGCAGGAGGTGCTGGCGACGCTGCAGCAGCTCAGCTCCGGCGTGAGCCATGGCGCTGTGCTGGCTAACCAGCCCTGTGTGCCCTTCAGCAGCGTGGCCGAGCCCTCGCCCGTTGTGCCAAACTTCAGCCAGTTCAAGATGGAGCTCATCTGACCCCAGGCTACACCAGCGTGCCCTAGCAGTGCTGCGCCGGTGGCAGGATGGAGCTGTGGAGAAGCAGCACCTCGCAGGGCTGTGGCAGCCTTCTAACCATTATGTGAGGCACCTGGCAAAGAGGGTCACTGCCTCCTGTTCTCAGCCCTGTTGACTGAAAGCGGCTGCCTGGCGCAAGAGGCAGGGCAAAAGGAAAGCTGAGGCCTCATCCCTGTGCTGCCCATCCTGGCTGGCACCACAGCTGGCTGGTGGCCCATGGACTTCAGCAGCACAGGCAGGCTGCCTGCAAGTAGAAGATGCAACTAAGGCACGGCAGGGAGATGGGTCCCAAAGAAAATGAGAAGCTTCCTCTCATGAGGGTCAGTGCTGTGATGATGCATCCCAGGAACGCTCTGTGCTCCCCCTCTGTCTGCAGTAAACGTCTCTGTACCCCTTGGTTCACAACAGTATGGGTCTCTCTCAATTTTACCCACCCCTTGCCCCACTAGCGAGCAGGCTGGGTTTCTTCTGGGACACTGCCACCATGCTGCAAGGGCCCAGACCCATGAGGTGAGACCACCACTCCTCACAGAATGGTGCTACCACCCTCACTGCAAAGAATTACTTCTCAATCTCCCCTCTTCCAGATCAAAGCCACTGTCACTCAAACTGTCACTTCAAGTCCTTGTCAAAAGTCCCTCCCCAGCTCTCTTGCAGCCCCTTCATGTACTGAAAGGCTGCTCTAAGGTCACCCTTGGAATCTTTTCTTCTCCAGGCTGAACAGCCCCAACTCTTCCAGCCTGTCCCCATAGGGGCGGTTCTGGTTCTCCAACCCTCTGATCATCTTCATGGCCCCGCTCTGGTAGCTGACTAGGGTTACATTAAAGTGTGCAAACACAGTGACCACACAACTTCTGCTCTCCAGTTTGTGCTCTGCAGCTATCTTTAGCCAGAGTAGAAAAATCAGCTGTCATTCACTGTGCAAGATAATCCATTTCCCTAACAAACCATCACTGCTCCTTTTTGATCTGCAGTAGGTGACATAAACCAGCACCTTCAGTAAATGGAACATGCCAGTAAGTAAATAACTCCTAGAAGGACTCTTCCTGCCCAGGTACTCTGCACAACAGCCTCACATTTTGTGTATCTTCTGCTCTGGCTTTAGAGTCACAGAATGTTAGGGGCTGGAAGGAACCTCCAGAGATAATGGAGTCCAACCCTCCTGTGAAAGTCTCCAGAGAAGGAGACTCCACAGCCTCTCTGGGCAGCCTACTCTACAACTCCAGCACCCTCACACCAAAGAATTGTCTCCTCGTGGTCAGGTGGAAGCTCCTGGGTTGCAGTTTGTATCTGTTATTCTTTGTCTTATCACTGGACACCACCTAAAAGAGTCTAGCACCATCATGCAGTCACAGGGACTGCTGGACAGTGCTGCTCAGGCTGAGTGATGCTCCAGCAGCTGCTCCATGGTGTCTCCTCACTCACAAATCCATACTGCCTCTGTGTACAGGGAGATACACCAGGAAAAACGCCTTCTAGAAGGGGTTATGGCTCTTGGGGACCTCTTTTGTTCTCAGTTGTTCTCAGTCCCAGCGTAAAAAGATTGACCTGTGCAGCTTCCACTTTAGGATCGCCCTGCAGGAGAAGACAGAGGAGATCAAAGCCAGCTACCACTGCATCTGCAAGGCTTCTCTGGAGCTGAAAAGCAGGAAGAAGCTGGCTGAGATCCTGGAGGTCAGAAGACTCCTTCCTTCTGCTAACAGCCACCGGGGGCCCCCAGTGTCCACGGGAGAACCTGCAAGGGATCAGCAGCCTGAAGGAAGCTCACAGGGAGCTGAATGGAGGTCTTTTATCCCACATGGATCACTGTGGGACTCCTGAGGGGCAACAGGTACAAACTGGAACCCATCAGGTTTTGCTTGAACTTAAGGTGATTTTTTTTTGCTTTAAGAGTGCTGGAGCCCTGAAGCAGGCTGCCCAGAGAGGTCGTGCAGTCCCTTTCTCTGAAGAGCTTCCAAACCCACCTGGGCATTGTGATTCTGGGCAAGCTGCTGTGGGTGCCCCTGAGTGAGCAGGGGGAGTTGGGCTGGATGATCTCCAGAGGTCCCTTCCAACACCAACCTTGCTGAGATTCCCAAGTTCAGAGATTTCTTGTAAGTGCCAAAGAAAGAAGTGCCAGGAGCTGGTCTGCTCCACTCAGCCTTGCCTCCTGCCATGCCTGGTGACACCAGCAGCATTGCCAGCATGGGTGTCAGCATTACTGCTGCCTGCAGTCAGGTGAGGTGCAGAGGGTGCAGTGCATCTCACCTGAGGGCTTCAAAGATAGGCTGTGCATGGCTTTGCTGCGTGCAATCGAAACCAGTGGCAGAGGAGCTGGGGTCGTTGCTCCTCCAGCAGTGCTGGCACTATCAGCTTGGCTGGCTGCCCGTGCAGCATGGGCTGCATCCTCCTTGCCTTGTTGTTTCTTTTTTTGTGGGAAGTTCCCTTGGGAATTTGTGCTGCAGTGGATAAACACAGGAGAAAGTTCAGGTCTGGAACTGTAAATTTCCACTTGAAGAAGGTCTGCATGTGCAGCTTTCCTAGCTGGACTTTGGCCTTCTGCTCCTTCTTGCCCAAACTCCTGCCACTTTACACCCAACTTCAGACCATGTGCCACCCCGGGCTGCCCAACTTTGCTCTTGTACAGAGCAGCAGAGCTGCAGCAGGTAACCCAAACTCTCCCAACATACTGCAGTTCAGCCTGGATACGACCCCTAGCCCTACCATCCTGTGCACTTCTGTTCCCCTCACAAGCCAGGTACCCGTGTATCCATCACCACCTTTGTGCTGATGAGTTCTGCATGTACTTGGTATGTTCCAGGCTTCCTTCAAGGTTCTTGGCAGCTCTTGGCCCAAGCGCCCAGCAACAGCTGCTGGCAACCTGCTGGTGGGCAGCAGGAAGGTCTGGTTGACCACCACACCTTGGACAAGATAGACAGGCTGGGCAGAGCCACGCAGACAGCCAGCCTGAACCACGCTGGCCCATGACCATGACTTGCTGCAAGAAGCAGCCAGAGCTGTCTCCTGCTCTGTCGACTCCTCTCTTCTCGAGCAGTGAACCAGAGGACACTCCCTGCTGACCCGAAGGAGCTGCACACCACTGTGGGTGACATACAGATGGCCTGCCACAGCACGCCAGCCACAGCAGGTGTTCCTGGAGGTGTCTGAGAAACACGTGGCCGTGGCACTTTGGGACACAGAGTTAGTGGCCATGGTGGTGTTGGGTTGATGGTTGGACTGGATGATCTTAGAAGTCTCTTCCCAGCTTCGCAATTCCACGTGTCTCTGCCTCGCCACGAGCGGGCTGCTGTGCGTGGCAGCCTGCAGCACATTCCTCAAATTGTGTAGATTTTTTTTCCTGCAGCCTTCAGAAGCAAACATTTGGTGAGTGTCTGAGCCAGGCAATTGTTTCCTTCTGAAAAGAAATTCTTGGCTGAGGCTGAGCTTGTGTCCCCAGAGAGATTTATCTCCCTTTACACCACCAGCAGATAGAGAGGGACCAGCTTGGTATCAGATTTCCTGGTTGTAGTTTAGCTTCTTTACAGCCTCCTGCTCAATCACCAGGTCTTCCCTGGAGGCCACAGCACCAGCAACTGGAAACCAACTTTGAGCAGAGCTCGTAAAAATGCCCTGGGTGGAAGGCCCCCGCTGGGCACGTGCAGTCAGACTGCTCCAGCCACACCTGACGTTCCTTTAGGGGTCTCAAGCTGCCCAGCATGAATGTCAGACCTTCTACCACCTGGTGGGCTGCAGACCATGAACCATGAAGGGTGGAGGTCAAGAGGATAGGGCTTGGCTCTCTTTGGTGCTTATCATCAGAGACAGGATGAGGGGCAACAGGCACCAAATGGAACCCAGAAGGTTTCTCTTGAACATGAGGAGGAAACTCTTTGGTGTGAGGGCACTGGAGCCCTGGAACAGGCTTTCCAGAGAGGTTGTGGAGTCTCCTTGTCTGGAGAGCTTCCAATCCCACCTGGCCATTGTGATCCTGGGCAAGCTGCTGTGGGTGCTCCTGTGTGAGCAGGGAAGTTGGACTGGATGATCTCCAGAGGTCCCTTCCAACCCCACCATTCTATGGTTCTATGAGAAACTTCTTCACAATGAGGGTAGTGAAATACTGGAACAGGTTGCTTAGAGAAGTGGTGGAGGCTCCATCCCTGAGGATGTTCAGAGTTGAAGGTGCCCTGAGCAACCCTGATCTAGTTGGAGGTTGTCCCTGCTGACTGCAGGGCACTTGGACAAAAGGACCTTTGAGGGTCCCTTCCAACATGATGCATTTTATAACTATGATTCCATAAACCACCACAGAAGTGATGTCCTGGAGCCTCCTTTGCAGCAGGGTGCACACAACAGTCAGCAGCATTCTACTCCCAGTGCTCTTTCTTTCTAACTCAAATATTAGGTGGGTTTTCCCTGCTGGACACTTTTAGCCTCATACAATGCCTGTGTCAGCTGGCATCATGGGATCATCTTCACAGGAAAGCTTGTCCTTGGAGCCTGGATGATGGGATCATCTTCACAGGAAAGCTTGTCCTTGGAAAGGAAATAACATCTCAGGCAGCAGCCGTGCCATGGCTCTGGCTTCATGCAGTGCCTCGTCCATCCCCTGACAGAGACAGGGAAACAGTGACCCTGAAGATCCCAGGCTACACTCCAAACTGCAGGTTATTTATGGATTTCTGCTTTTTCCTGCAAGAAATAGGTGTGGGGGGAGAGACCTGCAAAAGGAAATGAGCAGTTTTAGTAAAGTTATTATTTCATAGAATCACAGAATGGGTTGGGATGGAAAGGATCTTAAAGCTCATCTAATTCTACCCCCTGCCATGGGCAGAGACATCTCCCACTGGACCAGGTTGCTCAAGGTCTCACCCAACCTGGGCTTGAACACCTCCAGGGAGGGAGGATCCACAACTTCCCTAGGCAGCCTGTTCCAGCATCTCCCCATTCTCACTATAAAGAACTTCTTCCTAATCTCCAGCCTAAATCCCCCCTCTTCCAGCAAAAAGATCTTGTCCCTTGTCCTGTCACTGCAAGCCCTTGTAATGAAGAGCATATGATGGTAGCTCCCCATGGCTGGGGGGTAGCTGGAAGGAAATGGTTCCAGCTTGGCATCTCCAAGCCAAATTGGAACCATCTTTGAACCCTCCCTCTGAGAATATTTATAATGGTTTTAAGGGCCATGACCCTTCATTATTTTCTAAGTGCCATGAAAGATGCCAAAGAGACAAGCAGAGATGTCAGCTTCAGGCTGAAAGGGATGGAAGATGGGAAAAGACATCCTAGAATGAGAGGAAGCACAAGGCACCTGGCTACTGAATTTGAAGCCCTCAAGGATCCACCTTGTCCTAAGAGAATTTAGGAAAATCTGCAGTTTCCAGATTGTAGGAGATCAAACCAAAGCATCTCCAGGCACAAGGTTCAACGACCTTTAGTTGTGTTCAGCAGAACTGTGAGCTGAGTGTGCAACAAGGAAATAAAAGACAGGTATGAGAGGCTTCCTCTGCTTTCTGGTTTCTGGGGTGGATTGGTTTGTTTTATTGAACTATTTAACTCTCCTCCTCTGCCAGTCCAGAAAACTCCAAAGAGAAGGTCACAGCTCAGCTTCTGCTCCCAGCAGCTGAGATGGTCAGCTGAGGGATGAGTTTCCCCAAGCCTTTGGTGAGAGCAGTGCAGTTCACTGCAGCTTTAAACAACTGCTGAGCAAGAGACACCAAAGCGACACCTGAGATGCTGCTCATGCCTGGGCAGGATGTGGCACCAGCATTCCCCAGGGGCTGCCCTGCCTTGGCCAAGACTTTCACCCAAGAGCAGAGGACTCAGCAGTAAATGGTGTCCTCAGGGGATCCCAGACAGTGACACTTGTGCTGGAACTCCACTGCTGGGACATGGGTTTGGGTTATCAGAGAATCAAGGGATGCTTTAGGTGGGAAGGGACCTTTGAAGGTCACCCAGTGCAACCCTGCTGCATTCAGCAGGGACATCTGCACCTAGAGCAGGTTGCTCAGAGCCCCAGACAACTTGATCTTGAGGACAGTGCTCATGTGTGAGCACCTGCCCAGGTGTTGAGACCTGAGGCTTCTTGGTTGTTCTGCCCTGGGGCTCTGTGCATCCCAGTTTCAGAGGTGTCTGAGCAGCCTCCTGCCAATGGCCTCTTGCTGTGCTGAGCCTCCTCAGCATCACTCTGTCACTTGGCTGTAGGAGTTTGTCAGGTTTTTCAGACAAATGATGCTGAATATGATGTGATGCTCTGTGATGCCCAGAGAAGATTTGGAGCCTCCTTCTATGGAGACTTTCAAGATGTGTTTCTGTGTGACCTGTCCTAGGTGAACCTGCTTTAGCAGGGCGGTTGGGCTCAGTGATCTCTGGAGGTCCTTTCCAACCCCTACCATTCTCTGATTCCGTGATTCTTTGACTCTATGAACCTCCAGCCTGGTCCCAACAAGAGACTCAACTCCGGGCTTAACCCACAGGCTCAGCAATGAGTCCTGCCGCCCAGCCCGTGAGTTAACCCTGCTCTTTGTAAGGCTTAGGCAGAAAGGCAGAGCCAGGACTAGCTGTCAGCTCCCCCCTGCGTCACGGGCTGTCAGAGGCCATCGGCACGGATGGGTTTGATTGTTCCTTGTCCCTTCTCTAGCTGTGCAGATTGCTTAAGGGACTGGCACTCTGTGGAGTTTGACCCCTGAGCCTTGATAGTGACAATAACGCTCTTCTCACCAGAGCCACCGGAGACCCAAAGATTAACTGCGGGCAATTAGTTTAACTTTGACTATAAATATTCCTTCTCATCCCGTGTGACACCGGTAACAGCCCCGCTGGCAAAGCCCCGTTCTCTGGCAATATTTAAGCTGCCTGTCAGTTGGCAGAGGCTTGGTGGTGCCCGGCGCGGGGAGCAGAATGAGACCCAGCTGAGCGCAGTAAGTTCCCGTTCAAGCTTCTCCCTGGAGCTGGGGGGAGCTGTGGTGGGCTCGGGGCTGGGGGCTGCTGCTGGACTGTGTGGTGGCACGGCTGAGTGGAGGTGTTCGCAAGAGGGGGGTGGACCTGGGGATGCTTTCAAGCCCTCCTCCCTGCGGAGGCATTGAGAGCGGTGCGGTGCCGAGGGGTTGCTGGAGCCCCACGTGGGCTGCGTCCCTGCCGGCGCCGTTGATAAAGGGCTGGCTTCAGAGGCTGCATTTCAATGCCTCGGGTGTTCCTGCTCACAATCTCTGGCCAGGAAAGCGCTGCCACCCGTGCCAGGAGCCGGGGGGGAGCGGGATGTGAGCTGAATCCACAACGCGAGCAAAATTTCCACTGGGCAGTGGCAGGGCTGGGATCTGAAAAGGATTTTACAAGGGCTTGTTGTGATAGGATGAGAGCAATGGCTTTGAGCTGGGCTGGGGGGAGATTGAGACTGGAGATGAGGAAAAAATTCTTTGCAGAGGGGGTGGTGAGACAGTGGAACAGGTTGCCCAGGGAGGTCATGGATGACCCCTCCCTGGAGGTGTTCAAGACCAGGCTGGTCTTGATATGAGGCCTTGAACAACCTGCTCTAGTGGGAGGTGTCCCTGCTTACAGCAGGTGGTTGGAACTGGATGAGCTTTACGGTCCCTTCCAACCCAAACCATTCTCTGAGTCTATGAAATCAGAGCAGCTGTGTCTAATGCTCTCTGCTCACCTCTGGTTCCTGGAGCTGCACAAGGGGCTCTAATCAAGCACCCGTTCCCAGCTCTGGGAATTTCCCTCAGAGTCCATCCCACATTTCCTTTGTATCCTGATGGGCACCACAGATCTCTGCAGAGCTCTGCCCCAGACCTCCAGACTCAACTTTTCCTGGACCTGACGTGAGGCTGAGCCTGTGGAGCTCACAGGGCTGGTTGTGCCACTGGTGCTGAGCACCCACCATGGACGTGGAGATGGGAAATGTTTTGGGGTGACAAGAAACAGCAATGTCAGAGATGTGAAAGGGAAAGCAGGAGGTGTGAGAGCGGAATCAGCAACTTCCCAAGGCTGACGTCCCAGTCCCAATCTTTCTTCTCCTAGTTAGCATAAAAACTTAGCTACAGTGCAGACCTCTTCATGAGGGGCAAGAGCACTGACTCCATCAACAGTGGCCTGTGACCCTGCTGGGCAGAAGGTCCCGAGGAATGAGGACTTGAGGGCAATTTGGGGGCTTTATAAGGCACAAAAGGGACTCTGCCAAGGTACCAGTCCTTGCCTGGTGCTGTGACTGCTGCCATTCAGCCCAAACATGACTCTGTCCCATCTCTGGCTTTTGTGCTGGAGGTTTCTGATGTCTTGGGACGCCACCACTCCAGCTGTGGAAAGCAGGTGATGGGATGGGACCTGGCACCAGAAAACTCCTTATTTATTGGCTGATCTTTTTGTGAGACCCAGCAGTCTGTGGACTGGGTGTAGTGGGGACACAGGGAGGGCTTTTCCTCTTGAATACCACCTATCAGGAGAGATCATTGCATCTCCATCACCGTGGTGCTTGTGACTCCATCCCCTCTTGGCTTTGCCCACACACCTGGGCAGAAGGTGCCTGATGCCACCGGTGCAGAAAAGCAGCACTTTGGACAAGTCTTGAGGCCAGAGGAGAGCTATGTGCAGGTTCCAGCTGTAGCTGGACACACGGAGAAGAGGCTGAAGCTTCTGGAGGTTGTGAAACAGACAGCTGAGGGATGGGACAGCCGTTTGGGGCTGTGCTTTGCAGGCGTGCAGAGGAAGAACTTGTTCTGCAGCTAGTTGTCCAACCGCCCACGCCAGGAGCCCCGGGCTGCTGCAGGGCACCCTTCGCCCCACCTTCCTCAGCGCTTTGGCAGGGGGGAGCCTATAAGTGCTGCCTTTCAAGTCCAAGAGAGGCCAAAGGACCTGGCCAGCTGCTTAGGCAGGAGGAGGAGGAGGACAAGGACAAGCAGACATCCAGCTTGGCCGTCCCAGTGATGCCAGGGCTGGACCCAGGGCTGTGAGGTGGTGCCAAGGCTGGGCAGTGACGGCTCTGCTCCTCTTTGGAGGAACCATCTCCTTGGCTCAGCAGGGTAAGAGAAAACACCCTGAACCTTCTTTGTGGCAGTGAGGGTACAGGCCCAGAGATCCTGGTGACTGATGGCAGCCACCACCAACTCAAGGGCACCCTGAGGTGGCAGCAGGGCTGCCACTGACCTTCTGCCCCGCTCTCAATGTGGGGCTGAGCCTGGGTGAAGGAAGAAGGAAAAGAGGAGGAACTGCATTAGTTCAAACAGCCAAACAGCCTGCTCATGTGGACTTTATCCTGCTCCTTCTGCCAAAGGGCAGCAGCCTGACACCTTGGGACACCCCTCGCTTGCTGCCAGCCTCCATTTCTGATAAGGGAGTAGAGAGGGAAGTCAACCCTACTCTAAAGGAGACCCAAGATCTCTCTGCACTCAGGTCTGAGCTCTCGCTGTGGCAAAGGAAGAAAATGGCACCATCACTGGAGCAGTGTCTTCACATCCTGATGGTCATCACAGCCATGGTTCTTGGCAGCAGCTTTCACTAAGGCCAGTCCCACAGTGCTGCTGTCTTGGCATCCACAGGCTCTCATCCCTGGCTGTGCCATGTCCTGGTCCTTCCCTCTAGCTACTTCAGCTATTCACATCTCCTCTGTAAAGTGCCTATTCCTCTGCCAGTTAGAAAATGCCCACTGACAGCATCTTCACATCTCAGCAGGAGGGACATGGATGAAGGCAAACACCAAGAGCCTTCTCCAGAACTCCAGCATGAGTGGCACCATGAGCAGAGCCATTGAGCTGACAAACTCTGAGTTACTCAAGAAGCAGCCAACATCATGATGGTGCTGCCACCTCCTCTACTAACCATGCACCCCGTCTTTTGACAGATATATTCAACAAGACAGGGAAGCAGTCAGCCTGCAGAAGAAACCATGGAGAGCACCAGCAGCACGCCCTCCTCCGAGCCCCCGCCGTCGTGGGATGTGTTTCCCCAGCAGACGCTGCAGACCATTGACATTGTGGTTCTGGTGCTCTACTTCCTCTTCGTCCTCGCTGTCGGGCTCTGGGTAAGCAGAGAATGCTCAAAGCCTTTGCGTGCAGAGCTCAAGTCTGGTGAGGAGCAGCTGAGGGACCTGGGGCTGTTCAGCCTGGAGAAAAGGAGGCTGAGGAGAAACCTCACAGCTCTCTACAACTCCCTGAAAGGAAGTCGGAGTGAGGTGGGGGTTGGTCTCTTCTCTCAAGGAATGTGTGAAAGGACAAGAGGAAATGGGCTTAAGTTGCACCAAGGGAGGTTCAGGTTGGGCATGAAAAAAAACTTCTTCACCAAAGGGCTCATCAGGTACTGTTCAGGCTGCCTAGGGCGTTAGTGCAGTTCTACCCCTGGAGGTCTTAAAGGGTCATATGGATGAGGAGCTCAGGGCCATGATCTAAGAGCTGCATACAGGGAGATGCTAGGCTCTAGTTTGCCTCGATGATCTTTTCCAAGCAGGCGATTCTACGGTGCTGGGGCTTGTTGCATTCCACAGGTTGAAGTTTTGGGGAGCACAGGCCCCTCAAGCCATGCTTTCTTCAGGTTGCACCAGGGGAGGTTTAGGAGATGAGGATTTTTTTTTTGCTGCAAGAGTGGTCAGGAACTGAAACAGGCTGCCCAGGGAGGTGGTAGAGTCACCATGCTGGAGGTGTTCAAGACACGTGTGGGCATGGCACCTGGGGACATGGTTTAGTGGGAAGGTTGTATTGGATGATCCCAGAGGGCTTTTCATGACTCTGTGGTTCTATGATTCCACGTGTCCTGCTGTACTGAAAAACATGGCTGCTTTGCCCTCCAGTTATTTCATCTTGGCTTGAATCAGGTTGCCCTTCACTGGAGTTAACTGAACAAGTGGAAAGATGGAGTTTACAGGTCCTTTTCCTCACTTCAGCCTGAGGGAAGTGTCCTCACTGCTCCAGGAGAGCTTTCAGCTCTAGCATTTGCCAAGATTTGGAGAACTCTTGTGAGGAAGAGGTTGCCTGAGAACAAAGATTGCTAATAATAATGTTTTGTTCATCCAGGAAGGAATTGCTAGGCTATAAATCACCTGTGCTTGTCTGCAGTGCTCTCGCCAGGAGGTTCCACAAATGAGCAAAGCTATTTGTGTGGCAGGAGGACATCCTTTTGGAATGGCTTTTGTGACAGCACAAACACAATCTGGCTGTCATGAGGCAGAGAGGAGTCGCTGCTCCATTCAGAGGCGGTGCACAACTCCCATGGTACCAGATGAAGCCATCTGAAACCTCCCAGGAGCAGGAGCAATGAGTGACACCCACAGTGCCCAGCCCTTCTGGCTGCACCTCATGACTAGGACTGTCCACTGTTCTTGCCCAGAATTGTTTGCTTTTCCCCTGACTCTGAAGTCATTTAGTTTGCTTCTCCCAGAAATAATTTAATGAGGATGCTGAGATGATAGAAAACTTTGTGTGTGATTCATGGCACTGGGTGGTGTTACCCTTGTCTGCTGCTCTCTCATCCCCCAAGATTTCCCAGCAGCAGCTTCAGGCCCTTCCAGAAATCATTTCTTGACAGTAGAGAGTCTTCTGCTGGGGAAACCACTTAATGATGCTCTGCACAGTCACTGCAATGCTCACTGTCTTCTGCTGTTCTGTTTCCTAGTCCATGTGGAAGACACAGCGCAGCACGGTGAAAGGCTACTTTCTAGCTGGAGGACAGATGGTTTGGTGGCCTGTAAGTATCATTATTGTGACACTGTTGGTTTGGTGGCCTGTAAGTATGATCACTGTGACACTGCTGGCTGCCCCTGCTGCCAGCAGCACTGCAATGTGCTTCTCTTCAAGCAGAACTTATTTCTCCAAATACAAAACTGAAACCAACCTCAAATCTTTCCTGGTTTGCAAAGTTCTGGTTACAACAGTTGGTTTTATTGAGACCAGGACATGGAGCAAGCTGCAAGTCACTTGCCAAAGCCCTATGCCCTACAAGACCCATCCCACCAGCGTGGTTCTGCATGCTGTGATCTGGAGATCTCTGGAACTACCTGGGTGGTGCCCAGACTGCTGGGTGGGGTGTTTCATTTGGGCTGGGCTGGTGATGCAGTAGATACTAGCAGAAGAGCCTGATGAGCTGATGTTTCTGCTTATCACTTCCACCCTCTGCTCTGCTCCTCCACAAAAATCTAGACACTGTTTTGGAAGCAGGGTAGCCCTAAATATGCCCACAAATGAGTAGTAGGCAGTGAATGATGAAAGAGGATGCCAATGAACCTGTAGGCAAAGGAAGAAGGCAGCAGAGGGTTACAAGGATTTTGTGTTCTCCATAATCATGTGCAGGGGAACAGCATCCCTGTGCTCTCACCAGCCTGAGAACAACAGCTGGTGCCTGATCCATTTCCCATCTTTCTCCAGGTGGGTGCATCCCTGTTTGCCAGCAACGTGGGAAGTGGCCACTTCATCGGCCTGGCCGGGTCAGGAGCTGCCTCGGGAATCGCTGCAACAGCCTACGAGTGGAACGTGAGTGTGGCACGGGGGCCCTGCAGCACCTCCCTGCTGGGCTGGGCAGCTCCAGCACCACCAGGGTCTGGCAGCTCCACAGGCTCCAGCTCTGAGGCATGAGATAGCAGCTGATGGGGTTTTGAGGTCTCTGAGAGACAGCTCAGTATCTGTGTCCCTATTC
Organism: Pogoniulus pusillus; assembly: GCF_015220805.1. NCBI lineage: Eukaryota > Metazoa > Chordata > Aves > Piciformes > Lybiidae > Pogoniulus > Pogoniulus pusillus. The sequence goes on along the minus strand of NC_087276.1, from coordinate 20,213,716 downwards.
ATCCACTTGATGCCATCCTTGACCAACATCTCTGACCCTCCTTTCCATTTGCTTTGCAGGGGATGTTTTCTGTTTTGGTGCTGGCCTGGCTGTTCCTTCCCATTTACATAGCAGCAGGAGTAAGTGGATGGCACCTTGTGCTCGTTGATGATCTGCTGGTATTTAAACCACCTGTTTGGCTTCTGGGCTTCACCAGCTCCTGATGCACCTGGTCTGCTTCTGGAGGAGCCAGGGTGCACCCAGCTGCTCTGGTGGCCTAGGTGAAAGAGGAGGAGAGCTGCTGCCTGGGGACTGCATTGAGGGGTGGGGGGGTTCAGAGTGGTCTTCTCCCCCTGGCAATGGAGTAAAGTTGCTCCACCTTCTGAGGAGATGGATGGAGGCTCTCATATCACAATTTACAGTGAGCTTTGTGCCAGACACTGCAGCAAAGTCAGCGCTTGCCAAGCTGTTGTGCTGGCCCCAGGTGGGCAGGAGAGAACTAAAGACCAGCACAATGCAATTAGCAGAGACCTTCTGGCCTCCTAACAGTGCAAACCACCCACACCAACTCGATGGGAAAGTCTTCTGTGATTCAAGGGAGAAACTGTGTACCACCTTCTCTGACTACATCTCTCATGTAGGTCACCACCATGCCAGAGTACCTGAGGAGACGTTTTGGAGGCAAAAGAATTCAGATTTTCCTGGCAATTCTCTACCTGTTCATCTACATCTTCACCAAAATATCAGTAAGTAGGAAACAAAGGGGGAAGAGGTTGAACTTGGAAACACATGAGGCTAAGAAATGCAACTGGGGTTCTTCAATCTGGAGAGGAGGAGCCTGAGAGGAGACTTCACTGCTCTCTGCAACTCTGTGAAAGGAGGTTGGTCTCTTCTCCCAAGGATCAAGTAATAGAAGGAGAGGAAATGGCCTTGAAATGGTGCCAGATGAGTTAGGTTGGAGATAAGGAAAAGATTCTTTGCTGCAAGAGCGGTCAGGGATTGGAACAGGCTGCCCAGGGAGGTGGTGAAGTCCCTGTCCCTGCAGGAGTTGAAGAAACGTGTGGCCATGGCACTGGGGGCCATGGTTTGGGGGCCATGGTGGCGTTGGGTTGGTGGTTGGACTCGATGCTCTCAGAGGGCTTTTCTAACCCAAGCCAATTCTGTGACTTCAAGTTTATTGCCTGTGCAGGCCCCAAAGGCTGTGCAGGATGGAAGGAGCAGAGGGGCTGGAATGTGGGCAGGTGAAGAGTCCAGCGGTGCCCTGCACAGCCTGACGCAGCGCTGGGAACAAACACGCGCAGCTTGCGCAAGGCCTCCGGGCTGCAGGTTAACCAGGCAGCGGAGCACGGAGCTGGCAGAGCAGCCACGGCCCTGGCTCCCATCTGCTGTCTGACACACAGCTGCCTGCCTCCCCTTGCAGGTGGATGCCAGTCACAGGGTTCAGGAGGCACCAAGGAGTGAGGCTCAGGCTGTCCTCTAGAAAAAAACAACCATTAGATGGAAATGGCTGACGGCAGAATCAAAGACTGACAGAATGCTTTGGGGTGGAAGAGGCCTCAAAGCGTGTCCGTGGGCAGGAACACTTCCCACTAGATCAGGCTGCTCAGGGCCTCATCCACCCTGCCCTTCAACACCTCCAGGGAGGGGACATCCACAGCTTCCCTCGGCAACCTGTTCCAGTGTCTCACCACTCTCACTGTAGAGAATTTCTTCCTCATCTCCAGTCTCAATCTCCCCTCTTCCAGCTCAAAGTATTGCAGAGGTTCTCCAGTCCTCTGATCATCTTTGTGGCCTCCTCTGGACTCCCTCCAACAGTTCCATGTCCTTCAGGTGCTGGGGCCACCAGAACTGGACACAATGCTCCAGGTGGGGTCTCAGCAGAGCAGGGCAGAGGGGCAGAAGAACCCTTCCCTTGTCCTGTATTCAGGATGCTTTAATAGCTGTCAGAGAACCACAGACTGGTTTGGGTAGGAAGAGACCTTTAAAAGTCATTAAGTCCAGTGAGCAGAGACATCCTCACTCATCTCTCTCAATGCAGAAAACTCCAAAGAGAAAGTCAGAGCTCAGCTTCTGCTCCCAGCAGCTGAGATGGTCAGCTGAGGGATGAGTTTCCCCAAGCCTTTGGTGAGAGCAGTGCAGTTCACTGCAGCTTTAAACAACTGCTGAGCAAGAGACACCAAAGCGGCACCTGAGATGCTGCTCATGCCTGGGCAGGATGTGGCACCAGCATTCCCCAGGGGCTGCCCTGCCTTGGCCAAGACTTTCACCCAGGAGCAGAGGACTCAGCAGTAAATGGTGTCCTCAGGGGATCCCAGACAGTGACACTTGTGCTGGAACTCCACTGCTGGGACATGGGTTTGGGTTATCAGAGAATCAGGGGATGCTTTAAGTGGGAAGGGACCTTTGAAGGTCACCCAGTGCAACCCTGCTGCATTCAGCAGGGACATCTGCACCCAGAGCAGGTTGCTCAGAGCCCCAGATGACCTGACCTGAAGTGTTCCATGGATGGGGCATCTCCCACCTCCCTGGGCAGCCTGGGCTTGCGTCTCACCACCCTTGGCACGACCAAATTCTTCCTTCTCTCTAAATTCTGTCTGCAGTTTCCCTGTCCTAATGCTCCACTAAACCATTGCAGGTGGCTGCAGAACAGGTTGCTCAGGGCTGGGTCCCAGGACTCAGGACGCTCTTCTTATCTGGTGTCAGCAGGAGGAATTCACAGTACAGCTGGCTGAGGCACCTGGGGAGGTTTGCACTTCAGGTGGTCAGGTCCAGGGGTTAGCACAGCTTTCCCCACCCAGCTCCTGGAGATAAGCTCCCATCAGATGGCATCTTCGGAGGGTTGTGTGTGCTTCCCAATCGATGGGACAGCTCCTTCAATGCCCCCCAGCATCAGCAAACTGCCTAACTAGTGAACTGAGGCTGGTCCTAACGCAGGGCAGAGCAAGCTGGGCTTCAGAGGGATCTGCATCCGAAGAAGATGCTCTCAGGAGCTAGGCAGTCACAAGCAGTTGCAAACCATCTGGTCCCACTGAAGAAGGCAGCTTGATCAGCTCAGTGTTTGTGCTGCCAGCTTTGAGAGGTTCAGGAGCCTTACCCCTGGGCTAAGTGTCCCTCTCCTCTAGGTGGACATGTACGCTGGGGCCCTCTTCATTCAGCAGGCCTTACACTGGGACCTCTACATCGCGGTGGCTGGGCTGCTGGCCATCACAGCTGTCTACACTGTGTCAGGTATGTGGCTGAGCTTCAGAGCACAGAATCCTAGGTTCCCAGCATGCTGGAGGGTGGAAGTCACCTCTGAGCATCATCCAGTCCAAAACACCTGCTCAAGCAGGGGTACTCACAGCAGCTTGCCCAGCATCATGATGGCCAGCTGGGTTTGGAAGCTCTCCAGAGGAGACTCCACAACTTCTCTGGGCAGCCTGTTCCAGGCCTCCAGCACCCTCATACCAAAGAATTTCCTCCTCATGATCAGGTGGAACCTTCTCGATTCCAGTTTGTGGCCACTGCCCTTTGGTTGCTGGGCACCACTGACAAGAGTCTGGGCCCATCCTCCTGCCCTTACCCTTCAGCTCTTGCTGAGCATGGATCAGTTCCCCTCTGGGGCTGCTCTTCTCCAGGCTCAACCGCCCCAGGGCTCTCAGCCTTTCCTCCTTACAGAGATGCTTCAGGCCTCTCAGCAGCTCTGTAGCCTCCACTGGACTCTCTCCAGTAGTTCCCCGTTCCTCTTGAACTGTGGATCCCAGGACTGGACCCACTCCTCCAGCTGTGGCCTCACCAGGGCAGAGTAGAGGGTGAGGAGAACCTCCTTGGACCTGCTGGCCACACTCTTCTGTATGCACCCCAAGAGATCAGTGGCCTTCTTGGCCCTGAGGGCACACTGCAGGTTGGTTCTGCTTTAAGGAGAAGCTATGCTTGGGGCATTTGCCCAATCCATTTTCCCCCTGGGCTTTGTGGAGCTGTGAGGGATTTACATCACAATGAGGTGTGTAATGCGGAAAGCAGCCTCAGCCTTGGATGCCCTTTCAGGGCTCCTGAGTGGCCAAGTGGAAAAAAGCAGCAAATCCCAAATCCATAAAGGTTGCTCCTTTCCCAGTGCTTACCTCGACTCATGTTGCATCCCCCCCTCTCTTTTCCTTCTCCTCTTTATTCAGTTTGGGATTTGTTTTGGAGCTTTTCCATCTCTTTCCCATAGAAGTAACTCTGCTGGACTTTGGCATCTGAGGGACAAAAATGGTGACTCACTAGGGTGAGACATTTCAGCCAAAGTGTCATGCACAGAATTGGCTGAACTGCCCCCAACACGGTCAGAGCACAGCAGCCTGCTGGCCGTGGGGGTCTGCTGCTGCCTAGGAACTGCTGCAAAGTGGGAGATGCAACAACAAGACCTATCCAGTTTCCCACCATTTGCTGCTTCTCTGCTCCCTCAGGTGGCCTGGCAGCTGTGATCTACACGGATGCTCTGCAGACTCTCATCATGCTAGTTGGGGCTCTGACTCTCATGGTCTTCAGTAAGTGTTTCCCTGGGGGTTTCTACAAGGAACTTGAGAGAAATTTTCATTGAATCCCAGCATGATGTGGTTGGAAGTGACCTCTGGAGATCACCCAGTCCAAGCCCCTGCTCAAGCATTCTCACACCAAAGTTTCTCTTCCTATTCGGATGGAACCTCCTGGGCAGACAAGAGCCTGGCCCCATCTGCTTGCCCTCCACCCTTTAGCTCTTGCTGAGCATTGAGCAGCTCCCCTCTCAGGCTGCTCTTCTCAGCCTTTTCCTCCTCACAAAGATGCTCCAGGCCCCTCAGCATCTCTGTAATTTGTGCTGGACTCTCTCCAGCAGTTCCCTGTCTCTCTGGACCATCACAGTTCTCAGAACCAGCAGTTCTGGGAACTGCTTTCAATGCTCTCCTCTTGGCATACTAGTTCAGACCTTACACTAGACCTTCACGGGGTCAAAATGCTTGAGTGCTCCCTGGGAAATCTCTAAGGGGATTCATTCTGGAGCAGTACTCCAGGGGAACAAGACCTTCTCCATCCACCAGATTTAGAGCTAAGCTGCCCCAGCCCCATGTTAGAGTTGTGATTTTTAAGGAGTGCTTGTGGAGGATCACCCACAGCAAAGCAGAGACTGCAGCTCAGAGTGTCAGCCTGGGAAGATGTGCTAACTGCTTCTCATGACCTCTTCCAGGCTTCACTGAAGTTGGTGGTCTTGAAGGTTTGCAGGCAAAGTACTTCGATGCCATTCCCAGCATCCGCAAGGAGAACAGCAGCTGTGGCTTGCCAAGAGAAGATGCTTTCCACATCTTCCGAGACCCTGTCCACTCTGACCTTCCCTGGCCAGGAGTCCTGGTGGGAATGACCATCCCATCCCTCTGGTACTGGTGTACGGATCAGGTGGGGCACTGCTGGTTTCTCTGTTTGGTTTCAAGAGGATGCTACTGGTTGGTCGATTCCAAACCTGGGGTTTGCAGTGCAGCCTGAACTGGTTTGCTGCTTCCAGGGGGGGTTTAGCAAAATCTCCTGGGTTTAGGGCAAATCTTGGTGAGCACAACTCAGCTTTGGGAGCCATTTCAATGTAAGAAAGGGTAAGAACATGTTCATGAATGAGTCCCAGGTGATAAAGCTGGGTTGTGTCTGGGTATTTTCTTAACTTCAGCCTTTCACTACTTGTGAACCACTCTTTGAACTTCCCAGGGTCCAACTACCCTTCCTCCCAGTAACGCTATCACATCTGAAGCCCTGTGAGTCTCCTGATGTTGCTGCAGTGCTCCTTTATTTAACTCCTTCTGCTGATTTCAATCCCTGCCCTGCTTTGTCAGGAGAGTTTCTGACCTGGCCAGGCTAAGCCATGAGCTCAGGGAAATCCCTACCATAAGCAGAAGAACAGAACATTCTAAGGCTGAGTTTGATGAGTTATGGAGGAGCTTCTGCAGTACACAGCAAAGCCCAGCTCTGGTGACCCAAGCAGTGCCTTCCATGTCTGTGTTTCTCTTCAGTTCTTTTCTTTCTTTTTGGAATTTGAAGCAAGAGTTATAAAGCCACAGCCAAGCTCTGTCTTCACCCTTCTAAGATTGCAGTAGCTGAGAGGAGGATGAAGCAATCTGCCTCACATCACCCACAGCTGGCTGCTCTCTGCTGACACGACCAAACATGTTTCTTCATTCCTAGGTCATCGTTCAGAGGTCTCTTGCTGCTAAAAACCTCTCTCATGCAAAAGGAGGCTCCTTGATGACCTCCTACTTGAAAATTTTGCCCCTTTTTATCATGGTGATGCCAGGCATGGTCAGCAGGGTTCTCTTCCCAGGTAAGTGCTGAAGGAAGGATCTGTTCCCTTCATCACTGGTTGTGCTCACTCTGTGGAGCTGGAACAGCCTTCAGTGAGGAATTTTAAAGGCTAAAACACATCAAATGTCCAACATATGAAGATATTTTCTTCCAGTTAAGCTGGAGAGCGCTGTGGGACAGCAGAGCCCAGGCAAGGACTTTCACAATGCACCACTCCATGTGCTAGAGCAGTTGGGCTCTTCTCCCAGCCATGGTGCTGATCATCCTGAGCTTGCCCTCTGCAGTTCCTAAGTGTTTTGGCCATGCATGTAGGCTCTCACCGTGGACTCATAGAATGGTTTGGGTTGGAAGAGACCTCCAAAGATGATCTAGTCCAACCTCCCTGCACTCAGCAGGGACACCCTCCACTAGATCAGGTTGCTCAAGGCCTTGTGGAGCCTGACTTTGAAGATTTCCAGGGATGGGGCTTTGACCACCTCCCTGGGCAACCTGTTGCAGTGGCCAGGTTTGAGGCACTGGGAGAAATCCTCACCTACCATTCTGAGTGTTGTAAACTGCTCCCTGGGTGAGGATGTGTGGATGTGCTTGTCCACAAGGAGCTGTGCCAGAGATGGGTGGAGAGCCTTAGTCCTCCGCTGAACAATGCTGAGAGAAGAATGTGACCTGCAAGGCAGGTCAGGACCTTATCTGATCAGATCTTGTGCATGGAGGAGAACGAGGGGAAGCAGGGAAGCCCAGTGCTGCCCTTTCTTACTGTGCTGGGACAGTCTTTGGCCATGTGCTGGGAACTTCCCAGGTCTTCACTCAGGAAGCAGTTTGTGACACTTGCTCAGACTGACTGCTTTATTGTGGCTCTGGAGTTCTGCCTCTCATTCCCCTCTTGCTTCTTCTAGATTTGGTGGCTTGTGCAGATGCAGAATCCTGCCAGAAAATCTGTGGCAACCCATCTGGCTGTTCTGATATTGCTTATCCCAAGCTGGTCCTAGAACTGCTGCCTGTAGGTAAGGAGCTCAGTCCTGGTGCTGCCACCGATGAGTATGAGACACAGAAGCCAAAAGGAGCCCAGGAGAGAGGTTCAGAGAGGAAAATCCCCTGAAACTACAAGCTCAGAGGGGTTTGTGCTGGGCTTGGTGAGGCAGCAGTAAGGGATATTATGTGATAGGAGAGATGGGTGATGATCCAGTATCCAGAGGTCTAATGTGGTCAGATTTGGGTAAGAGATAAACCACGGATGTTTAACACTGAGGATCAAGTGTTGGCACCTCCCTGTCTCTGCCAGTTTAGAAGTGGGGCTAAAGACACTTTGATAAACCTGCTCCACTTTAGAGTTTGAGGACATCCTGCAGTGGGGTCCTTGGGGGATTCCTCAGGGTGCCTGTCCTTCTACTTCTGTTCCCAGGACTCAGGGGCCTGATGATGTCAGTGATGATAGCAGCTCTCATGTCCTCCCTGACTTCCATCTTTAATAGTGCCAGCACCATCTTCACCATGGACCTCTGGAAACACTTCCGTCCTCGGTGCTCCGAGTGGGAACTGATGATCATTGGCAGGTCTGGAGAACTGGGATGTGGACATGCAGTGCTAGGGCAAGGGGCACTGGTGTGAAACTAGAGCAGGGTAGACTCAGATTGGACATTAGCATGAAGTTCTTTGCTGTGAGGGTGGTGAGACACTGGAAAGGGTTGCCCAGGGAGTTAGTAGACCCCATCCCTGGAGACATTCAAGATCAGGCTTCATGGGGCTCTGAGCAACCTGGTATAGTTGGGGATGTCCCTACTGACTGCACAGGTTTGGACAATATGACCTCCAAAAGCTCCTTCCAACCCAATGCATTCTATGATTCTACAACATCATGTCGTATTCTGAGTGCTGGAGCACACATCTGAGCACACCTCACAGCCTGCTTGCCCCTCTGCAGATGTATCTTCATACTGCACAGGTTTGGGGGCGGGGGGGCTGGAGCAGGGCCTTATGGTGAGGAAAGATCTCAGGTGGAGTCGTGCAAGCTGAGCAGCTGGGAAAGAATGGCCCAAGCTAACAGTAACAGGTGGAGTCTTGCTAGCTGAGTGGTTGGAAAGAATAATGTCCCAGCATCTTTTTCTTGCACAGGGCGTTTGTGCTGCTTCTCACTGTGATCTCCATCCTGTGGATCCCCGTGGTGCAGGCTGGCCAGGGTGGGCAGCTCTTTATCTACATGCAGTCCATCAGCTCCTACCTGCAGCCCCCTGTGGCAGTGGTGTTTATACTGGGCTGCTTCTGGAGAAGAGCAAATGAAAAGGTAAGGACTTAGCACTGTCACCTCTGTGGCCTTGCTGTCCTCACTAGAGTCCTGCAGTTCACCACCACTCCAGGTTCTGCTGCCTCTTGTGGTGCTGGGGAGAACGAACTCACCCAGGGCTCTGCCCAACTCATCACCAGATGGTTTTCAAAGGCTCCACTGGTATTTCACAGAGCCACAGACTGGTTTGGGTGGGGAGGGACCTTTCAGGGTCATCTAGTCCAGCCCCCCTGCAGTGAGCAGGGACATCTGCAACTAGAACGGGTTCAGGAATCAGAGGGATGCATCACTCCATTCCAGGGTGTCCCTGACAACTCCTGAAGCCTACTAGGTGTTCATTAGCCATCACCTTATTTACTGCTTGGAGCCAGGGGGCTGAAGAAGGCAGAGTGAGCACAGACAGTGACCAGACCAAATGGCATCAGAAGTCCTAAACTTCCAGTTCTCCACAGGGTGACAGACTTCCCAAACCAGGCATTGGTTAGGCAGAGGACAGTGGCTAGCCCCCAGGGTTAAGCCAGCTATTGGTACACAAACATCTCTCTTTATGGTGTTTTGGCAGAAGATGTTATCCCTCTCCTCCAGACTTACGGAGGAGACACCACCAAAATTAAAGACCCACTTGACTCCACAGAGGACAGAGAGGTTCCAGGCTGCTGTAAGAGTGCTGGCAGACCTAGATAGTGTGAGGAGAAAAGAGAGGAAAAGGAACCCACCAAAAAACCTAGTGAGAGCACAGCCTGGCCAGCTTGCAGCCCAGGAACACGAGCATAGCCCTGCCTTCTGGGTGGATGCTTCCTTCTTGCTCCATTTAAAAACATCCTTCCTTTCCAGGGTGCCTTCTGGGGCCTAGTAACTGGGCTGCTGCTGGGTGTCGTTCGGCTGGTGCTGGACTTCATCTACCCAGAGCCGCGGTGCGATGAGCCTGACCTGCGCCCGGGGGTGGTGAAGTACATGCACTACCTCTACTTCTCCATGGTCCTGGCCACCATCTCCACGCTCACCGTGCTGGTGGTCAGCCTGCTGACAGAGCCCCCCTCGGAAGAAATGGTGCGTCCCCACTTCAGGTTTCTTTTGGCACTGGTGCAGGCTTTCCAGGCTGCCCCCACACTGCAGCCTGCGGGAATGCCGTGGGGATACAGAAGCTGGAAGTGGAGGTTTCCATTCGTTCTTGATTTGTGGTCACCTCTAACAGCAGACCCTCCTCTGCTCCAGCATCCTGCTGCCATTTAACATTTGGGTCCCTTAAATCCAGAGTCCCCACCCGGGAAACTGATCGACAGTAGATGCTACAACAAGGTGTTCTTAAGTTCAGCCTTGTCTGTTTTAGTCCAAGGCAAATTAGCTTTCCCCCTCTGTTTTCCAAGAAATTCCAGCTTCTGAGTCATCTGTACCAACTCTCTTACTGATTTAGCGAGGAACCATTTTTCCTCGTGGAAAAGAGCAACCAAGGGCAGAGAGCACACTTCCCCTGGAACAGTTGGACTCTTTTCAGTAGATATCCTGAGGCTACAGCAAAAGGAGGGCCAGAGGGACCTCCAGGAATCAGCAGCCAACAGCCTTCTCTTCCTTCAAGACAGGACTAACCTGAGACCTTTCTGAAGGACGTGGTGAACTCATGCTTAGAAATGCCCAGAGAGGGAGGATGCCCAAGGGAGCTGTCTGTTTGCTTCCAGAGCTCCCCTGTCTTCCTGCCAGCACTTTGGCTTCATCCTCTACCTGAACTTTTCCAGCTTCATGTTGTGCTCATCCCTTTCTGTCCACCCTACTGTTGACACTGAGATCCTTCCTCTTTAATAGTGTTTTACATATTTGAAGGCCATTATCCTATCACCTGCCTGTCTCCTCTCAACAGCCTCAGGTCTTCGAATCATTCCTTCTTGGCCAGTTTCCCTTCTTTTTTCTGCCTTCACACTGACCCACTCTCAGTCAGCATCCAGGGATGGTCTCACGCAGAACCGTCTCCTCCTCAGTGACAACATGAGAAGAACCTTACAACTATAGAATCATTTGGGTTGGAAAAGACCTTTTAGAATGGCATCCTTCAGAGAGTGTGGCTGTAGCAACAGCTGTGGTGCTACAGACAAAGCTAAACCCAACACACCGATAGTAGCCACTCCTTTGGTAGCTACCAGCTGAGCCCTTGGCTGTTCACCTGCTCCAGGAGAGCAGTGGAACAGATTTTGGCCCTTCTAGCTGCTCTCTCTGCAGGCTGCTCTGCAGCTCAGACAGTCCTTTAAACCAGCATGCAAGCAGCTCTCTTTAACACCGCTCTTCATGCCGTCAGATAAGTCGCCTTACCTGGTTCACACGCGGGGATCTACCAGCCAAGAAAGACCTCGCAGTCAGCCCTTGCCCAGATGCTGCCAAAGGAGCATGTGAAGCTGAGTGCCCAGCTCTCCAGCTTGATCTAAGCCTTGCTTCTGAAAATAATTCAGAAGATAAGAAATGTAAGTGCTCCAAGTGCTCCTCAGTCCTACCCACACCTAACCACCCTAGGCACTACCCAAAGGCTTTGAAGACAAAGAATTGTTACAGCCACTTCCTCTGGATGTAACTTGAGGGCATGCTAAGAGGTGGTGACCTGGCAGTGGTACCTAAGGCAGCAGTTTAACTTCTTTTCCACCTCTTGATGGCATTTACATGTGCTTGAAATCCAGGAGGAGCTGGATGGGACACAGAGAGCCATGCCAGTCACTACTGGTGCTGCACGCACCGGCTGAGAAAGGGGAGGGTGGAGGCAAAAAACTCCCACAATTATGTTCATGAAATTCCATTTCTGTTTTTCAGTGATGGTTTCTGGTCGACTCTAGCAGCAGGGAGATCCCAGAGCCCTGGGCGGAGTTCTTGACAGATCAGTGAAGGAGGATTTACATTATTTAAAAGTTGTGCTTGTCGGTGTTTAGGTACAAACACGTAGCCACTTGTCCTGCGTTCTCCAGCCGTGATTGCCATCACTTGGTTGTGCCATCCCTTAGCTCTGCCAGGCCGGGGGCACTCTTTATGTCACTGCCTAATCCTCTGAGCTAAAAAAGCTGCTGAGAAGATCAGTGAGGTGAAGAGTTCCGGTGCAGCACTCCCAACTGCTGCAAAGTCAGTTTGAGGCTTTGAACAACCTGGTTTAGTGGGAGGTGTCCCTGCCCATGGCAGGGGGGTTGGAACTGGATGATCTTCAAGCTCCCTTCCAACCCAATCCATTCTATGGATCTATGAAGTCTCACATTTGGTGTACATGAGTGCTGCCCTCCTAACTTTCAGTTGTCTAAGCCCAGCACCACACCAGTGGTGGGAAGAGGTGGTTTCCACGTGTGTGCTGTGGAGTAGCCCTGAAGAGACCAGAGCACCCACTTGCAAGAGGCAGCTGATGGCCACCATGCAGCTACAGCTCAGCTTTTGGGCTTACTCTGCTGTTGCTGTCCCTTAAAACATTGAGAAGAGCAGAAGCTGAGTTCAGAGCTGCAGGGAAGAATGGAATTGGTGCTACAGCCCCCAGGGACACTAACTGAAGGGCTTCCTCCCCCCACGGTGTAGCTAAGTGTAGTTGTGTGAAGACCACGGGGGTGTTTTTGCATCCAAACCCTTTGAACAGGATCACACTGCCACACTCCTGGGACTGGTTTTGTTGGTGAGGTTGATCCTCATTGCAGACTTCTCTTTTCAGGTGCAGCCGACGGCAGCAAAAGGAGCTCCAAGCTGATGACAGCCCTCCTGTGGCTCTGCGGCATGGAGCGCAGAGAGGACAGCGCCGAGAGCACGGCGCCCGCTACCGCCGAGCCGCTGCCCCTGGCTTCCCTGGAGGAGAAGCCCCTGGTGAAGCACATCCTGAACGTCAACCTGGTGTTGTGTGTCTGTGCTGGGGTCTTCCTCTGGGCCTACTTTGCATAGCAGTTGGCTCTTCCATTCCACCTGACAGCAACTAATTTTAGCTGGTGTAAATAATAATAATTAGCAGAGGGTTAATGTAAATCTCAATGCTTTCTAAATTCTGTTCCTTTATTTAAGAAGACAGAGCCTCCTCCCTAATCCTTTCTTTATTTCTGATGGGGGTCTAGCATGGGAAGGTGCTGAGCGCTCATCAGCATCAGCCCCCAAATGGTGCCACCACGGTGGGTGTAAGAGCTAAGGAAGGCAGCTAGGTGGAAAGGGCTTGTCTGGTTATGAGGAATATTTCCTGATGCTCTTTGGGGCTGGAGCACTGCCTGGAGTTCAGGAAATCTGCATTCTCTTCCTTATTTATGCCTCCATAACCACCTACAACCACTTGGCTCCCCTTTGGTTCAGTTCCTCAGCCCTGGAGGGGTGGGTGACATCTCCAAGTGCCCAGAGGAAGACCAGGGTCTGTTTGTGCTGTTGGTGGTGGGGGCAGAACCTGTGTGAAATTAGTGCTGATGGATTCATTAACGCTGCTGCCAGGTCTTCAGGCTTGCCTGCACTGGGCTGGCCACTGAGCTGAGCCTGACCAGCTTCAGCACCCAGCACGGGAACCACCCCAAAACTCATCAGGACCACCTGAAGGGTCTAAATCAGCCCAAACAGGCCAGGTGCTGCAAAAGAGGAGGCAGTCAGTGACACTCCCTTGGCTCCTCAGGAGAGCCTGGCACTCTGCAGCCTTTCTGGTTATCTTGGGATGCCTGAAGAAGACCAGGGAAGTTCTTTCCTCCTCTACTCTGCTCTGCTGAAGCTACAGCTGGAGTCTTAGGTCCAGGTCTGGGCTCCATAGTTCAAGAGAGACAAGGAACTGCTGGAGAGAGTCCATAGGAGGCTCTGAAGATGCTGAGGGGGCTGGAGCATCTCTGTGAGGAGGAAAGGCTGAGAGCCCTGGGGCTGTTGAGCCTGGAGAAGAGCAGCCCCAGAGGGGATCTGAGCAATGCTCAGCGAGAGCCGAAGAGTGGGGAGCAAGAGGATAAGGCCAGACTCTGTCAGTGGTGCCCAGTAACAGAACACAGGGCACAGGAGCAGACTGCCCGGAGAGGTTGTGGAGTCTCCTTGTCTGCGAGAACTTCCACCGCCAACTGGCCACTGTGATCCTGGGCAAGCTGCTGTGGGTGCCCTGCTTTAGCAGGGGGATGGACTGGAAGATCTGCAGAGCTCCCTTCCGACCGCACCACGCTGCTGCTGTCCCCCGGGGCGGTGTGTGGCCGCAGCTGAAGCCATTACAGAGCGAGAGCTGCTCCTGGCTGCGCCGTGTGGGGCTGGGCGGAGGGCAGAGCCAGCCAGCCCCCGTCCCCCGGGGCGGTGTGCGGCCGCAGCTGAAGCCATTACAGAGCGAGAGCTGCTCCTGGCTGCGCCGTGTGGGGCTGGGCGGAGGGCAGAGCCAGCCAGCCCCCGTCCCCCGGGGCTGTGTGCGGCCGCAGATGAAGCCATTACAGAGCGAGAGCTGCTGCTGGCTGCGCCGTGTGGGGCTGGGCGGAGGGCAGAGCCAGCCAACCCCCGTCCCCCGGGGCTGTGTGCGGCCGCAGGTGAAGCCATTACAGAGCGAGAGCTGCTCCTGGCTGCGCCATGTGGGGCTGGGCGGAGGGCAGAGCCAGCCAGCCCCCGTCCCCCGGGGCTGTGTGCGGCCGCAGCTGAAGCCATTACAGAGCGAGAGCTGCTCCTGGCTGCGCCGTGTGGGGCTGGGCGGGGGTGGGCTGCTCGCGGCCCGGGGCCGTGCGCGGCTGTGCGAGCGGCTCCGGGACCGCCACAGGCTCCGGGCCCCGCGGCCGCCATGTCGGAGCAGGCTCCGGGGCCGAGCCGGCCGAGCATGCCGGAGCCCGCGGCGCTGGAGCGGCAGAGCCTGCTGGCCGTGCGGCAGGAGCGGCTGAGGCCGGTGGGCAAGGGGCGGGGGGCGGCGCGGCCGGGGCCGGGGCCGGGGCCGGGGCCGGGCTGCCCCCGGGGCCGGGCAGAGCGAGCCCGGGCTGTGCCTTCCTCTCCTCTCCTCTCCCCGCAGAACCGGCTCCCGCTGCACAGGCTGCTGGTGGTGGCCCGGCTGGCGCAGGGGGTGTCGGCTGCGACGGTGGCAGGTGGGTGGCCGGCCCGGAGCGGGCTCTGTGCGGGACCCCGGGGCGGCTAGGCGGGGGCAGGAGCCGGGTCGAAGTGCGGACTGCCGCGGCCACCGGTTCCCTGCGCTGGACCAGAGGGATTCCACCTTCTGCCCCGCACCTTCCGTGCTTTTCTGCCCCAAATGCCTCGAGTACATCAAATACTGGCGCAGAACACCTACAGACCTCTGCAGCGACTAACGATGGGTTGGACCGGGTCAGCTCCAGAGGTCCCTTTCAACCCCTACCAATCTGTGACATTCTTAGTAGACCAGAACAGGAGAAAATACTCCCTTGTTAAATTCCTCAACCTAACCAATTCTATACCTTCCATACTCAACTATGAAAAACCTTCCCAGAGACTTGATTTTTAAAGTCTGGTACTGATTTTTGTGTCCAGCTTTACAGAATCACAAAACTGCTTCAGTTAGAGGCTTGGTTTGAAAGGTCTGATGCTGACTTTGCACCCAGCTTTACAGAGCCTTTACGCAGCTCTTGCAGTTGGAAAAGATCTCCGAGGTCATCAAGCCCAACCATCACCACACCACCACCGTGGCCATATAGTTTTTGGACACCTCCAGGTGTGATTTTCTCAGGCAGCTAAAATGCACCAAATCACAGAGCCACAGCTTGGTTTGTGTGGGAAGGGACCTTGCAAGCTCATCTGGTCCAACTCCCCTGCAGTCAGCAGGGACACCCCCAACTAGAGCAGGTTGTTCAGAGCTAGAGACAACCTGAGCTGAAATGGTTCTAGGGATGGAACAGCTCCCACTTCTCTGGGCAACTTGGGCCAAGCTCTCACCACCTTTGGTGTCCCAGATTTCTTCCCAGTGTTTTCTTTGCTGGGTGAGATACCTCAGGTCAGTTCTGCATTGTTTTTTAACCACCTGTATCAGCTGGTGCCAGCCAGGATTCCACAGGCAAGACTTCTGAAGTGCTCCACATCTGGGGCCCTCAGATGCCATAACCTCTAACAACAACAGTGTAAACAGTGTGAGGATGTTCATCTTCAGAGTAAACAAAACACTAAATGGAATTTCAGACTCCCAGCTACTGAAAATGTGCAGGTTTCAGTGCATTTTAGGAGCCAACATGAATGGTGGTGGTGGTGCTACATCAAGAGACCTTCCCAGCAGCAATGCTGCCATGCTTCCTCTGACATCTGTGTGACTCCTGTGCAGAGAGCACAGAGCAGAGCACCCAGCCCTGCTTGACAGACTGCCAGGGTTGGTTTTTTTTTTCTCTTTTGAAACAAGATTATTACAGAGAACTGTTTGAAAACATCTTGGAGGACCACTCAGGAGAGAACATCTCAGGTCTGCTGCTTGTCCATCCCAGCTGCATTTTTCACCTGGTAGAAGTAAGTTCCATAAATTCCTAGAGGGATCAGGTAACCTTGATTAATTTTGGTAGCCATATGGCTTTTGACTACAAACATCAAATTCTTTAGTTAAAAGATGTCCTTGCTGACTGCAGGGGGTTGGAATTGGTGACCTTTAGAGGTCCCTTCCAATCCAAATCCGTCTGTGCTGTGCAGCCCTCAACACAGAAAGGATATGGACCTGCTGGAGTGGGTCCAGAGAAGGCCACAAAGATGATCAGAGGCTGGAGCACCTCTGCTATGGGGAGAAGCTGAAGGAGCTGAGTTTTTTCAGCCTGGAGAAGGGAAAGCTCCAGAGAGACTTCAGAGCAGCCTGCCAGTACCTGAAGGGGGCTACGGGAGGGAATGCTTTGCTAAGGCCTGCAGTGACAGGATGAGGGCAATGGCTTAGAATGAGAGAAGAGCAGATTTATGTTGGATATGAGGAACAAGTTCTGCACCATGAGGGTGCTGGAACACTGCAACAGGTTGCCCAGGGAGGTAGTAGAGGCCCCATCCCTAAAGATCTTCAAGGTGAGGCTAGACAAGGCTCTGAGCAGCCTGATCTAGTGGAGGATGTCCCTGGTGGCTGCAGGATGGTTGGACTGGATGGCTTTTGGAGGTCCCTTCCAACCCAAACCATTCCAGGATTTGGTGGTCTCTTGCTCCATGCATAAAGACCTACATAATGCTGTGGTGGGTTCAGGAGCTTACCTCTGGGCTTGACTCCACCCAATGCTTCAGACAGCTGCCCTAGAACATGATTGTGACAGACATGGTGGGATCACCATGCTCTGTCCTCAGTGCCTGAGACTCCAAGGCAGGGCAGATGAAGAATTAGTGTAATATACACAAATAATTTTGCAGTATGCAGCTATGTGCAAACTCTGCCCTCTCCTCTGCAGTCCTGCAGCAGCACCATCCATCTCATCATCCAGGATTTAGCCTCTCTCCAGAATCAAGGCCACAGGTAAGTTTCACATCACCTTGGGTGGAATGAAATTATAGCAGGTGGTAAAACACACCCCTAAGGCTAAGCTGAACATCAGCCATGGTTATGGCAAGCTTGCATTCTCCTTTTGGCTACCTGTTGCTCTCAGAGGAGCAGCAGATGGCCTTTGGAGGTCTCTTCCAACCCAAATCATTCTATGACCAATCTGTTCTGGAGGCAGACAGCAGCTTTCAGTCCAGCCCTCTGCAGTGGAGTCCAAGACACCAAGACTTCCACTGCCCACAGCCTTTATAGGGTCTAGAAACCAGAACAATTTCTTCTTTAGGGATCAGCTATAGGATTTCTGGATCCTGCTTTGTAACCACCTCGAGATCCTCACATTGGAATTCCAGTAACTCTCTTCTGAGCTTTAGTCATTGCCTTCCAGTCTCCTACTTGCCATTTTGGCATCAGTCCCACAGAGTTCATCCAGTTCTGATCTCTCTCTTGTCCCAAGTGTCTCTGTAGGGCCCTGGATGGATTCCCTGACATGCAGGTTCATGGAAGCTGATAATTTTCTTCTTTGAAACTCCAGTCAGAGCAAGCTGCTCCTGTATTTGTTTGCTAGGTCCCTGCTGCTCTCCTGCTCATTTCTCTCCCTCACATCCCACCAGTCCACTCCAGACCCCTGCACAGTGCCCCTGGGAATGACTGGTAAAGGTTTCTGCTGGCTGGGGCAGGAGAGGTCACTGTGCTGTGTCCATATGGTCCTCCAGCACAGCTCTAGGAATGCAAACCACAGCTCCCTGCTTAAGAACTCCCTGCTGTACTTCAGGTTGGAATGGCCTCTCTTTCCACACAGTGCCTTACTCCAGGAAATTAAAGTTCTGCTGGTGGCACACAACATCCCCACCAGGCTGTGCCCAGACTGGTATGCGGCAACAGCGACAGCTGCTGTGACACGGCCACAGAGCTCTCCACCAGCAGAGTCTACAGCAGAGGTGGTGGCAGAGTGCCTTGCCCTCCTACCTCAAGTGGCAGCCTGCATTCAGAGTCTTGAGGTAAACTGCAACTAACTAAGCAATTTCACTAGTTTCCCCTCCAAACCACAAAGCAAGCAGCCACCCTGACAAGCACACATCTGGGCAGCTTCCAGATGCAGCGTTAAAGAATCACAAAACATCATTCTTTTACTTTTTCTAGACCCCTGCAGGGTTATTTCATGCAACCATGTGATTAATCAACCTCTCCAACACAGCTTCAAGTCAGTTGAAAGTGGCTGACACACTGCCTCTTCCCATTGCTGGGCTCTCCTAGATCAGGTGGTTGGTTGGTGAACTAGGGAGGAAATCCAGCCCTGCTTTGGGCAACCTTCACTTTGTGTCCCAGCCTCCTGCTCTGTAACCACTCTGAAATGTGTTGTTTGTTACCAAGGATGACACTGAGGAGGACATGGATGAGAGTGTGCACACTCTAGCACCTGACCTGCTGATCCCACCAGAGACAGTTGATTACTTGTGCCATGCTGAAGAATGTTCAAGTCCAGAAGATTTCCTAAGGATTTATTTAAGTCCGTCACAAGTTGCCTTGGATTCAGGTACACAGAAAATGTAATCACAGAACTGGAATATGTGTCTGCTAATCCTGAATTCGGAGTTAGGAGTTTGTTGTAAGTGCTTGCTGCAGTGACAGGAAAGCAGGACTGCACCCACTGACAGAGGTCACTGTCCCTGCTAAGAGATGTCTGCATAGGAAACAACTGGACGCCTTTGGGAATTCAGACCAGGAAGGCAGTAACTAGACTAGATCCTCTCACCAAGTACAATGTGTCTTGGCAGGACAAGAGGAAAGAGCCTCAGGTTGCCCCAGGGCAGGTTTAGGTTGGACATGAGGAACAATTTCTTCCCCCTGAGGGTTGTTAAGGCCTGACCCAGGCTGCACAGAGTCCCCATCCCTGGAGGGGTTTCAAAGCTGTGGACATGTGTTGCTGAGGACCATGTTTTAGTGATCACCTGGCAGTGCTGAGGTGATCTTATCTTAAAGGCCTGGAGCCTTTCGAGGCCTGTCTGGACGCCTTCCTTTGTGACCTGAGCTAGATTGTATGGTCCTGCTCTGGCAGGGGGGTTGGACTTGATGATCTCTTTGGGTCCCTTCCAACCCCTGACATCCTGGGATCCTCCTGCAGTCTAATTCTGATTCTACGATTAAGGACTTTACAGGTGTAGTAAACTAACACAACTAGTTATAGGCATGTTACCTGGATTAACTAGTTACCTCTCATTGCAGAGACTGTGTGGCCTGTTCCTTCTCATTTATCTGCATGACACAGGCTGCATCCAGTGTCCCCTTTGCAGCTGGATTCATTTCTGTTTAGCATCTTCACTCCCAGAATGCTTCCACTAATGGCCTGTAAAAGAATGAGCTGAGCAGTGAGCGAGCCACGAGCTCAGGGCACGGCTGTGCCCCATCCAGGGTGCCTGCTGGAAGCAGGACCCCTCACAAATGCAATAAAAGATGCCTTAAGTTGACAAAAGACAATCTTTAATTTTTATAAATGTTCACCCAGCTGATGAATCCAAACAGTTCTTCAAAGGTCCTTCAAACTCAACTGTTTGCAATACAAGCACAACCCCCCCACCCCCCCCACTCTACTCCCACAGCTTCATCCTGAAACAGCTGCAAGTTCCACATAAAGAAAAGCAGGCTTGGTTAATACAAATAACTCTAAGTATTGGGTACTGATGGTTAAATAGCACTGAAATGATTAAAGATACAGTAGGGTTCCTTCTACAGCTGACAGTCCTTCAAAGGCACTAGATCCATCCACAGTTTCAGCAGGGTGACTGAGAACCAGCAGTCACCACACCAGCACTCAAGCTTTTTTGTTTGGATTTTTTTTTTTGGTTCATGTTCTCAAAAGAAATCTGCAGCAAATCAGTGAGGGAATGTCTCTTGCAGGGCACCTCCTTGTAACCTCTAAGAACTAGACAGAAAAGGTCTAACCGTGCCATTACAAAGGTTATCTCCATGATACATGCACTTTAAACAGCTATGTTCTGCTTCTTATCCTGGAGGAACTCCTGCTCACACCAGCTGTAGCAGCAGCAATTACACTTCCTATGCAAGTTTCTGCAGTGACTGATTCCTTCCAGCCAAGGTTTTGAAAACCATCATTCAGACACAGATCATTCAGCTTCTTCTGAACGGCTACAATGGCTCTCCCCATGAGGCACATGTCCCAACTTCTCCACCCTTCTGCCACATCATCAGAAGAAGCTTTTTCACTGTTAGGTCTGTTGGTTTTCCCACCAGGAGAGGAACCTGTCCCAGGTTGGAGAGTTTCCACTACAGAGCAGTGCTTTCTGTATCATTGTCGAGGTCAAGTGTGAGGTGGTTGTGCAGCTCTCTGCTCGCAGTCTCTGCAGGAAGCTCTGAAGAAGGGTTTGGAAGTGGTTCTTGAATACTGGAACTAGAGTCTGCACACAAAATGGAACAGCAAGGTTAGCAGGCTGGACACTGACATCATTCCCTAGTGTGTTTGTGCTGGGCTTCCTTAGAAAGAAAAGAGAGAGGAAAGATCAACAAAGGTTTTTAGAACACCTGGACCTGGACACAGAGAGGCTAAGGCAGACTCAGAGGCTGAAGAGGTGCTTCTCCTACAAACCTTTGGTTTAGTCCTGTACAGAATAGACATTTCTTGCTGAAGAATGGCCAATAAGGTTTAAGTCTCAGATTCCTCTCCAGGTGTTCACATCAAACCACAATGATCACTCAACAAGCGCCAGCCAGGTGACCACTAGCTAGGACTTTCAGAAGCAAGAGGAGCTTGGATGGTGTCAAAAGGAGGCACTGTCCCTAGAAATGCTCTAAATCTTGTGCTAACTAAACCCCTCTTTGGGTGTAACGCAGCACATCATGTTCTGTGCCACTTCTGGGCAGAGGAATTTTGTTCAAGCCAAAGAGTACAAGAACCTCAAAGCATTTTGCTTCTGGTGGCTGACTGCCCTGAAGATCAGAAATATTCCTAGGAGGTCTTGTAACTGAAAAGATGATTTCAGTGTTTTGGAAATGCCAGAGCATCGCTTCCTGTAATCTAAATTGCCAAACAGCAAACAATTTCGGCCCTTAAATCTATAAAGGAAGCAAAGAAATGCTTTGCTGTTAAAAACAGGTGTCATGGGTGGGTATTCTGTCAAGATTTTGACTCCTATGTCACCCACTAAGTCTTCAAATTAGCCCAGAAATGACTTCATAAATGCTCAAAGTTTCTGAGCTCAATGGCACGAGAAGAGGCGAGAGCAGAGAAGGAACTGAAGGCTGAGGGCAGCCTCTCCTGCCTCTCCCTCTGGCAGCCTTACCCTTCAGTGACGCTAAAGGAGCTGACACTCTGATGGCCTGACACTGATGAAGTGTTGGCATCACTTTCCCCAACACATGACTTCAGGACTGCTTCCTTGGCAGGTGTGAACTACACAAGCTGTCCCCAGGCTTGTAGCAGAGTCTAGGGGAGCACCATATTGTGCTGAGGCAGCATCCCAGTGGTAAATGAAGTCAGCTAGAAGGTACAAGACAACTGGTCAGTACTGTCTGCCCTGGGAGTGGGAGATGCCCCAGCTCTGGAAACATTCAGGGGCAGATCAGGTTGTCTGGGGCTCTGAGCACCCTGCTCTAGCTGAGGATGTCCCTGCTGACCTCTCGGGTCCCTTCCTACTCAAACCAGTTTGTGATTCTTAAACACCATCACCTGGAGAAACTTTTCAGTGGGTTTCTCTCCCCAGGCCTTATTCTCATTTCCAAAGCCAGTGCCCTGGTTACTGGGCTATGCCCAATGCCCTGGCACACCTCCAAGATGGTCCTTGTCCAACAGACCTCTGAAAGTAATGAAGAAATAATTACTGGGGCTACTTCAAACCCAATCCTTTTCACACCTGATCCACGAGACCAAGTTTCCTAACAGCAGCAGCTCTCCTTTATCCCACTGTTAGAACCATAGAACTGTTTTGGTTGGAGGAGACCTCCAAGATAGAGTCCAACCACCAGCCTAAGACCACCATGACCATTAAATCATGTCCCTAAGTGCCATGGCCACACATTTCTTGAACACCTCTACCACCTCCCTGGGCAGCCTGTTCCAATCTCTGACCACTCTTGCAGGAAAGATTTTTTCCTAATGTCCAACCTAAAGCTCCTCTGGCACAATTTCAGGCCATTTCCTGTCCTTCTATCACCTGATATCAGGAAGAGGAGACCAGCCCCCAGCTGCTGTTTCTTTGGGAGATGAAAATTGCAGTGCTTCTCAAGTCTGTTGGTTTAACCTTTAGATTAAGCCATTTTCACTCTTGTTACCAGAGGCAATACCCATAAAGAACCAAGCACAGATGTCTGTGTTGCCAAGTTCCTCTTGCATTTTTCCCTTACTCCAAATGTTTCATGCTGAGCTTGACCCCAGCAGAGAGAAGCCACATAGCAGAGGCACTGTGCTTACCCCAAATCTAACACTATTACCTTTGAAGTTCCATCTAAAGCACAGCTCAAGAGGGGTGGGCTTCAACTCCTGACGCAGGCACAGAAGCTCTCCCTGCTGTGGCCTACTTCTGGGGTTGATAGCTCCAGCCCCCTTCAGAGCTGCCTTTGCAAGGTAGGAGCTCAGCAAGGGGGTCCAGGTGCCTGCCCAGGCAAGGGAGCAGCTCAAATGTCACCCTGACAGTGTGGGAAAAAGCACCTGAAGGTGGGCTCCCACGGAGCAGGCTGCTCTCCATGAGAGCTAGAGAGGGACTTCTGACAAAGGCTTTACAGGAGTTGATGGCTTCAAACTGGAAGAAGCTGGACTGAGATTGGACGTTAGGGTAAATTCTTCCCCATGAGGGCGGCGAGGCACTGGAACAGGTTGCCCAGAGAAGCTGTGGAGGCTCCAAGCCTGGTGGCAGTATTCAAAGCCAGGTTGGATGGGGCCTTGAGCAGCTTGGTCTAGTAGGAGGTGTCCCTGCCCATGGCACAGGGGTTGGAACTGGATTATCTTTAAGACCCCTTCTAACCCAAACCTTTCTCTGACTCTATGACTGCCTCTCGAGGAATGAATCAGAAAAGGAGGTCACTGGAAGTGTGAGGTGACACAGGAGAAGACAAGCAGCTCCATCAAATACAAACCAAGCCTCTGTGCAAACCAGGGATTTCTAGATGGGCTTTTCTGTGTGTGGAAGAAGTACAAGGTGAAAGTGGCCAGAACACGAACAACTTAACACATTCTAGCCTCTGATACTTTAGTAGGTTAATGTGAGAGCATCCAGCAGCCATTCTCGTTGCATGCCAGGCTAAGGATGATGCAAGCAAGCAGTGTTACTGTGACAGGTTAGTAGTGACCATCAAGCACACACAGTGATTCAGAATTAGCAACGGGTTTTGGCCAATCAGGTGCCTTTTCCTTACCATTCAACTTGCCAATACAGTTCCTACTGAATGCAGGTCAAACATCTAGATTATTTAATAAAATTCTTGATTAGAATATTCTTCTCTAGGCCTTTATTACTTTAATATCATCACTAGAATCTGAGGCATCTCTAAAGCCCAGGACACAGACAAAAGGAATTCAACAGCATCCTGAAAACAAGGCAGAATTCTTGTGCTGTTATCAAGCTGGTTGGTGAATTAATTTTGGTTTCCATTATTCCCCCACTGCTGGAGGTCAAAATTAAACCCAGGCAGAATGAAACCCTCCACATGTGAATTAGCTAAGCCAGTCCTAAGTGCTTACATGAGCACGTGTCAGGGTTAGAGCAGACACTGTCATGGGGCAGGCAGTGGTGTTAATTCAGAACAAACACAAAGCCTCTCCAAACCAGGCCCATCTGCAAAGGGAATCTGATCCTGCATGGGGAGTGCTGGGCAAGCCTGGGCAGACTTCAGCTGCTCCCCAAGGGGGCTTGGTGGGTTTGTTTACAAATCCTACTCGATTTGGCAGCTCCCTTTCTCAGTTCTGCTAGAGAACCTTTCACCAGCAACTCTGCTCCACTGGTTGTCCTGCCTAGCAGCTTTCACACTGTTTACTGTACACATCCTGCAGGGTGAATTCAGCACTTGAAGGGAATGATGTTACATTTCTGCAGCTGTTAAAACTGTTTCATTTCACAGTTTATTGACATTGACCCAGACTACAGGAGTTGTGTCCCTCTGCTCTGCCTGTAACTAGCTGAAAAGGAGGCAGCACTGTGCTGTTGTTCCCAGTCCATTCCAATCCCTCCCCTGCAGCCTGTGTAACAAACCAATTCCCCCACTAATGCAGCAGCTCCTTGCACACCAGCTGGGTATCATTTAGAAGACAAACATTTCCTCACTTCCATTGGGGTGCAACACTCCCTACTTCTCTGCCCTCATCAAAGCCCCTCAAATCCAGAAAAATGCCCAAATTGAAACAAATGAGAAATGATTTGGCATCATAGAACCACAGAATGAGTCATGGAGTGTTCTGGGTTGGAAGGGACCTCTAGAGGTCACCTAGTCCAACCTCCCTGCAGCCAGCAGGGACAACGAAGCTGAGTGAAGTTTGACTCAGCGGCACAGTTCCTATGCTGAACTTCTTGCCCAGTGCTGCAGACAGACCCCAGCTTATTTCTGAACTCAGTTTAGTTCCAAGCTGCCCCTATCTTTAAAGAAACTGACAAGAAAGCACAACGAGGAAGAGTCTGATACTTTATAAAGCAAAGCTACATGGAGTTGTTTCAGCAGCTCATTTACTGCTGCTTTCTGATTTTATTTTAAACTGCAATCTACTTCCAGCTTGACTTCTCCACCCAATCCTAAACTCAATCTAACAAATCCTCATCTCAGTGCCTCTCCTGGAAATGGTCACATCTTGAAGCCTCAACTTTTCCAGCCTGCTCTGGCAGGGGGAGTTGGACTCAATGATCTCTTTGGGTCCTTTCCAACCCCTAACATCCTGTGTGATCCTGCCATGCAGTTGTTACTTGAGCAGGCAGCACCTCTAACCTATGAAGAGTAAGGTTGTTAACAGCTAATTAAACAGCCTAGTGCCATTAGTGAGGCTGGAGCTGAGAGGATGCAGATGCAAACAGGGTGTGGATGCTGCTTTGTGCTTTCTGCAGAGGGGTTTAGTCACTTGAACTGGTCTCTTGCCAAATAAATTCCAAGTAGTTAAAAATAACTGAAATCCTCGAGTGAAAGCCCGAGTGAAATGCAGCAATGAAACTCTGAACTGCAGGGAAACCCCCACCAGTGTCTCTACTTGCCTGCACTGATTAGAGCAAAACCTGTTTTAAATGGGTCCCTGCTTCACACCTGGCTTGTGCACTAGCAGCTGTGGTGACTCTGTGTGAAGTGTTACTTCATGGTCATGAAGACACAAAGCTGCTGGAGTGAGCCTGGAGGAGGCCACAAGGATGATCCAAGAGCTGGAACACCTCTACTATGAGGACAGGCTGAGGGAGCTGGGGTTGGTCAGTCTGGAGAAGAAAAGACTCCAGGAGGACCTTAGAGCTGCCTTCCAGTACTACAGGAAGGCTGCAGAGGGACTTTTCCTGAGGATGTCGAGAGACAGGGCAAGGGGTTTGAAGCTGAAGGAGAGCAGGGTTAGACTGGATCTTAGGAAGAAGTTTTTCAGTACAAGAGTGGTGAGACTGTGAAACAGGCTGCCCAGGGATTCCTTTTCCCTGGGGGAGTTCAAGGCCAAGTTGGATGAGGCCTCGAGCAGCTGAGTCTAGTTGAGAGATGTCCCTGCCCAAGGTGGGGAGGTTGGGGGAGATGAGCTCTGAGGTCCCTTCCAACCTGAGCCATTCTAGCACTCAATGATGATAACTTCATGTTCACAAATGAAGCAGCAGAGGCCTTCTCATCTCTTACACACAGGCTGCTATGTAGTAATGAGGTAACACATAGCTGACCAAAGAGAAGCACATCATCCAAAGCACGTGTACAAAATAAAGCTACAGATACAACAGTGCTGTGCAGGAGGAGCATTGGAGCTGAACATGGCATGGGGCTGGTAAGTACAAACCTTATTCGCAGTAACCATCCCCACCTGTGAAGGCACCAGGGGGTAAAGCTGTTAGGCAACAGAATTGAACACTTTGCATTCCAATACATTAGTCTTACTCTAGAGAAGCTGCAGCATCTCTGGGAAGTTTTAACCATTATGAAGTAAGTTTAAAAGTATTAGTGCCCTACAGCCATTCTCTCTTCCTTACATAAGCAGAGACTCAGCAGGAGAACGTTACCACATCTGCCTGTTTTGACTGTCCTAAGCAGCTGGGTTTTTTTTGCCCCCCTTCCAAGACTTAAATTAACATAATCCCTACCAACCCAGTCACTGTGAACTGCATGAAGCACCTGGGAGAAGACAGAAAGTTTCTCTTTATCAATGTTTCAGAACAGAAAAGCCCTTTTGCCTCAGGAATGAAAACCTGCTCTGAGGTAGTGCCCCAAACCCTTCTGCACAGAACAGGTGGGTGGGCATTGTCCCTGGGAACGAGCAGTTTGGGATGTTCTTTGTGCTGTTCAGTCCACCCATCCACTCCCTTCCACTTCATTTCCAGCTACAGGCACCACTGTCTTTATTTCCACTCCCTCAGCAGACCAGGGAATAGGAGAAAT
The DNA here is from genome assembly GCF_015220805.1 of Pogoniulus pusillus. NCBI lineage: Eukaryota > Metazoa > Chordata > Aves > Piciformes > Lybiidae > Pogoniulus > Pogoniulus pusillus. The sequence continues at coordinate 20,187,269 of NC_087276.1, read as the reverse complement.
CTACTCACCTGTTACTATTTTGGAAGCTGTTTGCGTGGGGTTTGCACTAATACCATCTCCAGCCAGCTGAGAGGGAGGAGGATGAGGAGGAGGAGGAACACTGGGTCTGTTTCTGGGCTTTGGTACCGGCCGTGGCCGTGGCAGGGTCCCAGTCTGAGGTGGGGAGTGAGACTGGGAGCTCTCCTGAGCAGCTGGCTGTGGTGCTGGGGAGCTGGTGGTGTGTTTTCCTAGAGGGGGTGTATCAGGTGGTGTTGGAGTCTGAGGAGGAGTGTAACAGGGCTGCTCTGGTCCGTGCTCACTGCTGGCTGCAGCAGCAGGAGAGGTCTGACTGCCTGCCTTGGGCTGCAGTGGAGGAGTAGCCTGTGCTGGGGGCTGTGGTGGTGGGTGGCTGGGAGCTTGTATTGGGGAAAGGCTGCTGGAGTATCTCCGAGGTGCAGAAACCTGGGAAGTGGAGGTCTGGGCTGCTCCTTGGTTTGGATGCTGAGCGGGAGGAGAAGAACTTCTAGCAGGTGGTTTTGGAGAGACAGAGGGTGGCTGAGCAGCTGGGGTAGAACTTTGGCTTCCTGGCTGCCCTGGTGGGGGATTGGCTGGCTTAGGAGGGGCTGGTGCAGGCTTCTTCATGGCTGTGGAGAGAAGAGGGGAGATTTCATGGCTGTGTACTGTGAAACCAAACTCCTAGAAGAAAGAAGTGAATGAGCTGCACACAAAATTACTCAGGAACATTATCAAAATAAAACGGTGTAGTTGTGAGGCCAGGCTGAGAGAGCTGGGATTGTTCAGCCTGGAGAGGAGAAGGCTCCAGGGAGACCTTCTGGTGGCCTTTCGGTGCTTAAAGGGGACCCAGAGCACTAGGGGACAGACTTTAGAGCAGGGCCTGTATTGACAGGACAAGGGGTGATGGTCTGAACCAAAAGAGGGAGAGAAGGAAGAAATGTTGGACACTGAGGGTGGTGAGAGCTTGGCCCAGGTCGCCCAGAGAGGTGAGAGATGCCCCATCCCTGGCACTATTGCAGGTGAGGTGGTTTGGGGCTCTGAGCAACCTGCTCTACTTGCAGATGGACCTGCTGACTGCAGGGGGGGTTGGACTGGTTGGGTCTCTTCCAGCCCAAACCAGTTTGTGATTCAGTTATCAAACAGAAGTGGCATCAAGAGGAAGCCACAGCAACGAGTGCAGTTCATAAATCACTGCTCTGGGTGCCTTTGGTAACACTGCTGCCAGCACTCGTGGAAGAGTCCAGAAGTCCAAAGGTGCCTTTAGCTGGGGGCTTAGTGCAGTGCACGTGAACGAAACCCTTGTCTGCAACAAAGGAAGTGCTGCTGCTAAGGGATCTCAGAAAGCATCTCTGCAGTGCACAGAAGGCTTGAAAAGGAAAAAAAATACAAACCCAGACCTCTCCTCATGGAGTGGGGACTGGGCCCTGCTGCAGTCTGTGGCTGGTTAACTGACAGCTGGTTGGTGCTGCCTGTGGGCTGGGTCTGGGCAGCGCCCAGGTGCCCGCCGTTTCTCACGGGTGGAGGAGTAGCTGCAGATGTGGCGTCCTTCGCTTTTGAGGTGCTGAAAAGGAAAACCCCTAGATTAGAAGGTGGTTGTAAAGTGCCTTTCCCAGGTCAGCTGCACCCCTTGGGGCTTATAAAGTGACGCTCAAATGCTTCAGAAAAGCTTCTGCTCTGGCTGGGGCTGACAGACTGAGCAGTGCTGCAGCTCTTCAGACAGGTGACCAGCAGGCTTCAGGCAAACCTGGACAAACAATTCATCACCAAAGCTGAATCAGGAAACCAAACAGTCGTTCTGCAGTGTCCCAGCATCGATTTGAACACAGTGCTGATACCTGGGGATGGCGTCCTTGTGCTAAGGCACTCACAGATACTTCAAAAGTAGGCTCCCAGCATGAAAGCTCTCACCAAATGACTTCACTGGCCAGGATGGACGAGGCCCTGAGCAACCTGGTCTAGTGGAAGGTATTCCTGCCTCCCTTCTAATCCAGTCTGTGATTCTCCATCTCCTGAGACAAACCTAGCACCTCCAGGACTGCTCCCCTACTCACAGCATTGTCACAGCATCCCACCCAGTTTGCTGGCAGCCTTCTGGCAGACCCAGCTAAGGACCAGCAAAAACCCCACCAAGGACATGGACCAACTTGTTACGTCTGATATCCAGGTGAGGCTGCTGTAGTTCTCATCGCTGCAGCTTTTGGAAGCCCCAGGAGGGTCCAAGGACTGGACAAGAGAAGGCTCCAGGCAGACCTCAGAGCAGCCTTCCAGTACCTGAAGTGGGCTACAAAAAGGCTGCAGAGGGACTGTTTGCAAAGGGCTGCATTGACAGGATGAGGGCAGTGGTTTGAAATGAGAGCAGAGCAGATCCTGATTAATGTGAGGAACAAGTTCAGCACCATGAGGGTGCTGGCACACTGCAACAGGTTGCCCAGAGAGGTAGATGAGGCCCCATCCATGGAGGTCTTCAAGGTGAGGCTGGACAAGGCTCTGAACAACCTGCTGTAGTGGAGGATGTCCCTGCTGGTTGCCAGAGGGTTGGACTGGATGAGCTTTGGAGGTCCTTTCCAAACCCATACCATCCTGTGATTCTCTTCTGTGACTGCAAGAGGCACATGTGTAGAGAACAGAGGTTCTTTCCCCCTCATTTGCTGGCTGAAGTATTCTCTCCATCCACAATGAAGCTTTTTCCTTGCTGGGAGACCAGGACTTGTTTGAGAGAGCAATCTCTGTAACATCTTTGAGACTAAAATGGGGACAACTTCATCTCTTCCTGAGCTTTGGCTATGGAAATAACAGAACTGAGGGGAAACCTAGCACTGGAGTATGTAACAGCCAAGGTGGTACTGGGCAGTGCCCCCTCCTCTTGTTGTGTGCCTGCAGCTTTCAGTCTCCTCTATCTTTGACATCTCTTGCAGCATCTTGCTCCTCTCAGAAGGACTAATACCTGCCAGTCACTCTTCCTGGCACACTGCAATCCTCATTTTCCCAGAGGCTGTTAAGCTGAACACAGAATTTCTGCAGATTTTAGGCTCTACCCTCAAGGTTTCGTTTGAGCTGCCCAGCCACAAAAGCCATCTGTGGAGGAAATACCAGCCTGGGGGAGGGGGGGATTTCCAAACGAGTTGCTGCTTTTGTCACCTGAGAACAAAGGCTCTCTGTTGCAGGGTGGTGTTTTACTGCAAGACGTGGTGTGAGGTGTCTGCAAAGCACTGGAGGCCTTTTGAGCGTGGTTTGTTCTGTGTCTCAGACCAGAGAAACTGAAAGTGAAGTGCTCCTTTCACCACACACCAAAGGAAGAGTCAAAGCTGCTGCAATTAGACTTGAGGTCAATCTATACCGATGCTGGGAATATGACTGCACAGTTTCAAGTAAATAATTAGGAAAAAAGCTTGTATAGACCCTTGTCCTAAAGCAGCTAATACTGAAGGATGATAAATTGACTTTCAGTCTGCTGGCAAACAAACCTGATCCTGACTAACACAAAAAACCAACCCAAAAGACAGATCCAGGTAACAGGTACAAACAACAATAAACAAGACCAACAGGTATCTAGTATTGCAAGTGGTAGTTTTGTTCTTGCAGCAGCAAACTGATTGTGCAAATGCTTTGGAAAGGTCCAGATGGGTAACAGAAGTGGTGGCTGGTTTGATATTTTATCAGCATTATTTTTTCTGCCCAAGAATTCTCTTATTTGAGGAGATCAGTTCTGGAACACAGAGAGCAGGGTCTCTTATTTGAGGAAATCAGCCCTGGAACATAGAGAGCAGGGTCTGTTATTCGAGGAGATCAGCTCTGGAACGTACAGAGCAGGGTCTCTTATTTGAGGAAATCAGCTCTAGAACATACAGACCAGGGCTTGTTATTTTAAGAGATTAATTCTGGGACAAGAGGCGTGGAAGGAGCTCCTACAGAGCTGCCCACTGCTGAAAAGGCTTCACAAGGTGCCCCACAGGCAGCAGAGGTGCCTTGTGAAGCGGATCAGTTGACCCATCAGTTTGCTGCTGAAGCAGCCTGCCAAGCCAGTGCCAGCAGAAGCCAAGCCTCTTACCTGATGTCCTCATTTCCTTGACTGTGTAACTGTTCTGCTGTGGCAGCAGAGAGAGCCACACCAGCACCCACTGGGCTCATGTCAGCCCCAGAAGCTGGTGCGTGCTGCTCGGCCGCGGGCTGGGGCGGCACGGCAGGCTCGGTGGGTGGCAGTGGTGGCTGGAAGGCTGGGGATGTGTGCTTTCTATTTATAGTGCCACATCTCCGAGGGTTCCCCTGGAAGTCCAGAACCTTCACACCAAAGCTACAGAAAGAAGAGAGAGTAAACACACCACAGCAGCCAACAGTAGGTCACCAAAGCACCAGGACGACTGGATGTTATCACCCACAGAGACAGACGCCACCCCTGGGGCTCGACATGCAAAGCAGCGACGTGGAAAGCTCCAACTTTCTGCATCAAACACCACTGATGTTAAAGACATGCAACGTTACTGGGCTTGTCCACACAGAGGGGGAAGCTACAGGTAAGTGAACAAACTGCTCAATTACACCTGGAGACAGACATGGATGACAATGAGGTCAAACCACCAAATCATTTCAGATGTGGACACGAACGTTTCCTTTCCTCCCAAACACCAGAGAAGCTTCTCAGCAAACAGATGTGGCCACATGAATTTTGTTCCTATCAGGCACTAAAGCTGCAGTACAGATTTCAAGACAGACCAAAACCACGCTGGCTATGTGCTATTTGTGTGAAAGAGTTGGACTTGAGGATCCCTGGAGGTCCCTTCCAACCCCTAACGTTCTGTGATTCTCTGACTGCCCAGAGCTGTGAAGGCTCCAAGCCTGCAGGTGTTCATAGCCACGCTGGATGAGGTCTTCAGCAAGCTGGTCTAGCAGGAGGTGTCCCTGTCTGTGGTGTAACTGCAGAATATATTTGGCTAGAAGAGACCTTCAAGATCATCTAATTCAACTTTCAACCCAGCACAGCAAGGGGGTTGTAAGTAGATGGTGTTTAAGATCCCTTCCAACCCAACCCATTCTATGCCAACTATGGATCAACAGACTGAAATTCTACCAGCTTTCTGAATGCAGACAGCACATTCCTCCTACAATGTCATTTTCTTCCTGCTGTGATAAAGGCAATGACTCTTGAGCTCCATTTCTTCCTTCTCTGCAAGTGCTGGCAGACCTGCAGGTGGCTAACCAGAGCTACCCCTCAGGGCACAGCTGAACATTTGGATGAAGAGCTAAAAACGGAAGAGCACATCACTGGAATATTCATGGCATGAGTGAGAAATGGATGTCACACTACAGGTTATGTGGGAGAACAGCACGTTTGGGGCTGATGTGTTTAGCACTCTACTGTTTGAGGGGGTATACTGTACCATCAGCAGCTCAGCAGGCTGACCATGAAGGCACCAGGTAGCACCATCTCAGCTTATGGGCTTTGAAAGAGAAGCCATGGAATATCAGCAGTTAGAGACTGAGAGATGCTACACAAACACTTCTGTTTCAGTGGCTTTTAGACCCCCCAAATCTCTTAAAAGGAAGCAGCAATTATCTGCTTGGGCTTCGTAATGCAGAGAGGACAACAATACAACAGCAGTTACCTCTGGAACCTTACTCAGGCTTCAACAATGTAGAGAGGGGAAATAAATCGCTACTGTTACCTAGAGTGATTACAAAAAGCTCTCCTCTTGAGACCAACCAGTGCCTGATCACAGCCTCCTCAGCACTCCAGTCCTCAGGAGTGGGCTTGAAACTGAAACCCAAGCTGAGATGAGCCATACCTGTCCTTCTTCAGCAGGTCCCCTTCCATCACAGTCATGCTCACAGGTCTCTTCCGTTCCAGTGTCCCAGACTCAAACTCGTTCCCAGTGTGTGACAAGTGGTTAGAATTGACAGCAGGAATTGCAACAAATGCCCCAGACACATTGAAATCCTGATCTGAAAGACAGATGGACAGAATGCATCAGAGACACATGGACAGAATGATGCCTTGCTGCAAAAAGCAAATGGACGTTTAGCTGCATAGGGTTATCCCAGCATCCCAGCATGGTGAGGTTGGAAGGGCCCTCTGGAGATCACCCAGTCCAAGCCCCTGCTCAAGCAGGGACACCCACAGCAGCTTGCCCAGCATCACAATGGCCAGCTGGGGTTGGAAGCTCTCCACAGAGACTCCATGACCTCTCTGGGGAGCCTGATCCAGGGCTACAGCATCCTCACACCAAAGAATTTCCTCCTCATATTCAGATAGCACTGCCTGGGTTCCAGTTTGTGCCCATTGGCCCTTGTCCTGTCCCTGGGCACCAATGACAAGAGTCTGGCCTCATCTTCTTGCTCCCCAGCCTTTAGCTCTTGCTGAGCATTGATCAGATCTCCTCTCACTCTGCTTTTCTCTAGACTCAACAGTCTCAGGGCTTTCAGCCTTTTCTTCTCACAGACATCCTCCAGCCCCCTCAGCACCTTTGTAGTCTCCACTGGACTCCCTCCAGTAGTTCCCTGTCTGCCTGGAACTGTGGAACCCAGATGTAGACCCAGGATTCCAGATGTGGCCTCACTAGGACAGAGTTGAGAGGGAAGAGAGCCTCTCTTGACCTGCTGGTCACACTCTTCCTCATGCCTCTCAGGAGAGCACTGGCCTGCTTGGTGATGAGAGCACATTACTGGTTCATGGGCAAGTTGTCCACCAGCACTCCCAGGTCCTTCTCTGCAGAGCTGCTTCCCAGCAGGTCACCCTGTCCTGCTGCAGGAGTGTGTTCTTCTCTAGGGGCAGACCCTACGCTTCATGATGTTCCTCCCCTCCAACTCTTCAGCCTGGTGAGATCCCACTGAATGACAGCACAACCTGGCAGAGTGTCAGCAAGTCCTCCCACTTTGGTATCATGCAAAATCCTTTTAACTGTGGCCAGAATTTACCTCCAGGGAAGAACCAGTCTGCATGCTGAATGATTGGCTCAATAACTGCTACCACGTGGACTGAAGTTGCTGCTGCCATTTCAGCAAGGGACCTGCAGAAGAAAGGTGAAGAACACTGTACAGAGTTCTATCATGGTAAGAAAATATTAATAGTCACTCAGAAAAATTACCCAAATGACAAATTATGCTAAGCAAGTTGTATCAAGCCTCCTAAGTACCACCTAAATAGTAACTCTGATGCAATCTAGATTCTTCAGGAACATTCACAGTACTTGAGAACACTCCTAAAAAGGACACAAACTAAAAAGATCTGGAGCCACAGGTTAAAAGAACATTTGAAGCATTATTTTTTTAGTCAAATAAATTATTGTTTGGGCTGTGAGTGATTTATGTGATTTAAAGCAAAGTGGCAAGAAACTCTACAGCTTCACAGAATCAGAGAGTGGCTCAGGTTGGAAGGAACTTTATAGATCATCTCCTTCGACCTCCCTGCCATGGGCAGGGACACTTCACAACTAGATTTGGCTGCTCAAGGCCTCATCCCCTCTGGCCTTGAACTTCCCCAGGGAGGAGGCTTCCACAGCCTCCCTGGGCAGCCTATTCCAGGGTCCCACCACCTTTGTACTGAGTAGCTTCTTCCTAAGCTCCAGTCTAACCCTGCTCTGCCTCAGCTTCAAACCATTCCCTCGCCCTGTCTCTAGACACCCTTAGGAAAAGTCCCCCTGCAGCTTTCCTGCAGGATCTCTTCAGGTATTGGAAGGCAGCTCTAAGGTCCCCCTGGAGTCTTCTTTTCTCTCTCTGAATACCCCCAGCTTCCTCAGCCTGTCCTCATAGCAGAGGTGCTCCAGCCCTTGGATCATCTTCAAGGCCTCCTCTGCACTCTCTCCAACAGCTCTGTGTTCTTATACTGGAGACACCAGACCTGGATGCAGTATTTGGGGTGGGGTCTCAGCAGAGCAGAGTAAAGGGGCAGAATTCCCTCTCTTGCCCTGCTGGACTTCATAGAGAGCTTCATGAAGTTGTGCTTCTAGCTCTCCTAAATCAACTCACCCTTCATTCTTTGCCCATAACAAGTTGGGGCCCAAGACTATGGCGATGTTGCTGGGAGTCATTTTGTTAACGTCGCTGTTCTGGGCAAGCTTTGCTAGAAATTTGATTAAATACCTACAAATAGGAAACAGAGAATTAAAGAGCAGGAACTAAGAGCACTTCTTGCTGAAAGCAACTACATAAAATTCAAGAATTCCTAAAGACAGCTCCCAGCAGAACAGAAATATGACCAACAGCCTTCTTGCTCAGTAGCTGGCTACTAAGTTTCTACTCATGCATGGTAAAGGTTGAACTGGGTAGAAAAGAAGCAGGAAAAGAACTCCAACAGAAGTAGTTACAAACCCCAACAGAAGGAGAAAAATCCCCACTTTTGCAAAATGGGACTACAGAACTTCAGAATCTTCAGAGAAAAAAAAAAGACTTAATTCCCAATCCTGCAATGGAACTCCCACACTCTAGAGTCATCAGAGTGGTTTTGTTCTGATGCAGACTCAAAAGGCAAAACCCAAAAGGAAAAATCAGGCCTGTAAGACACAGGTTGGTGACCTCTAAGGCTGGCAAACAGCCTGGAGGGCACAGCTGGTGAAAAGTCAGCTCCTGTTGCAAGCAGCATGACCCTTAAGCAGCAGGGTTCTATGCATTGCTATTTTATTACAGTCCACAGTGAATTAAGTTGATCGAAAGTCTACCAGCACCAGCGCACAGCAGCTACTTGATAAACAGGAGATCCTTTTATACACACAAATAAATTTGGCCAAGAAACCTCCCCCTGGATTAGAATTTTGGTTAATCAGCTTTGAAATGCAGCACTCCAGCAGCACAGCCCCTTTGATGCAAGCCCAACATTCACAGATTCATAGAATGGTTGGGTTAGAAGAGACCCAAAAATCATCCACCCCCCTGCCACGTGCAGGGGCATCTCCCCATGCAGCCTGGCCTTCAATGACTCCAGGGAGGAGGCATCCACAACCTCCTTAGGCAACCAGTTCCACTGTCTCCCCACCCTCACTGGAAAGAACTTCTTCCTGATATCAATGTCCTTACACACCTGAAATTAGCATGGTAATGCTTAGGTAATCTGTTACAAATTCTCCACAGCTCTTGTAGCTTCTTATCCTGGTCCTGAATACTGAAAGGAAACAAACAAGAAAATATTCCATTACATTTGATTTTCAGTTTAGAAACTGTTGTTTCTGCAATGAACTCTGCAGCCTTACACTGACACCACATAAATGCACTGTGTTGGACTCAGTAATTAAGCAGCTTGTGAGTCCAGGCCCTGAGTTGGGTACCTGCAGCAAAACTCCTGAGCATCAATACCATGCAGCATCAGTGCTGTGCAGCCCATAGTCTGAAGCAGCCCTTCTAAACAGGTTTTTCAGCACAGTTTTGTGCAGTTAGTACGAGACCACAAACCTGAATGCAATCTGTTACAGAAACGATTGACCAGGGTAGAGCAGAAATGAGAAAACCTGTCTGAGCTTGGCCTGTTCTTTTGGGTTCTTTCATATGGAGCTAAACTTGGTCGATATCTGCAGGAAGCTTTCCTGTGTCAGTGTGTTTGGTTTGCTTACTTTGCAGCCTGTGTCCACTCCTCATACAGGCTGTAGGTCATCAAAGGTTCTGGCAGCTCGCGCAAATAGGATTTCAAGGCACCTGCAATGCAGAGCAGAGACTTTTCAGTCAAGGCCCTCAGTCAGAGAATCACAGAATGGCAGGGCTTGGAAGAGACCTCTGAAGATCATCCAGTCCAACCTCCCTGCTAAAGCAGGTCACATAGGAACATACTCAAGTGGGTCTTGAAAGTCTCCAGAGAAAGAGACTTCACAACTTCCCTGGGCACCCTCACACCAAACAATTTTCTGCTCATGCTGAGGTGGAACCTCCTGGGTTTGTGCCCATTGCCCCTTGTCAGGACACCACTGAAAAGAGCCTGACCCCTTCTTGCTCCCCACCCTTCAGATATTTGCAAACATCAGTAAGATCCCCTCTCAGACTGTTCTTTCTCAGATTAACAGCCCCAGCTCTCTCAGCTCCTCCTCCTCAGACAGACGTTCCAGTCCCCTCATTCTCTTCATTCAGACTTGCAATTTTAGCTGTGCAACAGGACCCAAGTTTCAGAGGAACAGTGGCAAGATCCTGACACTTCCTCAGTAGTGCTGCTCACCACCCATCTGGAGGGCTTCCAGTAATTCCTGTGACAGAAAACGTGTCCTGTCAAACCAGGACTCACACCTTTGGAACCTCACCAAACATCTCCATATGGCTCTAACCTCCCTTGAGCACAGCAAGAAATGCATCTGGGTTACTGCGGTCACCTGAATTTGAAACACGACTGTCAAGCACATCAGGTGTGAGGAGCATGCACACCCTCTGCTGCTCCCTCTTAGTATCTGAGGAAGTTCTGCAGTGAAACCAACTCCAGTTTGTGCTCATTCACAGTTCCCCTGCAGAGATCAAAACTTCATGTGGCAAGTCAACAGTGAAATGAACAGCACAGAGCTGGGTTTTATCTCCTGGTTGTGTTCACAATACCTGCAACAGCATGGGGGTCAGAGTAAAACTCATCCAGCTGGGAAGTGGAACAGTCCAAGGCAGCTTTCAGCTTTTTTAATTTGGAGGCTCCAGCAGCAATTCTGAACAAGCCCTACAAAATAAAAATCAGATGCATCTGCCTGGCAGCACCATGTCAGTACCAGGCTGAAGCAGTACAGCTTTTGACAGCCTCTTTCAAAACAGTTCCACAGAATCCCAGCATGGTGGGGTTGGAAGGGACCTCTGGGGATCATTCAGTCCAACCCTCTGCTCAAGCAGGGGCACCCACAGCAGCTTGCCCAGCATCACAATGGCCAGCTGGGGTTGGAAGCTCTCCACACAAGGAGACTCCATGACCTTTCTGGGGAGTCTGATCCAGGGCTACAGCATCCTCACACCAAAGAATTTCCTCCTCATATTCAGATAGCACTGCCTGGGTTCCAGTTTGTGCCCATTGGCCCTTGTCCTGTCCCTGGGCACCAATGACAAGAGCCTGGCCTCATCTTCTTGCTCCCCGGCCTTTAGCTCTTGCTGAGCATTGATCAGATCTCCTCTCACTCTGCTTTTCTCTAGTCTCAACAGTCTCAGGACTTTCAGCCTTTTCTTCTCAGAGATATCCTCCAGCCCCCTCAGCACCTTTGTAGTCTCCACTGGACTCCCTCTAGTAGTTCCCTGCTCTCCTGAAGTAGGGAGCCCAGGATTCCAGATGTGGCCTCACTGGGGCAGAGTAGATGGGGAGGAGAGCCTCCCTTGACCTGCTGATCATTCTCTTCTTCATGCCACTCAGGGAAGCATTGGCCTGCTTGGCTTCATCTTACACTGTTAGGACCCATCTGGCTGTAATGTCCTCCTGCCACCTGACAAGGTTTTAGTTCCCTCTCCCTCTTGGCCCATTCTTAAGTTCTCACTGCAGGTTTTTCTGCTGCAGAAGAGTTCTGATGACAAAAGTTATTTAAGCACCTTGTTAAAAAGCAGAGACAGCAGTCCAGAGGTTTGAGCTCTTTGTCTGCTGTCCCTCAGAGGATGGAATGTGGTGTTACCTACCTCCTCCCTCATCCCTGTTTCCAAAAGCATCATCACACAGGCTTCAATGGGAACCGCAATTTCACGCCCGCTGCGCTTGAGATGCTCTTCCAGTGGAGTCCCAAAAGCTGGCTTTTCAGTCCATTTGTCTGGTTGGAGAGTATCAAAACACTGAGCAAATATCTACCAACCTCTTGAATTCTGTCCCAGACAAGAACAGAAGAAAGCCTCCAGTACAGCAGAGAAACTCTGAGCAGAGAGTAGGAGTTTGACAGCCCCTGATCGGTAAAGGCCCTCAGGTCATGAGGAGAGAGGAATGCTGGGGTTCAAGAACAGATACTTCTGCATCCTTCTGGGTGGAATGCCATGGACAAAGCCTTTGTGTAACTCCAAGGGCCTGTCCCACCATGCCTCAGCACAAGTGTCACCACATGGTCTAGCTTCATTCATTCTGATTGGCCAAGATACCAAAAAGTTTCAGCTTGCAAGGATCTTTGAGAAAAATGGTGTCCAGACTGCATGGCCTGGGCTGAGCTCAGCTCTAACTGTGACCGGAGTGCATATACCTGAGCTTTAACATGAAGTTTGTTGCTGATTCAAGGAATCAGCAACTTGCAAAGAGTGCTAATGGCCCCAAAGTCTCATCAGCCCACCACTGACACTTGCTCAGCTTTTCAATTTGAATGGAATTTGAATTTCTGCTTTCCTAACAATTTAGGGGTTTGGTTGGTTTGTTTGTTTTTTCTCCCACCCATTTCTGCTGGATTAGCTGAAAGAATGCAGATGTAAAAGGTTATTGTTAGTACAGATGCATTGTTCTTGTAGGAGGAAAAGGTCCAAGAGAGATGAAGACTTTGAGAGGCCTCTGAAGACACAAAGTACTTCTACCAAGGGTTCTTTACCCTTCTGGGTTATAAAATCACACTATCCCTCCTAAACCTTTGTCTCCTTGAACTTGGTAGAGTAGGGTTAATGGTTGGACCTGATCATCTCAAGTGTTTTTTCCAACCTGAATGACTCCCTGAATCCTCTCCTCCATTAACACACCACCAGGTTGGCAAGTGAGAGCAAATGTTAGGCAAAGAAATTCTAGTCCTCCTTCCAAGTCAGGGTAATTACACCACAGCTACTGACACATTTAAAGTGCTGCACTCTCTGCTCTTGGCCACCTTGCCTTCAAGCTCACCTTCCAGGAAGCCTAATCTTTTCTAAGGCATTTATCATGAGGGCCATGTTTCAGCACCAGCCTTGAGTTAGAGAATGGCTGGGATGGATACTGTTGAAGGTCTTTTCCAATCCAAACAATTCTGTGGTTTTGTATGGAAAGCTTCTACAGAGCAGCTAAGCAACGACAAATTTCAAGCGGACTCATCTACAAAGAGACCCTTCCACAAAGCCACACAGCAGCTCAAGAGGTATGGAAGCACCTCTCTTGGTGCTATTTCCTCTCCCACCAGGTGTCATAGAATGGTTTAGGTTGGAAGGGACCTCAAAGATCATCTAGTTCCAACCCTCTGCCATAATCAGGGACACCTCTCTCATCTTCCAGCAAAATGCTCATAGTTGTATCTTTAAATGACTCCTCACTGACAAGTGGTCCACACAAATGAAGATACTTGGGCCTTGCCCAGCTTAGAACCTATTTTCCTCAGCCTACCTCTTGCTTGAAGCAATGAGCAGACTAAGAGAGAGTGTGGGTAGTGTTTGGGAGAAGAATTTCAACCCCATGGTGCATGCTTACACCAATCCGTTAGGGATAGACCTCAGCTCCCCCTGAGAACAGGTCGTTTATAGCATGGGGAAGACCTGAAGCTGCAGGACTTGCTTTTAAAGCTGCTGATACTCAGTAAGGTGATCTGAACACTCATTCAGCCAGCAGTGGGCACACTGGGAAAAAGGATTCCAAGAAGGAAAAGTTAAGCTCCACAGAGTAAAGGGAATTCTTCTGATCATCAGCTAGTGATAAATCAAGAAGCAATGACTCTAAAAAGTTCCTAACTCACAATAAAACTTCTACTGGCCTAGAAAAAAAAAAAGCCAGGAATTAATCATCAAAGGTCACACAGAGAAGGGCAAACACAGAGGAAAAAAATATAATCCTTCCTTCAGTCTCTTAGGTGTCAGACAGATCCTTACCATTTTATTAGTGTGTTAAACTATGGCTAGAGAACTCCAGAGAACACAGAAGATGGAATTATGTTTGGGAAGGTAAAATTGTTAAGTAGATCAAAATGGCCTTAATTAAGTAAGTCTGCATGCAAGAGAATTGAGATAAAGGAGGAGAACATTGTGCAGAGGTGGCACAGGCAAGGAGAAGCATCAGCCAGAGCACAGGTTACTTTACCTTGATGGGCTTGAATTTCGGGGAGGACCTTTTCTATGACTGCTAATGCTTTTCTATGGTAATCTGCTTGTGCTTCTAATAACTGAGAACAGAAGCCACAGTTTAAAAACAAAAAGAGCATTAGCTCCTGCTGAGCACACAATACAAGACTAGAAGGTTTAGCACACAAAATGTCATCTCTGAGAATTGAGTCTCTAATACACACAAGGTGCTGCAATCAAAGTCACACTGAACAAACACTCACCGTGACAAAACACCTGGCATAGTCCCCTTCTTTGGACACAAAGCTGTACATGTCTGCTGCCAGCTGGTCCTGGGAGACAGAAAAAGATACAAAGAGTACATCAAACCCACAGGGACATGCCAGCTTAGACAGAAAGACACAAGTGTGGAGGTTTATTTTATTTACAGTGGGTCCACAGGAGGCCACAATGATTCAAGGGCTGGAGCACCTCTGCTGTGAGAACAGCCTAAGAGAGCTGGGGATTTTCAGCCTGGAGGTGAGAAGGCTCCAGGGAGACCTTGGAGCAAACTTCCAGGATTTGAAGTGGGCTACAGGAGAGCTAGAGAGGGACTTCTGACAAAGGCTTGGAGTGACAGGAGAAGGGGTGATGGATTTGAACTGGAAGAACCTGGACTTAGATGACACATTAGGAAGAAATTCCTCCCCGTGAGGGTGGTGAGGCTCTGGAACAGGTTGCCCACAGAGGTTTTGAAGGCTCCAAATCTGGCAGTGCTCAATCACTGCCCTGGTCCTCCTGGCCAAAATATTGCTGATCCAGACCAGTATGCTGTTGGCCTTCTCGGCCACCTGGGCACACACACTGGCTCACAGCCAGCTGGCAGTATCTCACAGACACTCAAGAGACTCGAAGCATAAGATACCCTGAACCCACCAGCCAAGGCTAAGACAGCTCCTTCCTGTGACTGTCTCAAATTGAAACAGAAAATGATGTAAACCACCCATTTAAAAAAAGCAAACAAGTTCCTCATTAAATTGCAGCACCTCAGCAGCCATCAGCCAGCACCAACAGACCTTGAAGAGAGGCAGTCTGTCAGCAGCCACATCACCTGAGACTGCAGTCAGCAGCCCATTCCATGCACAAGATCTGCAGAAGCAGCCACACTGATTGCTGTGGCTGCTAATGAGAGGTAAAGGCCAGACATTCATCTTGCCATTACCTTGCATTGTTCTACTTTATTCCCAGCTTCATCCATCTCTTCCTTAAGAGATTCTATCTTTGAAGGATGCACTTGAAAATTTGTTCCTGAAGTCTTGTGGGCTTGGTTATACCTGAGGAAGAAAAGCTTCAGGTCAGCTAGCTGGTGAAAATTAGCATTAAATGAGATTCTGCATTTGTGGCTCCACTGAAATTGGCCTCTTTGGACAGGAAACAAACCCAAATAGTTTCTGAGGTTTTCCAGCAGAGCTAAAGAAGGTGCTCAAAACACCTTTTATGGGGGTACAATGTGTTAGCACCACAGTTTAAGACCATTTAAAGGCACTTAAACCAATCAGGACCCTAGAGTGAGCCAGGTCAGTGTAATGCTGCAGGAGCATGTGACAGAGTTATCTAAGTAGTTTCCCATTCCTTAAGTTGACAGCTTAAGAGAACTGGACGTAAGATGAGTTTTCAGCCTTACTCCAATTACCCACAGGCACCTAAAAGCTCCAATATCTGTCTGGATCTAGCAGTCCTGAGTCCTTTTTAAAGTAACTGCCACCTAAGTTTGTCTTTTTTTCTAAGTATTCATATTCAGACAGCAGGGACAGCATCAGATCAGATTGGCACTTCATCTTTACTGTCCATCCTGCAATGACTCCATACTTGGCCTAGCCTAGGTCTAAGCCAGCTCAGGCAGCCAAGCTGACCCCAAATCATGAGGTGGCAAAACAGTCACTTTTGAACCAATCAGCTCCCCACACTCACTCCTGACAGCAATGACCCTGCTGACATAGCTCTGGGGTGGCAAAAGGCAGCAGAGAGCAGCTTGGGCTCTCAGGATGGTAGGGGTCGGAAGAGACCTCTGGAGAGCATCAAGTGCCCTGCCAAGGTCTACAGAAGGTCACACAGGAGCACATCCAGGTGGGTTTGGAATGTCTCCAGAGTGCACTATCACCTCTCTGGCCAACAACAACCACCAAACATAAAAAGGACTTACAGTTAACATTATTTTTTACCTTCCTCTTGCAGAATCCCAGTCCAGCACCAGCTTTGCCAGCTGCTTCCTCTGCTTCTGAATGTTTGGGATCTCTGTCTAAAACAAGAATTCCAGGCATGGATTTGTAAGCTGTGTACTGTAACTAAGTATGATGTGCAGGTCTTGTATCCACTTCCCACCACTAACACACGACTCCCTCAAACAGTTTTATCCTTACCCAGGAGACAAACCCTTTCTGCTCAGTTAATACAGCAATCCAGCCTGTATTCTCCAGCTAGGCTGTGCTGACTTACCTCTGTTAGCTGACACAGTGGATCTAAGACTTCCCTCTCAATCTGTACTTCATGCTGAGAGAGCTCCATGGCCAGTTTGTTCTCTGCATCACCACAGGTATCCAACATTTTCCTTTAAGAATGAGAGATTAATTCGAGTTAGTACTGACTAAAAAGGGCAGATTCAAATGCCTGCAAACCCTTGTGCAAAGCTTTGTGTAGTATAAAGGAAGCCATTACTCGATGGCACAGATTCAAGCTGCTCTGTGCTGTCATGTCCTGCACCTGGGCCGGGCCAACTCCAGGCACAAATCCAGGCTGGATGCAGAGTAGGTTTAGAGCAGGTCTGAAGAAAAAGCCTTGGGGGTGTTGGTTGCCGAGAAGCTCACCTAGAGCTGGCAGTGCCCTTATGCAGCCCAGAAGGCAGCTGTGTGCTGGGCTGCAGCAAGAGGAGTGTGGCCAGCAGGGCAAGGGAAGGGATTCTGCCCCTTTACTCTGCTCTGCTGAGACCCCACCTCGAGTCCTGTCTCCAGTTCTGGTGTCTGCAGAGCTGCTGGACAGAATACAAAGGAGGCCGCAAGGATGATCCAAGGGCTGGAACATTTCTGCTATGAGGACAAGCTGAGGGAGCTGGGATTGTTCAAACTGGAGAAGAGAAGACTCCAAGGGGCCCTTAGAGCTGCCTCCAAATTACTGAAGGGAGCCTACAGGAAGGCTGCAGAGGGACTTTTCCTGAGGCTGCTGAGAGACAGAAGGGGGAATGGTTTGAAGCTGAGGGAGAGCAGGGTTAGACTGTCTCTAAGTTCTTCAGTAGAGGGGTGGTGAGTCTGTGAAACAGGCTGCTCAGGGATGCTGTGGATGCCTCCTCCCTGGTATGTTCAAGGCCAGGTTGGATGAGTCCTCGAGCAGCTGAGTCTATTTGAGAGGTGTCCCTGCCTGGGGTGAGGAGATTGGGGTAGATGAGCTCTGAGGTCCCCCCCCAACCTGAGCCATTCTAGGATTCTATGAAATTTGGGATAGGCAAGAGGTGTTATAAAACCTTTGTCTTCTAAAATACCTTAGCTGTTACAATATTTTTGGCAGCTTTAAGCCATCCAGGTGAATATACCACCCTAAGGGCAGAGGAGTCAGCATTTATTACAAAGCCCATCCTCCCATCCCAGCAGATGCAGGAAAATGGCTGAATGCAGCAATACATTTTCTCCTGAACCCCTTTAATGTGAAAAGGTCCTGACACCATAATGCTAAGCAATCACATCTCCTCCACACTCAGGTTCCAAACCCAGGACCTGACCTTTGTTTTAAGCTTCTTCTAAGGGAAAGAAAGAAACAACTGGAGAATTTGATCCATCTTTACATCTTTTGCAACAGCTCACAAAAAACGAAAGCAAAGGTTTTCCAGGTCATCCCATTAGAATTCCCATCAGCAATGAGGAAACATTTGCTGAAGGGATACAGCAAATTGATCCTCATTAATTTCAGCCACTGTCCTGGGAGTTGCAAATCAGCACTTTGCCAGAAGGGAACTAGATGTGGAACTGTTAGAGAGGGTCTAAAGGAGGTTGCAAAGACGATCAGATGCTGAAGAACCTCCCCTGTGAGGACAGGCTGGGAGAGCTGGGGCTGTTTAGTCTGGAGAAGGGAAGGCTCCATAGAGACCTTAGAGCAGCCTTCTAGTACCTGAAGGGGATACAGGAGAGTTGTGGAGGTATTTCTGATAAGGGCTTGAAGTGACAGGATGAGGGACAATGGCTTTGAGCTGTAAGAGGGGAGATAGACTGGAGATGAGGAAGAAATTCTTTCCAGTGAAGGTGGTGAGACACTAGAACAGATTACCTAGGGAGGCTGTGAATGTCCCCTCCCTGGAGGTGTTCAAGGCCAGGTTGGATGAGGCCTAGAGCAACCTGGGCTAGTGGAACTGGATGATCTTTGAGGTCCCTTCCAACCCCACACCATTCTATGAATCTATGAATTTTAACCTAGCAGCAGGGAGTACAAACTGATATCAGCTGAAGTCATGAATGCAAGCCTGCAGAATTTGAACTCTATCTGGAGGTAATAATTCCACTCATCCCCAAGGATAAAAGCCATTTGCAAATGCTTTTAAGATACCAGAGAATCAGGCTCCTCTGGAATGTAATTCAGAGCAAGCTTAAAACTCTCCCCCAGAATCACTCCAGAAATGCTTGCTCACTTTTTCTCCCTTTGGATTAGAGAAGGAATCTCAAAATATTAGTTTCACTAGATTGAAACCAGCCTTTGTGTACCCAAAGCCTCTGCTTAGAGCCCTGTGGGCAATAAAATGAGAGGCTGCAACTTACAAAGCAAGCCAAACACTTACCCTAGTAGAGTTTCATCACTGAGCTGGACAGATCCTTCTTGCATGTTTTGAGCAAGAGCTGTTAGAGGAAGCTTTTTCTGTGGGACAGAAGGCAGAGTGCTTAGCTGTGCTCTGGTCATCCCTTCCAGCTTTCCCAATACATTGCCTCTCAGACTTCTATTCCATGTGGTTTCTATTACACACCCATGGTGCTGATTCTTTTCATTTTAAGGAAACAACCAGTCCCAAACAGTGTCAAGCCTCAAGACTCCTGTTCTCATAGACTTTCCAAAGCACTTTCTTCTTGGTCTTGGTTGGAATGACAGGCCCCAAATGGACCTCAGCTACAGTCAAAGACAAG
Source organism: Pogoniulus pusillus (assembly GCF_015220805.1). Classification (NCBI taxonomy): domain Eukaryota; kingdom Metazoa; phylum Chordata; class Aves; order Piciformes; family Lybiidae; genus Pogoniulus; species Pogoniulus pusillus. Next base: position 20,168,298 of record NC_087276.1, on the reverse strand, counting down.
CAAACAGCTTTAACTTGAGCTGTGAGCAACATGCTTGTCACCTCTCCCTGCAGAGGTTTGTCCTGAGCGCTCCTTGTCAGGATGTAATGGTCAGTAAAAGGAGGAAAGTGGAGTGTTCATTATTTCTGCTTCTAACACTGCAAGAGAACACATCCGTGGCTTTTTAAAGAGGGACAGGAATCAAACACATCCAGCAAAACACTGGCAGCTAACTGGAGATGCTGGTGCACAGAGCTCATTCTAAATAGCAGAAGCTTGGTCAGGGTCACAGAATCTCCTCCTTTTAGGCCATGAGAAAGCTGAGAGTACTCAGCAGAGTGCAGACACCAGTGAGTACCCTGGCACTACTCAGGTCCCCAGGGCTGTGTTGTCAGATTTGGGTGAGAATTTCCAGCCAGCAGTTTACCAAATTGTCAGCAGGGGAGGTGATTTTACAGAGTTTTCCTTCCTTTGGCTGATTTGAGGCCCAGCAGCTGCAGAGCACATTCAGGGCAGTCCCAGAAGGCAAGGCAGAGGACAACTGTACTTACATGTCTCTTCTCAGAGTCTGTACCATGCTGGCCCTGAAAACAGCCAATTAATCTCTTCTGTGTAATGTGGCAAACAGATCTCACAGTGTCCAGACGTCTCTCGATCTGGGTAGCAGGAGGGAGAGAGAGGAGGGAAACAAACCAAAAAACAGAAGTCATTTTCCTGGCCTCAGCAGAAAAAAAATCTTCCTCCTGTACCCCACTGAGCTCTGGCTTCCATATTTCTCAAGTTCTACAGCTCACCAAGAAGTTCAGACGCTCAGCAGAAGTGCCTGGCAGCAAAAATGCTCACAAAGAGACTGAAGCTGCCTTTTTTACCTCCCCCCCCAAGTGGCACAGCAGCTCAGTCAAAGCTTTCAACACTCCCAAGGCTGGAGAGGGGAAGGAGAACAGCACTGCTCCTGCTTTTTCTCTTAGCACAATCAGCTTGGTACCTGTCAGCAGAGGTGGGTGGCACTTGCAGATAGCTAAGACACTGATTTAGGGAGAAAGCAGCAGGAAGTATTTTTTTCATTGGGAACTGGTAAAGTAGGAGGCTAAAGACAAAGCTGACCAGTGAAGGGGGCCTAGAAAGAAGCTGGTGAGGGACTTCTGACAAGGGCTTGTAGTGACAATAGCTTTGAGCTGGAAGAGAGGAGACCGAGACAGGAGATAAGGAAGAAATCCTTTCCAGTGAGGGTGATGAGACACTGGAACAGGTTGCCCTGGGAGGTTGTGGATGGCCCCTCCCTGGAGGTGTTCAAGGTGGGGTTGGATGAAGCCTCCAGCAGCCTGCTCTAGTGGGAAGTGTTTGTGCCTGTGGCAGGGGGGTTGAAACTGGGTGATTTTTTAGGTCCCTCCTACAACAACCTATTCCATGACTCCTTCACACTGGGCTGCACAACTTGTGCTGTGCTCCCTTCCCCAGCCATTAAGCTCAAGGACAAAGGCCCTACATGCCAAGCCAAATAGTATTTTCTGGGAGAAATTAATAGGATGTGGAATGAAAAAAAAAAAACCCAAACCACTACAGCTTAGGTGTCAAGGCACAGAAGTTCTGTTTCTCAGAGCAGATTTGAAGCATGGCTCAATACAGAGCCTGTGAATGTGACAAAGATAGACATTAATAAACTGCTTCTGTAGGGGGGTTTAAGGAATCTGGACTATTTTCTTCCAAAGAACACAAAAAGCAAACAAACAACAGAGATGAGCTCTCTATGCACAGCACCAAAAGAATGTGGTTTATCTGCATTTTGATGACTCACCAAGAATTAAAGGAGGCCCTTTGGAATGGTTTCTATTTTAAAAAGCCAAGGGAAAATAAAGGAGATTTCAGCTGTAGAAACATTCTAGGATCCAGTCTGATACAGCTTGAAAAAAACACTCCTGTTACCTTTTCAAGTGCACATTAAGTGTCCCCAGCCTTCCCATCACCCTGAAATGGAGATGACATTACTAAGGAGCAACTTAAAGGCTGTTATCATAGATTCATAGAACGCTTTAGGATGGAAGGGATCTCAAAGATCATCCAGTTCCTGTCCCCTGCCGTGGGCAGGGACACCTCCCACTAAACCAGGATGCTCAGGGCCCTCATCCAACCCAGCCTTGAACGCCTCCAGGGTGGGGGCACTCACAGCCTTACTGAACAACCTGTTCCAGTGTCTCACCACCCTTCACTGCAAAGAATTTCTTTTCAATCTTCCCTCTTTCAGCTCAAAGCCACTGCCTCTCATCCTGTCACCCCAAGCCCTTGGCAAAAGCCCCTCCCCAGCTCTCCTGTAACCCCCTTCAGGTACTGGAAAGCTGCTTTAAGGTTTCTCTGGAGCTCCTTCTCTAGGCTAAACAGCCCCAACTCACAGCCTGTCCTCACAGTGGAGGCTCTCCAGCCCTCTGATCATCTTCAACAGCTCCATGCCCTTCTTGTGCTGGGGGCATCAGAACAGGCTGCAGTGCTGCAGGTGAGGTCTCAGCAGAACAGGGGCAGACAAGGGTGAGACTCTGGAATAGGCTGCCCAGGGAGGGTGTGGATGCCCTCTCCCTGGGGGTGTTCAAGGCCAGGTTGGATGAGGCTTTGGGCAGCTGAGTCTAGTTGAGAGGCATCTGTGCCCACAGCATGGAGGTTGGAGTAGATGATCTCTGAGATCCCTTCCGGCATGAGCTGTTCTAAGATGCTGTGATTGTCTTGTTAGCCCTGCATGGTCTCTTGGGTTCCTTAGAAAGCCTCTGGAGCACATGGCACTGCCAACAGCCACCTTCTAGGCACTCTGAAAGCTAAACTCAAAGGGCAGAAGACTGACAGGAGGAATGCGACCCCAATCTTCATGACCATGCTCCTTTTGGATCTGCTTTTCAGTTCAAAGCAGGAAGGACATTAATCTCCATTAAGCTACCTTTAAACTGAAAATGTGACCTGCAGGCCACACTGTCAGTAGCCACAGGGCATCTTCAGTATACCAAACATCCCACAATTGCTTTATTATACCCCATCAGGGCAGGCCAGAAAGTGGGTCTATTGTAGAAGCCTTTCCAGCAGTGAATTCTGTCCCTTGTCTGCAGGAAGGAACACATCTAGCTGAGACAGTTGGGAGTATTGCATTCCAGAAAACAAATAAAAAGCTGTGGTGATCCCAGGTCAAAGCCTGAGCTAAATATAAAGAAGAACACTGTGAAGCATGGTTAGAAAGTGAACAGTGCCCTGCTTTTAAGCTCTTTAGTTAGATAAGAGCCTCCCTCCCCTCCACAAGCCCCCAAGAGCAAACAAACAAGTGAGTAAATTCTTCCACTTGGGTGTAGCCAGTCTGCTCCCTGCCTGGGAAAGCCTTGCTTGCAAAGTTATTTTGGCAACAAGCAGCAGGATTTTTGGCTTTCACTTCAAGTTACTACTCTGCAGCTACCCAAGAAAGCAGAGAAGCCTTTGAAGGCTCTGAAGGTGCTTTAACTTCCTTTGTGCTGTTTGACTGTTGACATCTCTGCAGAGATGGAAGCTGTTGTAAAAATGGAAGTGAAGTGGAACTGAGCAGGGATTTGTAGGTGAGAATCACAGAAGGGACCTTGAAGATCATCCAGTTTCAACCCCCTGCCGTGGGTGGAGACACCTTCCACTAGCCCAGGTTGCTCAAGGAGTCGTCCAACCTGGCATTGAACACCTTCGGGGAGGTGTTCATCCACAACCTCCCTGGGTAACCTGTTCCAGTGTCTCACCACCCTCACTGCAAAGAATTTCTCCCTAATCTTCAGTCTCAAACTCCCCTCTTCCAGCTCAAAGCCATTGTCCCTCATCCTGCCATGCCAAGCCCTTGTTAAAAGTTCCTCCCCAGCTCTCCTGCAACCCCTTCAGGTAATGTAAGGCTGCTCTAAGGTTGCTCTGGAGCTTTCTCTTCTTCAGGCTGAACAGTCCCAACTCTCTCAGCCTGTCCCTGCAGACGATGTTCACCAGCCCTCTGATCATCTTTGTGGCGTCTTCTGGATCTGCTCCAGCAGCTCCATGCCCCTCTTATGCTATGGGCACCAGAACTTGACATGATGGTCCAGGTGAGGTCTCACCAGAGCAGAACAGAGGGGGCAGAATCACCTCTCTCATTCTGCTTATCTCACAGATGGTCCAGGTCAGCTCACTTCTCCATTATTCAAGATGGTTTCATGCATTTGTGCTGATTTCAAGTTTTCAGGCTGATCCATTCTCTCATTCCTACTTTAATCTGGACAGCTGGAAAGACGTGAAATAAAAGCACTGACATCATCTGCTTGGCTTCCATTTCATGTAAAATCCTGAGCTGAAGCACTCTGAGATGCTTTGTAATCCATCTGGAGCCACCATCATCTCCTGAGGAGAACCTCATGAGGTTCAGTAAAGGGAAATGCAAGGTCCTGCACCCAGGTCAGGGCAACCATTGATATCAAACTCAGGCTGGGGGAATGGTGCTTGAGAAGCTGGACAAGAGCTAGCAATGTGCACCTGCAGCCCCGAAGGCCAGTGGTAGCCTGGGCTGCACCAAAAGATGCATCACTAGCAGGTCAAGGGAGGTGAGTTTGCCCCTCTGCTCTGGTGAGACCTCACCTGCAGTGCTGTGCCCAGCTCCAGGACCCCACGCACAAGGACACAGATCTGTTAGAGAGGGTCAGAGGGCTGGAAAACCTCTGCTATGGGGACAGGCTGGGAGAGTTAGGGCTGCTTAGTTTGGAGAAGAGAAGGCTCCAAGGAGACCTTAGAGCAGCATTTTAATATCTGAAGGGGACCTAAAGGAAAGCTGGGAGGGGACTGTTTAGAAAGGCCTGAGGGGATAGGATAAGGAGCGATGGTCTGAAGCTGGAGCCGGGGGTGGGGGGGTGGGGGGGTGGGGGGGGGTGGGGGGGTGTAGGTTGGACATCAAGAGGAAGTTCTGCACAATGAGACACTGGAACAGGTTGCCCAGGGGTGTGGTTGAGGCCCCATCCCTGGAGACATTCAAGATCAGACTTGATGTGTCCCTGGGCAGCCTCCTCTAGTTGGAGGTGTCCCTGCTGAGTGCAGAGGGACTGGGACAAGATGAGCTCTGAGGGTCCCTTCCAACCCAATGCAGTCTGAATCATCTGGGAGGTGTCAGGGAGTAGCCAGTCTGATTGCCCTCTCCCAGTTTATTCTGCCATGGCTTTTAAGCCTTTCACAAGGTAACCAGAGGAAGGAAACTCTGTAGAACAAGCCTGGAGTCCAATTTGTTCTCTATCACCAGTCAACCTTGTTAACCCACCGGCCACAGCTAGATCTGCACTGTGAGAGGCAGGGCTGAGGAGATGACAGACCTCCCTGAAGATGACAAGTCTGCAAACAACCCAGATGTCAGCCTGACAAGTCTGAGAACAAACTCCACAAGTTAAACATTTGGACACATATTTCAGCCTGGCAGGAAAAAACCCAGCCATTATCTTGTAGCCAGCACTTGGCATGTTTGCTGCCATCTTCTCTCCAGGCCCAGGTTGACCTCTTCAAGAGAAACAGAAATGAAGACAGGAAGCAGCAATGTTTAATCTCAGTTTCTTCCCAGCTCGTGGTGCTCCAGCAGACACAGTCAAGTCATTAGCACTAATGGTTCAGAAGCTTAACGAGCTGCTTCATCTCATTAAATGCAAAAAGGCTTCCTCCCTCACTTTACCAAGCTGTACCAGCACGTTCACAAACAGAAGGACCCAAGCTTTTCCACTCAGATGGTAGCAGCGTTTATTTGCTGAGGAGTAAGCCAAAGAAATATTTGTTTTCACCCTGTTTCAAGTGTTTTTTCCCCCTCCCCAGACCTCCAAAGGCTCAAACTTCTCAAAGAGCATCACAAAAATCCCATACCCAAAGTGTCACCATACCTGCAGCAGGTCCTCGCTGAGCACCTCTGTTTTCTCAGCCCTGAGGGAGGAAAAAAAGGTCACTGTCAGGTTAATGAGCAGGTTCACGGTCAAGGATTGCTACAATGCTTCCAAGAAAACCCAACTGGTTTCTAGTTCCAGTCCCAGCAGCAGGACACACACTCAAACTTTCAAAGGTCCAATTCCCCACCTTGCTCCAGTCCCAGTTTGCACATAAACTTTGAGTTGGTTAACATTGACACAGAGCTGACTGGTGTTGACTGATAGCTAGAATGCTGCTTTAGCCTCCCTTTGCCACATCTATAAACCAGAGACAGATAAATTTAGTTCCCCTGTGATCTCTCCTACTTGGCTGCTCACTGCTACTACACCTCTGTTGCCACAGAGGACTTGGACCTTCTCCAGTACTCTGTTTTCCTGTCCAAAGAGCTTGCTCCATTGCTGTCACAGTTCCTCATCTACTACATGGACTTCCTTCTGATTCTGCTAGCTGGTTAATAACTTACTAGAAGCCTGCTCATGCACAGAAAGTTCATTTTCATAGAATCCCAGAATGGGTTAGAAGGGACCTTACATAGCATCTAGCTCCACCCTCCCTGCCATGGGCTGGGAAACCTCCCACTAGACCAGGTTGCTCTGATCTTGAACCTGGCCTTGAACACCTTCAGGGAGAGGGCAGCCACAGCCTCCCTGGGCAATCTGCTCCAGTGACTCCCCATCCTCACTGAAAAGAATTTCTTCCTAACCTCCAGTCTCCATCTCCCCTCTTCCAGCTCACAACCACTGCCCCACATCCTGCTACTGCAAGCTCTTGTTAAAAGTGCCTCAGCCTTCTTGTAGTCCCTTTTTATTTCATCAGTTTACCAGAGCTCAGCATCTGACCTGCCAGTGGACTCTGTCCTTCCAGGATAACCTGGGAAAGCAACAGCAGAGCAGCAGTGCCACGCACATAGTGCACAGAGATTAGCTGTGTGCAAGAGACTGGTGACAGTAAGGGGTGAGTAGTTGTCTTTCTCCACCTTTACATAGCCCCAGGTCTCAGCTCCCTTCTGTTGCCTAGAAATCTGCTGTAGAAAAAAGCAACTGACTTTTGCATCTCCATCATGCAGCTGAAGCTCAGGCTGACTTCCCTGTGGATCTCTCTGGCCCTCAGTTTGGCTCAGGGTAAGAGAAAGATCAGAGGAAGGAGTTTCATGAGTTCATTCACCCTGGGTGCTGACACACAAGCACTGAACTGACATGGAACAGGCACAGTGAAGATCTGACAGACCAGAAGAGAACACACAACCCCAACCTGACCAGGTGATTGCAACCTCAGGTGCTGCAACTCAGAACTGCTTCTAAGAACAATCAGAGTGCTTGGAGCTGGCTCAGAGTTCTTCCCACCCAGGAGACAAAGGGCAATCAAGCTGGGGAGGGAGCTGAGGAACAGGGCTGGTGAGAAGCGGCTGAGGGACATGGGGGTGTTCAGCCTGGAAAGGAGAAGACTGTGTGGAGACCTCATTGCTCTCTATAGCTCCCTGAAAGGAGCCTGGAACCAGGTGAGGGTTGTTCTCTTCTCCCAAGGAACAAGGGACAGGTTAAGGTAAATGGCCTGAAATTGTGCCAGGGGAGGTTTAGGTTGGACATGAGGAACAATTTCTTCCCCTTGAGGGTCGTTGAGGCCTGGACTAGGCTACCCATAAAGGTGGGCAGGCACCAAGGCTGGTGCTAAACCACATCCCCCAGCAGCACATCTCTGCTTCTCTAAAACCCCTCCAGGCATGGGGACTCAACCACCTGCCTTGGGCAGCCTGTGCCAGTGTCTGAGCACCCTTTCAGGGAAGAAGTTTCTTCTCCCGTCCAACCTAAACCTCCTCTAGTTCAACTCGAGGCTATTTCCTCTCCTCCTATCACTTCTTCCTTGGGCAAAAAGCCCAACCCCCACCTGGCTCCAACCCCCTTTCAGGGAGCAGTAGAGCCCCAGGAGGTCTCCCCTTAGCCTCCTTTCCTGTGCCAGCAGAAGTTTGCTGCTGCTTCACCTACAGTTCCCTGCAGACTGTGCGGCGATGTGAAGTGTAAAGTGCTCCTTGTGCACCGAACTGGTTCATCAAGGGCTTCAAGTGACAGCCTGAAAATCCGGCTCTCCTCTCAGGAGTCAGGGATGTCCTGCCCCTGTCATCACCACCAGCACTGGTGGCAGCAGGGCAGCCTCCTCAGGCCAGGGCTCATTTAGAAAAGCCACCAGCGATGATGTCAGGTTCGGAAATGCAGGAGGGAAGACCTCACCCTTCCTGCAGGCCTACATTCCACCTTTAATAAGGAAGCCAAGAAAGAGCCACTAAATAATGATGGTTTTGCAGTGACCACAACCACGGAGCAGCAACAGCAGCTGTGTGCCAGCAGCACAGTCCCATCTCCCCAGCCACCATGGCAAAGCAGCCACCAACCACCAAAGGTATCTCTGCTTGCCTATGACTAACAGGTAACAACCAGTTCAGAGTCTACATCTCACTGCAGTTTCATGGGATGCAAATTCCTCCTGCTGACTAATCACAGAAGGAGTAGAATCCTACATTAGCTTGAGCTGCAAGGGACCTTAGAGGTCAGCCAGTCCCAACCCCCTGCCATTGGCAAGGACACCTTCCACCACCAGAGCAGGTTGCTCCAGGCCCTATCCAACCTGGCTTTGAGAATTCCTGGGCTTGGAGCTTCCACAACTTCTCTCCACAACCCATTTCACTGCCTCCCCACCCTCATGGGGAAGAACTTCTTTCTAATGGCCAGCCTAAATCTAGCTGCTTCCAGTTTGAAGCCCTTGCCTGTCACACTTTGTCTTTACAGGGCTTTGTCACAAGTTCCTTGATAGTTCCAGTACCCTGAATCTTCACCAGTGTTACTTGAACCTCTGCCCTCATCACTTGCTAGGTCTCATTTGCATCTTATCTAGTTGGTAGCATGAAGCAACAAGGAAAAAAATCCTTCTAGGATCAAGATGAAGGACTGGGTGGAAGATTTAGTTGCAGAGTGTTCCCTAAGGGTTTTACCCAGCCCAGAAGTGCTGGTAGCTGACCTCCAGCTTGGAGACCCTCCACTGCAAGCTTCCCCCCAAGGGTATGCCACAAACACAGCCTACCCCACAGTGAGGTTCTGAATCCCAGCCTGCAGCAGCTCTGGCTGTTTACATTCCCAACAGTTAAACCCAACACAGTCCAAACAGTTCATTCTCAGTTGCCAAAGGAGGTCCCTCCAAGCCATTACTAAAGAGGAAAGCATGTTGTGCTCTCCCAGCACCTCCTGCATGCTGGGGGCCCCAAACATACTGGGTTCTGATCAAGATATTTGTCCAGGATCCACTGGCATGTGGCAGGGAAACAGGGACCTGGCCAGTCTGGAGCCTCCTGACACATCTGACGTGAGAGGGGAAGGAGCATCAGCCTGGGGACGCTGGACTCTGTGCAGAGGGTTTGGCACCACAGCCCAGCACAGGAACAGCAGCAGGACCAGAGCTGGTTCCCCGGGAAAGGAAGGATTCAGGAAACTGAAGGTGAAGTTACTCTGCACCACAAATCCCTTGCAAACAGTCCCTCTGCAGCCGCCTTGTAGCTCCCTGCAGGTACTGGAATGATGCCTTAAGGCCTCCCTGCAGCCTGCCCAGGAGGTTTAGGAGTGGAAGGCCTGTGCTTTACTGCATTAATTGCTGCCGTGTTAATTACAATGCTTTATCTTGCTGTGACGTTCTTAAAGCGCACTGCATGTGTCCCCTGCTGGCCTCCTCTCTCAAAGTGTTTTCTGGTACCATTCATCTTCTCTCTTTCCTTCTTTCCAGGAAGGTCCTCTGGCACAGCCCAGCACAGCTGTGAGCAGGGTGGGGGCAGAACAGCTCTCAGCCCACAGGTTTAAAAGTGATCCACTCGCTACTTTCATTCCACAGCTCCTCCACACTTCCAGCCACAAATCTGCTGTGTACAGCTGGAAAGAGCAGATGAGGATTCCTGAGATAAAAGTGTTTATCTCCCAGGAGAAAAGAATTTACATTTCCATGGATAAGATCAAGAAGCTCCATTACACCAGCACCAGAGAGGGAAAAAAAAAGTTTAACCAACACTGGAATCACCTCCCAAGGGAAGTGGTGGAGGGCTCCCCTGTGGTGGACAGTCTGAAGACTCAGTCTGTTGGGGTGCTGGGCCAGCTCATTTCAACTCCACTATCACATAGAAAGGTTGGATCAGACAGTCCTTGGGGACCCTTCCAACCTGGGATTCTGTGAGATCACACTGGCCTCACAGCAGGGTCCTGACCACCACCAGAGCAACAGTTCCAACCCAGGGGCTGATCTCCAAACCAGGTCAAAGCTACTAAAGCAGGGAAAAATCCCACTGTGAAAGTCTAGCAAGTAAGGAAGGAGAGCAAACCTGCCACGAAGAGCCATAAAAACTTGGCCACTGCCAACAGAAGGAGTGACTCAGTGGCAATGTCCAAGTGGAAACAGAAACCTTGAGTCACAGGCTGTGGACGGGAGGTGGGGTTGCAGGGAGGTGATGCCAGGGAGGGCAGCTCGCTCCGTGAAGACGCAGCTCTGCCTTCCTCAGCCCTGGAAAGATTCTGGTGGGACTGAGGAGACATCCCTCCAATGCAAGAGACAAAATGAGAGCTCTGCCTTCCCTGCTGGGCCATTTCCTCGGACAAAGGCTTTGTTTGTTAGCAGGAGGACCCAGCTCGGCTCTGCTGGCCAGTGCACACCCGAGAGCACCTTCGCCGTGGGGCATGGGGCTGGCAGCACAGGCTGCCAGCTTTCCACATACAATAGGCAGGGTTTGCTGCCAGGAAAAATGGAAGAATCAGCAGCTCTGTTCCAAAACAAGGAACTCGGAATTAAAGAACAATTTCCCCTCTAAAAGGTTTGTTTTTTAACATTCACCAAGACAGGCTCCACAGCTGCAGGTGTTTCAGGACTTCCAGCTTAGGTCTGACATGGTACTGAGTTCCAGGAGCACACTTTCCTCTTCAGCAGAATCTATTTATTACCCATGGCAAAGCATTTTAAACCTGGATGAAATTTTCAATCAGGATTAATACTTGAAACAGTTGAACAAGACTGAAGACAGACTCAGTGATGCCTTTTCAACAGGGATGCAGGAGAAGCAACTCCTGGTTGCCAATTGCCGGACACTTAAACGACTGCTGCAGTGTCTAAACATGAAAGAAACCAGTTTGTGGCAGCATCCTTTGTTTTGACTTCAAGGAATCAAGGTGACAGAATCATAGAACGGTGTGGGCTGGAAGGGACCTCATCTAGTCCCTCCCCCTGTAGTCAGCAGGGACATCTTCCACTACAGCAGGTAGCTCAGAGCCTTGTCCAGCCTCATTTTGAAGATCTCCAGGGATGTGGCCTCAACTGCCTCCCTGGGCAACCTGTTGCAGTGTTCCAGCACCCTCATGGTGCAGAACTTGTTCCTTACATACAAATTCTGCCCTTCCTTCATTCCAAACCACTCCTCCCTGTCCTGTCACTGCAGGCCTTTGCAAGCAGTCCCTCTGCAGCCTTCTTGAACCCTCTTACAGGTGTTGGAAGGCTGCCCTAAGGTCTGCTTGGAGCCTTCTCTTCTCCAGGCTTGACAACTCTAGCTCCCTCAGCCTGTCCTCATGATGCAGGGAACCTCTTGATTTCCAGCTGAGAACACCACAAGGATGTCTGCCCTGCTCCTTCCTCTCCTACCAGCTCCTTACCTGAGCTACAATTTCCAGCAAAGGTTTTACCACACACATTTCCCACTCCCCATGTCCCATCCAGGACCCACATTTCTCTATGCTTCTCAGAAACCAAGATCTTTAAAATATCAAAGGGCTTTAATGTGTGCCTAGAAAGCAAAAGCTCCTCCAACTATGGCCTTCCTGAACACACAGAGAAAAGGTCACTTTGCAAACCCACTGTATTCCAAAGCATTTGTTTTGCTGCTTTGGCTGCCTGGGGCATCTTCTCAGCTTTGTGGATGTGCTGTAGGAGTTGGGTTTCACCTGCACAGCACTTTGAAGACAAGCCAGGGCAGAAATGTGTTTGAACAAGTACAACTTCTCACCGCAACAACCAAGTTCATGATGTCACACAAGCCCCAAATGAATCCCATTTTGAGTCCTCAGCATTCAGACTGAAAGTGAGATGGCAGATTGGGATCCTCAGCATGGCTGAAGGTTTGCCAAACAAGCTCCATGACCCAAGGTACCAACAGCCTGTGAGCTTCTAAAGATCTTAAACTCACTTCAGGATGACTGCCAGGGGACAGACACCATCGTCAATGTCTACTTAGTCTTTACGGGCCACCACTCACCACCATGCACCAAGCAGACTTCAACCTTGCCTACTGTCTCTGTTTCTCACCCAAGTACTGAAGCTGCTTTCATCATCAATCTAGTGATGCTTTGGCACAGAACTCACAGGTTGCTGTTTTGGAGAAGACAACCCAACAGCTCGTTTCCTAAAGGAAAGCCTCAGTGCAAAACAAGTCTTCATACCAAAGAGATGCTCAGGTCACTGATTTTAACCCATGCAGTTCCTGCAGCTCTAGCCACAGAATGGCAGTGTTGGAAGTGACCTCTTTAGATCACCCAGTCCAACCCCTCTGCTCAAGCAGAGGCACCCACAGCAGCTTGTCCAGCATCACAATGGCCAGGTGGGGTTGGAAGCTCTCCAGAGAAGGAGACTCCACAACCTCTCTGGGCAGCCTGCTCCAGGGCTCCAGCACCCTCACACCAAACAAGTTTCTCCTCCTGTTGAAATGGAACCTCCTGGTCTGACCCCATCCTCTTGCCGATCATTGATCAGATCCCCTCTGGGGCTGCTCTTCCCCAGGCTCAATAGCTCCAGGGCTCTCAGCCTTTTCCTTCTCAGAGATGCTCCAGGCCATTCAGGATCTCTGTAGCCTCCACTGAACTCTCTCTAGTAGTTCCCTGCCCTTCTTGAACTGGGGAGCCCAGAATGGGACCCAGGACTCCAGCTGTGGCTTCAGAGGGCAGAGTTGGGAGAAGAACCTCCCTTAACCTCCCTCCTTCAGGTACCTCATGACACCATTGGGATGATCCTTCAGAAGTGCCTTGAAAAATGGTGTGTCACCCTCCAAGGCACCAAAACCTTTCATTAATCAAGATGTGCATCTTCAGAGGGACAAGAGCTGCAAAACTACCATCCAGGTCTCAATTAATGAAGACTTCTGCTCCTTTTGTCTTCCTTCTTAATTTCCTCTGTTGGGTTTCTCCATCAGACTTTGGTTGCTCAACCTAAAGACTGCAGCTTTGATCTCTATCTCAGCCATCCACTCTTGAAGACTGAAGCCTGCCTGCTTTAATTAAAGGCAGAGCTTCAGAGAGATAACCATCTTGGAAAGCAAGCAGGCTGCTGCTCTGAGCACCGGGTACCCCATGACAAACTGTTCACATCAGGGGAGCTGAAATTCCTTCCTAAGTGAAATGGATCCCAGGCTCCTCTCCCAGGCCAGGCAGTAAATTAAGCCATTTAGAACAACTGTGGCTGGAGCCCAATCCTATTTTAGGGCCACTCTTGCAGGAGCAGTCACTGCAGCAAGGCCCTGCAGAATCCCAACTCCTCAAGGTAAAGCAGGCACTTGGTTTTAGCGCAGTTCACAGAATCCCAGAATGCTGGGGAGTAGAAGAGACAGAGTCCAACTCCCCTGCCAAGGCAGGGTCACCTAGAGAAGGTCACACAGAAACATATCTAGGTGGGATTTGGAATGTGTCCAGAGACTCCACCACCACCTCTCTGGGCAGCCTGGCTCCAGGGCTCCAGCACATCTAAATTACAGAAGTTTCTTCTCATCTTTAGATGGAACTTCTGATGTTCTAGTTTGTGCCAACTGTCCCTTGTCCTGGCACTGGGCACCACTGAACAAAGCCTGGTCTCATCCTCCTGACATCCACCCTTGAAGTATTGATCAGCATTGATGAGATTCCCCTCGGGCTGCTTTTTTCCAGCCCAAATTCTATCAGCCTTTTCTAGGCCATTTCTGTACCCTCTCCAGCAAGTCCTTGCCCTTCTTGAACTGGGAAGCCCAGAACTGGACCCAGAACTCCAGCCTGCCCAGGTCTCTCTGGATGCTATCCTGTCCTTCAGTCTTATCAACCTCACCACTCTGATGAACAGCTTAGGGTGTAAAGAACCTTAGAGATCTCCTACTCCAACCTCCTGCCATGAGAAGTCTACACCATATTTACACCCAAACTTCTCTGTTCACACAAAGTCTTTCCCTCCAAGCAAGCAACAACCATTTCCTTACAGAGGACAATCCTCTATAAAATTAGCTGGGTATAATTGAAGCAAAAGAGCCAAGAGCAGAAAGCAATGTAAGCAATGACTGAATTCACGATCCCTTACTCTCAGGTGCAGTTTTACAACTCCTCTATGCCAACACAAACGTGGCTGCTGCCAAGATGGGAATTCTTGCAGCACTCGCAGCCAGAGCCACACCAGAGCTTGAGGTCTAGCTGAAAATTAACCTAAGCCAAGCAGCAGCAATAAATCAGCCTGTGGCCACCTCCCTTCCTCAGGCTGGCTCTGCAGAGCTGCTCACCTTGTCCCTCCACAGCAGCCTGAACTTGCGCCAGCTCAAATCACCATCAAATCAACTCCCCAGCAAGGAGCAAATGTCGGATTCCTCCCTCACACGCTTCCCTACAACCTTCCAGGAGTCCTGTATGGAGCAGTGTCCTTCTCTGAACTTCAGGTACAGGTCCTGACATCCCTTTCCTGCCTCTGTAGCTTCCATATGCAGCTCAGAATTACATCCAGTTAAAGAAACCAGTGGTTTCCAGTTGTCCCAGTCCCCTTCCTGGGCCACCCCATAGTTGGATCACTCCCCATCCCGTGGGCAGGAGAGCCGGCACCAGCACGGGCTGGGGAGGGAGAGGGGAAATCTGCCCCTTTTAGCTACCAGCAGCTACTTAAAACTAGTTTAAGCCGATCATGAAACTGCAGCCTGGGGCAAACATTTCATTAACACTCGGGTGACAGCTGGCAGAGCTGCTGCTAAGAGCTGCTGTGTCCTCCCTCTTCCCACCCTCGGCTGCTCCCATCTTCCTTTGCCTGCCACAAGCATTTCCAACAGTCAGCAGCTGAAAGGATTGACAAGAACTAACTCAACTGGAAGAAACACCATTTTCAGTCAGTTTGAGCTTGGGGTTGAGTTGAGACCTGGAAGCACAAGGACAGGATAGGAACTTGTGGAACGGCAGCTAGGGAGTCAGGGCTTAGTAGCAGAAAGGGCTCTGCTGCAGAGTGTGATGCAGTCTGAAGACCCTGACCACAGCTGATGCCCCTGGGTAAGAAAAGAGCTCATGAATTTTGAACGTGTGGGTTTGGCAGCTTCTTCTAGAGGAGGGCCAGTCCTCTTGCCAAACCACCTGCTGGCTTGAGAAGTCCTTGACAGTTGAGAGGAAACACTAAAAAAAAAAATACCAAAAAGCCCTCCTGAACTTTCAAACAAGACACCACTTTTCATTCCAGCCACAGGACAGGTGAGCTGCCCACTCAAGCCAGTTTTAATGGCTCTGGTAACAGGAATCCTAAATTAAATACCTGAAGTGGTTCTACAGGTAGGCTGGAGAGGGATTTTCCATAAGGATGTCTACAGACAGGACAAGGGGGAATGGTTTGAAGTTGAGGGAGAGCAGGGTTAGACTGAATCTTAGGAAGAGGTTCCTCAGTATAAGGGTGGTGAGGCTCCAGAATAAGCTGCCCAGGGAAGTTGTAGATGCCTCCTCCCTGGGTGTGTTCAAAGCCAGGCTGGCTGAAGCTTTCAGCAGCTGAGTCTGGCTGAGAGGTGTCCCTACCCACGGTGGGGAGGTTGGAGCAGATGATCTCAGGTACCTTCCAACCTCAACCATTCTAGGATTGTAAAGCCCTGCATTGTCAGTCCCTGGGAAAGACTCCAAGCAGCAGTGGTGCCTTTTGCAAAGACAAAGCTTTTATGGAGCAGACGTGTCTGAAGAGGAAAAATCTGCAATGCAGCAATGAGCAAAATACACTCAGCTGCTAAAAAAAGACAAATCCTGGGCAGCATTTTGCAGATTTATTGGCTCTGTTTTGTTTTTGCACTTTGGCAGCTGTGGCAGCTACGTGTTGCCTTAGGTCAAAAAACTCCAGTCCAGAAATGAACATTTTAGCAAAGGTAATGCTGGCCTTAATTTAATCCACTGGCCAGACAGGTCTATTTTAAGTTTGAGGATTCACACAACTGGCAAGAGAAAAGCCTCTGAAAAGGAACCAAACTGAATCAAGACAAGAAATAAAAGGGGGAAACAGAGAAAAGGCAGAACAAAGAAGCAGGAATAGAAAGTAGGAGTCAAAAAGGATGTGGAAGCTTTGAGGTGACAGGAAAAAAAAACCCTCTTTTTACTTTTAATTCCATGGAATTGAGGGACCTGAAGCTATCTAAACCCGACTGGAATTAATTCCCTTGAAGGGAAATCAGGGACCTGAATTTATTTAAAAGTGACTAGAATTAATTTCCTTTAATTTCATGGAATTCAAGGACCTGAAGCTCTCCAAAAACTTCTAGCAGGCCAGTGCCAACCCAGGGATTACTCTTCGTGCCTGCTGTTTCCAGTGAAGCCCTCGCAGTGATTTTCTGATCGGCTCCCGATTAACAATTAACGGCTGGAGCCTTCATTGTGTTTCAGCAGGGACAGGGAGTTTGCGAGCCAGGCCTGACAATGAGCCTGCAACTGAGAGGACTCCTCCAATTACCGGGCTGCCAGGCGCTGGAGGCAGCCTTGTGTTTGGGTGTTGCTTAGAGACAGGGTGCACAGGAGCAGGGCACCGCCAGGCAGCCTCAGCCCTGCGCCACCGCAGCCCTGCCGGAGGCTGCGCAGAGCTCCCTGCGGCTCCAGCAGCGAACTCGACTCTGGCTCGATGCGAGAAGGGGAGCCGCAGCCTGCGGCCGAGCCTGCCCAAGCTTTAGCAACCTGTGCACTGCGCTTCAACAGGCTCTGGGAGCTGCCGACAGCAAAGCAGGATTACTGGAGCCTGCTGTTCCGACCCCAAACCTCCGGGATCAGAACACTTAAGCTGCGTGAGAAATCCGCTTACGGCGAGGCCAAGCGGCGAGCGCTCAGCTGCCAGCAGGGGCTGCGAGCCTCCGGCTCACCCGGTCCTGCCGAACGCCTTCGCCTTCTGCCTTCATTTCACACAGAAAACAACTTTTACTCAGGGCGGGGAACACTGCCTATGGATCGCCTGATAATGAAGATCTAACAAAGCCAAGTGCTGGCTCCCGCACCAGCGCTCCACGCCTGGGAACTGCCCAGTCACCATGCTCCGCTCCGCACCCGCAGCGGCTCCCTGCTCCAAAGGGGCTGGAAGCTGCCCGGGGAAAAGGGCTTGGAGGTGCTGGTTGATAGCAGCTGAAAACGAGCCCGGGTGTGTCCAGGAGGCAAAGGCGGCCACCAGGGTCCTGGCCTGGATCTCCACTGTGGCCTGCAGGAGGAGGGTAGGGGTTGTGCCCATGTATTGGGCACTAATGAGGTCACATCTTGAGTACTAGGGGTCAGTTTTGGGACCCCCCCACTCCAAGAAGGACATTGAGGTGCTGAGGCAGGTCCAGAGAAGGGCAATGAAGCTGGTGAAGGTTCTGCAGAACAGGGCAGGTGAGGAACAACTGAGAGGCTGAAGGAAGACTTTATTGCTATCTGCAGCTCCCTGACAGGATGATGCAGTGAGGTGGGGTTGGTTTCTGCTCCCTAGTCTTAGGTGATAGAAGGAGAGGAAATGGCCTGAAATTGTACAGGGGAGGGTTATGTTGGAGAGGAAGAAAAATTTCCTTGCTTCAAGAGTGGTCAGGGACTGGAACAGGCTGCCCAGGGAAGTGGTGGAGTCCTCATCCCTGGAGGTGTTCAAGAAACATGGCCATGGCACCTGGGGACATGGTTTGATGGCCATGATGGTGTTGGGTTGATGGTTGGACTGGATGATCTTGGAGGGCTTCTCCAACAGAAAGGATTCTATGATCTGTGATTTGTTCACAGATTGCAAGACAGTTTGCATTTCAGCTGCTGTACTTTGCAGAGCCACATCCCAGTCACCATGCTCCAGTCTTCACTCACAGCAATTTATCTGCTCAAAAAGGGGCAATCTTGGGACTTAATTGTCCTGTCCCTGGCTGAAGCAGGTTTTTCTAGCCTTAACTCTTGTCACCCAGGATGTCTGAACACACAGAGCCTCCAGTAGCAGTAACATCTCCCAGCAGTCAGCTTCGCTTGCTGTGCAGGTTACCAGTTTTCCTTTAACTTTCACTCTGGGATCTCGAGAACCCTGGAATACAGTCACAAAGTAGGTTTACACCAAAACCTCAGCCCAGCTATGTCTGCCCCAAGATGACTTCTATGACTTAAGGGCCAAACCTCCTCCTTACTGATCCCTCTCACCTAAAACTGACTCAGGTATTCTGCATTTTTCCTCCTTGCAAGATGCCCTGGCTCCTCTGCAGTCACTCCAGGATGTTGCTGTCATTTTGCAATGCAATTAACTCCATCAGAAAACAAGCAGGGTCAAAAGAGCTCCACCTCACTAAGGAGAAGAACTTGTGACCTCACCCAGCTGGCGTCTTTCTGAAAGGCCCTTTCCTGTTGAGACAGCAGGATGGGCCAAGCAGAAGATGCACAACTCCTCCTAGTCTGGAGAAGAGCAGCCTGAGAGGAGATCTCATCAATACTTCAAGGGTGGGTGTCACAAGGCTGGGACCAGGCTTTTGTCACTGGTGCCCAGTGCCAGGACTAGAGGTAATGGGCACAAACTGGAACACCAGAAGTTCCATCTAAAGACGTGAAGGAACTTCTGTTATTTAGGGGTGCTGGAGCCCTGGAGCAGGCTGCCAGAGAGGTGGTGGTGGTGGAGTCTCTGGAGACATTCCAACTCTGCCTGGACATATTTCTGTGTGACCTTCTCTAGGTGACCCTGCCTTGGCAAGGGGTTTGACTATCTTCAGAGGTCCCACCCAACCCCCACCATTCTGTGAGGTCCTCTGCCATGCTTTTTGCAGCAATGGAGCAGCAGTCACAAACTCCAAGCTTTTAAGGCTCTTTGCTTCCTAAGGAATACATTTTAACCAAATTGTTGTAATTCAGTCAACAAAGCAGGAAAAGGATACTCCAAAGTTCCCTCTTTTTGTCTTGTCTAGGCACCAAGTGTTGCTTTAAACTTGTCTGTCTCTGTGAGGATCAAATTTAACCCTGCTGCCAAGGCTGGGGTCTGTAACAATGAAGCAGCCCTGGCAAAAGGAGGTAATCAAGCACCATAATCAACCCAACTCACCTGAGATGTGACCACCTGCTGCTGGCAGGCTCTGACATCTGAATCACCCCAGATCAGCCCTACCTTACCCACTTCCATCTGCACACCTTTCAGATCAGTGTTTATGAATATGTAAAGGGTGAGTGGCAGGAGGCTGGAGCCAGGCTCCGCT
The DNA here is from genome assembly GCF_015220805.1 of Pogoniulus pusillus. Classification (NCBI taxonomy): domain Eukaryota; kingdom Metazoa; phylum Chordata; class Aves; order Piciformes; family Lybiidae; genus Pogoniulus; species Pogoniulus pusillus. The sequence goes on along the minus strand of NC_087276.1, from coordinate 20,149,010 downwards.
GGGTGATGCCCAGTGACAGGACAAGGGGCAATGGGTGGAAGCTGAGGCATAGGAAGTTTCATTTAAACATGAGGAGGATTTTTTTCCCTGTGAGGGGGACAGAACACTGGAACAGGCTGCCCAGGGAAGTTGTGGAGTCTCCCTCTCTGGAGATATTCAAAACCCACCTGGATGTGTTCCTGTCTGATGTGGTAGAGCTGATCCCGCTCTGCAGGGGGGTTGGGCTGGATGAGCTTTTGAGATCCCTTCCAGCCCCTGACATGCTGTGATTCTGTGATCAGAGCTGTGCCATGACAAAGTGGGGGCAGCTAACTGCTGTCTTCTGTAGGACCTGACACAGTCAGCTGAAAGTTCTCCTAAGACACCCCCAAAATGGACCTACTTCTTTTAAAGGAGGAAACCTTTCCCTCTGGGGACTGTGCATAGCATTAGGAAACACTGGTAACAAATCAAGGCAGTTTTCATCTAAACACAGCCTAAGAAGATCCCCTGCTTGGCATTTCAGCTTTGCTGATACAACAACCTGTGAAGAGTGGTTCTCGTCACAGTTCCATTATCAGAATCTAAATATACCATGGAACTGTCTCAGAAATAGTTTGCTTTCAGAAATTCCAAGTCTCACATTACAGCATCAGGTTGAAACAGCTCATTACATCACTTCTACCTATTTCAGCTGATTGAATCACCACTATTTTAGGACTGTGACTCTAGGCATAACCTGGTATTAAAATGATTTGCTCTGAAGATCCACCATCAGATCAAGTTAGAACTCAGGAATTCCAAACTCACCCCTAAAGAGGCTAATACCAACAGAGTCAGGCATGGACCTAATGGAGAAGGTCCAGAAGAGGCCACAAAGATTATCAGGGGGGTGGAGCACTTCTGCTACAAGGACAGGCTGTGGGAACTGGGGTTGTTCAGACTGGAGAAGACTCTAAGCAGACCTCAGAGCAGCCTTCCAGTACCTGAAGGGAGCTACAAGAAGGCTGCAGAGGGACTGTTTGCAAAGGCCTGCAGTGACAGGATGAGGACAGTGGCTTGAAATGAGAGAAGAGCAGATTTAGACTGGATGTGAGGAACAAGTTCTGCAGCATGAGGGTGCTGGAATACTGCAACAGGTTGCCCAGGGAGGGAGATGAGGCCCTATTCCTGGAGATCTTCAAGATCAGGCTGGATGAGGCTCTAAGCAACTTGCTCTAGTGAAGGATGTCCTTTGGAGGTCTCTTTTCAACCCACAACAAGCTATGACTCTGTGATTACTGTTCACAGCAGTAAGTACCAGGAGAGCTGGGCTCCATCTGCAGAGTGTCGGTCTGCAGCTGTCACTACAGCACACCCAAGGATATTTTTACCTTCATTGTTCAGACACCAAACCCTCCACCCTGGTTGGATCAAGCAGCTCAGGATAACATCTCCTTTCCCACTCTGCTTCCCTGTGGTAGTTCACAGGCCTGGCTGGGGATGGTGACTCAAGCTCCAGTTACCTGCTGTGTGTGACACAAGCTTGGTGTGTCAGGTCTGGCACAATCATTCTGGCTGCCCCAGACCCATTAAAACCTTTTGAAGCTACCTGAGAAACCTTCTGCACAGAAAAGTTTTTTTTACCACTGAAGCTTGAGGAGAGCAGATTGAGACTGGAAGAAATTCTTCGCAGTGAGAGTGGGGAGACACTGGAACAGGTTGCCCAGGAAGGCAGTGGATGCCTCCTCCCTGGAGGTGTTCAAGGCCAGGTTGGATGTGACCTTGAACAGCTTGGGCTAGTGGGAGGTGCCCCTGCCCATGGCAGAGTGGGTGGAACTGTATGAGCCTCGAGGTCCCTTCCAACCCAACCCATTCTGTGATTCTACAATTTTAAGCCAAGAGAAGCCTGTGTCCTCCCGAGGCAGAAGCCCCCTCAGGCCTTGCTGCACAGTCCTGACCTCCCCCAGCAGAACAAGGACCTGAAGATGCTCCAGCTCCAACAGCTTCTCTGCTTTGTGTCTGTCAGTGCTGACTATTGTATCGCTCTCCTGGTCCGATCCAGCAGCAGCAGGATGAACAAAGCCAGAGGAGATGAGCACACCCATGCAAGAGGGTTAATGAATATTTCCCAAATCCCTGACTTTGGAATCTTTTAATTTCTTTTCCTGCAACAAAACATCCCAAGTATTGCATGTTCTGCCCACTCAGCAGTTGGCACACAAGTCTGCTGCCCAATTCTATAATCCCTTTTTGCTTCTAACCAACAGGCTTCAGGTGGTTCTCTACTGGAGAGCACATCTGTGAAGGTGTCCTCGAGTCAACAACATTCAACACAGCTACAGAGAGTCCTTCTGCATCATCCAACACCAGATCTGCATGCATCAAGGGAAACAAAGTAACTGAAGCTTCTTCACTCACTGCTCAGGAAAATCACAGAATCGGAGCAGGGATTGGAAGGGACCTCCAGATACCATCCAGTCCAACCACCCTCCCAGAGCAGGATCACTCAGGGCAGGTCACACAGGAACACAGCCAGGAGAGTTTGGAAGAGGGGACTCCACAGCCTCTCTGGGCAGCCTGCTCCAGGCCTCCAACACCCTCACCATGAAAAAGTTTTCCCATGTGTTCCTGTGGCACCTCCTCTGCTCCAGCCTGCACCCATTGCCCTTGTCCTGTCACTGGACATGCCTGAGCAGAGCCTGGCTCTGTCCTCCCAACACTGCCCTGCACATCTTTATCAACATGACTGAGGACAGCCCTCAGGCTTCTCTGCTCCATGCTAAAGTCTCAGCTCCCTCAGCCTGTCCCCAGCAGGGAGATGTCTCACTGCCTTCAGCACCTCTGTGGCTCTGTGCTGGACACAAAATTCCATCTCTTTAGATGGAGAAGACAGGGAGTGATGTGGACAAGTTACTGCTGGGGAGAGTCTCACTGGACTCCAGAAGGAAATGTTTCCCTGTGAGAACAGTCAGACACTGGAATCATCTCTCTAGGGAAGCAACACAGTCTCCTACACTGGACAGTTTGGAGACTCAGCTTGGCAGGGTGCTGGGCCAGCTCATTTCAGCCCCACCATTACCTAGAAAGGTTGGACCAGGTGATTCTTGTGGTCCCTTACAACCTGGAATTCTGTGTAGTGTAGCTGCTTCACTGGAGCTCTACTGATGTAGCTGATCTAGTTGGAGGTGTCCCTGGTGACTGCAGGGGGGTGGACAAGGTGACCTTTGAGGGTCCCTTCCAACCTGATGCATTCTGTGAATGGTGCAGTCAACACAGGACCACTGCAAGCCTGGTGCTGTCAGACTGACACAGAGAATCACCTCTGGCTTGGGAAACTCCAGAGACAGAGCCTGCTGGTGGCCATGCAGACGCGTGTGTGAAATACCATAGGACATCTGAGCCTCCCACCCTTCCCACGTCATCTGCTTGTGGCCCCTGGGCAAAGCAGGCAAGGCCAAGCCACATCATTCCCAGATTTTCATGTGGTCTGGAACTGGATCATAAGTGATGAGATTCTTGAAGCTGAAGGCTGAGCAAATACTTACTCATCGATTCCCAAGCTGTTGCAGGCCTTGTAAGAGCATCACTGCCCCTTGCTGTAGTAACTGGCTGTGGTGGCTCTCTGGAGCACGTCACATTGCCATGGGCTGAGAGCACAGCAACACACACTACCAGCAACTTCTTTCTCACTAAAAACACAATGCAAGCTCTCCTCAGTTCCTAATCTTAAGGGTGTTTTAACAACGTAAACTTTAAACCAACACAAAACCATCTTCCTGGAGGGCCTGGGAGTGCTGGGGGGTTCAGAGCACAGCACTGAGTGCTGCCAGCCCAGAGCCAGACCTGTTCTAGGCTATTCCCCAGCAGTGTGGGCAGCAGGAGATTCTGGCCCCCTGCTGTGCTCTGCTGAGACTCCCTGGCGGTGCTGAGCCAGCTCTGGAGTCCTCAGCACAGCAGAGACAGGGACCTGCTGGAGTGGGGCCAGAAGAGGCCAGAAAAATATCAGAACCCTGAGCTGCACAAGGCTGTGTGAGCCTCCCACAAAGGGTGCAGGAAAGACAGAAATGGGCGGAGCCCATTTGCTGATCCTGCTGAAGCCAACAGGCAGTGTTGAAGGCTCTTTGCTTGCTCGATCTTGGATGGAAACAACACTGCATAGAATCATGGAGCAGAGCCATAAAGGGTGGAAAACACATACAGGACCCCGGAGTTCAACTCTTAACCCAGCACTGCCAGGTCACCACCAAACCATGGCCCTTAGCACCACATCTCTATGGCTCTGAAACCCTTCCAGGGATGGGGACTCCACCACTGCCCTAAGCAGCCGGGGCCAGGCCTTGGCAACACTTTCAGTGAATAAATTATTCCTCATGTCCAACCTAAACCAGCCCTAGGGCAACTTGAAGTCATTGCCACTTGTTCTGTTGGAGAAGAGACCAACCCCCACCTGGCTCCAGCCTCCTTTCAGGGACTTGTAGAGAGCCAGAAGGTCTTCCCTCTGCTTCCTTTTCTCCAGCTGAACACCCCTAGCTCCCTCAGCTTCTCGCCAGCCCTGTTCTCCAGATCCTTCACCACCTTTGCTGCCCTTCAACGTGCTTCTTGGAGTGAGGGAACCATTTCACAAAGTTCTGCACTTCTTCACAGCCCATCCAGTAGCGCAGAAGTGGCCAGGAGTTAATGACCAGTTTAGGCTGCTGCAGATGCCAGCTCCCGTCAATACAAAGCTCCTGTGCCAAGCTCCTGACACAGCTGTTTGGATAACTCCTTCTCCCTGCCAGCAGCAACCCAGTACTCACACGCATTTGATTTCCATCAGTCCCTGACAGCTCCACGAAGTCCAAAAGTCTGCCCACGGCCAGGAAAACAGAGATCTTCCTAATTCAGTCTACTCAGGCATTTCGAACCTGCCATTGAATTAATCTGCATCCAGAAAGATCTACATCAATTTTCTAATTAAAGAGCCCTCCAACTTCATTAGGAGGTAAACAGGAAATGTTTCAGATAACCATTTATAAACACTGGCAGCAGATTCTGCTTTGCTTTTCATGACCACTCAGCTGCAGACAAACAGAAAGCTAAGAGACCAAGCAGAGCAGATTCTGCCTCTGCTCTGATGAGACACCCATTTCCAGTACTGCTTCCAGTTTTGGTGTCCCTGGCATAGGAAAGAGGCAAAGCTGTTGGAGAGAGTCCAGAGAAGGGCCACAAAGATGGATCAAGGGGCAGAGGATCTCTGCTATGAAACAGGCTGAAGGAGCTGGGGTTGTTCAGCCTGGGGAAGTGAAAGCTCCAGGCAGACCTCAGAGCAGCCTTCCTGTACCTGAAGGGAGTGCTACAAGAAGGCTGCAGAGGGACTGTCTGCAAAGGCCTGCAGTGACAGGACAAGGGGCAATGGATTGAAATGAGAGAAGAGCAGAATTAGACTGGATATGAGGAACAAGTTCTGCACCATGAGGGTGCTGGAACACTGCAACAGGTTGCTCAGGGAGGGAGTTGAGACCCCATCCCTGGAGATCTTCAAGATGAGGCCGGACAAGGCTCTGAGAAACCTACTCTAGTGGAGGATGTCCCTGCTGGGTGCAGAGGGTTGGACTAATGCCCTTTGGAGGTGCCTTCCAACCCAATCCATTCTGTGATTCTCTGAATTATGTTACAGTAACACCAATTCCCACTCACAACTTGCAGCCTGCCAAGCGGCTCTAAGAAATCCTAAATATAGTTCAGCAGAACAGCTTCCATGCAGGGCAGGAGCTATTAAAAGCTAGGTTCAACCACTCCTGTGGAGTCAGAGTCACAGACAGGGCCTAAAAAGTCCTATTTGTGTACAAGAATTTGTATTTAAACACGGAGAACTAGTGAAGAAGCTATAGGAAGTTAGCTTCTTGCATTTAAAAAAGAGGCTTTAAAGTGGTTTGTGGTCTCCTGCAGATTTCTAATTAGTCAGCTCTGCCTGTCCCTGGTTTAAATTACTGCCACGGCCCAACGGCAGATAGAGTATCTCTGCTAGCACAGACAGAAAGGAGATCCACCCAGTTATCCATCTTGATCTTACAGGCCTTCCCCAGACCCAAGCCGTCCAGAGCAGTTGGCTAGAATCATTTTTGATCTGTACAGTCCTCTGCCGCTTGTCCCTAAAAGATGAAAGAAGAAAAGGAAGGGAGCAGCACTCCTAGCTGTGTCCCCAGAAGCCTATCTGGTGTAGAACTGTTGGACAGTAATGAGTCTCATTAATTACCTGTCTGTGTTCTGTAAACAGCGTGATCCCAGCTCCAATGTGAGCTCATTCCTCACATGAATTACTCAGCTGTGTACTTCAAAACGCTTATTAGTGGAGCATCTGAAAGCCCTGAATGCCCTTACCTCTGAAGGTTTTCATTAGAGGGGACTGCAGCTCTACAGCAGAGCACTGCCCCAGCTTCTCATCACAATCTCTCTCTCTTTGTGATTTACAAAGGCTGGAAGAGGAGCACTCATCAGGGGAATTACCTTGTTGACATCATACACAACAAACCTTTGAATTTCTGAGCCCAACACACAGCTGGTCTGCTAGAACAAGGATCTGCTTCAGGAGCAGCCCAAGAAAAGGCACAAACACAGGGGAAGGTAGCTCCTCGCCTCCTCAAATCCATCAGCCAGCACCTACTAAAACATTTGCAAGTTCACAGGTGACACCAAGCTGAGTGATGGGATTGATAAAACTGAAGGAATTGAGAAAACTGTCTCTGGTGCCATCCAGAGACACCTGGACAGCTGGGACAGGTGGGCTGAGGGCTGTCTCATGAGGTTAAATAAGGCAAAGTGCAAAGTCCTGCACTAAGGCTCAGGCGACCCTTGATATCAATGCAGGCTGGGGGTGAGGAGATTGAGAGAAGCCCTGCGCAAAAGGACTTCAATGCAGCTGGGGGTGCTGGTGGGCTAGAGGCTGGACAGGAGCCAGCAATGGGCACTTGCAGCCCAGAAGGCCAGTGGTAACCTGGGCTGCATCAAAAGCAGTGTGGCCAGAGATAGAGAGGATTCTGCTGCTCTGTTCTCGTCGCCTGCACAGGAAGGCCACGAAGATGATCACAGGGCTGGACAACCTCTGCCACAAGGACTGGGAACTGGGGTTGTTCAGCCTGGAGAGGAGAGAGCTCCAGGCAGACCTCTGAGCAGCCTTCCAGTACCTGAAGGGAGCTACAAGAATGCTGCAGAGGGACTGTTTGCAAAGGCCTGCAGTGACAGGAGAAGGGGCAGTGGTTTGAAGAGTAGATTTAGACTGGATGTGAGGAACAAGTTCTGCACCGTGAGAGTGCTGGAACACTGCAACAGGTTGCCCAGAGAGACAGATGAGGCCTCATCCCTGGAGATCAAGGTGAGGCTTGACAAGGCTTTAAGCAACCTGCTCTAGTGGAGGATGCCCCTGCTGACTGCAGGGGGCCTGGACTGGATGCTCTTTGGAGGTCCCTTCCAGCTCAAATCTTTCTATTTCCCAAGCCTCTGTACCCAGATGAAGCACACATTTTATGTCTGGAACAGCTGTTCTGGGTGGGGATGAGCTCTGCTCCTCCAAACTAATGAAGATTTGGAGGAATCAACAGCTCATTTCCATTAAAAGCACCCACTGCACAGGGCCTCCAAAGAAGCACAGGTCACCTGAAAATCATCAAGCTCATCAAACCATCAAGCTCAGAATGAAAGTCTTCTCCACTCCTCCTTCCTCTTCAATCTCAGCTAAAAGGTTCGAGCCATTTCCAGCAGTTTGTGCTACAGTTTGGATGTGGCTCCAACTCAAGTCAGATCTGAGGTGGTTATTTTGTGTGATTAGCTGTGTGTGTCATGGTCAAGACATCAGTTTATTTTGCTGCATTACTTCAGTTCATGTGGAGCTAATGATTTCCTGGTGAGCCAGCCCTCTGCAGCCCTGCTTCTGGAGAATGATCTCTGACCAGATGTGAGATCCTTCACCATGACATGAGAACCACCACAGGCTGAGACTTGTGGCTTGCTCCTCCAGCTCTGCCTGCCCTGAGAGAGTTCTCATGCCACTTCCCAAGGAGAGGCTGGCTCAGGCACTGACACCAGCCAACAAAACCAGAGGCAGCAGTGCTTGAACAGCCAATTTTCAGTGAAAGGCAGAAGACATTGGTTCGCTTCTTGTCTCCAGATTTACAGAGACAAGTAATTGATATTTTATGGGTTGAGCACAGCTTTGTTGTTTGCCTCAGCAGAAATCCTTGGAGACCTGCTCCACTTCCAACAAATCTGTCAAACATACTGGGGGACAGACTGAACACTTGTCTTGTTGAAGGCATCTAACAACATCCACAGGGTAATTGCTGCAAAATATTTAACTCATCTGTTAATTACTGTGGCATCCTGTTCCACTCAGCTAATCCCCTCTTTAATTAGTTTCCTACATACATGTCATCATTCTCTATAACACTGCCCCTGCAGACTCACAGGCTGCCCAGAAATGCCATTCCTCTGCTGGAAGGACAGTGAGGATGCCAACCTTTGAAAAGTGATGTAAGCAAGGCAGCATCATTCATTTGAGGGCCACAAAGATGATCCAAGGGCTGGAGCAGCTCTGCTATGAAAGCAGGTTGAGAGAGTTGAAATTGTTCAGCCTGGAGGAGAGAAGACTCTGGGAATACCTCAGAGCAGCCTTCTAGGATTTGAAGAGGGCTCCAGGAGAGTTGGAGAGGGACTTTCGACAAAGGCTTGGAGTGCTGGGGCAAGGGATAATGGCTTGGAACTGGAAGAAGCTGGGTTGAGACTGGGCATTAGGAAGAAATTCTTCCCCATGAGGGTGATGAGACATGAGAACAGGCTGTCCAGAGAGGCTTGGAGGCTCCAAGCCTGGGACTGTTCAAAGCCAGGTTGGATGGGACCTTGAGCCACCTGATTTAGTAGGAGGTGTCCCTGCCTATGTGTCCCCTCTCTGTGAAGGGAGGGGAATTGCCAGGGGACCTGTCTAGATCTTAACCCTCTTTAGCTATACATTGCTGGGGCCTGATGAGAGCTCCTCAAGTCAGTTAAAAAAACAGACCAACCAAACCCATCCAAAATCAGTTCATGCTGCTACAGCTTAACTTGAGCTTTCCAGAGTAATTTGAACATCTCCATTTTGTCTCTGTACTGGTCTTTTAGTATAACTCAGAATAAAATATTAGCCACAAAAATAAGGGGCTTCAGGGGAAGGAGGAGCAAGGATGGGAGGGAGAAAGCAGCAATAGAAATGAAACAATTACAGGCACTCGTCTGTACTCTGTTGAAACTGAAAAGCTTCACTGCTCCAGACCCAGGCTGAGGGCACCAGACAACCACCAGGTGAAGCATGAGCAACACTGGAGCCCAGACAACCACACCCCAAGAACCTCAGCTGTGAAACCACCGAGGGCCACAAGCTTCCACCAGGCTTCAGCTGCACTTAGCCAAAGGTCATCCCCCAACCTCCCAGCCCACACACCACTACAAACAGCTCTCCAGATTTAATTCCTGTTTCCCCCTTGAAGCAGAAACCAGGCCAGGATGTTTATCCTGCTCAGCACAACACAGATTTACTTGAAATTCCACCTGGGATTTGGGAGCTGCGGGCTCAACGCATACAAAAAATGGACACATGCCAGTAATTAGCCCAGCAGTGTGTAAAACCAACAGTAATTTATATGAAATGGGAATGAAAGGATGCAGGATTGGTTTGGAATGATTTGGAAGTTACCTCTTTTAAAGCAGCACAAACACCCCATTAAAAAAAATCTCCTACTTAACCATTTAGAGCTGCCACACTTGGCCTGCTTTATGTGTGTGTGTGTAAGCCTCGAGAAAATAATCAGTGAGTTGAGAGAGTTCTTGGGGTAGAGGATGTGAAGGTCTAACCTCAGCTGACAGCAAAGCTCATCCTTTCAGTTTCAGCACATACTTTCAGATCAGCTTTTCACTGAGAGGAGTTTCTGGAGAGGGGGGGAAAACAGAACAGCAGAAAAGCAGTAGAGAGGTATTTGCATGTTTAGCACAGAGGAGCTGCAGGCAGGGACACCCCTGTCTGGGCACACGTTGCTTTCCACAAAACTCAAGCTGAAGAACTTTAAATTCTCCAGGAATTGGTGGGAATCACACCTACAAGGCTTCTGGTATGCGTCTAAACGTGGCCATAGAGGACACGAAGTCATTTTAAATGTGAAAAGGAGAGAGAAACAGATCAAACAGCTCAACATTACAACGTTTAGAAAGGAAACGAAAGTCACGGAACCCCAGAGAGGAAGCGCACGATGCAAATAGCTCTGTGAGGCTCGGGAGGACCAAGGCGACCCTCAGACGAGCCACAGCCTTCAGCTGAGCGCATCGCACAGCCCCGGGGGGACTCCGCTGTCTGACCGTGCTCCTTAAACACGACGCAGACCTCCAGCAGACCTCCGACACAGAGCGGCGTACCCAGGGGCCCGGAAAAGAGTGGTTTCAGTGACATCCCCTCCATCAGCACCCCCCGGGCTCTACTGAACTCGATGAAGAAGGGAACTCCGGGGCTGCTGACACGCACGAACAGATCAGCCGGAGACCGAGGAGCCCACGCTGGGTTTCACAGCAGGCCAGGACTGACACCCGCCCAGCTCCAAACCCGAGAACGGGAATCGCCTTGTTGCTTTTATTTGTTAATCTGCCACCAAGCCCGGCCCCACCGCCTCTCCACCCGTCCCGCCAACTGCGCTCACAGCTGACAAAAGCTTTTCCTTCCTCAAAGGCCGCACTCTGGCCGTGCCCGCTCCCCGCCCCAGCGCCCGGCCGTGATTGCCGACGGCCGCCGCCCGGTCCCCGCTCGCAGCTTCACAAGGCAGAGCGGAGCGGAGCCGCCGCCCGAGCCCCAAGGAAGCCCGGCCAGGCAAGGCCGCTCGACCCCGGCCCCGCCACCTACCTGCCGACGGTCTGGTTGGCCAGCTGCTTCATCCGGTTGAACTGCTTCTTCATGGCGGCGGCCGTTCCCCCGGCCTCCCGCCGGGCTCCCGCTCCTCCGCCGCCGCCACCAGCCTGCCGCCCCGGGCCGGCCTCCCGCCACCGCCTCCCTCCGCACGGCCCCGCCCACCCCGGAACCCGCCGCCGCTTCCGGCCCCCTCCGCACCGTCACGTGTTCGCGGCGACCGGCGGCCCCGGAACGGGTGTGGCCACCGGGACCACGCATGTCCCGCCTAGGGCCGGGGTGTTCGCGCTCCGCAGCAATGGGGAGGTGGGTCTCGGCATCACGAGGCGCTGCTGTTGCGGCAGAGGCGGTAGCTAGGCCGGGCTCGGTGCGTGGGAAAAGCCGCAGAAGCCTCTCCCGTCCCGCAGCCCCTGCGGCGACATCACCGAGCACCTCCCCGCGACTACCGTCCCCAGCGGCCCGTGCGGCACAGCGTAGTTCCTGGGCGGGGTTGCGCAGGCTGCGCTCTCTCACTGGCCGCGGTGAGAATGGACGAAGCTGCAGGCCAATCGGTGCCGAGCTGCGGCGGGCCGCCCTGCGGTGGGCGCCCAATGAGGGGCGGCGGGGGGCGGGCCGCAGAGGCGGTGGCGGCAGCGGCGGGCGGCAGAGCCTCGCAGGTTTCCCGGGCTCGGCTTTCACGCCCTCCATGGCGACTGCCGCCCGCGACCCTGTCTCCGCTGCTGGCCTCGATGAGGCGGATGAGGCGGTCCGGGGTACCTGCGAGGACGCGTCTGTCTGCAAACGGTACCGGCCTGTGAGAGGCGGGGAGCGGCAGGGTGGAATGGACTGGGCCACTCCGGTGTTCCCCGGCATCGACGCCGGGCCCCAGAGCGGGGCTGGTTAGGGCGAAGGGAGGGAGGGAGGGCGGGTGGGGAGGCCGCGAGGTACGAACCGGTTCCTGGGAAACTCGGCTGGAGGAGAGGGGAGGGAGCCTCTGCTCGGGGTGCTGCCCTGCGGAAGGTGCTGCCGTGCCCGGCGCTGCTGGTGCCTTTTGTCTGCACCGAACCCGGGAGCGGCAGAGGCCGGCTGGCCCGGGAGACACGCAGCGCTGTGCAGCAGGAGAATGTGGGAGAATAAACTTCGAACCCCGGTCGGAGTTCCCCATGGCGAGGGCGGGTGTTTGGTCTGAGGGTGCTCTTCCTTCGGACCCACAGCCTGAGCCCTCAGGTTGGTCAGAAAGTTTCCAGCTTTTCTATTCAGTATCTGCCCAGCTTTCAGCTGAGGGTTTCCTGATAGAGCAGCACTCAGTGGCAGCTGGGATCGGAAACTTCAGTAGAAGTTGATGTCTTAGGAAAGCGATTGTAAATTTATATGATTCAGAATTCTTCCCAAAGGATGGGTGCTGAGTTTCATTGCCTGGTTGTGCATGGCTATGAATTTTACTTGTGCTGTTCCTTCCTTTTTGTGCTCTCCTTTTGTTACTGATGTGGCAACAAACTGACGGGTGGTTGGGCTTGGCTTTGAGTGCTTACAAATCCATTTTAAAACCAGTAAGTTCTGTTAGCTTTGGTAAAATGAGCTCTGGAATAAGTGCAAAGAGCTCACAGCATGGTGATGAGTGACATGCTTGGTGTGCTGTCTGTGAAACTTCAGATAGAATTCGTCTGTTTGCTGAGTCCTCAAGGAGGAGATATTTGAGATTAAGGTCTTCCAGAAATCCATCAGAGAGTGCAGAGGCCATTAAAAAGGTGCTTGTTTAATACAGCAAGAGCCACCTGGTTTTTTTTACTAGGCTGTCTATAACTTCTTTAATGAAATAGTTCCACACACTCAAAAGGGTTTTTAAGCCTTGTCTGCATGTATATACCAGGTTAGAGAGAGCCCTTCTCAGCTTTTGGACTAAATCTTGATGGCCTTAGATCGTAATTCTCTTCTTTTTTTTCCTTATCCTGGACAGGTTTGCTGTAAGTGTTGGCTACTGGAAGGACCCTTACATCCAGTATTTTGTGAGACAAGCCAAAGAAAGAAAAGCACCTGAAATTAACAGAGGCAAGTTGCTTTGTGAATGAGGACAGTGCTAAAGGGTTTTTAATGGGTCTTGAAGAGCTTCTGACACTTTCCAGAACCTGAGTATTATGGAATGTAGGAAGGTGTAGAAGAATCAAAGAAAATGTTGCAGAATCCCAGCATGGTGGGGTTGGAAGAGACCTCTGGAGATCATTGAGTTCAATACCTCTGCTAAAGCAGGACACCTGCAGCAGCTTGCCCAGCATTACAATGGCCTGGTGGGGTTGGAAGGTCTCCAGAGGAGACTCCACAATTTCTCTGGGCAGCCTGCTCCAGGTCTCCAGCAACCTCACACCAAAGAAGCTACTCTTTCTGTTCAGGTGGAACTTCCTCATTTCCAGTTTGTGCCCACTGCTCCTTGCCCTGTTTCTGGGTACCACTGACAAGAGTCTGTGCCCATCCTCTTGTCCTCCAGCCTTTATGTTGCTGAGCTTTGATCTGATCTCCTCTCAGACTGCTCTTCTTCAGGCTGAAAACCCCCAGTCCCTCAGCTTTTCTTCACAAGAGAGTTGTTCCAATCCCATCATCATCTTTGTAGCACTTTACTGTACCCTCTCCATCAAGTCCCTGTCTTTCTTGAACTGGGAAGCCCAGAACTGGACCAGTTCTTCAGCTGTGGCCTCACCAGGGCAGAGCAGAGGAGACTTTGACCTGCTGACCACACTCTTTTACTGACTTCTTCAAAGCAGTAATTCCATCTAGTGTCTAATCTTTCACATGCTGTCCTTTAAACCAAAACTGATACTTTCCTTCCTGCATGCTGAATGCAATATCTGTGCTTGCAGTAATCTCTACAAAGCAATCAGAAGTGCTGCTTTGACCCAGGACAGCAGTGTGCAGCAGGGTGCAGCAGCTCTGCTCTGAGCAGAGATGTGCACACACACACCAGCTAGAGTTGTGCACTTGGCTGGAAGTGAAACTTTGATTTACCCAAGAAGACCTCTTTAATCAGTGGCTCATATTTTGTTAGTGTCCTGGTTTTGCTGGGACAGAGTCCTAGCTGTGAGCTGCAGCAGTGTGGACTCAGACAGGGCAGGTGCCTCAAGCTGGCTGTAGGTGAATCCCATCCCATAAATTTCATACTCAGTATAAAAGGGGGAGTTTGTTGAGGGTAGAGGAGTCTTCTTGAAGCCTTTTGCTCTGGCTCTTTCTCTTGCCATGGAATCATAGAATTGTTGAAGATGGAAGAGACCTTTGAGCTCATCAGGTCCAACCACTGACCCAGAGCTCACAATCCCACCATAGCTGCTAAGCTGCCACCACTGAACCACATCCCTCAGCACCACATCCACACCTCTTTTAAATACCTCTTGCTCAGCTGCTCCTGAGGATGCTTTCCCATTTGGGGTGCCCAGTGTGTATTTATCAGGTTGAGCATTACTTAGTGCACTTTACACTGGGATTAGTTTTGTTGTTTCATTAAATTTGTTTTTATTTCAACCCTTGCATTTCTTCTCCTTTTCTGCTGGTGAAGGCTCATCAACTGCTATAGTTTAGCCTCAGATATGAGCTACTTGCAGACAGTTAGTAATAAAATCCATCTCCCCCAATCCAATAAATCCTTAATACCTTTAAAAAGTAAATTATTCTTCCTAAGACACACCATTTTTTAAGTAGACAAAGACTTTACAGCTACATAAAAATCTTATTGAGTATTAAGCATCAAATATTACATGAAAATAATACTTAAAGGCAAACTTGTTGTTGTTGGCAGGCTACTATGCTCGTGTTCATGGAGTCAGTTACCTGATCAAAGCTTTTCTAAAGAAGACAGAATGCAACTGTCAGATTGTCAATCTTGGTGCTGGCATGGACACCCTATTCTGGAGGTTAAAGGTAAGGAGGGCTCAGGGGAACCAACTGAAAACAAAAATGTGGATGTTTGAAGCACCCCTTGTTGAAGGTGTGCCTGAGGCTGCCTTGCCTCAGTCCTCAGCTTGCTTTGGATGAGTTTAGGCCCCTGAAAGCTCAGTAAAGGAGGGGCTGTGTTTTCACTGACTTCCCCCACAAAATATGTGACACACAGCATTTAGATTTAAAATCATAGAATTCTTTTGGTTGGAAAAGATCTTCAGGACAGAGTCCAATCATTCTCTAACGCATGTTCCTCAGCACCATGTCTTTGCCTCTTTGAAACACCTCCAGGGATGTCGATTCCACTTCTCTGGGGAGCCCATTCTAGTCTTTGAGAACCCTTT
The DNA here is from genome assembly GCF_015220805.1 of Pogoniulus pusillus. NCBI lineage: Eukaryota > Metazoa > Chordata > Aves > Piciformes > Lybiidae > Pogoniulus > Pogoniulus pusillus. Next base: position 20,133,911 of record NC_087276.1, on the reverse strand, counting down.
CCATCAAGAAGTTTCTTCTACTGTCCAACCTAAACCTCTCCAGGTGGAATGTCAGGCCATTTCCTCTTCTCTATCACTTGTTACTAGTGGGAAGAGACTGACCCCAACCTGGCTCCAACCTCCGTGCTTGTCTTACATGAAGCTGACCTCTGGTGGGCTTCAAGAGCCTGAACTCCATGTTTTGCTGTACTCTTTAAGCCTTAAGATTTCTTTTATTAAATCCCATTTTAAAATGGGAATAAAATACCAAAGTTCAAAATGATAGAGGCTGAGTTGACAGAGAGAAATTCACATTCTCCTGAGTAAATTTGGTTGTGTGTCTATTTGCATGCATGGGTACAGATTTAGGTCATTCAGGTGTTACATGATAGCATCATTGTGAACACATCTCTATCTCTGTCTTCTCATTAATATTTACCTTTGTAGATTTGGTTTCAGGAAGAATCACAGACTCACAGAATGTTAGGGATTGGAAGGGACCTCCAGAAATCATCCAGTCCAACCACCCTCCCAGAGCAGGATCACTCAGGGCAGGTCACACAGGAACACAGCCAGGAGGGTTTGGAAGAGAAGGAGACTCCACAGCCTCTCTGGGCAGCCTGCTCCAGGCCTCCAACACCCTCACAGTTTTTCCATGTGTTCCGGTGGCACCTCCTCTGCTCCAGCCTGCACCCATTGCCCTTGTCCTGTCACTGGGCATGCCTGAGCAGAGCCTGGCTCTGTCCTCCCAACACTGCCCTGCACATCTTTATCAACATGACTGAGGACAGCCCTCAGGCTTCTCTGCTCCATGCTAAAGAGACTCAGCTCCCTCAGACCTTCCTCAGCAGTGGGGTGTTTCACTGCCTTCAGCATCTCTGTGGCTCTGTGCTGGATCCTCTCAAGCAGTTCCATGAGGTCCTGCTTGAACTGAGGGGTCCAGAGCTGGACACAATATTCCATCTGTGGCCTCATTAGGGCAGAGTAGAGGTGCAGGAGAACCTCTCTAGCCTTACTCACCACTCCCCTCTAATCCAGCCCAGGCTGCCATTTACCTTCTTGGCCTTCAAAGGCACATTGCTGATGAATCTCTTTAGATGGAGAAGACAGGGGGTGATGTGGACAAGGAGTCTCATTGGACTCCAGAAGAAAATGTTTCCCTGTGAGAACAGTCACACATTGGAATCATCTCCCAAGGGAAGCAACATAGTCCCCTACATTGGACAGTTTGGAGACTCAGCTTGGCATGGTGCTGGGCCAGCTCATTTCAGCCTCACCATCACCTAGAAAGGTGGCCTCATCAACAGAGCAGAGGGAGAGGAGAACCTCTCTGGACCTACTCGCCACTCCCCTTCTAATCTGCCCCAGGCTCCCACTGGCCTTCTTGTCCACTAGGGCACATTGCTGGCTTATGGGCATCCTGTAGTCCACTAGGACCTCCAGGTCTTTCTACCCAGAGCTGCTCTCCAACAGATCCGCCCCAAACCTATCCTGTTTAGTGTGTTTATGTCAGTTGAAGAGGGAAAAAAAGAAGGACTATTTTCTGAGCCGTGAAGTTTTTCTCTTCCCTGCATTCCTGTTGCAGCTGTCACTGCTCAGTTCTAGTAACTGCCCTCTCACAGTGATTTAAGAAGCTTAGTGGGCCTGTAATTCCATTTCTTTCTTCTTATAAAGACCAGATGTGGTATAAATAACATAGACAGCTTCAGACCAACTTAACCAAGAGCTTCAGTCTTCTGATTCAGAAGGAATTCCCAACTGTTCAGAGCTTGAGCAGCTTGAACTAGCAGCACATAACTGCTGCTAGTTCACAAAAGGATTGCTGCAGCAGGGAGGACTTGGTACAGCTTCAGGGTATCAGATACTAACATCAAAAAGGTGCCCCTGTCCACAGCAGGGAAGTTGGAACTAGATGGTCTTTAAGGTCCCTTTTCAGCCCAAACCCTTCCATGAGTCTGTGAAGTGAAGAGGTTTCCCCTGCTCTTGTCGTCAAGGGACACTGGGTGCTTGTAGGCTGGCTCTGGGTTTGGGGACAAGCCGCAGAGTGGTCTCCTGGGTAAACCTGCACACCTCAATTGGGTTCACTTTTGTGCCACTCTCTCCAAGAAGGACATCGAGGAGCTGAAGCAAGTCTAGAGAAGGGCAACAAAGCTGGTGAAGGGTCTGGAGAACAGAGCTGGTGAAGACAGTCTGGGGGAACTGTCAGTGTTTGGTCTGGAGAAGACTGAGGGGAAACCTTCTGGCTCTCTACAACCCCGTGAAAGGAAATTTGGGCCAGGTTGGGATTGTTCTCTTCTCCGAGGTCACAAGCAATAGGATAAGAGGTAATGGCTTCAGGTTGTCCCAAGGTAGCTTTAGGTTGGACATGAGGAATGATTTCTTCACCTTGAGGGCTGTCAAGACCTGGCCCAGGCTGCCCAGGGCAGTGGTGGAGTCCCTGGAGGGCTTTCAAAGTGTGGTGCTGAGAGCCATGGTTTGGTGGTGCCCTGGCAGTGCTGTATTAAAGGTTGGACTGGATCTCAAAAGTCTCTTCCAACCCAAACCATTCTGTCTCTATGAAATGTCCTCAGTTCCTTTCTGAGAAGGCGACTCTGAAGAAATGTGGGAAATATCATCAGTTTCCTATTGCTGTGCTCCCCTAGATCCTGATAATGTATTTGTGAGTGATCTAGTGCCTTGGTTGCTGCATCACATAAACTTTGAGACCATTTCTTCATACTTGGAGGACATTCTTATGTCTCACAGCTGGTTTTGTTGGTTTGGGTTTTATTGAAGCTGTAGGACTCTTCATGATAGCACTGTTACAAACAGCAGTGGAAAGTAAAATCAACACTTTAGGACTTAAAGTTCTGTCTTCTTGTCATGTGCATGTGAAACTTGAATGTCCCTAATTCTAGGGTCTTGCTTCAATTCTCAGGACGAAAATCTTCTCCCTAAAAAATATTTTGAAGTGGATTTTCCAATGATAGTTGCACGAAAAATCCATCACATCAAGTAAGTAAAATGCTTATATTTAACTGTGGGCAACTGAATGGAACCGAGCAGCATGTCCTGAAGTGGAAGCTGCAGATATTCCATCTCTTTTCTGAGAAGCTTTTCTTGCTCTGGGGCTTGGAATAAAGGGTTTGTTATGCAGACAAATTGTACACAGAGTCCTGGAGTGGTCTGGGTTGGAAGTGACCTCCAAAGCCATCCAGTCCAGACCCCTGCAGTCAGCAGGGACATCCTCCACTAGAGCAGGTTGCTCAGAGCCTTATTGTGCCTGATTTTGAAAGCAAACAAGAATGGGCCTTTGCAGATGGAGAGAGGTGATTCTGCCCCTCTGTTCTGCTCTGCTGAGACCTCACCTGCAGTGCTGTGTCCAGCTCCGGAGCCCTCAACACAGGAAGGACATCGATGAAGCAAGTCCAGAGGAGGCCGTGAAGATGATTAGGAGGCTGAAGCATCTCTGCTGTGGGGACAGACTGAGTGAGCTGGGAATGGTCAGCCTGGGAAAGAGAAGGCTCTGGGAAGACGTTAGAGCAGCCTTCCAATACCTGAAGTGGGCTACAAGAAGGCTGCAGAGGGACTGTCTCTAAAGGGCTGCAGCGACAGGGCGAAGGACAATGGTTTGAAATGAGAGAAGAGCAGATTTAGATTGGATGTTAGGAACAAGTGCTGCACCATGAGGGTGCTGGAACACTGCAACAGGTTGCCCAGGGAGGGAGTTACCATGTAGCTGTTCCAAGCTGGGGAAGCTGATAAGGGGGAGCTATAGGGAGGCAATCAGGACTCTTCCTACTGAAGCCAGTAATAAATCCAGTTGAAGAGGTAGGACAGCTGGTACTGTGTGTGAATATCCAGTTGGAATGACTGCATTGAAGCTTCTGGAGGATGTTTGGAGAGAGTGTCTGGATATCTCTTCAAAAATCACCTCCAGATTGAAGAGTCCTGAAGTGTGAAACTCGACTGCAGCTCCCAGGTCTGCCTTGCAAAGGTTTTGGTTTCCAGTAGAGGGCAGAGGAATTCTCTGCTCTGGTTTTGCCACAGTCACACATCTATGTGTTAAATGAAATGTAAGTACACTGCTAAAGGAGCTCAACTGCTCAGAGATGCTTCTTCCTTCTTCCCACAGATCCAAACCTCCCCTGTCAAAACCAATTATGGAATCTCATTCAGGAGACTCTCTTCTAATAGGTGAGTCATCTGCAGAAGCAGCCAGCAATGTACTGCAGCACTTTTAAAACTTTTCTGATCATTTTGTTCTGCTATGTGGGCAGGCTTTTAATGTTTGAAATGCTGTTTGGACAGAGAATTGAGAGGGAAAAGAGGCTTTTTTGGTGGTGTGGTTTTTTTTTCTTCTTCTCTTACAGACTCCTGCCCATTTGTTCTGTGTCGTGTTAGAAATGTCTTCTCCTGAAGTGGTTTTATTCTGCCAGAAAGTTGTTGGGATTTTTTTTTCTCTTCCAGAAAAGGGAAAATGCTGCTGATAGTCAGCTGCACTGGCTTCAGGTATCTGTGAAGGGTCTTGTTAAGAGCACAACAGAATCAGAGTCACAGAATGGTAGGGGTTGGAAGTAACCTCCAGACATCCTCCAGTCCAGCTCCCCTGCCAGAGCAGGTCACATGTTTGACTGCTCAAGGCCTCATCCAACCTGGGCTTGAACTCTCCCAAGGAGAGGGCATCCACAACCTCCCTGGGCAGCCTATTCCAGAGTCTCGCCACTCTTGCACTGAAGAACTTCTTCCTATGATCAAGGCTGGCCCTGCTCTCCCTCAACTTCAAACCATTCCCTCTTGCCCTGTCTCTGGACACTCATGAAAAGTCCCTCTGTAGCCTTTCTGTAGTCTCCCTTCAGGTGCTGACCCCCAGCTCCCTCAGCCTATCCTCATAGCAGAAGTGCTTCAGCCCTTGGATCATCTTTGTAGCCCTCCTCTAGACTCACTCTATCAGCTGTGTGTCCTCCTTATGCCGGGGACACCAGAACTGGACACAGTGCTGTGGTTTGAGGTGTCATTGAAGTGACAGAGCTCTCCACTGTGCATTTAGAGTGCAGAAGATGACAGCCCCGTCTCAGCAAAAGGGCTCCAGAGTGCTGCTGCTGTGTTTCAGCTGGGAGACCTTCTAGCAGACCTCCTGTGCACCCTGGGATGTGCTGCAGAAGCACTGTCAGCAGCATCAGTGCCAGGTCAGTCAGAGGGGTTTGGGTGTTGCTGAGCAGCTGTAGGCACCTCTGGTGCAGCCAAATAGTTGCACAGGTAGCCACTTGCAGCAGTGTCTTGTAATCAAAACTGCTAATTAGCAAGTCAGAGCAGTCAATAGCAATTAAGATATTGCTGGGTGAAGGTGCTGGGCTGCCTTGTTCCTCTGAAACTCTTCTTCCAAAGAGCAGCAGTTTTGCTGTGATGAGGCTGCTGTCAGCTCTGCTCCACTGAGATCTTCGGGGTTTAGGACAGTGTCCAAGTGGTTGGAGCTAGGATCAGAGAATGGTTTGGGTTGGAAGAGACCTTAAAGATCTGAGACTGAGAGACCTGAGGCTGTTTAGTCTGGAGAAGAGAAGGCTGAGAGGGGATCTGACAATGTGTGTAAATGGCCGAGGGGCATATGTCAAAGGTGCCAGGTTCTTTTTGGTGGTGCCCAGTGACAGGACAAGCAGCAGTGGGTACAAGCTGGAACGCAGGAGTTTCCACCTGAAGATGAGAAACTTCTCTGATGTGAGGGTGCTGGAGCCTTGGAGCAGGCTGCCCAGAGGTTGTTGAGTCTCCTCTGGAGACTTCCAAGGTGTTCTGAATGCATTCCTGTGTGACCTGCACTGGGTGATCCTGCTCTGGCAGGGCCTTGGACTGGATGATCTTCCGAGATCCCTTCCAACCCCCGATGTTCTGTGATTCTGTGATCTAGTTGCAGCCCCCTGCCATGGCCAGGGGCACCTCCAACTAGATCAGGTTTCTCAATGCCTTGTCCAGTCTGGCCTTGAACACCTCTAAACTTGGAACCTCCACAACTTCTCCGGACAGCCTGCTCAGTGCCTTGCCACCCTCCTGGGGGAGAATTTTCCCTTAACGTCCAATTTCAATCCAGCTTCTTCCAGTTTGAAGCCATTGCCTTTGATCCTGACACTCCTTGCCTTTGTCAGAGGTCCCTCTTGTGGCATCTTTGTTGGTTTCAATCCTTTTTCCTTGCTTGTGCTTTGATTCCTGGCCCATTGCTGAGCCAATGTTTTCATCCAGCTATTTATGATAATAACCAGATCTTGTTTGCAGGCAGCAATCAGCAGCCAGCAGCTCAGCATTCACATGTGAGGCACAAACTATTTTTTTCCACCCATATGCATCACTCTGTATTAATCCACAGCCAATTTATCACCAAGTCACTAATTTCACAAGATCCTTCTGCAGGTCTTCACCACTCTGAAGACTTTGCACTTGCCAATAAGCTGCCACTTACCAACCACTTTATTTTCCCAATCATTCTGTGGTGTTGAGCAGCAACATATCTTCAAGCACAGATCTTCATCTCCATCCATGGTGAAAATTAACAACATATGCCCACCTTCCATCCCCAATTCTGGTCCATATGAGAGCCATCCCTTCTCCCAACAGCCATAGGATTTCATTGGCACACTTGGGTGAGGAACATTGTTAAAGAATAGCTTTGAAATTCAAGCACTACATCGACTGAATCATGGAATGGGTTGAGTTGGAAGGGACCTCCAAACGGCATCTGGTACAACCCTCCTGCAGTCAGCAGGGACATCCTTCACTGGAGAAGGTTGCTCAGAGCCTCCTCCAGCCTGACCTTGAAGATCTTCAAGCATGACCTCTCTGGGCAAGTCAGTTTAAGGTTTGTGATGAAAACTTTCAACTTGGAATCTTGGGGAAAGATATGAAAGGGGGGTTGGAATTGGATGATCCTTGATGTCTCTTCCAACTCAAACCATACTAGGATTTCACCTCCATCTCTGTTCCTCCTTTGATTTTGTGTGCACATAACCACCTGTAGCATCTGACACACCACATCCAAGCAGTGTCCTGCCTGCAGACTTTGGTTACAGCCACTGAGTTAAACTGGATATGTTAACCCCTCCAGGCTCTGTTGCTTGGGGAGCAAAGCACCAGCCAACCCACAAATCTTCCCAGAATGGGATCAAAAGCTGAAAACCAAGGACAGAAGCAGGTGCTTCATCCCTGGAAGTGCTGAAGGCCAGGTTGGGTGAGGCTTTGAGGAACTTGTGGGGGTGTCAGTGGATGATAAAGTCACGAGCCAGCAATGGTCGCTGGCAGTCCAGAAGGCAGCTGTGTGCTGGGCTGCATCTGAAGCAGTGAGAGCAGCAGGACAGGGAGGGGATTCTGCCCCTCTGCTCTGCTGAGACCCTGCCTGCAGCACTGCAGCCAATTCTGGTGCCCCCAGCACAAGAAGGACATGTAACTGTTGGAGAGGGTCCAGAGAAGGCCATGAAGATGATCAGAGGGCTGGAGACTCTTTGGGGATGTTTAGCCTGGAGGAGGAGCTCCAGGGAAACCGTAGAGCAGCCTTACAGTACCTGAACGGGACTACAGGAGAGCTGGGGAGGGACTTTTGACAAGGGCTTGAAGTGACAGGATGAGGACAATGGCTTTGAGCTGGAAGAAGGGAGATTGAGACTGGAAATGAGGAAAAACAATCTTGACAGTGAGGGTGATGAGATTCTGGCACAGGTTGCCCAGGGGGTTGTGGATGTCCCCTCCCTGGAGGTGTTCAATGCCAGGTTGGCTGTGGCCTTGAGCAACCTCTCTAGTGGAGATGTCCCTCCTCATGGCACGGGGGGTGGAACTGGATGACCTTTGAGGTTGCTTCCATCCCGAACCGTTCTGTGATTCTATAAAACCCCAAAATAAACCCCACCCCTCATATTTTTCCCTAAGATTTCCAGTTGAAAGCTTTGATCAGAAGTGTTGAGCTCTCTGAATTCTGGAGATCCTTCCTGAGGAGCTTTCAGATCTATTTAAAATGGTCAATTTTTAGCAATTGTATCAGCTCGTGCCCGCTGTGTGTGCAGCTCTGCTGGGTTCTCTCTGTGCTCCTGTTTGCCAACAACCCATCAATGGGAAGTGGAGGGAAGTTGGCAAGGAAATGTGTGGAGGAACAAGAACATTCTGTTTGAATGGACCAAAGGAGGAGAAGCAGGCAGCCTGGATGCTGGAAATGGAAGTGAAGTGACTGCTCTGGAAGTGAAAGGCTCTGAAGAGAGGAGGACAAATCCATTCATATTGCAGGAGAGCAGATGAAGGTTTAGTGGTGAGCTTGGCAGAGCAGGGGCAGTGGTTGGACCTGATGATCTCAAGGGTCTTTTCCAACCTGAATGATGATTCTGTGCTGTTGACTTCCACCTCTGAATCACAGATCTTTAGGGGTTGAAAGGGACCTCCAGAGATCATTGAGTCCAACCTCGCATTGAGTCCAACCAGGAGAGGATCCCCTAGGGTAGTTCACACAGAAATGCATCCAGGCAGATTTTGAAAGCCTCCAGAGAAGGAGACTCCACAACCACTCTGGGCAGCCTGTTCCAGGGGTCTGTCAGTCTCACTGTAAAGAAGTTATCCTCATGTTGAAGTGAAACCTTCTGTGTTCCCATTTGTATCCACTGCTCTTTGTCTTATTTCTGCTGACTGCTGACAAGAGATTTGCCCCAGCTACTTGACACCCACCCCTCAGATATTTGTAGACATTGATCAGGTCTCCTCTCAGGCTTCTCTTCTCCAGACTAAACAGACTCAGAGCCTTCAGGCTCTCTTTGTAGGGAAGATGCTCAAGTCCCTCAGTCATCCTCATGGCTCTCCACTGGACTCTGTCCACCAGGTCCCTGTCTCTCTTGAACTGAGGAGCCCAAAACTGGACACAGTATTCCAGGTGTGGTCTCACCAGGGCAGAGAAGAACCTCCCTAGACCTGCTGGCCACACTTTTCCTGATGCACCCCAGGATGCTATTGTCCCTCTTAGCTACAAGGACACATTGCTGGTCCACGCAGAACTTGCTGTCCACCAGGACTCCAAGGTCTTTCTTCACAGAGCTGCTTCTGCTCGTGGGTCACTTCAAGCTTGTTGCAGTTGAATCCTGGTTGTGGCAAAGGTCCTGGCATGTCCAAGGCAGGGAGGCTGGACAGGAAAGTTGCATCAGCTCCCTGCTAACTGTGGGGAGTGACGTTGGCTGCACTGCAGCTCTGGCCAGCAAACCAATCACGGCAGAAATCCTTCCCTCCGGCTGGTGGGGGTTTGTGTGGGGCTTTTGCTGCTGCCATTATCATGGCCTTGATATAATAACTTAAATAGAAGGGTGTGGGAAGTAGTAAAGCTATTACAGAACATGCACATGGAAAGAAGCCTTGACTCAAAATGTTGAATCATTTGCCACACAACTTTTTTTTTTTTTTTTTAACTTTTTGGCTGGTTGTGATTTTTTTTTTTTTGTTTGAGATTTTTATTGTTTTGTTGTTGTTTGTTTTTCCTTTTTTTTCCCCACTGGTACCTGTAGCTGTTGAAAAATGTAGCTGAAAAGAGCACTGGTGGCATTTTCAGACAAAATGAACTGGAGATAGATCTTATAGGATGTTTCAGCACTGCTTTGTTTAGTAGGAATTGATTTTTATCTTCCCCCCCCCATTTTTTCCCCCCTCTTCTGCAGTGGCAACCTCCTTCCATTCATCCCATCTCTTCAGCCATGTGGCTGCACTTTCTCTCTTCATCTAGCTCCTTGTAGGGCTGCAAGGATTCTGAGGGGACTGGAACATCTCTGAGGAGGAAAGGTTGAGAGATTTTGGGCTGTTCAGTCTGGAGAAGGCATCTCCTCAATGCTGATCAATACTTCAAGGGTGGTGTCAAGAGGATGGGACCAGGATGGCACCAGGCTGTTGTCAGTGGTGCCCAGTGCCAGGACAGAGGGTAATGGGCACAAACTGGAGCATCAGAAGTTCCATCTAAATATGAGGAGGAACTTCTTTAATATAAGGGTGCCTGAGGTAGGCTGCCCAGAGAAGTGGTGGAGTCTTGTCTTGAGACATTCCAGCCCCACCTGGGCATGTTCCTGTGTGACCCTTTCTAGGTGCCCCTGCCTTGGCAGGGAAGTTGGGCTGGATGATCTCCAGACGTCCCTTCCAGTACCTACCATTCCATGATCCTGTGATGCCTGCTCTCAGATTTGGCCATCCAGGAGCTGTTTCTGCAGCAGCATCTCAAGTAGAACTGTATCAGAGCTTGCTCCTGCAGGGGGATTGTGGCTGAGCATTCTAAACCCACTTTAAACTCTGGCTTGTTTCATTGCTTAGCTTCCTTCTTTTCCTGCTCGTTCAGTCACACTCCTCTGGGGATGGGGGAAGATGATGTGCTCTTGTGTCCTGATGACTTCACTCTCCTAAAACAGGACACAGCAATCAGATGGTGTTAGTGCACTGAGAGCAGGGTGTTGTGCTGCCTCTGGCTGCTTCGCAGCTCAGCCACTTGAGCTAAGTTCCTCTTTCGTGCTGGGAAGCGTTTGCAGGAGCTTGCTGCCTGTTGTATCCCATGTTTGCTCCTCAGGAAAACCTTTTGTGATTTGACTCTGCCCTGCAGTACCACCAGTGGATCACACACAAAGCCTACATTATGACTTGCTTTTCCCCATAAATTTGTGTCTGATCTGTGGCCAGCAGCAGTAGGGAAGTGATGGTGCCCCTGTACTGGCTGCTGGTGAGGCTGCACCTTGAGTCTGGGTTCAGTTCTGGTTTCAGTTCTGGGTTCCTCATTCCAAGAAGCACATTGAGGGGCTGGAGCTGGTCCAGAGAAGGGCAATGAAGCTGGTGAAGGATCTGGAGAACAGGGCTGGTGAGGAGCAGCTGAGGAACCTGGCATTGTTCATCGTGGAGAAGAGGAGGCTGAGGGGAGAACTCATGGCTCTCTAGAGCTCCCTGGAAGGAAGCTGCAGTGAAGTGGGAGTTGGTCTCTTCTCCCTAGTCTCAGGTGAAAGAAGGAGAGGAAATGGCCTGAAATTGTGCTAGGGCAGGTTTAGCTTGGAGATGAGGAAAAATTTCTTTGCTGCAAGAGTGATCAGGGATTGGAACAGGCTCTCCAGGGAGGTGGGCAAGTCTTTACCAGTTAGAGACATTGGGGCCTCAGAGAAGACTCTACAAACAAAACAAAAATCCTGCCCTGAATCTTCTCATTTTTCTTTCCTCTGCATTCCTTGAAGCCATGGCAACGGGGGGGGATGCCTGAGCTGCTTCAGAGTGGCTGGGAGTGAAAGCAGGCTTATGGCAGAGTCTGCTGCTATCTCCTCATGGCTGAACCCCAGCAATCAGGTGTAGAGGACATGGATGCTTCAGAGATTAGAGCTTGGTGTTAGTTGTTGGAACAGAGCAAACTTTGCAATTTCATGTTCCCTCTAGCTTTTCATTTGAGAATTTCAGCCTCACTCTCAAGAGGATGCTCAGAGGCTGGAGCACCTCTGCTGCAGGGACTGGCTAGAGGAGTAGGAGTTCGAGGCAGCTCAGCCTGGAGAAGAGAAGGCTCCAGAGTGATCTTAGAGCTGCATTTCAATATCTGAAGGAGACCTACAGGCAGGCTGTTTAGAAGGGCCTGTGGGAATAGGACAAGGGGCAGTGGTTTGAAACTGGAGCAGAGCAGATTTAGGTTTGACATTAAGAGGAAGCTCTGCACAATGAGAGTGGTGAGACAGTGGAACAGGCTGCCCAGGGGTGCGGTTGAGGCCCCATCCCTGGAGACATTCAAGATCAGATTTGATGTGTCCCTGAGCAGCCTGCTGTAGACAGAGGTGTCCCTGCTGAGTGCAGTGGGGTTGGAAAAGATGACCTTGGAGGGTCCAGCCCACTGCAGTCTGTGACTCTGATCTGTAACCTTGAGTTTCTCTTTTCAGACTCCCACAGCCTGGACTCCAGTCGATATTCCATTGTGGGAGCAGATCTCCGTTTCTCCTCAGATTTGGAGGACAAGCTAAAGAAACACAACCTGGATGTGCAGTAAGACTCATTCAATTTGATTTAGGTTTACTTGTTTCTGTGGGGTGGGCTAGTGGAGTGGTGGTGGTGAGAGTGGAATCAGGCTTGGGCAGGCAGTGTCTGCAGCCAGAGCTCCTTATGCTATTTCCATGGTTACCTTTCCTGAGCCCTTGGAGCAGAAAGAATTGTTCAGACATCTCACGCAGGCTGGGGAGCTCCCATGTCTGGAGCCAGGTTGCTCCTTGCATGGGCTCTTCTGCAAACTGCCTTTTCATCCTGTTTGCATCTCCTTCCTAAAACACCAAGAGGAGTGAAGTATGGCTTTCAGTGGATGCTTCTGCTGGTTGCTTCTCTTTGGGGGTTAGGATCTACTCACACAAGTTGAAGTTCTTGCAGAGCAGGCAGCTGTCACTCCTCTGCACTTCCCCTCCATTCCTTCCCCTGCAGGGGATGAGTTCCCACAGCAGCCATTTTCTGCCTCAGAGCTCATGGTTTTCTTACTCTGCTTCACAAATTTAACTCTTTTAGAGGTTTCTCCAGGACTAGAAGGAGAGGGGTTTCTCCAGGACCAGAAGGAGAGGGGTTTCTCCAGGACCAGAAGGAGAGGGGTTTCTCCAGGACCAGAAGGAGAGGGGTTTCTCCAGGACCAGAAGGAGAGGGGTTTCTCCAGGACCAGAAGGAGAGGGGTTTCTCCAGGACCAGAAGGAGAGGGGTTTCTCCAGGACCAGATGGAGGGGGGTTTCTCCAGGACCAGATGGAGGGGGGTTTCTCCAGGACTAGGAGAAAGGTTTCTCCAGGAGTAGCAATCAGCTTGAAATTCAGTGAACAGATTCTGCTTTAGCAGGGAGGTTGGACTAGATGATCCCCAAAGATTGCTTCCAACCCCTGCCCATCCTGTGATTCTGTAATCCTGAGTTATTCCAAGTGAATCCCTGAACTAGAGCTGGATCAAAATGTGATCAGTTGCCTGTGGGAAGGCTGCAGAGGGACTGTTTGCAAAAGCCTGCAGTGACAGGATGAGGACAATGGTTTGAAATGAGAGAAGAGCAGAATTAGATTGGATGTGAAGAACAAGTTCTGCACCATGAGGGTGCTGGAACACTGCAACAGGTTCCCCAGGGAGGGAGTTGAGGCCCCATCCCTGGAGATCTTCTAGGTGAGGCTGGTCAAGGCTATGAGCAACCTGCTCTAGTGGAGGATGTCCCTGCTGACTGCAGGGGATTGGACTAGATGACCTTTAGAAGCCCCTTCCAAACCATTCCATGATTCTGTGAACTTCACTCTGAAAGCCACTTTCTGGGTTTTGTCCAAGCATTTGGCTTCTGGAGGGGGCAGGATTGGAGATTTTGGAGCAGATGATGGACACAGCTCTCAGATCTCAGCTATATTTATAGAGGCTATCTGGCTGGGTGGGAGAGAGCATATGGGGAAGCAGAATGCATCCCATTGCCATTTAAGTCTCTGCACTTCCATCTCCTGAAATCTTGCCTTGCTTGCCTACATTGCTGCTCCTTGTAGAATTTCTCTTCTTTTTCTTTTTCTCTTCCCCCCCGCCGTTCATTCTAGCAATTAAAAGAAAACTCCCTAATTCTAAGGAAAATTACTCGTGTGGATGTCTATTTTTGGGGGGTTTGTGGATGGAGGAGGAAGCTGCAACGTGCAGACTCTGGATTGCTTTTGGGTAGATAATGTGAAGTGTACTTCACAGGGACTGAACACATTGGGCTAATTAAAATTCTTCTGAGAACTTTTTTTAAAGAGAAAATTGTTTTTTACTTCTTTTTTACCACCCCCACCCCCCCCTTCCAGTTTCTATTTGATTTCTAATTGTACTCATCTCTAAAAGATGGTGGATTGGTTAAATGCCATGGAGATGTGGTGCTGAGGGACATGGTTTAGTGGTGACCTGGTAGTGCTAGGGTAAGGGTTGGACTTGATCCTTGTAGTATCATAGAATAGTTTAGGTTGTAAGGGACCTTACAGATCATCCAGTTTCAACCTTCTGCCATGGGTAGGGACACCTCCCACTAGCCCAGGTTGCTCAAGGCCTCATCGAGCCTCTCCTTCAACACCTCCAGGGAGGGAGCATCCAAGACCTCCCTGGGCAACCTGTTCCAGTGGCTCTTGAATCTCACTGTCAACAACTTCTTCCTCATCTCCAGTCCAAATCTCCCCTCCTTGAGCTTCAACCCATTCAGTCTAACACTCTCCTGAGAAGAGGCTTCTCCAGCACCTGCCTTGTCTTCAGAGACACCACTGTGAGGTGAAGAAACACCCTGCTCTCAGCACCCCTGTCTCCACAGGGATGAGATGAATTTTTTGGCACTAAGGTTTGCCCAACAAGCTTGAGGAAAACTCTGCTGGTGGGAAAAGGCATGGGGATGGGGACAGAGGAGAGACTTTTGGCAGGGGCTTGCAGTGGCAGGACAAGGGGCAATGGATTTGAGCTGGAAGAGGAGAGATTGAGACTGGAGATGAGGAAGAAATTCTTTGCAGTGGGAATGGAACAGGTTGCCCAGGGAGGTTGTGGAGCCTCAACCCTGAAAGTGCTCAATGGCAGGTTGGCTGGGATCTTGAGCAACCTGGTCTAGTGGGAGATGTCCCTGCTCATGGCAGGGGATTGGAACTAGATCATCTGTAAGGTCCCTTCCAGCCAGAATTCTGTGTTTCTCTGAATCTCTGCTCTGTAACCATGGGAGTCACCTGTGGTGAATTCATTGCCTGCCAGAGAGCCCAGCTCTACTCAGCTTGATGATTTCATTCAGTCTTAAATGTCTAGTTCATGAAAAAAAAGGAGGCTCTTTGAAGACATTGTGGGACATGAGATGACTTTGCTTGCCTGGAATCCTCTCTAGATTCCTCCTGGTTTTACTAGCAGTGTTTCTCTTGGTGTTCTCTTTTCAAGTTTGCCAACGCTGCTGGTGGCAGAGTGCGTGCTGGTTTACATGACACCACAGCAGTCTGCAGAGCTTCTCAAGTGGGCAGCAAGCACTTTTCCAGTGGTGATGTTCATCAATTATGAGCAGGTAAAACAAAAATGGCATTTTTAGAGCTGCCTTATTGGCAGAACTCCTACTTGAGAGAGCAATTTTCATGCTTGTTAAAACAAAGAGCAGGGCCTGTCCTTTTGTAGAGAGAGCTCCTGCTGCATTCCCGCAGTGAGGGGTTTAGTTGGTAGGTGTCTGGCTCTTTGTGAAGAGCATCCAGCTATGCTGGAAGACAGTTTTGGGACTGTGTTGATCTAAAGTAACTGAGACTTAATCAGTGTGTGGAGACAACTGTAAAATATTGGTTTAGATAAGAGAAAGGAGACATAAATGGTGCTGAACGTTGGCCAGGAGCGGATAACATTCCATAATTACCTCCCAGTCTCCTGTGGCAAAGTGAAGTGAAAAATCACATCAGCATGAACTCAGCTCCTCTGGCTGGATGTCAGAAGCTGCCTCAGGGCAACTAGGTGGCTCCAGGAATTAGTAAGAGGATCTTCCAAGATGTGAATTGCTGCCACAGAGCTGAAACACTCTGCAGCCAATGTAAAGCAGCGTCAGTCTGCAGTGCCCAACCTCTGTCTCAAGGCAGCAGCACTGGAACTGCTGGAGTGGCACTCAGCTCGTGAATGAGGAGGGAGCTGAGGACATGGTGACAGTGGGAAATGAGACCTGATGGTGGAATGTGAGCACTGAGCTGCTGGAGTGGGTTCAGAGGAGGCTACAAATGTGGTCAGAGGGTGGAGCACCTTCTCTATGGGGACAGGCTGAGGAAACTGGGGCTGTTCAGCCTGGAGAAGAGGAGGCTCCAGGGAGACCTTAGAGCAGCCTTACATTACCTGAAGGGGCTACAGGAGAGCCAGGGAGAGACTTTTCACAAGGGCTTGGAGTGACATGACAAGGGATGATGGCTTTGAGCTGGAGGAGGGGAGATTGAGACTGTAGGTGAGAAAGAAATTCTTGACAGGGTGGTGAGACACTGGCACAGGTTGCCCAGGGAGGTGTAGATGCTCCCTTCCTGGAGGTGCTCAAGGCCAGGTTGGCTGTGGCCTTGAGCATCTTGCTATAGTGGGAGGTGCCCCTGCCTATGGCATGAGGGTTGGAACTGGATGATCTTTGAGGTCCCTTCCAACACAAAACATTCTGTGAATCCCTGAACTGAGTGTTCTGTACATGTGCTGACCTGGACCAGAGGTTACCAAAGCTGCTGCTCTTCACTGTGATTGTGTCCTTGTGGGAAGTGGAACACTTTTGTCTCCTTCTCTACCCGAGGTGAACATGACAGACCGCTTCGGACAGATTATGATTGAGAACTTGCAGAGAAGGCAGTGTAACCTGGCTGGAGTGGAAGTCTGCAGGTCCTTGGACTCTCAGGTAAAGGGGTGCAGGGCTGTGGCTGGCTTTGATGTTGCACTGAATGAATCCATCTGCTGAATCTGCCCCTGTGAGTGCACTGCTCAGGAGCAGCAGGCAAAGCAGGTGTAGGGTGGACCCCTCTCCTATCCATCTGACACGGGTTCCTGTTATTCACAGATTCTGTTGGGTGGAAGGGGACTCTCCAGTGTCATCTTGTCCAACTTCCCCTGCAGTGAGCAGTGACACCTCCAGCTAGAGCAGGCTGCCCAGGGCCACAGTCGTTGCTGAGGGTCACTTGACATGCTGTGGTTCAGGTGGCTGTACAACACTCGTGGCAGATCAGAGCACAGCTCCGTCTATGCCCCTAGTCAGCAGCACATGCTTAGATAGAGTCTAAGAACCCTTCAAAGAACAGGTCAAGCAGATGGCCTAGAAAGTCCCTCGGGAGGAGAAGTGTTGCCTGGTGTTTTTCCTGGGGCCCTCTGAAAACTGCTCCTGTTCATTTCACAGCGGGAGCGCTTGCTGCGGAACGGCTGGGAGGCTGCATGTGCCATTGACATGATGAAAGTCTACAGCTCTCTGCCCCAGGCTGATGTCAAAAGGTATCACTGCCAGCTTGCTCGAGGCCAAAAGTTATCTTCAGATGCCATTTCCAAGGTAGCTCACCTTGGTATGGAGCATGGGATCCCCTAGCAGACCAGAGAGGAGGCTGCGTGTGGGTGCTGGCAAGGTAGACAGAGCATGTCTGAGTCTGAGGCTCTGCAGAGCCTTAAAGGTGATGCCAGGAGGAACATTAATGACCCAGAGGGTTACTGTTGCCAAGGGTAAACTGGCACTGGAGTTGCATTTGGGTGCCATATAAAGCTTCTTGTGACAGCTGGAGAAGGACTTTTGACAAGGGAGTGACAAGATGAAGGGCAATAGCTTTGAGCTAGAGGAGGGGAGCTTGAGACTGGAGATGAAGAAATTCTTTGCAGTGAGAGTGGTGAGACACTGGCACAAGTTGCCCAGGGAGGCTGTGGCTGCCCCCTCTCTGGAGGTGTTCAAGGCCAGGTTGGCTGAGGCCTTGAGCAACCTGCTGTAGTGGAAGGTGTCCCTGCCCGTGGCATGAGGGTTGAGACTGGATGACCTTTGAGGTCCCTTCCATCCCAGACCATTCTGTGATTCTATGAGAAGTGCGGATGAAAGATGCTACAAAGTTTCTGCAGATGTTTCCTGTGAACACCCAGCCTGCCCAACAGGAAAGGTGAAAAAGGGGAAACATTTGAATCAGTAACTTGGAAGGTGCAGAGTCTGAATCTGAATTGGCATAATTAGCTACAGGTTGAGGTCAGCTTGGTCACCAGAAGAGATTTAGATTGGACGTGAGGAAGAAGTTCTGCACTGTGAGGGTGCTGATACACTGTAACAGATTGCTTGGGAAGGTCGTTGAGGCTCCACGTCTGGAGATCTTCAAAGTGAGGCTGGACAAGGCTCTGACCAACCTGCTGTGGCGGAGGATGTCCCTGCTGGCTGCAGGGGAGTGGGACTGGATGCCCTTTGGAGGTCCCTTCCAACCCAACCTGTTCTATAATGCTAAGTTTTCCCATGTGGGGATTTCTGAAAGCATGGGGCTGAACAGGTGAGCCTGCAAGCCATAGGTTGTGTATCTGGGAGTGGTGACAGTGTGGAACATATGGCACTTGTGGAGGAGAGACACAGCTTGTGCTTTCTTTGCTGCATTTTTGACTACCTTAGATGTGCTCAGCTCCTTCCGCTTGTCCCAATTGCCAAGAAATGGGTTACATAAACTCTGCCTCTCGCTATCGATGAGGCAGAGAATGTTTGCTGCTTACAGAAAACTTCCTGAAGTCTTCTTCTGCAGCACTGACGCAGCTGGCAGTGCAGGATCTCTTGCCCCTCACCCTCTTTTGATCCTCTCTTCCACATATTTGGCATGGGAAAAAAAGACCTAGAATGGCTCAGGTTGGAAGGAACCTCAGAGCTCATCTGCTCCAACCTCCCCACCATGGTAGGGACACCTCAAATAGACTTGGCTGCTCAAGGCCTCATCCAACCTGGCCTTGAACTCCATCAGGGAGGAAGAATCCACAACCTCCCTGTGCAGTCTGTTCCAGTTTCACCATTCTCATACTGAAGAACATCTTTCTAAGCTCCAGTCTAACCCTGCTCTCCCTCAGCTTCAAACCATTCCCCCTTGCCCTGTCTCCAGACAACCTCATGAAAAGTCCCTCTGCAGCCTTCCTGTAGGCTCCCTTCAGGTATTGGAAGGCAGTTCTAAGGGCCCCCTGGAGTCTTCTCCAGGCTGAATAGTTCCAGCTCACTCACCCTGCCCTTACAGGAGAGGTGCTCCAGCCCTCGGGTCATCTTTGTGGCCTCCTCTGGACTCACTCCATCACCTGTGTCCTTCCTATGCTGGGGACACAGTATTGGAGGTGGGGTCTCACCAGAGCACAGAAAAGGAAATCATCACTAATGTCCAAGTATTTTGGAGTGAGAGAGAGGAGTGTGCCAGGTTAAACATCTTAAAGCAAGCACAGCTTGGGAGGAGTTCTCCCATTTGTCTGGTGGGAGACACTCGAAGGCCTTGCTTTAAGAATCCCAGGTAGGAACTATTTAGGCAAAAAAACCCCAAAGTTAAATCTTCTGTACCATTTGGTTTGTGCTTTATCATGAGCTCATGTGGGAGAGTTGTTAGGAGCTGCACTGGTGTACCCATCACTCTTCCAAGACATCACATGGACTTGTTGTCATTGTCTGGAGAAAAATGCTGGCTGCAACTCTTCACTGCAGTCCTTTGGTGGAGCGAAATCTGCTTCCCTTGGGCTGTGCTCTGGTCCCAGCAGGACCAGATAAATACAGTGCACAGAGTCAGAGAATGCTTTGGGTTGGAAGGGACCCCCAAGGACCATCCAGTTCTAGCCCTCTGCCATGGGCAGGGACACCTCCCTCCAGCCCATATTGCTCAAGGCCTCATCCAACCTGACCTTGGAACACCTCCAGGGAGGGGACAGCCACAGCCTCCCTGGGCAAACTGTTCCAGTGTCTCACCACCCTGTCTGGAAGGAATTTCTTCTTAATCTCCAGTCTCAATCTAGATTAAAGAGTTTGAAAGGGAAATACTAGTATTGGTTGCACAGATCAGTCTTGGAACAGGAAATTCCAGGGATGTGAAGCTGGAAACATCTTGTGGGTCAGTTGTAACTTACACGGACAACAAGGACTAGGAGTGGTGGTGGCATCTTCCTTATGGACCTGCATTCATTTCCTGGCAGGTTAACTGCCTTATGGCCACAGTTTGCACTCTGGGGGAGTGAGAAGAGCAGCTTAAAAACTGTGCAGAGGCTGCAGCCTGACTCACAGTTTGTGTTTTGTTCCTGCAGAATAGAAGGACTTGAATTCCTCGATGAGAAGGAGCTATTTGAGCAACTCATGCAGCACTACTGCATCTGCTGGGCTTCCAAGGACAGCAGCAATCTGGGTAAGGTTCTCCAATGTGTCTTGGAATTGTGCCAGGGGAGATTTAGGTTGGAGATGAGGCAGTATTTCTGTCCTGTAGGGGAGGTCAGGCATTGGAACAGGCTGCCCACGGAAGCGGTGGAGTCACCATCCCTGGAGGTGTTTGAGACCTGTGGAACCCTGCAACAGGTTGCCCTGGGAGGCAGTTTAGGCTCAATCCCTGGAGATCTTCAAGGTGATGAGGCTGGACAAGGCTGTGAGCAGCCTGCTCTAGTGGAGGATGTCACTGCTGGCTGCAGGGAGTTGAACTGGATGAGCTGTGGAGGACCCTTCCAACCTAACCCATTCTGTGATGTGGGACGTGGTTTAGTGGCCATGGTGGTGTTGGGTTAACAGTTGGACCTGATGATCTTGGAGGTCTTTTCCAACCCAACCAATACTGTGATTCTACGATCTAGGAGGTGAACCTCACCTTGAAACCTTGTGTGGAAAGGCTGAGCCTTGTCCACAGCAGCTGTCTGACAAAGTTATGGTGTCATAGCAGTGGGGTCTGCTGCTCTCTCACCACCTCCCAGGTAGTGCCTTGTGGCTGTTTCTCCTGGAGGGGTTTGTGTAGGCATCTAACTGCCCAACAGGAAGTTTGTCCAGTACAAGGGAGTTAAAATTTCTGCTGAAAGATGCCGTATGGGTTACTTTAAATAACTTCCTGCCTTCTACTATCACTGCTAATTGAAAGGTTTACAAATCACATGCATGTGAAATGCCATATGGGCACACAGGAGATAGAAGCACAGTGTCCTGACAACACAAAAATAAACCCCTCTTACTTAGCCCAGCCTTCTTCTGCTCTGTCCCCATTTACATCCATCTGAGGCTTCAGTTTTCCACTCTGCTTTCTCCTTGGGGGGGAGAAGAAAAAATTCTCTCTGAACTCTACTCTTTGAAATGCTCCTTTTATTCTTTCTAAAGTCTTTCCTAGAGTGGAATCTCTTTGAAACAATGCTCTGTGAAGCATTCTCTACCTCGTTGCTGCTTAGGAAGTAGTGGAATGCAAAGAGTTGTGGTTTGGGTGCAGGATGGGTGTTTGTAGCCTTTTTCTGTCCAAATGAGGAAGCCTGCTCCTGCAGATACACTGTAGCTCCGCTTGCTTTGCACCTTCAGGGACCAGCCTCTCCAGAACACTTTTTTCCTACCAGTCTCTGTCTTTCTCCCCTCCTTCTCTGTTCTTTCCTTGCTCCTGGCAGGGTAGCACTCAAGTACAAAATGTATTTGCTGTTCTTTAGCAAATGTGGCTAGGTGTGGTCTCTGCTGAAGCTGTGCAGCCAGAGTAGATACACCTGGTGAAACTTAGCTCTTCAGTACCCTGCTGTGACAGAGATCCCACAGTCCCAGCGTAGTGGGGATGGAAGGGACCTTTGGAGATCACCCAGTCCAATCTCCTTGCTCAGGCAGGCACCCACAGCAGCTTGCCCAGGATCACAATGGCCAGGTGAGGTTGGAATCTCTCCAGAGAAGAAGACTCTCTGGGCAGCCTGCTCCAGAGCTCTGCACCCTCACACCGAAGAAATTTCTCTTCATGTTGAGGTGGAACCTCCTGGGTTTCAGCTTATGTCTGTTATTCCTTGTCCTATTACTGCTGCTGGCTTGTGGTGTCTGCAGATCCCAATTCTACAGCTGTGACAGTTTGGAGCAGCAGAAATACACTTTTGGATTTGATTTCTTGGGGCTGAAAATTGCTGGCTGTAACCCAGAACTGATTTATAGAAGAGCTAAGGTGAAAATGTTCCCCTGTTGCCAGCAGCTGCTGTTCCTGGGATCTCCAGTGTTGTTCTTTGCTGTGACCAGAGAAGCATTTGGGACAATTTGGGTACTGAGGCTGAGCTATGCAACGTCTCTTAGAAGTGAAACAAATCTCAAAGGAGATAATCAATGCTATGCCTTCATCTAAAGCAGCTTTCTCTATCCCATGTGAATTTACTGCTCTCACTATTGGTGTTCTCTGCAGCCCTCTCTTTGTCATTTCAGAGGCAAACCCTTAGGTGCAGCAGCAGCAGCAGCCTCTGTGCTGTTCCTTCTGCCAGAAGTAACTTCAGCTCTCCTCCAGATTGGCTTATTTAAAATAATTCCTTCTCTGGAGACTTTCAAAACCCACCTGGATGTGTTCTGTGTGGCCTGCCCTAGGTGATCCTGCTGTGGCAGGGATGCTTGGACTCCTATGGTCTTCAGCAGTTCCTGCTAGCCCTTTGCATTCTGTAATACTGTGAATTGATGATCACAATCAAACAAAAAGTTAAAAGAAGATCAACCTCTTTCCCCTTTTCTTCTCACCCAATCCTTTACATTTAAGTTTAAATAACAAATAGCTCTCAAAGCCACCTTCTTCCTGCCTCTTAACTGTCCTCTCAGCAGTGGGGTGCAGATGGTACCAAAATAACATGTTTTGTTTCTCTTCCCCATCCCTTTTCCCTGTCAAACAGGTCTTGCAGACATCACATTCTGAGGAGTGTGCTGGAGGTGAAATCCTGGGGCCAGAAACCTTCTGCCTGAGCCAGGATCACAGCGATGGGACTTTGCATGTGCCAATCTCAGCCTGTGCATCTGGTTGAGCAGTGCCAGCTCAGGACACGATGGGATGCTGCTGATGTCGACTCTTCTGGTGGCTTTTGGTATTTCAGTGACCCTTTCTTTTGCCCATTGTGAGCAGCTGGCACAAGGCAGGTGTCCAGATACACAATGATGGACTTGGCTGAGGTGTCAGTAACTCCTGATCAGAAGCTTGCCTGCCTTAGTTTAAAACTAAGAGTAAAGTTCTTGACTTGTCTGATTTCCCTCTGTTGTCTCCTTGTGGATGTGTAAAATGTCTTTGTGGCAGGAAGCTGGGGAGCTGCACTTCTGGGGTGTCCCTGCACTGTGCACAGCTGATTGTGAAGGTTAAACTTTGTTCATCCCCAGGTCAGGTTTCATTTCTGTTGACTGTCACCACCTTGGCTTTCTCCAGGCTTTACTGTTGGTACCAGGCTATCACTGTACCAAGTGTGTCCTTGTTGGGAAGGGAGGAGGGGGAGCAATGTTGAGTCAGGTAAAAGAACTGAAGGATTCTGAAGTGGACTTCAGTGAACTGGGGAGGGCTTAGCTTGGCAGGTCAGCACTGGGATGCTGAAGGTAAGAGGAAAATTAACCTCAATTTGCACTGCTTCTGGTAGGATCTTTACACCAGTTTCTCAGTTTTCTTTCTTTCCCCTTAAAAAAAACACCCAATGGAAGTCCTTTCTCTGGTGTTTGGAACTGAATCTTGCAACCTTCCTATCAGAAAAATAATAAATGTTTATTAGTATTTATAACTGGCCTGTGTCTCACTCATTCAGAATTACCTCTTCAGAGCTGCTTCAGTGACCACATTTTCATTTCCTTCTCAGTGAGATTTTTTTTGCAGCAGTCACAAGCTTGCAAACCAGAAGGCCAACGGAGAGAGGTGATTCTGCCCCTCTGTTCTGCTCTGCTGAGACCTCACCTGCAGTGCTGTGTCCAGCTCTGGAGCCCTCAACTCAGGAAGGACATGGACCTGATGGAACAGGTCCAGAGTAGGGCACAAAGATGATCAGAGAGCTGGAGCACCTCTGCTGTGGAAACAGGCTGAGGGAGCTGGGATTGTTCCGCCTGGAGAAGAGAAGGCCCCAGGCAGACCTCAGAGCAGCCTACCAGTACCTGAAGGGAGCTACAAGAAGGCTGCTGAGGGACTGTTTGCAAAAGCAGTGACAGAATGAGGGACAATGGTTTGAAATGAGGCAAGAACAGATTTAGATCGGATGTGATGAACAAGTTCTGCCCAGGGAGGCAGTTGAGGCCACATCCCTGGAGCTCATCAAGGTGAGGCTGGACAAGGCTCTGAGCAACCTGCTCTAGTGGAGGATGTCCCTGCTGACTGCAGGGCATTAGACTGATGCCCTTTGGAGATCCCTTCCAACCCATTCTATGATAAGCAATCATTTCCCTCTCTGACTTTCTGTGCTGTAAGTACACCTGGCTTTAGGAGTGGTTAACATGGGCTAGGACTGGAGATGGAGGGAAGGAATTTACTGTGATATCAGAACAAAGCAAAACAGTTCTTAGAAGTGATTTCAGTCATCACTTCAGAGGAACAGAAGCAATAAAAAGCAATGACCTTCCCTTGCCTTCCTGCCTCTCCATCACTGAGTTTAGTCACTGGTCGCCACAAGCCACCCACAGTTAAGATTCTGTTGAGCTAATTTCCTAAACTGGGCACAGAAATGCAGGATTTGGTTAGCTCTCTGCTCAGTCTTTGCAGAGTGTCCACAGAAATCCTTTGCCCCCAAAGGGAAGGGCTGGGCTCTGTGTGGAAGGAACTTCCAACCTTTGCTTCCTAGATAAGAACATCAATGGTATGCTCGTGCCTGCACGTTTGAGATGCTTGGGCTGATATGGGCCCCACTTCTATTAACAGCAGCTCTAGGGGAAAGGACCTGGGAGTTCTGGTGGACCACAGGATGCCCATGAGCCAGCGTTGTGTCCTCGTGGCTGAGAAGTCCAATGGCATCGTGGGGTGCATCAAGAAGAGTGTAGCCAGCACTACCTCAAGGGAGGTTCTCTCTGCTCTGGAGAGGCCACATCTGGACTACTGCGTCCAGCTCTAGGCTGCCCAGTTCAAGGATGGTCCCCATCCCTGGAGAGATTGAAAGGATGTGGAGATGTGTGCTGAGGGCATGGCTTAGCAGCAGGCTTGGTAGTGTTGAGTTAATGGTTGGACTTGTTGGTCTTAGATCTTTTCCAGCCTAAATGATTCCATGAAATGTTTTACTTCTTCTGCCTTCAGAGTGAGCTGAGGCACTCAGGGAAGGTGGCTGACCTAGTACCAGCTGGTCCTGTGTTTGAGACTCCTTTTGCTTCAGGTGGGCTGGAAATAATGTCTCTGGATGTTTTTTTTAATCAGGACTGCTGGTGGGGTTTGAGAGCAGGTTTCTCCCTGCCCTATCCTCACAGCCTGCATGAACTCTATTGCAGAAGTGTTCCCATCCTCTGGAAACAAACCACCTTCAATCCACATCCCTCTGGGGGAGCCTGTTTGAACAAAGAGTAGTGGGGACTGAGTTGGATCTCACCTCCCAGTCTCATCATGGACCTGGTTGTCCTTGGATCTCTAAGCTCTCAGGTTTGTCATTCCAGGCAGTACAGTGCCCAGCTCCTCCTCGCTTGTGTGTTCACATGGATGCAGTTTTAACCCCCAGGGTTTATGGAGTAAGAACTTATTAATGGATGACTAAATTCTCAGTACTGGAGACTCCCTGGTACGACTTTAACATCATATCTGATTCCACCTGCAGTGCTCTTTGATATTCTGCTCCTTGATCTCTGTCTGTAAACACCTCTGATCTGATCTGCTGGTGTTAGCATTGCCTGTGCTGCCTGCTGCACAGGGCTGAGAGGTGGTGTCCACACTCAAACACCTTCTTGGACTTAACCTGCCCAGAGGCTCTGAAAGAGCTGAGTCAAAGGTGCTGTGGTGTGAAGATGGGAGAAAGGAGACAATGTGCAGTGTCACAGAGCTGCTTAGAGCTACCTCTGGCAGGTTTCCTGACAGTTCATAGCTCTGTTAGTGAGCATCAGAGATTGTAAACACAACAACCCCCCCCCAAAGCCCTCAAGAAACACCTTCTGCACTGCAGGAGGCCCCCTATGCAGTGACTCATGCCTCCTCTGTGGCAACCAGACAGCCCTGCCAATCTCCTCTGAATAAAACCAGGAGCAGAACAGCCCCACCTCTACTAGCAACTTCATTTTGGCAAGAGCCCCCCTGAAGAGCATGTTCTTGGGAGCCCAGCTGAGGTCCTACCTGCTCTGAAACAAACAAATCTCTTCTCTTTGAACTGGTCAACAACCAAGATGCAACCACTGAGCTGTTGCATTTTTCATATGCAGGGGCTTTGAAAACATCTCACTCCAGGAGATGGTCCTGTGCTGGTCCTCTGCTCTGCCAGTCAGGCTTTTTTTATCATCTTCTTTGTCACAGTTTAATCCTCTCTGTGCTTGGAAATTATGTCTGCTAGCATGAGACAGATCTTGGTGGAATTTCTGCTCATCAGTTTCTATTTTAGATCCTTTTATAATCTGTTCATCTGAAAAGAATGTGGTAGAGGAGCAGAGCTGGTACAGGGGGATGAGAGTCATGATGGAGAGACGAGACATAGGAAGACCTTTCAGCAGCCTGCCAGAACCTAAGGAAGGTTCACAGGGAGGCTGGAAAAGGACTTTCTACAAGAGAATGTAGTGATAGGACAAGGGGTGGTGGTTTCAGCCCCGAAGAGAGCAGATTTAGATCAGATGCAAGGAACAGATTCTTCACTGGGAGGGTGGTGAGATGCTGTTAGAGAGGTGAAACGTGCCCCATGTCTGGACACATTGCAGCTCAGGGCCTGTGAGCAACCTGCTCTAGTTGCAGATGTCTCTGCTAACTGCAGGGGGCTTGGACTGGGTAAGCTTTAAAGGTCCCTTCCAGCCCATCCCAGTCTGGCATTCTGCCTGCCCTGTCCTCTTCCTCTAGGTGACTGATTCCCATCTGCAGCTGTTCAGCTGCCAGCATCCATCTCGGAGGAGGGGAGTCAGTCTTGCAAGAGCTCTTCAAGACTCTTTTAGCTCAGCTCCCAACTGTGGTGAAGAAAAATAGGTCACCTTGTGCTTCAGGGGTGCAGGGGATCAAAGGCACGGGTGATACCTCGGGAGCTGGGGGGAGAGGCCAGGTGGGAGCAGCCCAGCTCCCACGCCTAACAAAAGCAAACACATCTGCCACCTCTGCAGGCAGTGTTTGGGCTGGGAGAGTGCCTGCTGCTGCCCAAACAGCTCTGCCAAGCTGGGGAAGGCTGAGAAACAGCAGAAGTGGCTTTTGCCACAGTGTGACTGTCTCAGCAGTTTCCCTTGGGCTGCATGGTCAATCTCTGCCTCTCTTCTGCTCCCGGCTCAGCCTTGCCTGGCTGACTGCAGCTGACAGCACAACGAAATTTATCACAGGCTGGTTTAGGTAGGAAAGGACCTTCAAGGTCGTCTAGTCCAACACCCCTGTAGTCAGCATCTGCAACTGGAGCCCCATACAACCTGACCTGGAATGGTTCCAGGGATGTGGAACCATTCCACCACCTCTCTGAGCAGCCTGGGGCAGCATCTCACCACCCTCCCAGTGAAGAATTTCTCTCTTACATCTGATCTAAATCTGCCCTCTTCCCCTTTGAAGCCTTCAGCCCTTATCCTATCATGACATCTCTGCCTCTCTTCTGCTCCCAGCCCAGCCTTGCCTGGCTGAGTGGGACTGACAGCACAACACAATCATCTCTGGTTTGTTTAAAAGGGGAAAAAAAAGAAAATCCTTTAATCCTGGGTGAGCCACAAGGCAAAATTCTCCTGCTTTGACCCAACTAGCAGCTCTGGTGCCCCTCTGCAACCTCCTGCCCTGCTGGCAGTGCCTCTGACACTGAAAGGGCTTTTCCTGTCCCTGCTTCTAGGAGCTGATGTCTGTGCTGCACTCACTGCCCGCAGTTCTTGGTGCTGCCTGAAGATCCTCAGAACCCGCAGGAAGGCTGGGGAGGGGCAGTGTGGAAGGGCCTGAGGTGACAGAACAAGGGGCAACGGTTTGAAACTGGAGCAGGGCAAACCTAGGCTGGACATCAGGAGGAAGTTCTGCACAATGAGAGTGGTGAGACAGTGGAACAGGCTGCCCAGGGGTGAGGTTGAGGCCCCATCCCTGAAGACATTCCAGATCAGGCTTGCTGTGTCCCTGCTGCCTGCAGGGGGCTTGGACAAGATGAGCTTTGAGGGTCCCTTCCAACCCAATGCAGTCTATGACTCTGTGAAGCAGCCCTGGGTGGTGCCCACCCCGAGATGAGGACCCAAGGCTGTTCTCTGGCACTGGGACATCTCCTGTCAGCCCCGAATTTAGCTCCAGGCTTCCTGTCACAGCCAGAGCTGGGTCATTTTGCTGAGGATCACCTGAAAGTACTTGAACCACTTTCCTCTTTCCCTCTGCATCTAGTTTCTGTGTCTCTGAATGTGACAACAGCAGGAGGTTTGATGTCATCAATAGGAAAAGTTCTGCAAGCCTCCTGTGGTGAGGAGCCTCTGATGTTCTTCCTCCCTGTGTTGCTAATGGGCTGTGGAGCACCTGAAAAGCTGAGGAGGTTTAGGTTGGATGTGAGGAAAAAAATTCTTTGCAGCAGGAGTGGTCAGGCACTGGAACAGGCTGCTCAGGGAGGTGGTGGAGTTCCCATCCCTGGAGGGGTTCAAGAAACCTGGGGCCATGGTTTAGTGGCCATGGTGGCGTTGGGTTGGTGGCTGGACTGAATGATCTTAGAGGTCTCTTCCAACCCAAACAATGATTCTGCCAAGGAATGTGGGTAGCAGGAAGGGGCAGCCAGAGGAGCTGCTTCTGGTCAGAGCTGCTGGTCTGGGTGCTGGCAGTCCTCCTTGATCTCCCAGTGCCAGTGGCTGGGAGGCTTTTGCTGGAGCAGGATGCTGAGCCCAGTTGTCATGGCAAACCCAGAGAGCTGGAGCACGTGGGCCCTGCCTGCCTTTGAGGTGTCTGTCACCAATTGTTCCTGACAGGTACAAGAAAATCCTCATATCTGCTCCACGCTGAGTCCTGAGGGTTCAACCTCTCTCTGTCCAAGCTTCAGCCACCACTTAGGAGATTACACTTTGCTGTGCCTGTGTTCCACCCGTCTTGAGCATCTTAAAAGGTGGGTAAGAGAAGCCTCCTCCTAGAGAATTAAATTGAGTTCCTTGCAGGGATTATCCAGCTCTGGGGAGGCAGTGAAAGGCAGCTGTCAGCTCAGCACGGGGTGTTTCCAGCTCCTCTGCAGTCACCAGGTCCTCATTCGGTGCTTACAGGGTTTGTCAGGTCTCTGTGCTGCAGGAGCATGGGGAAAGGAGGGGCACTTCCAGAGGGAAATGGCCTCAGGTTGCACCAGGGGAGGCTTAGGTTTGATGTTGTAAGAAACTCCTTCACTGCAAGGGTTCTCAAACGCTGGAACAGGCTGCCTAGGGAGTGGTTGAATCCCCACCTCTGAGGTTGTTTCAAAGAGGCAGAGAAGTGGTGCTGAGGGCCATGGCTTAGCACCAGCTCCTTCAGAGTTAGGGAATGTTGGTCTGAATGATCTTGAAGGGATTTTCCAAGCAAAATGATTCCATGAAACATGGATGTTGAGGATGGAACGTTTCAGAGGTTGGCCTCAGAGGACACTTGTCAGGTGAGTGCAGGACAGGTGCCCACACGTGTGCTGTGTGGAAGCAGGAGCATCCCTCTCCTCTTCAGGAGCTTGCTGGATTTGAATATGAAATAGCAGCATTAAGGGCTGAGTGTGGCTTCATCCCACTGCTGCTTTTCCCTTCTCAAAACCCAGTCTGTGCATGCAGAGCTGACCCAAATCTGTCCCTGTTTTCCAACAGACAAGGCTTAAGCCTGCCTGAAGAACCCTTGGAAATTTCCATCTGCTCTCCAGCGTCCCAGTAGCAGTTGGGAGGAAGCCTCTGATGCAACGTGGGGTCTATAAATGGGCAGAGGTCACCTAACCTGCAGGAGCTGCAAAGAATTCTGCAGCTTCTCATTCAGTACCATGAGGTAATCATCAAGGCTGTCAGTCCCCAAGGCAAACGCTGTAAAGATAAGGCAGTGTCAAAGGAGTTGCATTTGCCTTCTTTATGGCCTTCTGAAAGAGCTGACCATGGGTACTGGGTCTTTCCTCACAGCAGCACCAAAATACCTTCTGCATAACTGCTATAGATGAGTGGCTGGAAATCTGGGCTATAAAATGTACCAACACTGCTCCAACAGAGAATCCATGGAACTCCAGCATGGTGGGGATGAAAAGGACCTCTAGAAATCACCCAGTCCAACTCCTCCTTCTCAAGCAGGGGCCCCCACAGCAGCTTGCCCAGGATCACAACAGCCAGGTGGGTTTGGAAGCTCTCCAGACAAGGAGACTCCATAACCTCTCTGGGCAGCCTGCTCCAGGCCTCCAGCACCCTCACACCAAACAAGTTTGTCCTTCTGTTTGGATGGAGCTCCTGGGTTCTGGTTTGTGCCTGGTGACCCTTCTCCTGTCACTGGGTATCACTGACAAGAGTCTGGCCCCATCCTCTTGCCCTCCAGCCTTTAGCTCTTGCTGAGCATTGGTCAGATCCTCTCTGGGGCTGCTCTTCTCCAGGCTCAGCAGCCCCAGGGCTCTCAGCCTTTCCTCCTCACAGAGATGCTCCAGGTCTCTCAGCTGCTTTGTAGCCTCTGCTGAACTCTCTCCAGTGAGTTCTCCCTTCTCTTCTTGAACTGGAGTGCCCAGAACTGGAGCCATGACCTCACTAGGGCAGAGCAGAGCAGAACAGGAGGAGAACCTCATTGGACCTGCTGGCCACACTCTTCCTCATGCCCCCCAGACATTCACATTCACTCAAGTCCTACACTGAAGCATCGTTAAACTCTACTGGCACTTGAGGAAGTCCTTCAGAGTCCAGTTAACTCCTTGGCTGGGTCTGGGGGCTGGGGGTGGGATAGTTCACTCTTTTCCACTGAAAGGCTGCAGATCTGCAGGCAGAAGTGGAGTCATCCCTGGCTGGATGAAGCCAGGGACTTCTGGCTTGTCTGTCCATGGAGGTGGAGATGGGAAGTGCTGTCTCTGGTTCCTAAAAAGGATCTCTGGAAGCTGCTGCTTGCCACCATTTCCTGTTCCAGTTGACACAGTTGCTGTTGTCACTTATTTAATGAATGAGTGCAAGCACAAACAAGGACAAAAATAAGTGGCTGCTAATAGGAACAGATTTCTCTGTTCCCATTCCCAAATCTTTCCCCACCAGCAGAGTTTTCCTCAAGCTTGTTGGGCAAACCTTGGTGCCAAAAATTTCATCTCATCCCTGAGGGGCCAGGGGTGCTGAGAGCAGGGCGGGTTTCTTCACCTCATGCTGGTGTCTGTGAAGAACAGGCAGGTGCTGGAGAAGCCTCAGAGGAGTGTTGGATTGAATGGGTTGAAGCTCAAGGAAGAGAGATTTGGACTGGAGATGAGGAAGAAGTTGTTGACAGTGAGAGTCCAGAGACACTGGAACAGGTTGCCCGGGGAGGTCTTGGATGCTCCCTCCCTGGAGGTGTTGAAGGAGAGGCTCAATGAGGCCTTGAGCAATCTGGGCTAGTGGGAGGTGTCCCTACCCATGGCAGTGGATTGGAACTGGATCCCTTCCATCTCAGCCCATTCTGTGAACCTATGAGGCGAAGCTGGAACTGGGTCTGCAGCAGTCGTTTAGGAGGTGTTAGGAGACTGTGTTCTGCTCAGGAGCTGTTAGTGCAGGGAAGCCACAGCTCAGGGCAAGCAGAAGTGAAATCCAGCACCACCTCTGCCACTTCCTGAGGATAAATATAGGTCATGTACATTGCTGCTGTAAACCTTTTCAAGGCCAGCTTGGATAAGGCTTGGAGTAACCTGGTCTAGTGGAAGAGGGGTTGGAAGTAGATGATCTTTAAGGTCCCTTCCAACCCAAACCATTCTACGACTTCATTGCAGAGTCCAGGCAGCCACAAGCATGCTGAGATGATGCTGTTCCCTTCAGTCCTTGCTAGACCACTCAGTCTGCAGTTCCTTGCTTGGGCCATGTTCATCTTGCCGCAGTGTGACTTCTGGTCTCGTTGGACAAGCCTGTGTGCCCTTGTCTTGACGCTGCTCTGGCACTTTTCAGTGCAGCACAGCTGAAAAGTGGAGATAGTTCCTTGTTGGCCACTTTGTGTGCCTACCTGTCCTCTTACACTGCAGCAATGAGGTCTCCCTTCAGCCTTCTCTTCTCCAGGCTGAACCACCTCAGGTACCTCAGCAGCGTCCCTGCTCCAAGCGCATGGTAACGGTGCCTGGAAGGGGCTGGTTTGCTGCCTCTGGCTCCTGGGGCTGGTTCATGCTGCTGGTGTTTTGGGGCAGCTCAGCCACCTAGAGCACTGCTACCATGCCAGCATTGTTTGGAGATGCTGGAAAGAGACACCAGATGGAACTTGAGCATCTCACAGGAATCTCTTATCTTAAAGGTCCTGAAATCTGAGGTCCTTTTGCCCCAGTTAAAGTCCCTGCCAGTGAGACCCTCACCGGGTTGTGCTGGGAGGTGGTGGTGATCTCCCTGTTGGAAGCTGGCCCCAGGTGACTGTGCTTGGGGTGATGACAAGATTAACCAGGTCTTTTCCACAGGTCCACAAGGGAATTCAAAGAGGAGCCCCAAAGACCAGCCAACTCCACCACTCACGCTCCATATTCCAGTGATTTCTCTCACCTGGTGCCAAGACCCTTTGTGTGCAGGGAGCAACCTCTCAGGGTGGTAACAAGAGTCGGCAGAGGCTCGCTTAGAAGTTCCTGCCCTGCAATTCTCTTGTAGCCTGACCCTTGTCTGCCATGTGGCCAGCAACAGCCTTCCCTGAGGCAGGCAAGTGGAAATTTCCTTCCCGTCCCCTGTGCCTTGCGAAAACATCATAAAACATCTTCAGCCTTGCTTAGGAGAGGTAAAAGAGAGGAATAATCTGGGAGCCCCAATCCTTAATCAGCCACCACAAACATGGGAGGCTGCAGGAGATTGCTCAAGGAGGTGAAATGCCACCGAGCTCATCTCCTGAGGGGTCCCCAGCAGGGCAGCAGATGTCATCCTGTAGCCTGTATCGAGCAGAGCCCACGTTTGCATCACCAGGGCTGTTTCTGCTGTGCCCATGGCTGTGTGGCAGTGCCCACCATCCCCTGCCAGGCTGCAGCTTCTGG
The DNA here is from genome assembly GCF_015220805.1 of Pogoniulus pusillus. Lineage (NCBI taxonomy): Eukaryota > Metazoa > Chordata > Aves > Piciformes > Lybiidae > Pogoniulus > Pogoniulus pusillus. The sequence goes on along the minus strand of NC_087276.1, from coordinate 20,101,417 downwards.
GCTGTCCCCACCCTTGCCTGTTGACTGCAGCTCCATGGCTTGAAAGTAGTAATCCCCCGAGGGGTGGGGGGTTGGGGAGGTTTTAAGTGTTTGATCAATGTAAGCTCTCACAGTGCTATGGATCCCTTGGCACCCTCGCAGCAATGCCAGCATGGTGAGGGTTCATTTGTGTTACATCAGTAATGCCCAAAGGGATTTAAAACAGAATCCCATCATGGAGAGATGAGAAGGGACCTCTGAAGATCATCCAGCCCAAGCCCAGCTCACGCAGGGGCACCCACAGCAGCCTGCCCAGGATCACAATGGCCAGGGTTGTTTGGAAGCTCTCCAGAGAAGGAGACTCCACAACCTTTCTGGGCAGCCTGATCCAGGGCTGTCACCCTCACACCGAAGTAGTTTCTCCTCCTGTTCAGCTGGAACCTCCTGGGTTCCAGTTTGTGCCCATTGCCCCTTGTCCTGTCCCTGGACACCACTGACAAGAGTCTGGTCCCATCCTCTTGACCCCAGCCTTTAGCTGTTGATCAGCTTTGAGAGTAATGAAAGGGAGATACAGGCTCTCTACTTTAGGAGCTTTGGGCTGAACTTGGGGTGAGGCTTAGAGGAACTGGCTCTGGCTGTGTGTCCAGCAGGCTCCCTCCCTTCCTCGAGGGAAATCTGTCACTTCAGCAGCTCTTTTGGGTCTGGTAGAAGAGCTTTGGTGAGGGGTAAGGCTGCCCTCTGTAGAGGTTCTAACCCCACCTGGCCACTGTGATGCTGGGCAAGTGGGTGCCCACTGCTGTGGGTACCCCTGCTTGAGCAAAGGGGTTGGACTGGATGATCTTCAGAGGTCCCTTCTCATCTCTCCATGGTGGAATTCTGTTTGAAATCCCTTTGGGCATTACTGGTGTAACACAAATGAAACCCCAGGTATTTGCCATGCCCCAGAGTACCAACACCTAGCAGGTTTTGGAGGAGCTGTCTGCCCTCCACACCTGACTCTGGATGGACCCTGCTCGAAGCACTGGAGCAGGCTGCCCAGGCAGGTGGTGAAGCCACCATCCCTGGAGGTGTTAAGGAAATGTGTGACTATGGCACTTAGGGACATGGTTTAATGGCCAGGGTGGCATTGGGTTGATGGTTGGACTCCATGATCTTAGAGGTCTCTTCCAACCTCAATTCTATGCTCCTAAGTGCTGGGCTGGCTCCCAGGGGCTTCATTTTGCCTCCTGCTTTGTCAGCACCGTGCCCCTGGACACCCTTTCCTGGGGTACAGCCTTCATCCATGCTCCTCCTGCATCCTCTTTGGGGCTTCCAGTCACATCCTGTGTGAGGGGCTCTGGTTTCTGATACCCCTTGGGCTTGGACCTCACTGTAGAGAGCTGAGCTTTGCCCAGGGCTGTTTTTTCCCAAGGGTTATTTTCCCTCCACAGAGCTCTGTGAGCCATTCCCCAGGGCACTGCTGGCTTTGTGCATGCCCCATGCCCACAATGCTGTGGTCCTTGGCATCTGCCATCTCTTGACAGCACAGGCAGGTAAAAGCTGCTTCTCAAAGTGGATGAGCTGGACTTTGCACAGGTGCTGGCACTGCAGGCACCTCCAGGACAGGAATTATATTCCCAAATCTTGGCAGAAACCCCCTAAACAACTGCAGCAGCAACAAAAAAATCACAAGGGAGAAAAAACAAACCCAAAGCCTTGAAGCAAGGAGTGGTGGAGATAAAGAGCTTTTATATTCCTGGGGCTGGCCCACTGGCTTTTATTGCCCCTTCTTTTTTTTTCTCTCCTGATCCATTTGTGGAGCCTCCCCTCCACTGCCCTCTCATACAGCTTAAGAGGAGCCTGGCAGCCTTTCAGCAGCACAAGGAGGCTACTCCTTAAGGGGTCTTGCATCTCCACTGAGACCCCTCCAAGACCTAAACCTCCATCTCCAGCTTCTCCTTGGTGGTGACTGTGGGAGCAGCTGCCACCAGAACTCTTCCTGCTTCTTTCTGTCCTCATTCATGGCCACTGGTGAGTGTGGTCACCCTGTGAAGGAGATGATGGTGATGGAGATGCAGACCAAGCCCTCACGGCCTCACTGGTACGAGCTCTACCTGCAGCCCTGTGTGGCCGAGCTGCTGGGCACTGCGCTCTTCGTCTTCATCGGCTGCCTCGCTGTGCTCAAGGATTCAGAGGACACAGGGACGCTGCAGCCTGCCCTGGCCCATGGGCTGGCACTGGGCCCCATCATAACCATCATGGAAGGCATCAGGTAAGGAGGGGTAGGCACCTCCTCTGCCCCCTTAGCGGGGTGGCACTGTCCCTGCTGCAGCACCCACCTGGTTCCCATGCTAAGCAGGGTGGCACTGTCCCCCCTGCAGCACCCACCTGGTTTCCATGCTAAGCAGGGTGGCACTGTCCCCCCTGCAGCACCCACCTGGTTTCCATGCTAAGCAGGGTGGCACTGTCCCTGCTGCAGCACCCACCTGGTTTCCATGCTAAGCAGGGTGGCACTGTCCCCCCTGCAGCACCCACCTGGTTTCTATGCTAAGCAGGGTGGCACTGTCCCTGCTGCAGCACCCACCTGGTTTCTATGCTAAGCAGGGTGGCACTGTCCCCGCTGCAGCACCCACCTGGTTTCTATGCTAAGCAGGGTGGCACTGTCCCCGCTGCAGCACCCACCTGGTTCCCATGCTAAGCAGGGTGGCACTGTCCCTGCTGCAGCACCCACCTGGTTCCCATGCTAAGCAGGAACCAGGACAATGGAGACTTTCTTTTGACAAGGAGTCCTATGGAGAAGAAAAGGGGTGGTGGGGACAAGCTACTGCTGGGGAGATTCCCATTGGAATCTGTAAGGAAATGTTTCCCCATGAGAGCAGTCAGGCACTGGAATCATCGCCCAAGGGAAGCAGCATAGTCCCCTACATTGGTCAGTTTGAAGACTCAACTTGGCAGGGTGCTGGGCCAGCTCATTTCAACTCCACCATCGCCTAGACAGTTTGGACCAGATGATCCTTGTGATCCTTTCCAAGCTGGCAGTCTGGGATTGATGCTCCTGCCTTTGGGATGTCTCCTGCCCATACATGGGTACCCACAGCCACCCTTCACTGGGATCCAGCCTCTTGATTAGCAGTGTGGCTGCACAGGTGGTGGTGGTCACCTGGAAGACGTTGGCTTGAGCAGGACTTCACTTGCCTTTTGAGTGCAGCAGTTTAATTTTAGCCCCTGGTAACAAAATTGGTCACAGCTGAGGCAGGCTCCTCGCTGTGGAACGCTCAGGTGTCAGCATTTAAAGGATGTCAGAAGGGAACAGCCTGCCCCAGGGATGCTGCTTCCTTGGGTGTTTGCAGCTGAAAACTGTGAACTCCTTTTGCAAATGGCTTCAATTCCTCAAAAGCAACCTTTAGACAAACCTGCTCCATCCAAAAGCTGTTGTTTGCCACAGGGATTTTGTCCTGAAGGCAGCAGCTGGAACAGTCCCTGTGGGGTTCTGTTGCCTTCTCTCTGGTGGGACTCAGCCCAGGGTTGGGGTGGCTCTGGGCTGGGAAAAAAACCTCCCCTGGCCAGGGAGGGGAGCTTGGGCTCAGAGCAAAAGTGACTGATGATTTAAACAGTGGCTGATTAGGAGGGAGAAGCCTGAGGGTGAGGTTTGTGAGGTGCGTGTGCCAGAGGACATGAGCTGGATGCCCACTGCACCCCAAAGCCCACGGTGCAGGGAAGCCATGGAAAGAGGGAGCAGCATGGGGAGGGCTCTGTGGCGAGGCAGTGCAGAGGTGTCCCGTGGGTCCCCTGCTAGCTGTGAAGCTAGAAGGAGCTGGCTCAGGTGCCTGGCCTAAAGTAAGGCTTTAGGGATTTGTCGTGACAGGACAAGGGGCAGTGGTTTGAAACGGGGAGCAGGGCAAATTTATGTTGGACATGAGGAGAAAGTTGTGCACAATGAGAGTGGTGAGACACTGGCACAGGCTGCCCAGGGCTGTGGCTGAGGCCCCATTCCTGGAAACAATAAAAATCAGGCTCTGTGCATCCCTGGGCAGCCTGCTGCAGTTAGAGGTGTCCCTGCTGCCTGCAGGGAGGCTGGATGAGATGAGCTTTGAGGGTCTCTTCCAACCTGCTGCAGTCTGAATTTGTGTCCAGAGAGGACCCAGCTATGGGTGGGAGGTTGCTGGCTGAGTTCTCCAGGTGGGATTTATCTGCAGATAGATCCTTCCTGGCCTCCCATCCATCATGCAGATATCTGCAGGCAGAGCCCCGTCCAGTGAGCCTCCTCAGACAGCTCCTTGCTGCGGTGTTGCTGTGCTGGGTCTTTAATTACAGCTGGAGCAGAGGTAATTACAGCTCCCAGGCACCTGACTCATCGCCTGCCCCAGCAATCCTTACCCGGGCTCCCTGGTTATGAAACTCCTTCATCACTACGTGCCCCATGCTAATCTGTTCCAATTAGCAGCTGTCTGAGCTCCTCTTGCCTGTGAGCTCCGCGGTGAAAGATTTAGGTGAGCAACAGCTCCTGCCAGTCCTTCCCAGAGGTATGCTGGGCAAGCACACAAGGAGACCCTGGTGCCTTCACACCTCTGTGGAGCACGGGCAGATAAAGCCTCCAATTCCAGTTTTCCAGTGCTGCTGGTGTGGATGGGAGGTAGCCTCAGCCCTGTTCAAGAGTGCTTGTCCCCTTCCCTGCCTCCCTGGGAATGTGCCCTGGCCTGGATCTGCAGTGGTGTGCCCAACAGAAGTAGGAAAGTGATTGTCCACCTGGACTCAGTAGTGGTGAGGCTGCACCTTGAATACTGGGGTCAGGTTTGGGTCCCTCACTCCAAGAAGGACATTGAGGGGCTGGAGCTGGTCCAGAGAAGGGCAGTGAAGCTGAGGCAGGGTCTGGAGAACAGGGCTGGTGAGGAGCAGCTGAGGAAGACCTGGGTTGTTTAGTCTGGAGAAAAGGAGGCTGAGGGGAGGACTCATTGCTGCCTACAACTCCCTGACAGGTGATTGGAGCCAGGTGGTGCTTGTTCTCTTCTCCCCCAGTCTCAGGCGAAAGAAGGCGAGGAAATGGCCTGAAATTGTGCCAGGAGAGCTTTAGATTGGAGATGAGGAAACATTTCTTTGCTGCAAGAGTGGTCAGGGATGGGAACAGGCTGTCCAGGAAGGTGGTGGACTCCCCATCACTGGAGCTGTTCAAGGAACAAGGCCACAGCACTTGGGGACATGGTTTAGTGGCCATGGTGGTGTTGGGTTGCTGGTTAGACTGGATGATCCTACCCAAACAATTCTATCACTCTGTGTGTCCTGCCAGCCTGGGCACCAGCTCCACCAGCGCCTCCCTCCCCGTCCCAGGCAGCAGGGTTGGCTGCCACAAGGATCTACCAGGGAGTGACTTTCCTCCTGCAGTAGCTGCTCGAGGCAGCACTGGTGGGCAGGCTGCACTGCTGCCACAGGCACAGCCCATGCTGGGAAGGGAGCCAGTGGTGCAGCCCTCCCTGTGTTAAGGCCTTGGCAGGGCTCGGGTGCACTCCATGTCCTGCAGCACCGCACAATGCCAGGAAAGACCTCTTCTCCCTGCACATCTCCTGGTAGTGCTGTGTGAGCTCCTGAAAGCATCTACAGGGCACTGGAGACTCAGCCCCCAGTCCTGTCCCTCAGACCACCTCAGGGCAGCTCCTGCCCCTCCAGCAGCACCGGAGGAGTTGGTGTCCAGCGTGGAGATGCTGCAGGTTCAAAGCAGTACCTGCAGATACAGAGCCAGATTCTGCTCGTCTGCAGCACCTTCTCATGGCAAAGAGCTGAAAGAGCATTTGTGGCTCCAGCCCCTGGAGCAAAGCCCTTGCTGATGCTCCTCTCTCCTTTGCAGTGGAGGCCACCTCAACCCTGCCGTGTCCCTGGCTTTGTGGCTGGTTGGAGGACTGAACATCACCATGCTCGTTCCTTACTGGCTCTCCCAGCTCTGTGGAGGGGTGATAGGAGCTGGCCTGGCAAAGGTACGGACACCTGGGAAGGCTCTTTAACCAGGGGTAACACATGGGGGAGGGACTCCAGTAGGCTTTGCTTGCCAGCCCCAGCCTGCCTCCCAGCCCTGGGGGCTCCAGCAGCAGCGTGTGATGGGACGGGTGAGGTGGACTTGGTGCATCAAGTGGTCAGGCATTGCAACAGGCTGCCCAGGGAGGTGGTGGAGTTCCCAGCCCTGGAGGGGTTCAAGAAACTTGTGGTCATGGCACTTTGGAACATGGTTTGGTGGGTATGGAGGCATTGGGTAGAAGGTTGGACTTGGTCTTAGGAGGCTTGTGCAACCTGGCTGATTCCATGGCTCTGTGGCTGAGTGGTGGTTTCTCAGCAGATGACACAGCTCAGGGGTTTGTCTGCTACTCAGGGCCAGGGTACCTGATTCCTCCTCCCAGACCTTTCATGGTCTGACTGCAGGACTTGGACACTTCACCCCCACCCCAGGCTCAGGTCTGCACTGCACTCTGGCATCTGGCAAACACATTCTGGATGGCAGCTGCTTCTCCAGAGGTTTGCTCTGGCAGCTAACTCGGCAGAGAGTGAGGCAGGGCACCTCTGCAGCTCCATGCTCACACAAGGTGCCTGCTGCTGCCTCCATGTGCACCTTGGTCAGCTAAGGTCCATTTCTGGTCAGTGCTGCCCATTCCCAGCATCCAGCCACGGGGTTCTCAGTGACATGGGGTGGTTTGGCCACCATGAACCCCTTGGTGGCTGTCTGAGGCTCCTGCTGGCTAGCTGCTTGTCTCAGGAGATGCTGAAGAGCCTTGGTTGATGAGCTGGTGTCTGCCAGAAGCATAGGGCTGGCTTTCAGGAGGAAAGTGATGAGATTATCTACATTTAACCTGCTGCATCGCCCACGCTGGCCTGACAGTGAGGACATATGCCTGGGAAAGGTCACAATATGGAGCCTGGACAGCACAGCTTGGGCTTCCCCCTGTGCAGGCTGTGGTGGAGAAGGAGTCCTACAGGAATTCCACAGGAGGAGCCTTCAGCATCATCACGAGTGATGAGCAGATCCCCTCTGCCCTCACAAACGAGATCGTCGTGACCTTCTTGCTGCTCTTCGTGGTCTGCATGGCAGCCATCAATGGGAAGACCAAGACCCCCCTGGCTCCTGTCTACATCGGCTTCACCATCGCGGCCAACATCCTGGCAGGGTGAGCTCCTGAGCTCCCCCCTACGCCTGTGCCCACCGGCCAGCTGGGGACTTCTGCTGAGCAAGGTCCTCAAGCATGGGGGGCAGGATGGGACCACAGGTTGTGGGGATGGAGCTGGTGCTCAGAGCTTCCTGTGGTGCTGGCTGAGCAGAGCCCAGAGGCAGCTCCTAGCATCCAACATCAGGGCTACACTGCTCCCTCCCCGGCCAGCACTGAGGTTGCTGTATCCTGCACCAGGGAAGAGACAGTGCCTGGGGAGGGGGTGGATGGGGTGGGGTGATGCGATCTGAGCTGAACTGGGGCAAAGATGAGGGCTGGGATGATATGGGATTGGATGAGATGGGATGGGGGTGGGATAGAATGAAGTGACATGGGATGGAAAGAGATGGGATTAGATGAGATGGGAAGTATGACCCACAGCACATCACAGGACCTGCTGGCCAGTGCCACCTAGAAGAGACAAGCACACTGCAGAGGCTGGCAGGTGACCCCACAGGCCACCTGTCATCTCTGGGCAGAGCTGCTGGGTGCAGGAGAAGCAGTTGGCTCATGCCCCACACATGTCTCTGAGCCCCAGCACCTTTCCCAGTCCCCACCATGGGCTGACAAAGCCCAGGGGCTGCACGGGTGGAGTTTGCTGTAGGAAGCCCTAAGCAAGCAGGAGAGGGTCCATCCGGAGCCCTTCCTCACCGTGTGCCACTCCTAACTGCTGGAAGTGCGGGCAGGAGTCTGGCTCAGGCGGCACAGTGGCACCGCGCAGCTAAGGAGCGGGCACAGTGCGGATGCTAATGGGCACTGCCCCCTCTAGTGGGATGCCAGCTCGTGTTCAAACCCTGCACAAACCTTCTGGGCAAATACTTCTTCTGCTGAGGGTTTCTTCCATCTGCAGACACCTGCGTCTCTCCTGCCCCACCTCCACCTGGCACCAAGCCTTTCCTGGTTAAATGCCCAACTCCTGGTGAGTCCCAAAGCAGACTCAGCCTTTCAATTGCCACCCCACGTGGTGGGTTTTCCTTGAGAGCTTAGAGGTGAAAACCAGTGAAACGCAAGCCAAGGAGAGAAGCCATCTCTGACCACACTCCCCTGACTCCTGAGGGTCACTCTGAGAACCACCAAGTCTCACTTTTCAGTTCACACCTCCTTGGGGGTGTTCAAGGCCAGGCTGGATGAGGCAACCTTGTCTAGGAGGAGGTGTCTGGATGGTCTTTAAGGTCCCTTCCAACCTAACCATTCTGTGATCCTTAGGCTGCAGAAGCAAATTGTCCCCGGGCATGCAGCAGCTGTGTCTCTGTTTGAGCCTTGGTGGTCCAGTCTGAGCCCACCTAGAGCAGTTTCAGACCCTAGGAAGGAGCTGTGGAGGGGACACGCTGCTGCTGCTGCTGAGCAGCTCCCTGTCCCAGCAGGGAGGAGGCAGGGGTTGGTGCCATGTCCCATTGTGTCCTTCTTTCAGAGGCAGTGTGTCTGGAGCCTGCATGAATCCTGCCAGAGCGTTTGGGCCTGCGCTGCTTGCAGGCTGCTGGGACTATCACTGGGTTTACTGGGTGGGGCCCCTTGTGGCTGCCCTCCTTGTCGGTGTGACAGTCAGGTAAGTGTGGGGGACCACAGCAGAGCTGTGCTGGATGATCCTCAGCATCCCAGCATGGTGGGCTTGGAAATCTCTCAGTCCAACTCCTTCCACTCAAGCAGGGGCACTCACAGCAGCTTGCCCAGGGTCACAATGTCCAGCTGGGTTTGGAAGCTCTCCAGACAAGGAGACTCCACAACCTCTCTGGGCAGCCTGCTCCAGGCCTCCATCACCCTCACACCAAACAAGTTTTCCCTCTTGCTCTGATGGAACCTTCTGGGTTCTAGTTTGTGCCTAGTGCCCTTTTTCCTATCACTGGGTACCACTGACAAGAGTCTGGCCCCATCCTCTCACTCCCTAGCCTTTAGCTCTTGCAGAGCATTGATCAGATCCCCTCTGGGGCTGCTCCTCTCCAGGCTCAGCAGCCCCAGGGCTCTCAGCCTTTCCTCCTCACAGAGGTGCTCCAGGCCCCTCAGCAGCTTTGTAGCCTCTGCTGAACTCTCTCCAGTAGTTCCCTATCTCTCTTGAACTGTGGAGCTCAGAACTGGACCTAGGACTCCAGCTGTGGCTTGGATGTGACAGAGTAGAGGAGAAGGAGAACCTCCTGCTGAGCACATTCTTCTGGAACTCCCCACCCCGGATGTCTGTGACCAAACCCATGGCTTAGGTTCATCCATTATCTACTTGTAGGTCCAAACCAGACTCAGGCTAGCACTGGGCTGCAGCTGGTACTGGGTTCCTGACTCCAAGTTTCTCTCTCTTTGCCCTCTCCAAAGGCTGCTGATGGGTGACCAGAGCACCCGCCTGATCCTGAAGTGATGCTGGTGGGGACCTGTGGGTGCTGCCACCACTTACGTGCCATGGATGGCTAGTGTGGCTCAGCACAGCCAGCATGAAGCCCCTGCTCCTCTCCTTTCCACCTCCTCTCTGCACCTCCCAGGCAACCCACACTCAGGAGATGTTTTGCCTGGCACTCCAGAGATGATGGAAAGCAGCCAAGCTGGACCAGGCAGCATCACCCCCACCTTGGACCCCAGAGCTCTGCCAGCACCTGCCACAGCTGCAAGAACCAGCTCACCAGGAGCGTCCTCTGACCCTCATCAGTGCCCGCAAGATCCCAGTCTCCCTCAGTACATGTGATGTTCTCCATCCCACCAGGGCTGTGCCTGGGTGTTTACAATGCCAGGGAGCCTGCCAGCTTCTGGAGTGGGCATCACTTGTGCTGAGGAGGTCTGATGTGTGTGGCCATGGCTGGCAGCCTTGTGCTGAGCTGCTCTCTGGGAGCATCTCCAGCTCCCTGGGGATGCCTCTGAGAACTGCTGGCTCCCAAAACCCTTTGAGGAAGCTGGTGGAACCCTGCTGAGGCAGCACGAAGCAGAGGAAGCAGCTGTACCCTGGGAGCAGGTGGCATTGATCCCCAGCACTGACACCAATCACACCAATCCTTCCTGACTTCTCATGACAATATTAGCCGTGACACCCAAGCAGGCAGCTGCCTCTGCCCTGGCACATGCCAGCGGAGGCTCCTCAGCCCATGGAGGTGTTGGTGGGCACTGCCAGGCTTCCTGCCCTACCCCACACCAGCTGCTGCGTTTGTCTCCTCTTGGAGCACCTCTCCGTCCTTCTCCACCAGCCCCCTCCTCAGGGTCCAGCCCTCCGGAGGGCCCATGCTCCACGTGGCAGCCCCCTCCCCGGATTGCACCCATGGTCTACCCAATGAGAGTGTGACAGGAGGGAGCTTTGGTGGCTGTCCCCTTTCTGGCTCCTCTCAGCATCGGCAGGAGCAGGAGGTGACACACCCGCCAGGGCTCAGGGTGGGTCCGTCCTCGGACAGAGGACGAGTGCTGGCGGCGAGGGGCGAGGGGGGGCTGGGGGCTCCTTTACCAGAGGAACCAGTGCCAGAAGCAGGAGGAGCTGGCAGGAGGAGAGCGATGGAGCTGCGTGGGCAGGGGGAGAGCAGCAGCTTTACGTCAGCTGAGCGTCCGTCCCCACGGCAGCTCTGCCCTGACTCATCCTGCGGGCTCCCCTCCTTTTATTTTTTTGGGGGGGGGGGAGGAAAGGGGCCGTCATAGGGTCCCCATGCCCACCCTTCAGAGGGCTTGTTGGGTGTTAAACCAGCACGGGAGGGTCACTGCCAGTGCTCTCAGCCCCAGAAGCAGCCTCTCCACTTCCCTGGGTTTGGTCGCTCCTCATTTTGCCGTCTTATACCGCGGGGAATGTCTGTTCCCAGCCCCTACGAATGGGCTCTGAGGCGCCCCTGGGGAGGGGGCTGTGCTGGGAGAGCTGTGCCCCCCCACCGTGGGGCTGCCCAGTCCAGCACTCAGCACACCAGTCTGGAGACTGGGCTGGAGGGAAGTGGGAAATGGGAGTGGGAAGTGGCCAGGCTGCTACAAGCAGGAGCACCTTCCCAGGGCTGGGACCAGTGTCTGCGGGAACCCCCCGGGAACAGCAGCTGCTTCCTCCCTCCGCAGGCTGCTCCACCTCTGTTGGAGCAGGAAGGACATTCCCTGCTGGCTGCTGTCCCCGTGGGGCTGGCAGAGCCCTGTGCAATGTCACCTCTCTATTTTCAGCTTGCTTTCTGTTTGCCCAGCCCGAGAGGTGACCCGCAGGTGCAGACACAAAGATGGGCTCCTTTTCTGAAGGGGGCAAGGCTGTAGAGGTGCTGAAGCAGGGGATGGCACCGCTGAAGCATCCCTGGCTCAGGCTCTGTGTGTTTGGCTCTGTCCCTTCCCACGGCAGCTCCCGGGGCTGGGCAGGGAGATGTGGTACCCACGGTAGGCAGCAGGTCCTGGAAGAACTGGGGCACAAGCAGCTGCTCATTCAGGAAGGAAAATGCCGCAGCCCACAGAAGGAGACAAATAGCATGAAGATGACACCAGGATGGTTGTCATGGCAACGCCACACACAAAAAAAAAGCCAAACCGAACAGGGAGCTCCTCCTCAGAGGGACACTGTGGGGACATGGGAGCTGGGGGGATGTGGGCACCCATGGTAGGGACCACTACTCGGGGTGCAGAGCTCTGCAGAAGCGGGGCTGCAGGCAGCTGAGGTGTGCTTGGGATGACGGGTGCCCACCTTCCCCTTTCGAGAGGAACCACGGCCCCGTGGCACCGCAGGAAGCAAGCCGATGGCCGCAGCTGCCTCTGCCTGGGGCGGGCTGCCTCCTGCACGCCGCCTGCCTTCTTCACCCCAGCTCTATCTTCCATCTCAGTTCTGTCCTGCACCCTGCCTCTGTCCTGCACCCCAGCTCTATCTTCCATCTCAGTTCTATCCTGCACCCTGCCTCTGTCCTGCACCCTACCTCTGTCCTGCACCCCACCTCTGTCCAGCTCCATCCCACACCTCACTTCTACTGGGACCCTTTGCCTTTTTCACCCTCATCCCATGCAGATACCAATGGTCCCCAACTTCTGCTCAGGGTCCCCAGGCACAGGTGAGGGTGTCAGGAGCTGGGGCTGACCCATGCCTGACTGTGTTTGTCTCCCTGATTGGCTGCTGCTGTGTTCAGCACATTCATTTTGAATCCATCAGGGTGACTTTTAATAAAGCATCTGTAGCACTGTGTTGTTTTTCCCTGAGTATTATTAAAGAGCTTAATTTATGCTAATTAAATACCAATTAACTTCCAAGCACTCAACGTGCTTTAAGGACATAAAATATCTCTCATAACCATTCAATTAAGTGTGCGTCAGGCTTGGCCATGGGTCTGCACCAGGGTTTTATTGGCACATGGCCTGCTGCAGAGCTGGGATGGTGCCTGCTGCTTTCTGACTTCTTGATGCCCCTTGGGATAGAGAGGAGCTGGAGAGAGGGGCAGGTGTTGGGCACCTGTATCCAACAGGGTGGAAACTGCTGGGGCTTGGGGCTGGTGAGGGCACCAACATTCACAGCTCTGCATTTAGGTGTTCAAGGAATGAGTAGATGTGGCACTTTGGGACATGGTTTAGTGGTCATGAAGGTGTTGGGTAGGAGCCTGAACTTGATGATCTTAGAGGCCTTTTCTAACCTGAATGATTTTATGATTGTATGAGTTGGTAGGCAGAGATGTGGTGCTGAAGAACAAGGTTTTCTCAATGACCCCTGAAAGGAGGTTGCAGTAAGGCGGGGGTTGGTCTCTTCTCCCTAGTATCAGGTGAGAGAATGAGAGGAAATGGCCTCAAGCTGCAACAGGAGAGGTTTGGTTGGAGATTGGAATCAATTTCTTTGCTGCAAGAGTGGTCAGGGATTGGAGCAGGCTGCCCAGGAAGGTGGTGGTGTCCCTGTCCCTGGAGGTGCTCAAAGAACGTGTGGCCATGACACTTGGGAACATGGTTTAATGGCCATGGTGGTGCTGGGTAGAAGATTAGACTTGATGAGACCTCTTAGAGGTCTTTTCCAAGCTGAACAACTCCGTGATTCTGTGAAGGGTTAAGGGATTGGCCTGCAAGAGTCACCAAAGGCTCTGCAGCCATGGTGCATGCGCTCACCTGGGCACTGCTGGCTATGGCCATGCCAGCACTTTGGGGGCACAGGGAAAAAGCTTCAAGTGTGCTCTAGGAGCAGCATCAGAAGATGTTTGTCTGTCCCTGTGCCCACCCCAGCCCCTGCTGCCCTCACTGCAGCTCTTTCCCTTTGGACAAACACACTGGTTAAACATTAAGCGGAGGAAGCTGTCAGCCTGGTGCCAGCCCTGTCGCAGGGCACAGCCTGGAGTTTGCCCACGGTGGAGGCTCCTGCTGAAGCCCTAGGTCTGAGGTTCTCTGGGTTTGGTCACTCCTCATTTTGCCAGCTTTTACCCTGGGAACTGTCTGTTGCTTTCTCAGCCCCCACAAGTTCCCCCACCCTGGGGAGGGGACTGTGCTGCCTCTAAAGCCCAGTCCAGCACCCAACACATCAGTCTGGAGACTGGGCTGGAGGGAAGCAATAAGTGGGAGTGGGGAAGGGCCAGGCTGCTACAAGCAGGATCAAGAGCATCTTCCCAGAGCTGAGACCTGGGGCTTCCTGACGCATTCCCCAGTCACAAGGGATGACCACTGTGCCAGGCTGCTTGCTTATGGCTGACGTCCAGCAGTGGAGGAGCCCAAACCCTGGCTCGTGGCTCCTGTCTGAGCCAGACCCCTCCCTGGCCCGCATGAACCCCCCACTTGCACAGGAGCTCTCACTGTATTTCATGCCCTGCTCCATGTCTTGCCCTGGGGGCAATGCCCCAATGCCTGGTGAGGGTGGCTCTGCCTACCCTGGCTGGTGGCTGAGGGAGATGCAGCTGCTGACAGCAGCGTCAGGCTGGCAATAGCTGCTCAGTGGCATGCAAATGTGCCACTTAATGAGCCGGGTAATTGGGCTGAGTCTCTGCTTCCCCAGCTCAGCCCTGCCCAGGAGCACCCCCAGGGAGCAAGGAGCTCACAGTCTGCTGTGCCTCAGGGGGCAGGGTGGCAGCGAGGGGCAACACAAGGGCTCTCAGCCCTGGCATGGTGCTTGGTGAGATGTTGCCCACCTGCTGCCCATACACAGGGCAGCACAGCTTGGCACTGGGCTCAATGACACATGGCTATGCCCAGGGGTTCCCTGTCCCCATGACCCCCATACCCACCTGGGAATGTCCTGTGGCGATGCCTCTGTATCACCTTAGCCATAAGAGCAGCCTGGCCCTTGGTGGCCTTGGCAGCTCACTTCTGCTGTCTTCTGAAGGTGACTTCTCCTTTCTGATGCACCTGAGGGGTTGGCACCCCAAAGGCAGGTGAGGGATGAACTAGCTGGGAGGGATCTCTGCCTTCCTGAGCTGCTCTAGGGACTCCAAACATAGACACTGCAGGACCAAGACCCTTATCACATGAAACCTGGGTCCATCACTGTGCCAATGCACCGCTGAGCTCGCCCACCAGGAGTGAGATGGTCAAGGTGGTGAGGGCAGAAGAGCTGAAGAAGCAACAACTCTGCATTCTCAGACATCAGTGCTCCTAACAAGAAGAAATCACCAGGACCATGGGCTGAGGAGGCACTAAGCAAGGCTGGCCCCACGGTGGGTAAACGAGTTGGTGGAACCTCACCAGGAGATGTTTCCCTGCCCTCACCAGGCTCACTAAAGGCTTTTAATGGACAGGCAGGACATCTGGCTGTCCCCAGCTGCTCACCTGCCACCAGCCAGGAATGGAGCAGACCCCAGATATTTTCATTCTGAATTCTCCCCTCAGAAGGGTCAGAGGTGGCTGGCAATGTGCTTCCCAAAAGCCTCCTCTGGAAGCAGCAGCAGCCCCGAGCAGAGGCAGCACCTCGGGCCGGCAGGGGCCGGTGGCTGGGTGCTCTGTGGAACCTGCCCCGGGAGAGCCGCTGGGAATTCTGCCTCTGCCGGGCTGCAGAGGCTCCCCGCTCCCGTCTGCAGCTGCCAGCAGCCAGTCTGGGGAAGCGAAGGCGACGGAATCCTGCAGCTCGCTTTGTGCTCCAGGAGGAACCGCAGAGCAGCTGGGTACAGCAGGATGCTCTGCTCCTCAGCGGGGTCCAACATCCCACAGCACCACCCTGCTTCTCAGCTCCCTCCTGCTTGCAGGAGCAAACTAGGGAGGTTCTGGCTTCCAGGGCAGCTCCTCGTTTGGCTGGCACATCTCTGGCAGCCCACCCCCATGCCCACCTCCTGGGTCTCTGAGTGAGCCCTTGGAGCACTCTTGTTCATTACCCTGGGTGCTGGTGCCACAGGGAGCTCCCACATGGCTGCTGGTGCTACAGGGAGCTCCCACACAGGTACTAGTGCCACGGGGAGCTCCCATGGGTGCTCGCTATTGGGTGGGGGCTCCCCAGGGACGAGCGTGGCAGTGGCTGCGTGGGCACCATTGTGGGGGTGCAGGGGACAGTGGAGGTGGGCGATGACGTGTGGAGCCGGTGCTGCGTGTGAGCTGGCATCTGCATGTAGGAGACAGGGAGTGAGGCGATGGATGAGGAGTGGGAGTCGATGTGTTCTAGGAAAGCTTTTCAGCCCTGGCAGCAGTGCGGTCCAGGCGGCACGGGCATGGGGACAGGCTTGTGCCCCCCGGTGCTCGGGCGGTGCCAGCAGGACAGGTCTTGAAGCCAGGCAACATCCCTTGCTGCTCTGCCACGTCCCTTGTCACCATGTCACTTCCCTCATTGCCATGCCTGTCCCTTGTCACCACACCACGTTCCTCACCACTGTGCCATGTGGCGAGGGCACTGCCATGCCATGTCTTTTGCCACCGTGCTACATCACGTGCTTCCATACTGTGTCCCTCACCCCCACGCCGTGTTCCTTGCACTGTGCCACCCTGCAGCACCTTGCCAGCCTGTTTCTCTGTTTCCTGTGCAGCTCAAAGCGAGGCACAGACGCCGAAGCAGCCTCGTTAGCAAGGAGCACTAACGAGCATCAGCAGCACACACAGAGCGCTGGGGGCTCCTGCAAGCGATGGCAGCCAGAGAGCTGAGGCTGCTTCATGGAGGACTGTTGAGGATGGTCTGGGTCCGATGAAGGGATCTCTGCCCTGACCCCCTGCGAACAGTGCCCTTGAGTAAGGCTGGTGGAAGAGCAATGTGGGGAGAGTGGCTTAGCCCTGCACTCCCACCTCCTGCTTCTGCCTCTGCTCATGTTATTGAGTCTTCATCTTGCCGGCAGCAGCAGCAGCCCACTCGGGCTCCCCAGAGAGGAGCCAGCATGGAGCTGGGTCTCCTAGTAGGGAGCCTGGGGAGGGGATGATGTGGAGGCCTGGACCCCCGGAGCCCTGCTTCCCCCCGGCTCAGGGGGGAGCTGAGCAGCAGAGGCTGCAGCTCCTCCTGCACACCTGGTGACACTCAGCATCACTTCCCCCTGCACCCAGCAAGGCTGAGGCCAGAGAGATTTCCATTTCAAAGGGGTTTTACAGCACTCCCTGAGATCTTTACTGACAAGGAATATTTTATTTAGTTGTTTTTTTTTCAGGTTTTGCTACTTTGTTTGTTTGTGGAGAGGAAACAGTAAATAGAAGTCACACAAATCAGAGCTTTGGGTAAACTCAATTGTGCTCATGCAGATGTGGTGACAGTGGAAGCCTAGGTTCAGACACAGATCTGACCCTCACCATCAAGTTTGGGTGGGACTGTCAATGGTTGAGGTCTGTGAGCAGCCTGTTGTCCTGCTGGTCCTGCTCTCCAGGCCGTGGGGATTCTCTTCACCCCACCACTTGTCCCCAGCACTCTGTGGAGACTCCAGCAGCATGGCCACTGCCTGCTTTCCACCCCTGCATCTGGCACTGGAGAAGACACCAGCTCCTGGTCACCATGGAGATCTGGAAGGAGGATATTGAACCATAGTAAAGAAATTTCTGCAGCCCCCAGCCACGCACAGCCTGTTCTCTTGCTGGGCTGCAGCTTTGTGCTGCCTAGCCCCAAGCAGGGGCTGCAAAGCCAACTGCACACACACAAACGTGACCATCCATTCCATCCCTGTCCCCATCTATATCCTCCTCCAAGGTCAGCCATGAGGTCACTGGTGCTGACCCTCAATACAAGAAGGACATTGCCATGAAGATGCTCGGAGGCTGGAGCACCTCTGCTATGGGATCAGCCAGAACGGGTTGAGCTGTTCAGCCTGGAGAAGAGAAGGCTCCAGAGTGATTTTAGAGCTGCAGCTCAATATCTGAAGGGGACCTACAGGAAGGCTGGGGAGGGACTGTTTAGAAGGGCCTGTGGGGATAGGACAAGAGGCAGTAGTTTGAAAATGGAGCAGGGCAGATTTAGGTTGGATGTCAGGTGGTTCTGCACGCTGAAGGTGGTGAGACAGTGGAACAGGCTGCCCAGGGGTGTGGTTGAGGCCCCATCCTGGAGACATCCCAGATCAGACTTGCTGTGTCCCAGAGCAGCCTGCTGTAGAAAGAAGTGTCCTGGCTGAGTGCGGGGCGGGGGGGTTGGAGAAGATGAGCTCTGAGGGTCCCTCCCAACCCGATGCAGTCTATGAGCCTGTGAAGAAGCCATTGGAGCCTCGGGAAAGGCTGGAGCAAAGGCTGGGTGGAAGGGGAATGCTAATCAGGCTCTGTGCTGGCAGCAGCCAGAACGCTGCACAATAAATAGCGGCTTTAATTACCGCACAATATTTACAAGATTGCTTCCTCATTTGGGAAATTAAAACAAATGCTCCATCAAAATGATCAACATTGTGCAGGGAAGCACAGGGGCTGGTAAAAGAAATCCATCGGCTGCTAATGGAGAAGCAATTGGCACCTTGGTGCTGGTGAGGCTGCCTCCTCTGCCCTGCAGCCACAGCGGCGCCCATGCCGAGGGGAATCCCCAGGCTTGACAGAGCTCCGGGCAGCAGCCATGGAATCCTGCAATGGCAGAAGCACAGAATCATCGAGTCCTGCAAGGACAGAATCATGCAGCCGTGGAACCATGAAATCCTGCAATCACACAGTCATGGAATCTTGAAATCCTGGAATCTCAGAATCATAGAAGCATGGAAGCACAGGATGGTGTTTGTTGGATGAGACCTCTAAGTCCAAGCCTTAACCCAGCACTGCCAGGTCACCCCCAAACCACAGCCCTCAGCACCACATCTTCCTGGATTTGAAACCTTCCAGGGGTGGGGACTCCACCACTGCCCTGGGCAGGCTGGGGCAGGCCTTGACAACCCTCTGGGGAAGAAATTGTTCCTTAGGGTCAACCTAAACCTGCCCTGGTGTAACTTGAGGCTGTTTCCTCTCATCCTATCACTTGTTCTTTGGGAGCAGAGACCAACCCCACCTGGCTTCAGCCTCCTTCCAGGGAGTTGTAGAGAGCAATGAGGTCTCCCCTCAGCCTTCTCTTCTCCAGACTAAACAACCCCAGGTTCCTCAGCTGCTTGTCATCAGACCTCTTCTCCAGACCCTTCACCAGCTTGGTTGTCCTTCTCTGTACCCAGTCCAGCATCTCAATGTCCTTCTTCGAGTGGCCCCAGTACTATAGGTGTATCTTCACCAGTGCCCAGGACAGGGGCACAGTTCCTGTCCTATTCTGGGCTCTGTGCTGTGTCTGTCTGTCTGTCTACTCTGCTGTTGCCACTAGCCAAGCTTTGCTGTCCATCCCCTGGTGCTGTTGCCCCATGTCCTGGAGTTCGTTGGTGGTTTGGCACCAACTTTTGATTTCAGAACCTAACGGGAACATGGAGAAAACCTCTCAGCCTTAGCCCCGGGCGGGCAGGTGGGGTGCACCGTGGGCTGACCCCCTCCGTTTTGGGTTTCCGGGCGTTTGAGGTGGCTGATACTGGGGAAGGTGGCTGATATTGGGTGGTACTGGGGGAGGTGGCTGTCCCCAGCCCCACTGCAGTGATGCTGCTGGGCTGAGGGGTCCTGGATCCAGGGTCCTCCCGCCGCGAGCATCTCCCGGCCAGGCGCCAGACTGTCCCCAGGGTTGGACGTGGCCTCTGGGTACCTGTCCCCTGCGCTCCAGCTGCCCTTCCCCTCCTCCCCACCCCCGGCGCTTTTCTCAGCTTCTTTCCCCTTTTCTTCCCTTTTTATCCCGCAGCGCTCCTGTTGCCATGGGAACGGCGACATCCCTGGGCGGGGGGTGTGTGCTGCGGGAGCGGCGGAGACAGCCTGGGGCAGCCGGACACGGAGGGGATCCTGGCGGGGTGTCCCCGGGAGGTGTGACCGCCGTAGGAAGGGTCCTGAGTTGGGCGTTCCATGGATCGGAGGTCTCTGGATGAGGGAGTCCCTGGGTAGGAGGGTCCCGTGAGTGGGAGGTCCCTGCTAAGGCGTCCCCGAGCTGGAGATGCCTGGGTGAGAAGGGTCTGGGTGGAAGCCTCCAGGGTGGGAGGTCTCCAGGTTGAAGGTCCCACAGGTGGGTCCCTGGGTGCGGGGTCTTTCTGCGACCACTATGGTCAGTCCCCTCCCACTCCCGGCTGATGTGTCCCGTCCCCCCCCACCTCCACTTAGCGCAGCCCTTCCCCTTCTCCTCACTAATTACAGCCCCTGTCAGCACCCTCCACTTTTTGCTCGTTAACCCTCCCCCACTCCCCACCCCAAGCATGGATGGTGCAAAGGCAGGGTGCAGGCAGTGGGATTTGAGTGGAGCAGGCAAGACACTCCTGCCCCTCCCCACCCCAGCACTGTCATTGCTGGGATACAGCCAAAATGGGTCAGGCAGGCGCCTTCCAAGGACATCTGAAAAAGCAGCAGGATTTAATTATGTTCAGAATCCTGCTGACAGTCCAGAAAGTCCTTTCTGGGAGGAGATTCCACCTGGAATGGGCTGGGGAGTGGGGAGGAAATGGCAGGATGGTCCTTGCTGTGCCAAGTGTTCATTCCCAAAGGAGCAACCAGGATGGATGGATGTGGTGCAGGTTGAGCTGGGAGCACCGAGGATTTCACCTCCTACTCCTCCCAAGAGCCTAGCCTGCAACAGTGGAGCAGACAGAACGTCTGGGAAAGTCCAGGTTATCCTCACGGGTTCTCCTCGAGCACCAGAACTACTCTGGGAGCTGCAGATCAACTGAATTTGTGGAGAGGTTGGGAAGAGAGATGCAGAAGGAGAGTTGGAGCAAGCAGGTGGCTCAGGGAATGCTGCAGAGCACAGACCCTGCTCTGGTGTCACTGTGAAGTGACCACCACGAATGACAAGGGTTATCTGGGCATGCTTCAGCAGCTCTGGGGTGGGCACAGCAAGCTGGTTGGCCGTGGTCTGGTGTCCACCAAGAGAAACGAGTAAAACCCACCCTGAAGACAGGATCTGCCATGATGGTTTTGGCATCCCTGCATTTGTTCCTCCAGGGCTGAGGCCCTATCCGTGGAAACATTCAAGGTCAAACTTGATGGGGCCCTGAGCAACTTGAATTAGTTGCAGGCGTCCCTGCTGAGTGCAGGGGGATTGGGCAAGATGATCTCTGAGTGTCCTTTCCAACCCAGTGCAGTCTGTGATTCTGTGATCTCCACAGACCTCCCAGCACCCGTGGGGCAGGAGTTGGGTCACACACTGCAGAGTTGATGATGCTCAGGTGCTGTGGAGCTCCTGGCTCAGAGAAAGACAGGAAGAAGCTGGAAGAGCTGTGATGGGGAGGGAAAAGGCAGAAAACAATTTACAGCTTCCTGCAGATGGCAACCGGTGAGAGCTGGAGGAGAAGCTCGGATGAGCAGGCATCAGGGAGGGGAATAAACCTCCCAGCTCTGGAGCGAAACAACCTACAGCTGAAATGTCCCACTTGGCCAGGGCTGAGCTTGCTGCCTTGGGCTGGGGCTGCTGGGGCAGCCTCCTGGGATCCAGAGGATGCTCTGGGGCAGCCTGGCCCCCACATCCCTCCAACCTCCAACCCAGGGGATGCTCCGGGGGTGAAGGAAGCCCAGCAGCAGCTGAAGCACTGCTGTCCAATCCCCAGGCTGAGTCACTGAGGTGGAGAGGAGTGAAAGCCTCATGCAAATATTCTCCATTCAAAAATCCTTTTTCATTTCCAAAACAGTAAAGCAACAAAATCCTTCGGGTGGGGGGAGTTTGAATCTTTTTCTCAGCTTTTTTTGATTAAACATTTTCAGATATTTCTGGAACTTCACCACCAGCCTGGGCTCTGTTTTCAGGGCATTTTTTTCCTTCTTGCTTTTCCTCTCCAGCTTTGTCTGACTTGAAACTGGAATAATCTGCAGTGGAAAAACAAGAGGAGATAAAAACGGTGAGAAAAGACAAACCCCACCCTGTGCTACCAGATATGTGCTTTATCCCAGATTGGGTTTTGCTGGGAAATGACTGGATCAGCTGGAGAGAGGGAGGCCGAGGAGTGGAGCTGCTGGGGGAAGGAGAGCAGGGCACGAACATGATGCTGCAGTGGTAGCAGCAGCAGCAGACCCGTGGCACTTGAAGTGAACAAGCAGGGCAGAGCAGCTGGACTTGCAGTGCAGCATCTGCGTGAAGGGATTTAGGTGCTGAGAGCATGCCAGCAGCCATGCCAGGGTAAGCTGGGGGGGTGGGCAAAAGCCAAAGCCAGAGTAGGAACATCTGAGGATTTCCATCCCTCAGGATTTAGGGCAGCCAGGTGATGACATTCCTGAGGAAATGGGCACCAGAGCATCCTCCCACCCAGAGCATCTCCGACCTGCAGCGGGGCCCATCTGGTCTCTGTGGAGTGAGGATTTGCTGGCTCAGGGAATGATCAGCTGAGTGTGGAGCAGCAGAAGCAGCTGTAAGGGAGGGGGTTAAAGGGCCAGCTGTGAGGGAAGTCCTCCAGGCAAAGCTCAGCGTGACTGAACCTTGCTGGTGCTCAAATAGGCTCCTCGAAGGGCTGGGGGGCAGCTTCAGGACCAGACAATGCTTCTGGGTGGTGTGATGGACCATGTGTAGAGAAGCATCCAGCCCTTGGGTGGGGGAGTGCTGTGGAGAAATTCCCTTCCTGGGGGAGGGGCAGCTGGGGTTTACTATGGCACAACCAAAGTCATGTGCCAGAGGAAGGAGGTGCTGCAGCCTGGGTAGGGACAGAAGAGCAATGCGGGGAGGGTGGCACCACTAATACCAGTGGGTGTGTGGGCACTCCTTCTCCCCCTCTTCTCTGCCTCCAGAGGACAACATTGATGCTCAGAACCCACATGGATGTGCTCCTGCTTGACTTTCTTTGGGTTACCCTTCCTTGGAAGGGGGGTTGGACTGGATGATGTCCAGAAGTCCCTTCCAACCCCCACCATGCTGTGATTCTGTGAAAGGAAGAGTGAAGAGCTGCCTGGCCAGGACTGCCCAGCACCCGTGGGACAGGGGCTGAGTTAGAGCAGCTGCTGGGAAAGCGACCAAGCACCTTGGGCTTCTCACTGCTCAGTCTGAGTTTCGCTGCCCAGCTTGGGTCTCACTGTCCAATCTGAGTCTCACTTTTATAACCCAGCAGAAAAAGGTAGTGTTTTCCTCAAGCTGCAATGCTGCTGCCTGCTTGTCCTGAGCCTGGAGTTCCCCTTTGCACACCAGTGGAGGAGGCGGAGGTGGCAGAGTGGTGGCAATGCCTCTGTGGTTCCTGCCACCACACTGAATTCACCACTGGCCTGACCCAGTTGGAAAGCACTGGGAAATCCCCAGTGGTTGGGATCGATAGCAGGAAGCAATGATCCTTTGCTATCAACCCGGGCACATGAAAGGCACCCATCGATCCCAGGGGTTTGGAGACAAGCAGCAGAATCCCTGGGGATCTGAGCTGCAGCTTTGTTTAAGCAGCGGTGCAGGAGGGTGGTTTGATGTGGGCCATTGCTGGGGTACATGAAACAGAATTAATTTGTTCATCCTGAAAGGCAACAAGACAGGGATATGAAATATTTAAGCAGCCTAACCGTGTTTGTGATGTTCCAAACCACACAGCCACACGACGTGTGGCTGCTCCCCCCACCCCCGCACGCAGCTTCGGAGCGCTCAGGTTCTGCTGCTCCTGGCAGGGTTGGTGCTGCCCCCTTACTGGAGCTCCTGGAGGGTGTCTGACCACGGAGCAGTGAACGATATGGGCTCCTCATCTCATTTATTCATCTGCTTGGCTTTGAGGAGGGATGGAGAAACCTTGGTGGGCCTGGCAAATAGTAATGAAAGCCCTCAACACCGGGCACTGCCAGCCTGAGCCAGGATCTGCCTGGGTTCTGGCTGTGCCCCGCTGCTCCGTGCAGCCTGGCATCTCCTCACTGGGCACTGCACCTCCAGGCTGTCCCTGTGCCCTGTCTTTGCTCTTGGGTGTCCTTGAGTCCTAGGCAAAGGAGCACAGACCAGCTGGAAGCCTGGAAACAGGGCACAGTCTCTGCTTCTGCTGTGGATGGTGCTCTCAGGAGATGGGGAGATGCCTGCTCTGCCCTGGCTGGGTGGACTTGGGGTGAATGAAGCCTTCACTTGCTCAGGTCCCCCTGCCTCAGGGTGGTTGGGTGGAGGGGCAGCACAGGCCAGCTCTCTGCCAGCCAAATAACCTGCACTCTGAGGACCATTAGGGGCAGGATTCCTTTGCTTGCTTCTGCCAGGTCTCCTCTTCTCTGCCCAGCATGCCTGAACGCTGCCTTTCCTACCAGCCAGACTGATGGAGTGACAATCAAACTCAGTCCTCTGAGAGGCCACTCAGGTCCTCTTTGGAAAGGGTGGGTGGCTACTCTGTCACCTGCCAAGGCTCACTCTCTGCCCTGCTTTAGTGAGCTGGATCTCTGCAGCCAGACCGCTGGGATCTGCTTTATGTGGTGAGGCTCTGGAACAGGTTGTCCAGAGAAGCTGTGGAGACTCCAAGCCTGGGAGGATTCAAAGCCAGGGTGGGTGGGGTTTTGAGCAAGCTGGTCGAGGAGGAGATGGCGGGGGGGGGGTTGGAACTAGGTCATAGAATCACAGAATGGTAGGTGTTGAAAGCGACCTCTGGAGATCATTGATGGTCTGTAAGAGATCATCTTAAGATTGTTGACCCTTAAGAGATACTTAAGATGATCTTTAAGGCCCCCCCAAACCGTTTTTTGATTCTATGATCCTGTGATTCTATGTCTTTGCTCTGTGTTTGGAACCCCACCTGGGTGAGCAGAGATGCTCTGCAGAGCCAGCTGGAGCCCTCAGTGTTCCCTGGCAGCCTCATCACCACAGGACGTGGTCCTGAGGCTCTCAGTGACAGATTCTGGGCCACAGCCCCAGAACACAGAACCTTTCAGCATAGAATCATAGAACCATTCCAGTTGGAGAAGACCTTCAAGATCTTCCAGTCCAACCATTAACCACTAAGTGGTCTACCAAGTCCACCACTGAGCCATACCCCCAAGCCCCACACCTCCACGGCTTTGAAACACATCCCAGGGGCCAAAATGTTGAGTCAGGACGAGGCAGCTGAAGCAGCTGGGTGAAGGAAAAGGGGCAGGATTGCTTTAGGCATCTGAAGGCAGAGCAGTGGCTGTGCCAGCCAAACACTGCTGCCCACACCTACCACTGTGGCTTTCCCCAGTGCTCAGCGGTGAGGGTTTATGTAAGGCTCAGCTGAGCTCTGGGCTGTGTTTTCTCAGCCAGCAGCTGGCGGTGAGGGCTGCTGCTGCCCGTGGTGGGTGGGTAGCTGAGTCTCTCCTCACACGGAGGCAGCTTCCCTCTTCCTGGCTCCATCCTCTCTGCACGGAGGACGTGAAACTGCAAAAATCTGCCACAGCAGAAGGGAAAAACCAGCACAGCAGATGTCATCTTGCTGCGGGGCACTGCCTGTCACCCTCTCCATCCCCAGTGCCCCCATGGGGTCTGGGGCAGAGCCCCCTCCCCAGGGGGTGACCAGTGGGGCCGAGGGCAGCAGCAGTCCATGGATCCTGGCTTTGCCCCATGGGCCCTTTACCCCATGTGCCATTGCTGCAGCCACATTGCCCTTGGGTGCCACCTGGGCAGAATCTGCTGGGGGCCTGAAGAACCAGCTGCTGGTAGCAGCAAGAAGCTTCTCCCAAGTTTGGTGGGACCAGGGCTTTCCTCCAAAGAAAGAAGAATGTCAGTGTGGGGGCCTGTGTCTGCCTTTTCCTGGCATGAACATACTGAGTGAAAGCTTTTAAAGTTCTCCTTCTGTTTCCTAGCCCCACAGCAGCAGTGCTGGTGCCTCAGCACCTCCCCCAGGCATAGGGAGACCCCTCTCAGGACCCTACCAGCCTGCATCCAGCCCACTCAAGGGTGTCCTCAGGAAGCTTCACAGGAGCTGTGCAGAGCTGCGAGGAGGTGTGAGGAGATGAGGAGGTACTTGGTGTGAGAGCCACAGCTGAGTCTTGCTGCCCACAGAGTAATTGCTGCTTGGCAGGTCCCTGCTCCAGAGCCACTCATCCCTGCTCTAGGGTCTTCTGTCCGTGCTCCAGGGTCCTCCATCCTTACTTTAGCATATCTCTTCCCTGTCCCAGGGTGCCCTGTGCCTGCCCCAAGGTCCCCCATGCCTGCTGCAGAGTCCCCTGTTCCTGCTCCAGTGTCTCCCATCCCATCTGCATGGTCTTCTCGATCTGCTCCAGGGTTGCCCACTGCCATTCCAGGGTCCCTGATCCCTGTCAGCCCCCCTGGCAGGCTGTGGGGTCGGGATGACATCTGCAAAGGGAGATAGTGGCCACTGAGACACCTTTAGATTTAATTAGAGCTTGGCTCTTCCTCCACCTGTTTCCTGTGCTGTTTTCAGGGCCCCAAGAAACAAATGCTCAAAAAAAGGGGAAGAATCTGTTAAATCTGTTCTCCCTCTTTGCTGAATCCTTTGGAGAAAGCCTGAGTGGACCCCATGGGAGCAGCTTCCCCACATCCACGAAGGGCTGGAGGCTGCTGCCACTTGCTCCCATGCCAGTTGCTGCTCCAAGGTGACAGCTCCAGCACAGATCCCACTCATGCCAGCAGAGCCTACTTGGGATTCTGCCTCTTGGCTGGACTTTGGGCCTGGGTCTCCTTACCTGCAGTGTGTCTTGGTGGTATTGGCTTGCTGGAAAGCAGCTCCCTGGAGAAGGATCCCAGAGTCCTGATGGACAGTAAGTTATCCAGTGTGCCCTGGGGGCCAAGAAGGCAAATGGTCTCCTGGGGTTCATGAAGAAGAGTGTGGCCAGCAGGTCAAGGGAGGTTCTCTGCCCTGGTGAGGCCATGTCTGGAGGTCCAGTGCTGGGGCTCCCAGTTCAAGAGGGACAAGAATATAATGGAGAGTGTCCAACAGAGGATGATGGAGAGTCTGGAGAGGAAAGGTTGAGAGACCTGGGGCTGTTTAGTCTGGAAAAGAGCAGCCTCAGAGGGAATCTTATTGATATGAAAATTTCAGGGTAGGGGGCAAGAAGAAGGGACCAGGCTCTTTTCAGAGGTTTCCTGTGACAGGACGGGGAGCAATGGACACAAACTGGAACCCAGGAAGTTCCACCTGAAAAAGAGGAGAAAATTCTTTGGTGTGAGGGTGCTGGATCCCTGAAGCAGGCTGCTCAGAGAGGTTGCAGAGTCTCCTTCTCAGGACTCTTTCAAGACCTATCTGGATGTATTCCTGTGTGACTTGCCCTGGGTGATCCTGCCTTGGCAGAAGGCTTGGACTGGGTGATCTCTGGAGGTCCCTTCCAATCCCTACCATTCTGTCATCTTATGGTGCAACAGAGCAGGCAGTGCAATTGCAGCAGGTTCTTGACCTGAACCCTGCAGGCTGCTAGTTGTGATTGGGGATTTTTGTTGGAATGGGGCTTGTGTTCCTTGTCTCCTGCAATTCCAACACTGCAGCCTTGCTCCAGTCTCTCTGCTCAGATGCTTCCCGACACTTTGCCTTCCACAAAGCAGCTCCACCAGTTGCCCGGTGGGAGGATGAGAGCCCTTCCTCAGGATGTGAATCATGTCTCTATGGGAGCCTGCTCCTGATGTCTTGGCAGCTCTGGAGGCTGTGGGTCTCCATCCCATCCCCAGCTGGGGAGGGAGGATGTAGAGCCCAGGGGAAAAGCAAGCTAGGCTTGGGCAGCACTGTGCTGCCTGGAGGTGTTAGGAAGGAGATCCCATTGTTCATATCACTGCTGAGTTTTGGTGTCCCACTCTAACCTGCACCTCAAATCCTGGGCTCAGATTTGGGCCCCTCACTCCAAGAATGACATTGAGGGGTTGGAGCAGGTCCAGAGAAGAGCAACAAAGCTGGGGAAGGGTTTGGAGAACAGGGCTGGTGAGGAGCAGCTAGGGACCTGGGGTTATTTAGCATGGAGAAGAGGAAGCTGAAGATAGACCTTCTGGCTCTTTACAGTCCTCTGACAGGGGGTTGGAGATAGATGAAGGTTGGTCTCTTCTCCCAGGTAACAAGTGATGAGACAAGAGGAATGGCTTCAGGCTGTTCCAGGGAAGGTTTATGTTGAACGTGAAGGATAATTTCTTTCCCTTGAGGGCTGTCAAGGCCTGGTCCAGGCTGCTCAGGGCAGTGATGGAGTCCCCACCCCTGGAAGTATTCCAATGCTGTGGAGATGTGGTGCTGAGGGCCATGGTTTAGTAGTGACCTGGCAGCGCTGGGCTAAGGGTTGGACTCTACGATCTTAAAGGGTTTTTCCAACCAAAACAAGTCCATCATTCTGTGATTTTCTCTGCTGGCAGGAGCTGGGATAGGAACACAGGATCCAGAACCTGCACTGTTAGGGCAGCAGGAACGGATGGAGCTGATTTCCCCTCACTCCATGCACTGTGCTGTGCTAATCCAGAGCTTTGCACCTGTGGGGACTTGACTTGCATTAACACACAGGATCATTTCCTCAGAGGAAGGAGCTGCTGGGATGTTCAGCTCAACGTCTCAAAGTGCTGAGAGGTTCTGGTCTTGAAACTCTTCCTTTAATGTGATGTGACCCTGAGGGTGTTGTTCAGCATTGAACTTCAGAAACCTTCTGAGAGCAGGAACTGAACCTGAGTTGGCAAGGTCATGGCTCAGGAGAGTGATAACATCTTGGGCATGAATGATGACTTGAATATCATAGAATTGTATTGGTTGGAGAAGACCTCTAAGATAATCAAATCCAACCACTTGACCCTGCACAACCATGGCCATTTAACCATGTTCCACAGTGCCATGGCTACACATTTCTTGAACCCCTCCAGGGATGGGGATTTCCCTACCCCTCTGGGCAGTCTCTTCCAATCCCTGACCATGCTTGCAGCAAAGAAATTGTTTCTAAACAGCATCAAAGGCTTTACCCACACTTGCAGGGTAAGAGGAAAGACATTCTCTGTGGTTCCTGCTGCTGCTGGGTCCCACATGCAGCAGCTCTGTAAAATGGGTACCTGCAGCAGCAGCAGCAGAAGGAAGAAGAAGCAGGCAAAGCCCAGGGTTTGCAGTGAAAACGAGAAGAATTCAGCCTGGCTCCACGTGAAGAGCAGCATGTGCTCAGGGAAGAGGGGGGGTGCAGAAGGAAGGAACCCAAAGGGGCTTGTGATTACCTGGTATTCTTCTCCTGATGCCTCCCAGCCCTCCCTGTGCAGGAGGAGATCATTCTGCGGCGCTGATTTCCATGTGCAAGCCAGCAGTGAAAAGTGCTCCCTCCCCGGGCAGGAGACCCCCTGCAGCTTGATGATGGGGAGAAAAAACCCCATTTGCAGCCCCCACTTTGCCTGGCAGGGTGTGGGAAGGTTGCCTCCATTTCCCCATGTCACAAGGAGGGATGTGGCAATTTGCTTTTCCTTCAGAGCATCACAATCACACGGTGCTGGGTGTTGGTACCAAGCCTGCCTGTTCCTGGTGGCAGCAGCAGGACGGGTCACCAGGCTTGATTACTGTAATGAACCTCGTCACAGAGCTGCCTAATAACAGCTCCAGGCCTATTTCTGGAAGGTCTCCTGGGTGTTTAATTCCACAGAGCTGGAGGAGCAGTGCTCAGGAAAGGAACTGGTGGGATGGAGGGCTGGATGGCAGCGGAGCAGGGACGGTCTGGGGCTACAGAAGGAAAATGATCAGAGGGCTGCAGACCCAGAATTAAATCCCACAGATAAGAATTTGGAGTTATTGTTGTTGTTGGCAGAAAAATTCTTGTGGCTGTGTTTGAGATAAAGCCTTCTCCTGCTCTGATTGGAATTTTCATCCCTTCAGCTCCCAGACCAGGCACAGAAGGAGGAATTTCCTCACGATGAGGATGCTGAGACACTGGAACAGGTTGCCCAGGGATGTGGTGGAGGCCACATCCCTAGAGACATTCAAGGTCAAACGTGACGGGGCTCTGAGCAACCTGCTCTATCTGGAGGTGTCACTGCTGACTGTAGGTGTTAGCCAAGATGACCTTTGTAGGTCCCTTCCAGCAAAAAACACTCTATGATTCTATGGTCCTCTTGGAATGTTGGTTTTAAACTTACAGCTCAGATACTGACCGTCTTGTACCCAGTTCACTGAAGACATCCCTCAGTGCACCAGGATGGCACTGGGAGACGTGGATACTGGAGGAGGAGGTTGGCAGATCTGAGCTTCAGAACCCTGACAGCAGGGACAATAGAGGTGAACAGATGTGGTTTGAAACCCCCCTTGTCCTGCTCAACTAGGATGTCCTCAGTCAGCTGGGTACAAGACAGTCAATGTTTGAGTTGTAAGCTTAAAGCAAGTGTTCCAAGAGAGCTCCTAAACTGGTGGCATTTCCATCTCCTGTGCCTGTTCGTCTACCCGGCCCTGTCTGTGGGAGATTGGCCACATGAGCCATAGTCACTTCAGCTTCCAGCCAGCTGTGGAGCTGTGCCCCATCTCTCCCTAGATCCCTCTAAAATCCCAGCTGCTGCTGCTCCTGACTTTTGTGGAGCAGAAAACTGAGGTAGAGCAGAATAATTCCTGGGAATCCTCAGAGTCTTGAGGGAGTCTGGGGAAAAAAACACATCATTTTCAGTGCCAGTCCTGAAGTGGGCATTGTTCCTGGGGAACTCCCCAGGCCTGGTTTGTAGGGAGGATTTTCTTGGGTTCATTTTGTCTGTTATTGGAATCCTCAGTATCGTTGTAATTATTGTCACCACTATTATAATTATTGCCATCTCTATTCTCATTAATCTCGTCGTTATTGTCCCTTATCCACGCCACAACCCCTTCTCATCCCACCCTGTCGGCTCAGACCAGAGCAGCCCACCGCAGCGTGAGAAAGACAGGATGGTATCTCCCTTGCAGCGGCAGCTGGACAGGAGAGGACGATGCCCCCAGCGCGGTGCCGGTCGGGGGACAAGCAAGGCTGCCGGCTGCCGGTGCCCGCAGCATCCCGGCGGGGGGCGGGGGCCGCATGCTGTGTCCAGAAGAGGCCCCGCCCACTGCGCCCACCGGCTGGGAGCTGGGGAGGCTCCCTCCGCGCCCCGTATGCAAATCAGCATGCAAATCAGCATGCAAAGCAGAGGGGCGGGGCACACCCGTGCAGCGCGAGCGAGGGGCGTGTCTCGCTATGCAGATGAGGGGGCGGTGCGCACCATTATGTAAATGAGGGGGCGGGGCGGCCCCGGGTGTGTGTCGGAGGCTCCCGCCAGCTGCAGCCAGAGGTGCTGAGTGCCGCCGAGCCCCGGCCCCAGCTGCAGCGCACGGGGCCGAGCCGAACCGAGCCCAGCCGGGCCCAACCGAACCCAAGCGGGCGGAGCCGGCGGCCGGCAGCCCCTGGTACAGCATGGCCGAGCCGCCGGCATCGACACCGGGCTCCGAGAGTGAGGAGGGCCCGGTGCGTTTTGCTCGGAAGGGAGCCCTGCGGCAGAAGAACGTCCATGAGGTGAAGAACCACAAGTTCACCGCGAGGTTCTTCAAGCAGCCAACCTTCTGCAGCCATTGCACCGACTTCATCTGGTGAGTGGAGCTCCCCCCACCCCGGAATCTGGCACCCCCTGGAGACCCGGCCCGGGCCGGCGGGACCCCCTCTCAACGGCTTCGGGACGCCTTGGCCCACTCTGGGGCCCTCTCTCTGCTCGACGAGACCTCATCACTTTGTACCCTCCAGAGCTCCCGACCCTCTCCGGGACCCTCGACCCAGGAGGGTCAGCAGGACTCCCCTGTGCTTCCTCCGGGACCCTCGATTCTGCCTAGCAGGACCCCCTCCTTGCGCGCTTGGGGATCCTCTATCTCCTCCCACATCCACCCTCCCCACCTCCGGAACCCTAGCTGGCTCTGAGACCCTTTGGCTCGGCGGAGTCCCAGCTTGCCCGCCTTGAGACCCTCGACTTCCTCTGAGACTCCACCTTGTGCCTTCTGCATGACCCTAAACAGCTTCGGTACCCTCGACCCAGCCCGGTGCGGCCCCCTCCGCCCCAACTCCGTCAGCTTCCTCCGGGCACTCCCTCCCTGGCCATCTCCCATGGGCCCCCCACTGACCCCAGCCGGTGCCTATTGCGGGCAGGGTCGTTGCGCTGTTGCCGGTACTGCGCTCGGTGACTCACTGCTCTCCTCTCTTCGCAGGGGCTTCGGCAAGCAGGGCTTTCAGTGTCAAGGTGAGTGTCGCGCCGGGGGAGCGTCTAGGGTGGAGGTGGGGGGATGGTGGTGCAGGAACCGTCCCTCATCCCGGGGACCAGCCCCTGAACCGGCCTCGGAGCATCTCCACCGGGGCTGAGCAGCAGCATCCCCCAGCTTTGCCTTGCCCAGGCTGGGGAAGCAGCTTAGTCATAATTTTTTAATTAACTAAGCAACCAGTCGGTGTTTTTGGAGCTGTTTGGGGTTTGTTACTGGTGGCTGAGGCCTCAGATAAACACCCCCTCCCCCCCTCCAAGAACAAAGACAGGCAGGGGGAAGTTTGTAATTTTTAACGTGCTTAACCCAGACTGGGGAGGGGGGAGGGGGGGGCTAAGGGCAAAGCGGCAGCGTGTGGTGCGGTGGCACCGGCATACCGGAGGAACTTGGATGGCTTTGCTGGTGTTGCCGGGGGAAAAATAAGGCTCCATAGCAAAATGTGTTTGCAGAAGCTTCTGGGTCCCTGCAGCCAGAATGCCCTGTGCTGGTAACACTGGGATTCTGGGAGGTGTTCCTTAGGGATTGATGGTGTCCTCCCCAGGGAATGAGGATGAATTCCCTGAATTTTATCTGGTGCCCCAGTGCTCTTGGAGGCTGCACATGCTGGCTGTGCCTGGCCACCACGGTGGGGTCACAACCTGCTGGAGGTGAAGGTCTGGGCTTGGGCTTGCAACCAGGCTGGTGCCTGCCGCTACTGGTGTGGAATTTTGCTTTAGTGATATTTGGAGTAGAGTTTTGTTTTGGTGGGTGGATGAAGCTGAGGCTTGAGATATTTAGTGTGAAAATGAACTTGCTGGATGCCTCTGAGAGCTCCATGACAGCTTGTCCTGCTGTGCTTAGGGTCTAAGGCAGAAAGCAGCAACCATCCCTTCACTGCTCACACCCTGAGCTGGGCTGAGGTGTGATACAGAACCAGAACTCGAGGTGTGAGATGGTTTCAAGCCTTGAGGTTGCAGCTCTGTCACCTAGGCTGGCTGCAGGCAGGAGGGCTTTGTTCTGGTTGCGCTCAGGAGCATCTCCACAGAAGCTCCTACAAGCAGTATAAGTCTAGCTGAGCCTCAGGAGTACAACATTAAAATACCCAAGGGATCTCCCTGCTGCCTTCCAGCCCCTCATCTAAGGGCCTGGGTTGGGGTTGGTTAGCAAAGGACAGCAGATGTGGGGACTGAGATACGACTTGGTGGTGTTACTCAAGGTCACAGCTTCCCCTGGCACCTGAGGTTTCACACATGGTCAGCTCAGTCTTGCTGCTCAGAAGAGTTCTGTGCAGCTCTTGCTATGGCTCTTCCAGGTTTCTCAGGCCTGCCTGGCACAGGCAGGGTCATGCCAGCTGGATTTGTGCAAACAACCTCCCTCAAATATGAAGTGTGCTGGGAAAAGGCTGGTGGGGATGTTCTGGTGGGGTAGAGCTTCTCCTGAGCATTTCTAATGCTTTGCTCAGCTCTCACTATAGAGATGCTGAGATCGTTGGTGTCAGACAATTTGAGCCTTTCCACGTCTCTCTCCCAGCCATCAGAGACTGTTGTCCAACCTGTAGTTGTGCTTCTGCACCAAGCTTCATCCCAAAATGATTTATTCTACTAGAGCTAAATCCCTCTCCAGTGCCAGGGCAGTGTCTGGGACCTGTGAAGGTGGCCTCAGATCTGCTAACACAGAGCAGCTGCTTCCAAATGGAGAAATGTTAAACACCTGAGTTCTATCCTGTGGGTCTTGGAGCAGGACCCTGTGGAGCTGCCAGGAGCATCCCGTGCTCAGTGGTGCTTCCCAAAGGTGTGTGACTGGTCTATAACAGTATTTTCTGCCTTAAGAAACCACTTTGCAGGTTGCTTTGGCATGACAGATGTGAAAAGACTGCATTGCAATGGGAGACTTTGCAGACTGCAGTATGTGGAGCAGACCTGTCTTTACCCCAGATGCCTTCCTCAGATCACTGATCCTTGGTGGGCTTTCACACACACTTGCCCCTCTGTGAAGTTCCTCAGCTGGCAGGGCAGGACCATAGGTGTGACTCTTGTTGCCACAACAGCACCACACAGTTGGTGCCCCCATGATGGAGGGGACACGATGTCTTCATGCCCATTGCTTCCAGGTTGGAAAGTCAAGCAGGAGCTGAAGTTGCTACCTCCTGCCATGTGCTTGGAAATCACAGCCACCCTGGGAGACTCCAGGAGAAAGAGCTTGGCGTGCCAGGGCTGGCACTGTGCGCTGCCTCTGCCTCTGGATGGCACCTCGCTGGTGCTGCGTCTTGCTCCTCTTGGTGAGGAGCTCTGGGGAGTTGTGCCCCTCATGTTGTGCTGCAGCTGCTGTTGAACTTAGTAAATAAGTTGTATTTACAGGGAATACCCTTGGGGTGGGTTTGATTTGGAGTTCTTCAGCTCTGCAAGGCTTGCTCGGGTTGTGTGTTGAGTGCAGCTTTAATCTGACTTTAACAACTTCTACAGCTATTTTTTGTGTTGGTTTTCAGTGGGGATGGCTGGAAATGTAGCAGAAGCACCTGACTGCCTTGTTTCTCAGCTGTTTCCTACTGCCCTGCTCGCTTTAAGTAGGTTTTCACCTGTGCCCTGATTTCTTTCTAGGCCGTTTGCAATAATTAGATTGTTAATTAGCTCATTACTTGTGACTTTTGGCAGGAAGTTAGCAGAAACTGACTCTTCGTAGCTTGAAATACTAATGAATGCCACAGATGCCACTTAATTGCTTGCTAATCTGCTTCTTATCCTCACAGACAATCTCCTTCTTATCCTTTTGTGCATCTCAAGACATCCTGGGCTAGCACTGAGCCAGAGAGCCTGGTGGTGCTGGGCAGCAGGAGGGCTGTGTGTGGGCAGCCCTGAGGATCAGGGCTGCTTTTTGCAGGTTTAACAGAAAATGTCACTGTATTGAGGGTGTTGGAGGTCTGAGGTGCTGGCATGCCTGGAGCTGCCTCAGAGATGAGCTCTTCCAGGGGGATATGTACTGGCTGTGCATTGGCAGCACTTTCTGATGGCTTCTAGTGATCTGCTGTGGCTGGAAGGGATGGGAGCTCTTGTGTGAGCTCATGAATAAGACAGAAAAGGGTGCCAGTGCTGTTCCCTTCCCAAGTTTTAAGATCCAGCTCTCCCATACCAGGGAACCTGTGAGAAGAGAGAGCAGCACATGGTTCTTGGCAGGCTCTGTGGTGCAGGGCCGACGTGTGGCTGAGCTGCAGCCCATGGTTTGGTGTCTTGGTTCTCCTGGCTGAAGAAGTGCTTTGAGGATGGGAAGGGGAACTGATTTGAAGTCTGTTGAGGGTGAAATTCTTGGTCTCATTCTCAGAACGTGCTGCTTCTGAGAGGTGGCAGCTTTCTCTGTGCTCTGCTCATGTTCCCATCCTTGGGATGCCTTGCTCCTGTTGTCCCAGCAGCTCCTGGTCCCTCCGCAGATCAGGGTACTGGCAGCATTGGAGGTTTTGTGAGGGGGGACACCTCACTGATGGCCAGGTTGGTTGAACATGGGGGTTGAAGTAGATGACCTTTAAAGGTTCCCTCCCCACCAAACTGTTCTATGATTCTACAAGCTGGAGTTACCATTGCAGTGCCTGGGCTGGCCTTCTACCCTGAGAACTGGGGAAGGGCAGAGGAAGAGGTGCTTCTGTAGAGGTGAGGAGCCATGTGATGTGATTCTCATTTGGGAGCAGAAAATCACCTGCATCTGTTGCTGCCTTCTTGTGTACAGAGTGGAAAAGATCTTCTTGGAAAGAAGAATCTGGACTGCTTAAGAGGGAAAAAAGGCTCATTTGGAAACGAAGCTTTGATCCTGCAGTAACTTTTCTGGAGGAAATGTTTAGCTCTTCTCCCTGATTATGACTCAGGCAGCAGAGATACTCCTCAGCTTGAATCTCTTCCCAAACTTCATACCAATTCTCATTCCTTCTGCCAGGTTTTCTTCTCCCCATCCTCCAAACCCAGCACTCTCCTTTTGTCTTCTCACAATTCAGCGCTCGACGCCCAGAACTCTGAGCAGCTGGAAAATGTCAGCTGGGTCTTACCTTTTTCAAGCAAGTCTTTGCTTTCTTGCTTGTCTGCCTTCACAACCCACCCTTCCTTCCCTCCCCCCCTCACCTCCCCGTTGCCCTCCAGACGGAAGCGAAACCCAGAGCAGCTCTGGTCTGAGCTGCAGCTCCTGCTGCTGCTGCTGCGGGTTTTGGGTTGTCGCCATTAGCTCCGCGCAGCCGTTCAGTGCCTGCTTCTATTGACTGGATTAAAGCAAAGGAGGAACAAAAGCAAAACAAACTCCAATCATTCAGACTTGCCTCAAACCCAGTAATTTCGTGTCAACATACTCTGTGCACTGGAGGAATGTTAGTGTGCAAATAGACTAATTAAAAATGTTTCTGCAATTACTTTTTGCAGCACAAACGATGCTAATTATATAATGCAGCAGAAATGGGAAGCAGCATCCCAGAGAGGGGTTTGGTGTTTCTTGCAGTGGGGATGCAGTTCTGGACGCTGAGGAGGCTTGGGCAGTGGGAAGGCAGCTCGCTGGGCACTGGGAGCAGGTGGAAATGGAAAGGGGAAATTGGTCTGGTTCCAGTGCTGCACTGTGCTTCTGCAGAACTGTGAGTGGCAGCAGAGCTGGTGGGGAGAAGGGGAAGGTGCCCCTCTGTGTCCTGGTCAAAGCATCCAGCCTCCTTCAAAGCTGAGTTTTAAAGCTTGCAGCTGGATTCACTAATCCTGCAGTTGCCTGTGCTAGGGACCTGCAGCTTGCGAAAGCAAGTTTGTTTGGGGAGGAAATCTGCATCTGCCAGAGGTTCTTCTGGGGTTCACCAGGAGCCACTTGCTACGTTGAGGTCTGTTGTGCCTTCTCGCAGCTCAGAAGAGCTCATCTGAGTTTCTCAGTGGAAGTGGTTTCTCTTTTCCCTCCCCCTTTACAGTAGCTTTTTTTCCCCTCTTTCTTATCTCCCAGAGTAACTGCCATCCTGAAATGATCTCAGACTGTGGTAACGAGAGGTCCCTTTCCTTCTTGGGGTGGCTCACTGACCAGCCTCAGCAGGAGCAAACTGGGCAGAGGATTTCACAGCTGTCCCCAGAGGGGCTCAGGGTGCTTTAGGGGGTGGCAGGAGGGTTTGCATTACATCCAAGTGGTCTCTGTCAGCTGTGACTTCGGTGCAGAGGTTAAACCACCCCGGAACATGAGCCTCTGCTGTGGCTGTTCTCCAGGTATTGATCCTTCCAGGGGAACTGTGTGCCTGGGCTATCCCTAAGGAGGCTTCTCAGCAAGCCCTCCAGACACCTCTGTAGCCTGCTGGTTCACGTGCCTGCTGCCCCACCAATCCTGCAGCACACGGGCTCCTGGCAGGGTCTGCAGGGCATCCTTGTGCTGGCACTGAGCTGTGGGGAGATGCTCACCTGTCTCAGCGCCCGCAGAAGGTGGTGGAGCTGCAAAGCAGAGTGAGACCTGGAGGGTTTGATGTGTAGAACAGGAGGAGGGGCTGAATCTCCTCTCCAAGGCTGGTGTGAATTCTGTGGACTGATGAGGGTTTATCTGGAAGCTCAAGTGAGAGGAGCTGCACAAAGCCCTCCCAGACAGCAAGCACTGTTCCTCCTCCTCCTGACTGTGCTGCAAGACTGAAAATGCTGAAGCTGCTGGTCAGGGCCATCCACCCCCTTCTGGGATTACCAGCAAATAAGTTGTGTGATCCCAGTGGCTGGGATATTGACTTCTAGCTGTGCCCACAGTTCAGTTGAGGGCAGACCTGTCTGGCACATGTCATTATGAAGTGTGAGATCAGAAGGTGAGCACTGAAGTGCTGTCCCCTTGGTCTGAACTGAGTCACAGAATGGCTTGGGTTGGAAGAGACTTTAAAGATCATCCAGTTCCAACCTCCTGTCATGGGCAGAGACACCTCCCACTGGAGCAGGTTGCTAAAGACCTCGTCCAACCTGGCTTTGAACACCTCCAGGGAAGGAGCATCAACAAGCTCCCTGGGCAACCTGTTGCGGTGGCTCACCACTCTTGCTGTCAAGAATTTCTTCTCCATCTCCCTTCTTCCAGCTCAAAGCCATTGTCCTGTCACTCCAAGCCCTAGTCAAAAGTCCCTCCCTAGCTTTCTTGTCTCCCTTCGGACAAGGATCCATGTGGTAAGGAAGAGGGATGCTTACAGTGCTGGCTGGGCTGGGATTCCACACAGAAGTGCTAAGGTGGATTTCCACCCTGCAGGAGCCAGCTGTGCAGGGGATTAGTGCTGCACTATGGGCACGAGCAGAGCCCTGGAGCTGCCAGAGCCCAGCTGTGGGCTGGTTGCCTTTCCCTGCGTGTGGTGAAGCTCAGAGCATGGGGCAGCCACGGAGGGTGCTTGCGGTGCTGTGCCAGTCATTCCTCCAGCCTGCCCTCATGAGTCACTGTTCTCAGAGTCCTCAGTTGGAGCCATGTAGAGAAGGTGAGTAATGAGCTCCTGCAGGTCAGGGCTAACTGCAGCTCCTTTGGGCAGCCTGTTCCTCACCTTGTGGGGGCTGCAACTTCAGGCAGGTTGGCAAGATGCAGCCCTCCAGAAAAAGTGGGCATGAAGGAGTCTTGTGTGGTGATGATGGATGCAGTCTTGGGCTGCTGCTTCTGGTGTCCCCTTGTCTGTCACCAGCACAAACACTGCAGGTGATGCTGTGCATGCTGGCTCTGAGAGCTAGGCAAGGAGGAGGGACAGGAGAGCATGAAGTGCTGCCCAGACCCTCCAGCCCTTTCAGGTGATGTTATAGGAGACTAAGAATGACCAAAGGACTTGTTCATCCCCTGGGCTGATGCTGTTCTACACCTCAAGTTTTAGCAGAAGCTCTTCCTGGGGCCAGAGCTTCTGTGCTCCTCAGAGCAGATGTGGGGACAGGATGTCAGGACTCGGGGCACTGAAGTGTGTCTCTTGGGTTTCCCATTCCCCAGGGAAAGGACAGCTGTGAGCTGCTGCTTCCATGCTTCAAGCCAGCCCCACCCCACTAGCCAGCTACAGCTGGGCTGTGGTGGTGACCTTAGTCGTTTCTTGAGCCAAGAGCCAAAATAGTACTGGAAGAGATGTGGAGCAGACACAGTGCTCTGGTCCTCCAGACAGTGACCCTGTGGATGAAAGTGGAAATACCTCAGGAGCTTTTCAGCCCCTCAGGGTTGGTACTAGGTGATGTTGCCTGGGCATATGGAGCGTTGCCCTGGGAGAGAAGGGGCTTTCACCAAGATAGACTTGACCCTGGGTGTCCTGTCCTGTTCTGCCAGCCTGAAGCAGCTGTTACCAAGAAGTCATTTTTTCCACCTAAGCCACAGGAGGGGTGGAGGAGAGGAGAAGAAAGCTCTGATTGTGTTGTGCTCAGCAGCAGCCAAATGCTTCATGTTGAGCAGTTCCCAGAAGAAGCAGTGCTGGCTGGAACTGTTCCTAGGAATAAAGTATTCCCAGCCACAGGTTGCTGCTGCTGGGAGCCACACCTGATGCTGTTCAGGGGCAGAAGCACCCAAGGAGTTTCCTGTGGGCACCATGCAGAGGAGGAGCTGTGGGGTCTGGATCTCTCTTGGGGGGATTCTCTGTGTCCCCTTGGTGTCTCATACCAAAAATCCATGGTCTCTGGGGCAGCAAATGACTTCATCTATGTTGAGCTGATGCCACAGCTTCCAGGGGTTGCTGGGGAGCTGAGTGGGGAGCTGCTGCTGTTGTAGGCTCCACAGCTTGTTCTTCTCCTTGTGGCCAAGGCTCCCCGAGACAGCCAAGGATGGCTCTGGCTAAGCAGCTTCCTTAGAGGTTGCTTGTTTGTCTTTCCTGGGTTCAGTCCTGGCCAGTCGATGCTGAAAGGTGGTTGGAAGCCACTGGCTCCTAAAATACCTTTCTTGTCCCATGAGAAGTACTTCTGTAGGTTGGTAGCTGGTGAGGTGAAGCAGAGTGGCAAAAGCACCCTGAAGTGCTACTGATGCAGAGGCTGATGAGACACTGGCACAGGTTGCCCAGGGAGGTTGTGGATGATCCCTCCCTGGAGGTGTTCAAGGCCAGGATGGATGAGGCCTTGAGCAGTCTGCTCTAGTGAGAGGTGTCCCTGCCCATGGCAGGGAGTGGGAACTGGATGATCATTGAGGTCCCTTCCAACTCAGCCTGTTCTAGGATGTGGGCTGTGCCTCAGAGAAGGCATCTCCATGGCTCATGGGTATTTGTGCCAGTACCTGTGTCTGCTCCACTTACCTGGATGCAGGCTGTGAGTGATTTATTGCTCCTGGCCCAGCCTCCAGTGGAAAGATCAAATCAATTAAAATGTCCTCTTAGTGAGCAGGCCACCTGCGTGCTCTGAAATGACACAAGAGCTCCCAAGCAGAGGCTTCTTTGTTCCTCCCCCTGATGAGGGTTATTTCATAGAATCCTAGGTTGGTTTGGGTTAGAGGGGACCATAAAGACCCTGCCATGGCAGAGACACCTTCCACTGGACCACCTTGCTTCAGGCCTCATCCAGCCTGGTCTTGAACACCTCCAGGGAGAGGGTATCCACAACCTCCCTGGGCAACCTGTTCCAGTGTCTGCCCACTCTCACTGTCAAGAATTCCTTTCTAATCTCCAGCCTAAATCTGCCCTTCTCAAGCTTTAACTGCTCGGTGACAGGGAGGAAGCCTGATGAGTCCTCACAAGGTCCCACTCTGTGCAGTAAGTCAGCCCTGGCCACTGCTTCTGCCAGCTGCTCCTGGTTGCCTGTGGAAGGAAATGGCTTTCCTGAGCCGTGACAGCTCTGCTCCAGCAGCACCTCGCTGCAGATGCCACTGCAACTGCTGCTGCTCAGCCAGCATCTGCTGGGCATTGTCTGCTGGCCACATGCAGCCCGCAGAGCCCTTCAGGAGGCTTCCCCTGCAGCCCTTGTCATCTCCACTTCAGTGCTTGCTGCAAACTGGAGTACCTCTCCCTGCCATCCTGAAGAGAGGTTACTGGAAACCAGTTGCCTTCTTGTTTACATGGCTCCTCTCATCCTGGAAGCCATCCAGGGCTGGGCAGAGCCAGCTGTGGCACTGGCTGTTCTGCTGCTAGGTGCTGATAAATGCTGTTTAGATGAAGATGTGATTGTTTGCCTCGCTGCTGCTCCTGCCTGCCTGGGATCTGCGGAGGGGCTGCTGGCAGGTGGTGGGAATGGCCTCGTCTTGGCCAGCTCTGTGGCTCGTGGCTGACCTGAGGCACAACTGTGGCTTTGCTCAAGCTGTTTCTGTTTTGGATTGCACTGCTGTTGGTAGCTGTCCTGCTCTTGCCATCGTGTGGAAGAGAAAAGCCAGTTCCAGCACAGTGCTTGAGTCGGCAAATGTTGGGCTGAACACCTGCAGGGGCTACAAGAGACCTAGGGAGGGACTTTTACCAAGGGCTTGGAGTGATGATGGCTTTGAGCTGGAACAGGGAAGATGGAGACTGGAGATTGAGAAGGAATCCTTTGCAACAAGGGTGGTGAGACACTGGCACAGATTGCCCAGGGAGGTTGTGGCTGCCCTCTCCATGAAGGTGTTCAAGGTCAAGTTGGATGAGCCCCTGAGCAACCTGCTCTAGTGGGAGGTGTCCTTGCCTATGGCAGGGGAGTTGGAACTGGATCATCCTTAATGCCCCTTCCAACCCATTCTGTGAATCTGTGACCACCTTGGCCTCCTGCTTCCAGAACTGAACTCCAGTAGTGGAGGAGTAGGAGTCCTCCTGCCCCAGCTGAAGGATGTGGGTGGCTCAGGATCCAGTACCTTGCAGTGATGTCGGCTGAAATAATTTGCTTCCATATTTGGTCTTGCTTTTGTGCCAGATTTCTACATCTTGTTTAAGTGTGACAAGCAGAATATTTTCACAGCTAATCCAGGCTGGACAGGCAAAGCCTGCCAAAAGACCCAGAATTAATAGGCTCCAATGCACACCAGTTACTGGGCTCATGAACATGAGGCTTGTTACAGCACAACCCTCCTGGATTTGGCTCTTCTGCAGCCAGTTGAAGTCTGTGTTCTTTCCAGTCTCAGAATGCATCAGGTTGAAAGGGACCCTCAAAGGTCATCTTGTCCAACCGCCCTGCAGTCAGCAGGGACACCTCCAACTAGAGCAGGCTGCCCAGGGACATGCCAAGTTTGGCCTTGACTGTTTCCAGAGATGGGGCCTCAACCATATCCCTGGGCAGCTTTTTCCTTTGGGTGAGAGGGCTCATTCTCATGGTGGTGTTCTAGGTGAATGGGTTTTGGGGTTTGGGCAGGGAAATGGGGGATGATGGTTTTGCAGGGAAGTGTTTGGAGCAGCTGGGATTGAGCAGAATGTGTGGTTGTGGGTGCAGGGAGCTTCAGTGGGGCTATGTACAGAGGGCAGGGTGGGTGCTGGAGCTCCTCAGTCCCCGGCAGCCAGCATCACTTGGGATAGGTCAGCAACCCATTGTTGTCTTTCCTGTATGGATGAAGATTTATGCACAGCCTGAAGTAATCCCTCAAACAGTTCAGAGCCCTGAAGCAGGCTGCCTGGAGAGGCTGCAGAGTTTTCTCCTCTGGAGAGCTTCCACAGCCACCTGGCTGTTGTGATCACGGGCAAGGTGCTGTGGGTGCTCCTGCTGGAGCAGGACTGGGTGATCTCCAGAGGTCCCTCCCAACCCCACCTTGCTGGGACTCAGGGATTTCATGGCTCTCCAGAGCTTGACACCATCTTTGCTGTGGAGCAGGCTTTGTGTTGTCACCATGACAGAGATGAGCTGCGCTTCCAGGCTCCATTTCTTCTTGTCTTGTGGGCTCCTTTGAGAGAGTGCCCTTTAGGGGAGAAGAGACTCAGGTTCTCCATCTTGTCTTGAAGGTCGGTGCTCTTGGGGCTGATGCCAAGAGCTGCCTGCTCAGGGTGGCCCTGCCACTGTTCTTGCTTGGGTGTCATGCTTCAAAACTTCAGTCTCCTGCATTTCTGAGCTGCTCTTCCTACATTTCGTACTGAGTCAGCAGCAGGGAAGCTAAAAATGATTGATGCCTAAATCTCAGCCTTCAGCCACTCTTCTTCCTCCTGTTGTGATACTGGGGAGCTTCAGCTGCAAGAGTCGGGGCGGTTGTGCCTGGAGAAGAGAAGGCTCCAGGGAGACCTTAGAGCAGCCTTCCAGTACCTGAAGGAGACTACAGGAGAGCTGGGGAGGGACTTTTGACAAGGGCTTGGAGTGACAGGATGAGAGGCAGTGGCTTTGAGCTGGAAGAGGGGAGACTGAAGGTTACAAAGAGACTCTTGCCAGTGA
Source organism: Pogoniulus pusillus (assembly GCF_015220805.1). Lineage (NCBI taxonomy): Eukaryota > Metazoa > Chordata > Aves > Piciformes > Lybiidae > Pogoniulus > Pogoniulus pusillus. The sequence goes on along the minus strand of NC_087276.1, from coordinate 20,058,823 downwards.
GGGTGGTGTGACTCTGGAACAGGTTGCCCAGGGAGGTTGTGGCTGCCCCCTCCTTGGGGATGTTCAGTGCCAGGCTGGATGAGGACTCAACCTACTGTAGTGGGAGGTGTCCCTGCCCATTGAGGGATATTGGATGTAGATCACCTTCAAGGTCCCTTCCAACCCAGCCCATTCTATGGATCTGTGCTGGTAGATTCCTCCCCATCCTGTTGCCAAGCAAAGCGATGCAACAGTAACAGCTTCACCTTCGGAGGGAACAGCTGAAGCCCTTTATTCTGCTGGTCTGTGCTGCAAGCACACTGAGCAGTTGACACTGAGCAGATGAAGAAATGCATTTTCATGACTGCCAATTATAGCAGAGGAATGTGAAAGTCAGGTTGTGAAGAGGAGTGGAAGTCGTCTCCTGAATGGCTTCATGCGACTTTGCCGGGTGACATCGCTATGAAGTCAGGAGTCAGCACCAAGATTGTTTTAGACTCTCAGGGAGAAGCTGGAGTGAGGGGGAAGTGGCCCACGGGTTGGATTTGCATCAGTGAGTGGCTGAGCTCCTGACGCAGTGCAAAGTCATCACTGACTGCTTTGGAGAGGCTGATTCAGAGCTCAGCACAAGCTGGCATCCTGCGTGGCGGGGACCTCACTGCTTGCCTTGTAAGCAAAATGATGGTGCTGGTGTCAGGATTGGTGCTGTGGTGTCAGGATGGGTGCTGTTAGGAACAAGCTCTTTACCATGAGGGCAGTGGAGCACTCAAAGGGGTCACTCAGGAAGGTAGTTGAGGCCCCATCCCTAGAGATCTTCAAGGTGAGGCTCAACAAGGCTCTGGGCAACCTGGTCTAATTGAGGATGCCCCTGCTGAGTGCAAAGAGAGTTGGACTGGATGATCTTCGGAGGTCCCTCCTGACCCACACCATTCTATGACTCTAGGCTGTGTCAGGATGGCTGCTGTTGTGCCTACCCCAAGAAGCGGAGTAATTTGGTTTTAGGGCTGCTCTGTTTGGTTGTTTTCCCCCCCTGCCATTCACTCCACTACATACTTCAGCTTGGCTTGGGGAAAGGATGCTTGGCAGTGCTCCAGAACTTGCCATTAACTGGACTAGCCAGGAGGAGAACTGTTGTTTAAGGACTAGAAATGGTGCAACCTGTGTCCCTGGTCTCAGAGAGGTGCACTTCCACCACCAAGCTTCAGTCAGTGTTTGCAGCACTATGTTCAAATCAAAGAGGGAGGAGAGGTTGGAATAGGTTGCCTAGAGAAGCTGTGAATTCTCCCTCCTTGGGGGTGTTCGGTGCCAGGCTGGATGAGGCCTCAAGCAACTTGGTCTAGTAGGAGGTGTCCCTGCCCATGGCAGGGGATTGGAACTGGTTGATCTTCAGGGTTCCTTCCAACCCAAACCAGTCTGTGATCCTATGAAGGTGTAGCCAAGCCATGCTGCTGAGCTTGCAGCGACATCGTCTCTGCAGTGCCTGATGCTTCCAGCCCTGCTGGATGCTTCCCTGGTCATGGTGCTGGAGCTCAGTCCCTAGCAGCCATCATCACTTGGGATAAACCAACCCATTGTCACCTTTCCTGTATGGATGAAGTTTTATGCACAGCCTGAAGTGATCCCTCAAATGGTTCAGAGCCCTGGAGCAGGCTGCGCAGAGAGGTTGTGGAGACTCCTTGTCTGGAGAGCTTCCAACTCCACGTGGCTGTTGTGATCCTGGGTAAAGTTCTGTGGGTGCCTCTGCTGGAGCAGGGGACTTGGACTGGGTGATCTCCAGAGGTCCCTTCCAACCCCCACCTTGCTGGGACTTGGGGATTTTGTGGCTCTCCAGAGCTTGTCACTGTCTTTGCTGTGGAGCAGCCTTTGGTCTGTCACCATGCTGGAGATAAGTTGTGTTTCCAGGCTTCTTTTCTCATTACCTGGAGGGCAGCTCTGGGAAGATGCCTTCTAAGGGTGAAAAGGTTCAGGTTCTTTGTGCTCCATTGGTTTCTGAAGGGGCTGAGGAAATAGCTGGCTTTGGAAGGCTGACCAAAGTGTCCTCTTGTGCAGTAGCTGTAATTGCCAGTGGAGAGTTTCTGAGGTTGGTAGAGCTGTCAAGAGAGGACAGTCCTCTGTGCAAGAGGAGGTCTCTGCTGCCTGTCTGCCCATCCTGAAGCCTACCATAAGTGATTCTGCTGCTTTCTGCCCCAGGAATGGCTGTAGAACTGCACTATTCCACGTTGTCTAAGGACCATGTCCAATAGCTCAGTCCATTAACTTCCGAATTTGTCTCGCTCATTTGTCATTGATGGAGAGGAGCCTGAGGGCCAGACTGTTCTGGAAATGAGGCTTGTAGGTCTGTCACAGCAGCGAGTGATTCTCCTGGGTACAACAAAGTGACCTTCGAGACAGCTGAGAGGCTGATTTCAGTTTGCTTCTGGAGGTTCTCCTTGCCTCTACACACTGATGGCCTGGTGGACTTCTCCTCTTCAGAGGCTGGGAAGTGTTCTGCCATTGTGTCACCTCCTTAATGCTATCTCCTCCCAGCTGGAGTGGGGAAGCCCATGTCTTGTGCCATGGGTACTGTCTGCTGGTAGAGAGCTTGTGCTGAAACAGTAGAGCTCTTGTTTTGCTGTCAGGTCTCCTGAGGCTGCCCCTTAAATTCCAGGTGTCTCCTGGAGCTCCTCTATGCCACCATGTGTGGAACGGGCTGAAGGATGGAGAGTGTGTCTGCAGGGCTGGTGCTGGGAGATGTGACCATAAGGACATCTGGGAAAGGAGAGATGGAGGTTTGGCTCTCTGGTGCAGGCAGTGGTGGCCCACAGGCAGTATGGGGAACTGGTCACCTTCAGACCAGCCTCTTGGACCTGTGGTAAGGTCCATATGCAGTGAAGTGTCCACTGTCTGCAGATGCTACTTTGCTGGCAGGAAAAGCTGCAGAAGGTGGGGTGCTGGTTGGGAAGATGTCCTTGAACCTCTGCCATGTACCACAGAGCTGGGAGAAGAGCTGGACATCAGTCTCTGTTCATTGTGCCCTAGACACCACCAGTGGACAGCAGATGTACAGCCACAGTGGTGGCCAGAGCAGAGCTCTTGACCTAGAGTCTCTTAGGGCTTCTGAGGTGGAAAAAGTCTCACTTGCTGGGTCGTTTAGAGGCTCTGAATCTGGAGTTTTGGCAGGAGGAGAGGCTGTAATTAGCTGCTGCTCAGTAGGGCTGCCGATAGATCTTCAGAGCAAGATGCTGCTGGACTGGAAAGAAAAGAGGACAAGAGCTCATTTGCTCAGGGTGGTGATTTGCATTTGGTGGATTGCTGAGCCCTTGTGGAGGATTCTTCCAAAATAACTTCAGATTTCTGCCTTCTCTGAGAATCTGTCCTGGTGCCAAGCAGCTTGGAGTCTGAATCCCTTTGTTTGCTCTTGCCAAGGGAAGGGGATGTTTGTCTGGGATGTGGATGGTGCTGGCATCAGTCGCTGCGTGATGGATGACGTGCTTCACCCCACCTTGGAGCAGAACTCTCTTCCCTTTCATCATACCTAAAAGGACTCTTCTCTTTTTTTTTTTTTTCCCTCCCCCAGCAGCTCCTCTACTGACCTCAATGCTTAGGAGACATAGAACTGTTTCTGTTGGAAAAGCTCTCTGAGATCACTGAGTCCAACCATCAACCCAACGCTGCCATGGCCATTAAACCATGTCCCCAGGTGCCATGGCCATAAGGTTCTTGTACCAGGGTGAGAAGCTTTGCACCCCATTTGCTGGACCTCAGCTCTGCTGCTGGTTGAAAAGGAGAGGCTTTGAAATGCATCTTCTCAGTTGCACCCTGTGGTAGGACAAGGAGCAATGGATGTAAACTACAGCACAGGAAGTTCCACCTCAACATGAGGAGGAACTTCTTTATTGTAAGGGTTAGGGAGCACTGGAACAGGCTTCCCAGAGAGGTTATCAAGTCTCCTTCTCTGGAGACTTTCAAGACCTGCCTGGATGTGTTCCTGTGTGACCTGCACTAGATTATGCCCTGCTTTGGCAGGGGGCTCAGACTCCATCTCTGAAGGTCACTTCCAACCCCTAATATCCTGTGATTCTGTGATCTGGGAAACTTGTTCCTGCCCATGCTGCCAGCTTGCAGAAGATGATGTTGGGCATTGCTAGCACAAAGACAAATCCAACCTCTGTGGCCTTGGGCTGGCTCTTGGCCAGCCCCTGCACTGCCCTGTGGAGGACAGCGGCTGACTTCCACACGTTGGGTGTTTGAGGGCAATGGCTCCATCACCAGGGGTTTACACAGGCAGCAGTGGCCATCTTCCTGGAGATGTTCCACTCTTGGAGAACAGCAGGAGCAGGACAAGGCTCACAGCCTGTCCCCAGGGACCTCTGCTTAGCTGGACTGTGAAGAACCTGGGGTTGCTCTTCCTGGTGAGCAGATCCTCAATTTGCTGGGGAGACTCTGCATAGACCTTTCTGACCTGCATCACTGGAGGGGAGGTTTCCTTTGACTTGAGGCTTTGATGCAAGTGGTCACCGTTCCTTTCCCTAATGTAAGTTGGGAATCTGCAGCTGTTCAGCCCTGAGTGTTGCCATGCTTCAGAAGCCAAGTTCCTTTGTCCTTCAGCTGCCCATCTGCTGGCCAAAACACAAATGGCCAGGCAAAGGGCTTGTCCTTGAGATCAGTTTGGGCTGTTTCCCTGAGTGGTTCGACAGGACAAGTGGTGCTGGTTTGAATGGAACGAGGGAGATTCAGCCTGGAGAGAAGAGATCTGTTTTTGTTGATGCTGAGGGTGGTGAGACCCTGTCTGAGTTTTCCCAGAGAGGTGGGAGATGCTCCATTCCTGGAACCACTCCAGGTTAGGTTGTCTGTGGCTCTGAGCAACCTGTTCTATTTGCAGATGTCCCTACTGACTGCCAGGGGTTGGACTGGATGAGCTCTAGAGGTCTCTTCAACCCACACCAGCCTGGGATTCCATGATTGTAGGGTGTGAGAGTCACTCACTTGAGTGGGTAGGAAAAGTGGGCTGCCAGCCTTGTGACATGATGCTCTACCTGTACCTGCTGCCATGAGGTGGGAGGTCTTGCAGGAGGTGGGATGGAGCAGGAAGCTCTCCCTGCCTCTTGGTGCACCTGCGTGGATGGGGACAGGAGCCAAGGCACCACATCACTGGCTGGTGGTGAATCCCAGTGCTGGTGGTCCATGACACAGTGAAGTTGCCCCCCAGAGCCACCTTCCTCCTGGGGTTTGTGAATGGGGGAGAAACTGAGTTTCTCTGCTGCTACTCTGAGCTGAGGCTGAGAACCAGGGGCTGTTGGGAAGGGCAGACTGAGTCACTTTCTCATCCTCCTGGAACTTTCCATATGAAGTTTGTGTTTAAGCTCAGGTTTGAGGGCAATGGAAGGCAGTAATTTGTGACAAACCCTCCTGGTTCAGCGCCTGCCAGAAGAACTCCTTCAGGCTGCAGGAATCAGGCTCTGATTCCTGGGGAACTGCTGCTAGGATGCTCCACTCCAGAGCCACCAGCTTGAACTTGAGGCTGAGGGGACTGGATGAGCTCGAGTTGTGGGGGCTTGGTGCTGCTCGTGCTGACTCTGCTGCTCACCCAACCCAAGAGCTGCATAAGCAAGGTGCTCTTGGCCTTCCCACCACCTTCTCTTGATTACTTCACCCCAAAGCCACCAAGATGAACTTCAGACTGTACAACTTGAGCTGTGGAGGCTTGGTGCTGTTCCTGCCATAACTCTGCTGCTCATGCAATTCAAGAGCTGCATAAGCAAGGTGCTCGTGGCTCTCCCACCCCCTGAGCACCACTTTCTGCTGCCTTTGCTGCTGCTAGCTTCTTTTGTCAGCCTGTAGTTCTGGTGCTGGTAGAAACAGAACCACCCATCCTCACCCTTGCAATGCCAGCTAGGATTCTATAAGGTCTGCCCCACCTCCAGTTTGCAGGGCTGTAGCCCACTCCATCATTCCCCATATCAGTGGTTGTGAAGGTCTTTTCCAACCTAACTGGTTCCATCTATACTGGCCACTGGGTCTTTCTGACCATCTTGCCCTGTGAGGTGCTTCAGGGCTGGAGGAAAGTCAAGGCCTTCAAAAAGGGCAAGAAGGTTTTTTTGGGTGCATTACAAAGAGTGCAGCCAGCAGGCCAAGGGTGGTTGTCCAGCAGGGTGCTGGAGCCCTGGAGCAGGCTGCCCAGAGAAGTTATGCAGTCTCCTGTGTGGAGAGATTCCAAACCCACTTGGCAGTTGTGATCCTGGTGCTGGGTGCCCCTGCTTTATAGCAGGGAGCTTGGACTGGGTGATCTCCAGAGGTCACTTCTAGGTGATTTTAGTTTGTTTTTTCTCGACCTTTTCCTGCTCTGTGAGGGGTTGAAGGCAGCAAACCTCTCCTGAGGTGGGTGGAGAGCCCACCCTACATCCTCCCAGCCCTGTGCAGTCCCCAGGCTGGGCTGTCTGGCTGCAGTGGGGGGCCCCTTCCTTGCTGTGGGGCAGGGTGACTTTATCTTCCTCCTGAATCAGGTGCCTTGGTGGCTGTGGGTGCTTCAGGCTTGGCAGCTGTGCTGCAAGTTCCTCCCTTATCTCTGCCCGCTTGGCTGTAGTTTTTCTTCCACCGTGTCAGAGCGAAAGAAGAAGACTTCTTTAAAAAGCAAGAGGAAAATCATGTGAGTGGGCAGGGTGCTGGCAGCACCCAGGGTTCAGAGGAAAGGGCCTCATCTGGTCACTTCTGAAGGAGGAAGCTAAAGGGCTGCCAGGCTCTGCCACTGTCCTCACCCCTGCACTGGGATGCTCAGGAGAACATTATGGGTCCAGTTGGATGCTGGTGCTGGGTGCTCAGTGCAGAAAGCAAGCACTGGGGCAGGAGGACAGAGCCTGGTGTCCCCTTGGAGCTGTGGAAGTGCTGACTGGTGTGGGTGACAGCAGGAGCAGAACCTGGTCCCCACGGCATGGCAGTGGGTACAGTTTGCGTCACTGGCTGCTTGGAGCAGGGCATGGTGCTGCTGTCAGACTTCTCCTGGGCTTGGCAGCATTGCTGACAGCTTCTCGGGGCTGTTTGGCTGCCTGAGTTATTGCTGTCTTTGGAGCAGGATCCCTTCTGAATGTCAAGTGGCCCAGGATGCTTGTCCCTTGCTGGCCAGTGTCCTCACTGTAGGGTGGCTGGCACAAGCCTGTCCAGTGGGACACCAGCCAAGGTATTGGCTGCTGTGGCTGTGCCCACCGTGCTGCTCCTCTGCACCAGGCTGTGGGGTCATGATGGACTCAGCTCTGAGTCTGCTTGTGGTGCTTCCCCCTCTGCACATGCATGGCTGTGGAGAGGGGACACTGAGCTGCAGTGTCCCTTTCTCTTGCCTTTGGGGAGTGCTGTGTGGGCCTGACACCATGACACGTAGCAGCAAGAGATGCCTTCTCCCTCCAAAAGGACACTGCGGTCCCGTGTGGTGCTGAAGGCAGGGTGCTCGGGGTGGTCCCCTCAGCCCTCCTTCCTCTTACTCTAAAGAAACTCATTCCTTGAGTGTGCTTGTGGAACATAGGACCTTAGGCAGTTGTTTCTTATCTCTTCTTTCTGCACCTTCTTGGCTTTAACAAACTGGGGGTGGGGGGGGAGCAGCATCAAGCTGCTGGAGCTAGCTAGGAAATCACTGAATCCCAGGCTGGGTTGGGTGGAAAGTGACCTGTAGAGTCCATCCAGTCCAGCCCCCTTGCAGTTGGCATGGACATCTGCAACTAGAGCAGGTTGCTCAGAGCCCCAAGCAACCTGAGCTGCAGTGGCTCTGGGGATGGGGCATCTCCCACCTCTCTGGGCAACTTAAGCCAGGCTTTCACTGCCCTCAGTGTCAAACATTTCTCCCTTTTTCCACTCTGAATCTCTCTCTTTTAGCCATTCTCTCCTTGTCCTGTCACAACAGGCCCTGCTCAAAAGCCTGTCCCCAGCTTTCTGCTCAGCCCCTTTAAGTTCTGAACTGCTCTGTTGTTCTTTGGACCTGGGGGTTGGAAACAACCATCCCCTCCAAGTCAGCCTGTGCCCTAAATTAGAGCTGCAAGATGCTGCAGTGGGTCCATATGGAGACTCCTAAAATAATAGCTGTCAGCTCACTGCTGACTCGCATGGGGCGTGGAAGCTTTGGGCTTCAGCATGATGGCAAAGGAAGAGGCTGGTGGGCTCCAGCCAGAGCTGAGGTCTCTGCCCCTTGGCCCTGTGGGGCACATGCTTTGAGGTGGCCGCTCTCAGGACCAGGATCTCCTGCCAGGATAGCTTCTGTTAGAACAGCCCATGCATTTGGAGGAGCTCTTATTAGCTGTCCATTAATTACAGGGCCAGAGCTGAACTTTGAGGAGAGCTGGGGTCAAACATCTTCTTTTATCACTTTTATTCGTTCCATTTCTGGGGCAGGTGGATGACCCTGAAAGGTGGAACTCTGGTGAGCGTGTGCTGGCAGCACTGGGGCAGCTGCTGCCTAATTGCTAGTATTTTACTGACAGAGGTGTCTGGAATGGATCCCTGCTGCTGGCATTTAAATCCCAGTTTATTGGCTGCTGGGTTTGATGTTGCTTTCCCTCTAATGAGCGAGGGCTGACGAACATCTAATAAAGAGCTCACATCTCCTCTTCTCACCGCTGCAGAGATCGTTGGGCTCCTAATTGCTCTGCAGTGGCTTTCTGGAGGTGGCTGCCCATCAGGACAGCTGTTCCCTTTGATGGGGTTATTGCAGATTCAGGTCTTGTCCTGCTCAGGTTTTGTTTGCTGTCCGTGCTCGGCTGTGTGTGAGCTGCCAAAGCCATTGCACCAAAACGAGCAGCTTGATTGTGAGGGCTGTGTCTGGGCACTGCTGCTGGTGTGGGGAGACCATCAGGGTGCTGCTGCTGAACTGGGGAGCAGTGCTTGTGCCCAGTGAGACAGGAACCAATCTGAGATGAAATAGCTGAGGGAAGCAGCGCTTTGTCCTCCAAACCCCCACCTTTCCTTGTTATGGAGGCTGTGATGTTTGGGCTGTGCAGATAGCAACCCTCTGTACAGCAGTGGAGAGAAGCAGATGCTGGAGGGGATGGGAGCTGAGTGGGAGTGATGCTCTGCAAGGACAGCTGGGTCTGATGTGTGCTCTGCTTAGACAGCTGAAATCTGTGCCTGTGCTTTGTGTTCGCTGAAGTTCAACGAGGACAACGCTGGACAAGTTGATCATGAGCCAGCAATGTGCCCTTGTGGCCAAGAAGGCTGATAGTATCTTGGGGACCATGAAAAAGAGTGCCACAGCAGGTCAAAGGAGGTTCTCCTCCTCATCTACTCTGCCCTGCTGAAGCTACTGCTGGAGAATTGTTCTGGACTATCCAGTTCAAGAATGACAGGGAACTACTGGAAAGAGCCTGGTGGAGGCTGTGAAGATGCTGAGGGGCCTGGAGCATCTCTGTGAGAAGGAAAGGTTGAGAGCCCTGGGGTGGCTGAGAGCCCTGGGGTGGCTGAGAGCCCTGGGGTGGCTGAGAGCCCTGGGGTGGCTGAGAGCCCTGGGGTGGCTGAGAGCCCTGGGGTGGCTGAGAGCCCTGGGGTGGCTGAGAGCCCTGGGGTGGCTGAGCCTGGAGAAGAGCAGGCCCATAGTGGATCTGATCAATGCTCAACAAGAGCTAAGGGCTGGGGGGCAAGACTCTTGTCAGTGGTGCCCAGTGATAAGACCAGGGGCACAAACTGGAACCCAGGAGGTTCCATATGAACAGAAGGAGAATGTTGTTTGTTGTGAGGGTGCTGGAGGCCTGGAGCAGGCTGCCCAGAAAGGTTGTGGAGTCTCCTTCTCTGGAGAACTTCCAAAGCTGCTTTGCCATTGTAATCCTGGGCAAGCTGCTGTGGGTGCCCCTGCTTTAGCAGTGAAGTTGGACTGAAGGAGCCTCAGAGGTCCTTTCTGACCCTCAGCAGGCTGGGATTCTGTTGAACAGGATCTGGGAGAGGTCTTGGGCACAGGAGAGCTGGAGTAGCCTTGAGGAAGATGCCTTTAAAAGTCCCTCTGTAAATCTGAGATGTTCCTGTTCTGGTTTGTCTGCTCGGAGGACAAACTGGACCCTTTAGTGTTTGTGTGTTTAGGATAGAGCCCTGGAGCGACTGATGCCATGAAAGGTGACATTGCTCTATGTAGTCCTGGGGTGATTGTGGTAGAATGGCATGAGAGCACTGACCATGAGATGCACCATCAAAATATTGGCTTGTCACCAGCACTCTGCACTCAGGGGTGTGCTGGAGACTGCTCCCTCTGCCCTGATGCTGCTGGTGTGCACTAGGGGGCTGAGCAGAGCCCTGTGCCACAGCAGCTGGATCATGCTCTGAAGCACCTTTGGATGCATAACATGTTCCTCGTGGAGTAGTGACCTGGGAGCTCTTGAACCTTGTCCCTGGGCTGTGGTGGCTGGAGCTTGGCCATGCAGTCCCTGCTCGCTGCAGTGTTGCCCTTCTGGCCAGATGAAGAATCTGAGGGTTTTTTACCTTCCTCATCCTCTAGGTTTTGGAGTAAACCCAAAGTCCTGAATTGGGACCTGACCCCCACACCCCAGGTGCTTGTAGAAACTGAGAGAAATGGTCATTTGGGGGATTTCTTCACTTGTGTGTGAGCAGCTGAGGAGCTGTGCTGTTGGGTGGCCAGCTGAGGCTTGGGGTACCTTATCTGCACGTCTGGGGGAGGTGACATCCAGCCTGGCTGGTGTCATCATACCCAGATAGAAACATTTCCTGCCTAGCTTAGCTCACTTCCAGGGCCTGCCCTGCCTTCTAGCACCAGCTGCTCAGGGCAAGCTGGACTCTGCTGGTGTGACCATGTGCATGTGGTGCTCCTCTTGGGCCTTCCAGAACCAGGAGCACCCTTGCTGTTTCAGGCCCAGCCTTCGCCTTGGCATGCAGGAGAGCAACAGAGGTGGCTGCAGCCTGCTGGCTGAAGCAACATGGCACAGAAATTACAAAACTTGAGCCCAGGAAGGCTGTTGTGTGGTGGCACAAGGTTGTGTGCTGACAGGAAGGGATGGAAAGCACCAGAAGATGAACCCCATGGAAAGACAGAATGGTTTTGGTAGGAAGAGGTCATTGAATCCGACCCTTAACCTGGCACTGCCAGATCACCACTAAACCATGGCCCTCATCATCACATCTCTGTGGCTTTGAAACCCTTCCAGGGATGGGGACTCCACCATTGCCCTGGGCAGTCTGGGCCAGGCTTTGGCAGCCTTTTTGGGAAAGACAAACAAAACCTCCCCTGGCACAATGGCAGGACATTTCTCCTGTCATTCTTTGGGAGAGGAGACCAAGTACCACCTACCTCCAGCCTTCTTTCAGGGAGTCCCAGAGAGCAATGAGGTCTCTCCTCAGCCTCCTTTTCTCCACACTAAACGACCACAGTTCCTTCAGCTGCTCCTCACCAGCCCTGTTTTCCAGACCCTTCCCCAGCTTGGTTTCCCTTCTCTGGACATGCTTCAGCCCCTCCAGTCCTTCTTGGAGTGGGTGGCCCAAAACTGACCCCAGTATTTGAGGTGTTGCCTCCCCACTGCCCAGTATAGGGGGAAAATCCCTGCCCTGGTCCTGCTTCTCCAAGCCTTCGAACTCTTGATATCTTAACAAAGCCTCTGAAGAGCAGCTTGAGCTCCTCAGTGACCACGAGCTGATGCCACACAGACTTCTCAAGTGTTTCTGTGAAGCCCCAGCTGCCTCCACCTCCAGTTTCTTTAAGCTTTCCCACAGCTTTTGCTGCTTCTGCACAATCAATACCCGTCTCTGCTCCTGCCTTGACACGTAGTGATTTTTCTTTCCCTGAAGGCTTCTGAGGGCTGTGACTGGAGGAAGGGGTGGATCACTTACAGGCACCGCTGCAGAACAACTGTTTTGGAGGCAGCCTTTTGAGGTTTGACTCTATTTCAGCAGCTTCTCTGCAGGGAAGGCTGAATGGAGAGCCAGGAGTGGTGGCAGGTCAGGGAGCTCCATTTTGAGAAGTGCTTCTAGTTGGGTGATTTGTTTTCTGCTGTCCAAGGTTGTTAGCCAGGTCTTGTTGCTTACTTGTGTTCATTAAATAATAGATTTATGGTACAAGGTCTTGTAGAGAGCCAGAACATCTCAGCCTCCTGCTCTCCAGGCTGCACAGCCTCAGTTCCCTCGGCTGCTCCTCAGAAGGATCCATGAATCCTTATCTCTACAGTTTCCTGAAAGGAGGTTGGAGCCAGGTGGGTGGAACAAGTGATAAGACAAGAGGAAATAGTCTCCAGCTGCCTCCAGTTCAGGTTGGACATGAGGAACAATTCATTCCCCAAAAGGGTTATCAATACCTGGCCCAGGCTGCCCTGGGCAATGCTGGAATCCCCATCCTTGCAGGGGTTTCAAAGCCTTGGAGATGTGGTGCTGAGAGACGTGGGCTGGTGGTGGCCTGGCAGTGCTGGGGTAAGGGTTGGACTGGATGGTCTTGAAGGTCTTTCCAACCTTAGTGACACTCTGATCTTGCTGTCTCTATTGGTTGGAGTGATGCAGTTCCCCCCATCTCTGCCTAGTGCCAGAGCAGTGCTGCAGAGTGGCCCGAGTCTCGTGAGGTGTCCCCCACTCCCCTGTGTGCCAGTGGGCTCCTGGAGTCCCTGTCCTGGGGAGGCTGGGGTGGGGATCGGTTGCAGGTGAGAGCTGTGGTCAGGTTCTGCTGCCCTCTTCTGCTCCTGGCTAGGTGTGGGTTTGTGCTCTCAGCTGCACCAGGGAAATGTTCCCCACAGCAGGCAGGGTTTTAACTAAATGCTTTTTACTGCTGTGAGCTGGTGATTAAAGTGCTGCTGCTTCTCTGCATCGCTCCTCTGCTCCAGGACAAGTGGGTTTGGTGCCTGAGATGGTACCAGACTGGCCCAGCAGCCTGTGTAGATATCAGTGGGTGGATGGAAGGTACTTCTCCACTCATCTGGTGATGTTCATGTGTGGGATGGGGGTTCCCTACTTTATGGGCCGAGGCAGCCCCATTTCTCTCAGCCTCTCTGTGTGGTGCCCACCAAGGCTTGCAGCAACGTGTGGCTCTTCCTGGCTTTTCAGAGCTGTCCCTGTGGCTGTGACTCTGCATGTGAATGTCCCAGCATCAGTTTGCAAAGCAATTCCATAGCTCCAGCAGCCCTTTGGTGACAGTGGAGATGTGAGGTCCCCCCTGGTTGCTGTGTGTTGCAGCAGACCTGGGTAAGGCTTTGCTCTTGAACCTGGGAATGCTGTGGGGTCACATCCCTGTTGTCATCATCTTCCTGTGTGACCTTGGGGGGGGGTCTTTTAGTTTTGGTCAGCGAATTATCTCCTACTGCTTGAGAAGAGGAGGGTACATACATTAAAAGCAGTGAGGTACTTGGCTGACCTGGTCATCCTGACTGAACTGGAGAGGAATCACAGCTCAGTTCCATTGCTGGGTGGACTTGCTGTGTCCAGGCCACCAATGTCTTTGTACAGTGGTTTTGTACAAACACTACTGAAGCACTGGCTTTGAGCTGGGAGAGAGGAGATTTAGTCTGGAGATGAGGAAGAAATTCTTTCCAGTGAGGGTGGGGAGACACTGGAACTGCCCAGGGAAGTTGTGGATGCCTCTTTCCTGGAGGTGTTCAAAGTCAGGTTGGATGAGGCCTTGAGCAACCTGGACTGGTGGGAAGTGTCCCTGTCCATGGCAGGGGTTTAGAACTAGATCATCTTTGAGGTCCTTTCTAATCCAACCATTCTTCTCTACCCCTTGGTGATGACTTAAGGTGATCCCTCATCTGTAGCACAACTTCTGCGCTCTCCAAGGCTGAAGCAAAGCAGACTGATCTCCTGCTCTCTGCTGTGGTGGCTGATGGTAGAGCTGTGCCCCTTGCTTTGGTATATGACTCGTTCTCTGTCCAGTCTGCTGCAGGGTACAGGAGCCAAAGTGTTGTGTGCAGCACACAGCTTGTGTGCTGCATCCCACTGACGCAGCTGGCTTTGTTCAGGCTCTTGAGTGTGTTGGAGGATGCTGGCCGGAGTGAGTGGCTGCAATTAGCCATGTTCTTAGGCTGTGGTTTGCTGCACTGACTCACTTCCAGCTCTCTGCTAACTTCAACGTTCAACTTCAGGCCAAAGAGAAGAATAAAAGGCCAGGGAAGGTGGCAGGGCACAGCTTGGGGCAGGCTGCTGCTGCGTGCTTGGGTTTGGGGAAGCTGAGGTCAGGGAATAGGTGAGGCTGGGCTGGAGGTGATGGAGATCCAGTGACAGCAGGTGTCTGCTCCTCGGACCTGCAGGGTGCTGGAGGAAACACCTCCAGTCTCCAGCGAGCCTGTAAGTGTGGTGGCATTCAGCTCAGTCTTTGCTTTCCCCAGTCCCTGGGACAAACACCATGGTTTGATGAAGGCTTTGGGAGCTGAGCTGCCTATCAAATGCTGCTGGTGCCCGTGGGAGAGCAGGAAGCCAGCAGAGCAGAGCAGCACCAGGCACTGAGCAGCAAGAAGTCCCCATGTGTGCCCTGGAGCATTGTCTGTAGTATCACTTCCCCAAAGCTATTTCTGAAGCCTTGAGGTTCTCATTAACCAGCTTGAACTTGTCTTGCTTGGCATCTGGTGAGCTTGAACAGTAATGCTGTGGTCTGACTGACAGTGTGTCCTCTGCAGGGTGCAGCTCATCTGTGCTCTGAGGAGGAGGTTTTGGGGTGTGAGTAGGGGGAGTGTGCTGGTGGTCACAGGCAAAAGGTGTCATATGGCTGCAGTTGGTGAGCATGGTGAAGCCTGGACACCTGCCTGCTCTCTGCTCTGCTTCTGGTCATCCTGCACTGAAAATTCTCACTCTGGTGCTTGTGGTTTGAAGGCTCTGGCTGTTCCCCTGGCAAGAGGTCAGGACCCTTCTCTTTGCATCCCTCCGAGCTGTGCTCAGCATCTCCTTCCTGACACGTGTGATTTCTGGCTCTCAGTTCTCTCTCTTCTTCCTTCTGTGCTGGAGCACTGAGCTCCTGGATCCTCCCCAGCAGTGCCATGGGGTTCATCTCCTTTGCCCTCTCTGTGACATCAGGGTCAGGATAGACTCAGTCCGTTGAGATAAAGCCTCCTGTGAAAGTGGATCAGGAGATAAAGCCTGAGTGAGTGGGTCAGGATCTGTTGCCAGAACATCTCTGTAGGGGCTTTAGTGATGGTTAGCACCCCGGGAGCTGCCTGCAGAAGCTCCACGTTATCCTGTGCTCTTCTGCCACCGTCTCTCACTGATGTGATGTCTCTTTGCTTTGTACTTGCTAACTTGAAAACCAAGATGTTGTGTTGATGACCCCCAGCTTGCAGCCAGGGCTGGAGAGCTGCTTTGCTGCTAGTATCACTGTGCTGCTTTCCAACAGCCCATCTCTGGCCATGGCAGAGCTCCAGGCAGCAGCTCCATCCCCCACCCTCATCAAGTCTTTGTCATCTCTTTCGTTGCTCAGATGCTTTTGTTGCCCTTTGGTGCTCCCAGGAGCAGGTTCCCCCGAGCCGGGGTTGTGCTGCTGGGAGGCGTAGGCGGGGGAGGGGAGTTCCTGCTGCGGCGAGGAGCTGTTCTCCAGCACTGCAGCACCAGGGAGGGTGTTGGAGTGGGAAGATTGGAGGGGGGAGAAGCTCGCTGCTGTTCCTCCTAATTGCTCTCCCACTTCTGTACTTGAGTGAGGAGCTGCCTTGAGCTGTGTCCCTGGAGACTCTGCTGGGTTCCGTTATCCCCAGCAGCAGTCGGTCACTTGAAGAGGCACCCTTCTGTGTTTTCATGGAGTCATAGAATGACTTGGGTTAAAAAAGGGACCTTAGAGATCATTTGGTTTCAACCCCCTACCGTGGAGACAGAAGGGCTTGCTCCATCGTTCCTTTTGACACAAGAGCATCCATCTGCCTTTGATGCAGTGGAGGTTCCCAGGGCTGCAGTGCAACAACCTGAGCAGGGTCAAGAAGTGCTCTTGCTATGCAGCCATGTGGAGGTGGAACTCCCATCACCAGCATTACAAACTCGGGGTGAAATGGTGGCAAGCTCTTGCTCTCACTTCAGGTCCACCAGCTTGTCTTCTGAAGTGCCTGCTGGATACTGCTGTCCACCCTTAGAGCTCTCAACCCTGGGGTGAGGACAACCCAGCTCTTTGGTCTGAGCTGTGTTAAAAGCTTTTTGGTGGCTTTACCAGATCTGCTCCATGTGACAGAGGAAAAGAGGAGCCAGAATCACTCATCTGGGCGTCAGGCTTTGCACTGTTGAGTGTGGTGAGATCATGGTGGGGTTTGTTCTCAGTACTGCTGCGAGATGGTGTTGGGTTACTCTTGGTGCTGAGCTGGTCAAAGGATGAATATTGAAATGTAAGTGGAGTGGTGAGGCTGAAGAGATGCACTTCATTTTCATGGGCACTTTGGGGTTTAAAATGATCTCTTTCTGCTCCAGAGGCACCTAGAAAATGTCACCTATAAGCTGACTCAATGCTGGTTCTGCATTTCTAGTCTGTGGCTGTAGAAGTATAGATATCTAAGTGCTGTCTCACCAGCTCTCTTGTTGCTCTTGGTTCTTGTTGCCCACCTGGCTGCTGTTCTCTGGAGACAATCTGTGGCTCAGTTGTGGTTAAAGACTTTCTTCTCCCTCCCTTCTTTGCACTGAGCCATCAGAGCCCATCTTTGAACACTCATCATACAAATGGCACAAAACAAGTGGTGCAGAGGGATCTGGCTAGGCTGGATCCATGGGCTGAGATCAGTCGTATGAGGTTTAACAAAGCCAAGTGCTGGCTCCTGCCTTTAGGCCACAACAACCCCACCAATGCTCCAGGCATGGGGCAGAGTGGCTGGAAACTGTCCAGTGGAAAAGGACCTGGGAGTGCTTGTTGACAGCAGATGAGGATGAGCCTGCATGTGCCTGGTGGCCAGAAATGCCACCAGCATCCTGGTCTGGATCATCATGGGTCTGGGACAGCAGGACCAGGGCTAGAATTGTGCCTCTTTATTGGGTGCTGGTGAGGCAAGCTCAAGTCCTGTGTTCAGTTTTGGGTTAGTCACTCCAAGAAGGACATTGAAGGGCTGGAGCAGGTCCAGAGAAGGGTGATGAAGCTGAGGAAGGGTCTGGAGAACAGGGCTGGTGAAGAGCAGCTGAGGGAACTAGGGTCCTTTAGCCCGGAGGAGAGGAGGCTGAGTGGAGACTTCGTTGCTCTCTACAACTCCCTGGCAGGAGGTTGGAGGCAGGTGGGGTTGGTCTCTGCTCCCCAGTCTCAGGTGACAGAAGGAGAGGGAATGATCTGAAATTGTGCTAAGGGAGGCTTAGGTTGACTTTGCTGCAAGAGTGGTCAGGAACTGGACCGGGCTGCCCAGGCAGGTGGCGGAGTGCCCATCCCTGGAGGTGTTCAGGAAACGTGTGGCCATGGCATTTGTGGCCGTAGCGGTGCTGGGTCGCTGGTTGGACTGGATGATCCGGGAGAGCTTTTCCAACCTAACCACTCCTGCCGTTTGTGCACTGGAGTTCCTGCAGGGTCAGGCTGTGCTTTATCTTGGAGGCTTCTGCTAACAGCCAAACCTGCCCAGAGCCTCGGGGTGCTCCCTGGGGCACGGAGGGCCCGGGGGGTTGCTGTCCCTCTGGGGCTGGGCTGTCAGCAGCGCTCTGCTCGGTGCCAGCCCTGCTGTTGCTACGGGAACAGGGCTTCTCGGGCTGCAGACCTGCTTCGCTTCTCCTCCTCCCCACTCCCTGCTAGCCAAGGCATCCAGAGGGGTTTCCAGTTGCAGATCTAACAAAGGGTCTGCCAGGTTGTGCAAGGAGCTCAGGAATGTCTTTGGCTAATGAAGGAGCTGCCTGAGCTCTTGAGGAGTTGGATGAAATGAGGAGTTGGCTTCCGAGAGTGAAAACCTCAACTCTGTGTGCCCAGGGCTGATTGCTGTGCCACCTGCATGGATAATGGAGACTTTTTGGGTTGCCATAGAGAGTATTTTTGGCTTCAGCTATTGCAGCAACTGATATGTGGGGTGTTTTGCTGTGAAGTGGTGAGGGCCAGGCCCTGCCTTTGTCTGGGGCACCGGTGGCAGGTGCAGAAGGGGAGGGCTGCAGCAAGCCTGGCAATCTGTGGGATGGAAGTGATGATCCAGGATCTTGAGTGTGGGGTTTGGAACGAATATCTTCCAGAATGTTCCTTTCTTAGGCTTCAGCAGCCTGCTGGAGGTGTGATGGGTTTGTATGTAGGGCAGATGCTTGCCTTGTGAAGGAGCCAGTGCCATTACTCCTCAGGTACAGCAGCCCAGCTGAACATAAGCTGTGCTCGGCCTCAACCTGGCACACAGGAACAGGCACTCCAGCTCTGGAGGACCAGTGCTCTGAGGAAAGTGATGAACCCTCACCAAAGCTGTTCTGCTCCTGAAAGCTTGCTCACCCTGTTCTTCTTGAGGCATAGGAGGTTCCATGTGAACCTGAGAAAGAATTGTTTCCCTGTGAGGGTGACAGAGCACTGGAACAGGCTGCCCAGGGAGGCTGTGGAGCCTCCCTCTCTGGAGATAGTCAAGAACTGTCTGGATGTGTTCCAGTGTGATCTGCTCTGGCAGGGGGGCTGGACCAGATGATCTTTTGAGATCCCTTCCAGCCTCTGATATTCTGTGATTCTATGATTTTGCTTTCTGACTCTGCTGTTAGTAGTGTCTTCAGGTGGTGAAGAAAGCCATACATGTATGGTGGGACCACAGTTCCATAGTCCTGCTGCACTTAATCACAGAATCACTAAGGTTGGAATGACTTTCAAGATCCTCAAGTCCAACAATTAACCCAGCAGTGTCAGCACACCACTCAACCATGTCCCTCAGCACCACATTTCCATGGCTGTGAGAGCCCTCCAAGGACAGGGGCTTCACCACTGTCCTGGCCAGGCCTTAACATCCCTCTTGAGGAAGAACACAGGGCTTGGCCATTTGCTCTGCCTGTTTTGGGACCTTGCAGCACTGAAAGGAGCAGCAGCAAAAAGCGTTTTTGTTGAGTTTATAGCAAAGAGCTTTTATGAATTGAGTCCCTGCCTGTTGAGGTTCTCCTTGCAGCAGGTCCTGAGATGCAGTCTGGGACAGCAGCAGGACAGCAGCCAGGAGATCTGGTAGGGCATGGGGGCTGTGGGTGTGTAAACACCATCCTTGGAATAAAAAAAGGCTTGAGCAGCATCCCAGCCTTGCTCTGCTGGACTCCTTGTCCTCCTGGGTGGCCAGGCTGTAGCCTGGCTACTGGGGGATGGGTGGGTGGTGAAGTCCTTGGTGGGTAGCTTACTGGTGTGCTGCTGTGAGCTTGCCCATGTAACGTGTCTGTAGGGTCATGGCACAAGAGCACCCAGCTGAATCTTACAGTCACATAATGCCGGGCTGGAAGGGACCACAGGGATCATCTGCTCCCAACTGCAGGTTGATGTGAGAAGCCCGGACCAAAGCAATCTGGACTCAACCAGGTTGGAAGAGACTCATCCAGTCCAACCTATCACTCAGCCCTGGCCATTCAACTAGATCATGGTTCTAAGTGCCTCATCCAGTCTTTTCTTGCTGTTTGAGCAGAGACAAAGCTTTGGAGCTTGTTGTCTCTCGTTGAGGTGTTCAAGGCCAGGCTGGATGAGACCTCAAGCAACTTGGTCTAGTGGGAGGTATCCCTGCCCACAGCATGGGGTTGCAACTAGATGATCTTTAAGGTCCCATCCAACCTAAATCATTCTATGAATCTGTGAGATGCGTCGGGCCAAGCAGCCGTAACCTGTTGCAGGAGAGGAGCATGTGGCTGCCCACTCCCCAGGCTCTTGGGACTGCAGAAGGAGAGGTAATTCCATTAGGATGTGAAGATGCTGGGCTCAGCCTTTGCCATCCAAAATAACCTTAGGAAGGAATAGAATTAAGAAGTAATTGGTGATAATGACACCCCAGTGGGACCTGGGCTGACGCAGGCAGGGTCCTCCTGGATCATGACTGAGCAGTGGGGATGATGGACAAGGATGGTGGAGAGCTGCTGGAGGAGGAAGATTGTGGAGAGCTGCTGGAGGAGGAGGAAGAAGATTGTGGAGAGCTGCTAGGAGAGAGGGAGGAGGGAGATGGTGGAGAGCTACTGGGGGAGGAGGAGGGAGATGTGAGGCAGCAAACCCTTCAGTCTAGGAGGAGATGCAGCCACCTAAATTTGCTCTGAGAACCATGTTTGCAGCAAATTAAAATCCTGGCAGAGTGCATAGTAGGAATTTTTGGGGGAAGCACCTTTTTGTGGGTGTGTTTGATGATGTTTGATGTTCCTGGAGTCTGAAGGGCACACAAGCTTCCCTGGGGGTGGCTGGCAAAGGAGTTTTGCTGTCCTAGGCTGAACCTGCTTTGCAGCTCCCATCTCCATCAATCCCAGGAGAAGCAGCCTGTTGAGGTGCTTTGCAGAGCTTGAAGAGCCCTGTGAGGAGGTCTCTGGCTGTTTTGACAGGCTGCCCAGTGGAGATGGGACCAGGCGGGAGATGCAGCAGAAAGGGGAGATGAGTCTGAGGACTCCTGTCTTATGGCAAATGGAGGTGGGAGAGGTGATGGGAGATGATGTTATGAAGAAATTCTTCCTCGTGAGAGCGGCAAGGCACTGGAACAGCTCCCAGGACCATCACTCTGCCTGCCTGTGCAGGAGGCTGCTGTGCAAAACAGTTCTGGGGACATTCCGTGACTGTCCCTGGGCTCTGCAGGTGCTGGGAGGTGTAGCAGGGTTCGAGATGGCTTGGTGGGGCTGATGATGCTGTGCTAGGAAGTTCTGCAAGGAGAAGGGGAAACTTCAGGTGACTCAAGTGGGAGATCACCTGGAGGTGGGAGGGATTTTTGATCTAGCTGCTGCAGCTCCTTTGCCTGCCCTGGTAGAGAGGACCTGTTCCTCTAAGGCATGTCACAGGTAAAGGATGAGCACCTCTCCTGCTGAAGATTGGGTGTTTCCTCCCCAAATCAACCACATGCTGGTGGAACATGGTGCAGAAGCTGCTGGTTTGTAAGGCTGGTGAGGGCAGGCAGGAGCTGGGGACTGTGAGCTGGTCCTGCACCTTTCAGTGAGCTTCTGGAAGCTTCTGTTCCTTCTCCCCCTAGCTCTACAGAGAACTTTTTATGGCTCAGCAGGAGGAGAGACCAGCTTGAATTGGAGGGACTTGCTGGGACTGCACAGCTCAGCCCAGTATCTGTGCCCTATTTCATGTCTCTGAAGTGCTGCAGAGCAGCTGGGAGAGATTTCAGGAGAGCTTCCAGATTTGTCTCCTTCCATTTAGCATCTTATGGATGGCTTTGTTCCTTTATTGCTGCATGAAACGGGATGTGGAGCTGCCTTTGGGCGAGCTGCTGATGGCCCACGTCCATCAGGCTGAGGAGGGTGGGGATGCTGTGCCAGCTGCAGCAGCACAAACCTCCTGTGAGGGCTCGCTCTGTACAACATCTGGATTGCAGAATACAAGGCAGCCCAGCAGGCTTAGAGGGCTTGGCGCTGCCCAGCCTGCGTGTGAGGGTTGTGGAAGTTGCTGTCCTGAGGG
Organism: Pogoniulus pusillus; assembly: GCF_015220805.1. Lineage (NCBI taxonomy): Eukaryota > Metazoa > Chordata > Aves > Piciformes > Lybiidae > Pogoniulus > Pogoniulus pusillus. Next base: position 20,037,468 of record NC_087276.1, on the reverse strand, counting down.
AAAGGCTTCCACTGCTTCTCCAAATGCCATTAAAAATGCAAATGGGTTCTTCCAGCAGGACGGAGCTGCACGGAGAAGTAGGACACAACGCAAACATGAATAAAGTCCTGCTGGCCAGCAGGGACCTAGCTGTGGGAGGGGAGCCAAGAAGGCTCTTTGCAGAGCTCTTTGTAAATAAAAGGACTCTTCTCTTCCCCCCTTCTGGAAGCTGACAGCCTGGCTCATGTTTTAATTGAACACCGTGGCATACAATGATGGAGGGCTGCTGTCCGAGGAGAGCAAATTTAATCCATGGCTTGGTGAGGTTCTGCTGGTGGAGCAGAAGCTGAGGTAGTGGCCGCTTGGAGCTTGAGCAAAATTCACCCACTCAACAATTGCCTTAAGGTGAAATCCTCAGCAGGTCTGATTCTCCCTCCTCCCCTCCCCCTCACCCCCCAGTGTGTTTTGAAACACTTCCCTTAATATGATACTGCAGGGGAGTGTCTGATTCCTGCTTTCTCAACTGACCTTGCTTGAGCTCCTCAATACCACCAGCTCCACAGCCATCACCTCGAACTGGCTCATAGAATGGTTTGGATTGGAAGTGGCCTCAAAGCTCATCCAGTTCCAAGCCCTCTGCCACAGGCAGGGACACTTCCCACTAGAGCGTGTTGCTCATCCAGCCTGGTCTTAAACACCTCCAGAGGGGCTCATCCACAGCCTCCCTGGACAACCTGTTCCAGTGTCCCACCACCCTCACTGTCAAGAATTTCTTCATCTCCAGTCTCAATCTCCTCTCCCTCCACTCAAAGCCACTGCCTCTCATCCTGTCACTCCAAGGGCTCATCCTGTCAGAAGGGCTCTCTTGTAACCCCCTTCAGGAAAGGTTTCTGACTGAATCCTGCAGCTTCCCTTGGGAAAACCTGCAGCCTAGCTGCATGCCAGGGCTGCCCTGCTGCCTCCTGGCAGCAAGGTGACTCTGTGGCTGTTGTGTTCAGAGCCTGTCTGGCAGCATCAGTAAAAGCTTGCTGTGAGTGCCCGTGGCAGGAGGGTGAGGAGCGAGCGGTGCGAGCAGCCGCGGTAAATCTCCGTGCCGCAAATGTTGTTTTAATGTCTTGCCCGTGGAGCATCAAAGGAGTGCCAAGTACAGCAGAGAGCCTGCCAACTGCAGCCCCATGGATGTCTTCAAGGCAGGAAAGGTTGCTGTGTAATAACATTGCCCGCTCCAAACTGTCAGCAGATAATGGGCTGTTTGCAGGCAGGAAAACCAACAGAGCCTGCTGTCAGCTGCACCCTGCTGCTGCAGGGGAGCTGGGGCGGCACTGAGGGGGAGTTGCTGTTTGTGAGCCTCTCCTCCGAGTCAGAGAATGGTTTGGGTTGGAAGAGACCTTTTGAGATCCTGCAGTCCAACCCTTAACCCAGCACTGCCAGGTCACCACCAAACCATGGCTCACAGCACCATCGCTCCATGGCTTTAAAAGCCCTCCAGGGATGGGGACTCCATCACTGGCCTGGGCAGCCTGGGAAGGGCTCTGGCAACAATTTCTGTGGAAGAAATTGTTCTTTATGTCTAACCTAAACCTGCCCTGGGGCAGCTCAAGGTCATTTCCTCTTGTCCTGTCACTTCTTCCTTGGGTGAAGAGACCAACCCCCATCTGGCTCTAGCCTCCTTTCAAGGAGCTGTAGAGAGCCAAAACGTTTCCCCTCAGCATCCTCTTCTCCTGGCTGAACATCCCCCAGTTTCCTCAACTGCTTCTCACCATCTCTGTCCTCCAGAACCTTCACCAGCTCTGTTACCCTGCTCTGGACCTGTCCATCTCCTCATTGCCTTTCTTGAGGATGTGGTGCTGAGGGACATTGTCTAATGGCTGTGTTGGTGTTGGATTGACAGTTGGACTTGATAACCTTAGAGGGATCTTCCAATTTTACTGGTTCTCTGTAGCTGCTGCATGGCACTTCACAGCTCTCTCCTTCACTATCCCAAAACCTGGCTGCTGACTATGGCAGAGGTGTGATGGTGTCCTCCAGATTAGGATGGGCAGTCTGTGACTTTGCCTCAGTCTGGTGCACCTGCAGCGAGCTGTCTCAGTGAGGACAACCCCTATATGTCACCACAGGGCCCCTTCTGAGCAGGGTGGCTGCCTGCTGGTCCCTGGGGCTGCCCCTGTTCCTCCCCGCCTCATCTCGGTGCAAAGCTCTGGACTCCTGCTGTTGTACTGGGGACCTAACATCTGGAGCTGGTTGTGGTCGATGATGGGCATTGGTTGGTTGTTCAGTGTGGAGAAAAGAAGGCTATAGGGAGACCTTCTGGTGGCCTTTTAGGACTTAAAGGGGCTGGTCAGAAAGCTGGGGGCAGACTTTTGAGCAGGAGCTCTTCTGACTGGTGATGGTTTGAACTAAAAGAAGGAGATTAAGACTGGAGAGAAGGGAGAAATGTTTGAGGGTGGCGAGAGCCTGGCCCAGGTTGCCCAGAGAGGTTGGAGATGTTGCCCCATCCCTGGAAACATTGCAGGTCAGGTTGTGTGGGGGCTGTGAGCAACCTGCTGTAGTTGGGTATGTTGCTGCTGACTGCAGAGGAGTTGGAATAGATGACCTTTAAAGGTCCCTTCCCACCCAAACCAATCTGTGACTCTGGGATCTTTTAGCCTGTTTGAAGATGCTGCAGTGTGGGGGGGTAGCTGCTGGTGGAGAGCATCCCTGGTGTCACAGGATGCTCTGCTTGCAGCATCCTAGCATTTATGGTGCTCCTGCCTGTGATAGCTGTGATCTTTTTAAAGCAGGGATGATGAAGGCCAAGTAAGGCTTGGATTTTGCATGCTTCTCTATTTCAGATGAGACTCAATGAACACAGCACAACTTCTTGAGGCATCTGTTGCTCACCGAGCCTGGCTGCTCAGCCCCTCAGACCTTCCTCCCTGCTTGACTGCTGATGCTTTAGTGGGCTGTGAGGGGGTGCAGAGTGCGTGGGGGGGTGAGGTGGAGCGTGGGGAAACGTGAGTCAGCAGCTGCCCATGCAGATGGAGCTGCTGCCTCCAGAGTGCTGCTGGAGACTGCAGTGCGAAGGTGCTTGGATCTCAGCCATCCCAGGGTCCTTCCTCTGAAGCCCCTCTTTGCTGTTAGCTGCACAGGTTTGGGACATGTCTTATGGGGTGTAGCCTGGGAGATCAAACCCTGAAGGAAACTCCTGCTCTGCTCCAGAGCTGTGTGAGAGGAGCCTGCTTGCTGCTGGGCTGTTGCAGGAGGAAGTGGTTGAAATAACAAGATAAAGTCCAGTCAGCTGCTCTCCTCTGGCTGGGGCATGGGCAGCAGCAGGACCCCACAGCCCCTGGGCCTCCAGGACCCTGCCTGGCCGTGCTGGGGGAGGAGACCAGGCTCACAGAAGTGGTTTCTGGCTTCCCACCACACAGGAGAAGGGATGTAGCTTCCTTTTGTGTTGCCTCAGGGGAGGTTTGTGGAACAAACATGAGGAACAGCTTCTTCCCCAGAAGGGCTGTCAAGGCCTGTGCCAGGCTGCCCAGGGCAATGATGGAGTCCCCATGCCTGGAGGGGTATCAAAGCTGAGGAGATATGATGCTGAGGGCCATGGTTTAGTGGTGACTTGGCAGTGGTGGGATAAGGGTTGGATTTCATCCTAAAGGTCTCTTCCAACCAAATGCATTTCCTGCTGTCTGGCAGGTCCTGTGGCTGTCTCCATCTGCACAAGTTGGTGGTGAGACTTGAACGCTGGTTAGCTGGAAGTGCTGAAGGACACACTGTGCTGTGACCTGACCCTTTGGCTGGAGATTGCTGCCCACCAGTGTGTTGGTGACTTGCACAGCTGGGACAGAATGTGACATGAGCCAGCCTGCAGAAGAGAAGGGCCGTAGATAACTGAAAAGGCTCTTGAAATGGTCTTGAGTCTTTGGGTTTTGATAGAGTCATAGAATCCTAGAAGGGACCCTAGTGACTGTCTAGTTCCAGTCCCAGGTGTGGGAGGTAGGTTGCTGCCAGGAGCTGTTTGTGCCCATGGGGGCAGATTTATGCCCTCCCCGGGGGCTGGTGTTGGTGAGCACTTGGTGGTTTGAGGAAAGACTTTGCTGGTGGTGAGGCAGCAGAGAAACGGTCACGGCTCTGCTGCGGGGAGCCCCAGGCTGTGGCACAACTGCCCAGCACGACTCTGGCATTTCATAAATCCTGTGTGGGAAGCTTCACCTTAGGAGGACCTTGGCCAATTGCTGCCTTCTCTTGCGCTTCAGCTGATCTGTCACCGTTTCAGGGTGTGGAACAAGCCCTTCAAGCATCACTTTGTGTGCAGAGAACAAAACCTCCCGAGCTGCAGCCTGCTCAGAATCAGCAGCAGGGAAGTCATTGCTCTTCATATTGGCCAAAAACTCATTTCTCAGGTAGCTGGGATTTTTTTCCACCTCTCTCCCTCTGCACTTGCCATAAAGTGAAGGGACCAGCAGCTTCTGTGAGCTGAGGAGTAGCCACCCGCACCCTTGTGTTCTTCTGGAGAGCTGTACTTGGCAGATCCCCCTGATGTTGGATTCTGCTTTATTTAAAGCCTGGTTTTGAGCAACACAGGGGCAGAGTGTTGGGAGATCACCTTGCTGTCTTTGTAGCTGGGTGTAGAACACCTCCCAGACTTTGACATGTGGTAGCTCTGTGTTTGTGTTCTGCCCTTCATGTTGTCTTGATCAAAGACCTTAAATCCTTCAGGTTTGGAGGGCCAGTAAGGAATTCCAGCCCTTGACCCACCTGCTTAGAAGATTCTGGAGGTAGCACAAGTGCTCACAAGTGCTCCTGGAGGGTGGCTGGGAAAGAAGAGGCCACTTCTGGCTAGGGGTGCTTGAGAAACTTCTCAGCCATGTATGGCTCCGCTCGGTGCTCCAAACAGACTGCCTAGAGGAAACGAGCGAGGGCTTTATCTCGCAGCCTGTCCTCAGCATGAGTTCCTCTTGCGGCAGCCTCCAGGAACACAAAGCAGCTCAGCCTCTGCGTCTCCAGAGCCATGGAAAATTAATTTTGGTACCAGAGTTGGGAAGCCTCTTGGCCAGAGGCTGTGAGCAGAGTGAAAAAGTCTTGTCCTGCCTTGGCTTTCATCTGCAGGTTTCAGAGTGCTGCAGGTCCAGAAGGAAGACGTGGTCTGCCTGGGACACGCCTGCACTCCGAGGCACTGTGGTGCCTTGGGGCAGTTGATGTGAGGATGCCAGGGACAGAGGGTGGATCAGCTACTGAGACTTCATTGTAGGCATGAGGCTGTCTCCAAAGCCACCATCCTGATGTGTCAGTGATTTCGGCAGGAAACTGGTGCAGTGTTTGTGGACAAGGCTCCTAAGCCACCTGGCTCAGCAAGTTGACCCTGCTGTCAGGCTGGAGCCTCCTGTGTGGTTGCTCACCCACGGCTTCTGCAGCACCACCAGGGCTGGTGTAGCACAACATTGCTGAAAGGGATCTCTGCAGACCCTGTTCCTTCACAGGGCTTTGAGCAGCAGCTGCCCCTGCAGACCCTGCTGAGGTTGCTGAAGGGAATTTGCAGGAACCTGCCCACGTGTCCTCCATCAGCTGTGGGAGTCTCTGATCCTCTGCACAGTCTGACACCCTGTTACTTCCCAACAGGCTAATCCTGGCTCTGTGGTGTTTGAAAGACATCTTCTGTTGAGGAGCTGTCATTGATCTTAAATCCCATCTGGGAAAGCATCCCTGGAGGTTACCCTGGTTGTCAGGCAAGCTGCTGCTGGGGGGAGCAGCTTGAAGTGCTGTTGGGGCACAGACAATGTCGTGGTTGAGTACAGGGATCCTAAAATAAGCAACCCTTGGACCTGGGGTGGACAGGCCTGGTTCTGGAAATGGAGGGCAATGGTTAGAGAGACTGGGGATGGCTTTTGATGCTGCAAAGGTTGTGATGGTCTTACCATGGGAAGAGGGAGCAGTGCCAGGGATTGGTGTCCACTGGGCAGCACCAGGACAGCTGGGTGGGCACTAGATTTCAGGCAGAACTGGAATCAGGGCATGATGGAACAAGCTGGGAAGTGGTGGGATGTGGGTGTATGGCATTGGTACAGCAGGAGATGTGTGCACCATGAACTGTTGAACTGCTGCTGGATCCTTCCCCAGCCTTTTGTGCCCAAAGCCTGCTGGGTTCTTTAGAGGTGAAGATGGCATTATCTGGGCATCACTACTTAATCCTCACTCCAATCTCTGCTTTTGGAAGTAGGACAATATTTAGAGTGTGAAAATCAAAGGAGAGGGGATGCAGGGAGGAGAACTGGGATCAAAGTTCCCATCTTGGTCTTGGAGATAAGTGACAAAATCCAGCTTTAACCAGGTTGTATGATGATGGCTCAAGGGCCTGGGTTCTCCCTTGGGTGGGATTAATGAAGTTACAGAAAGAATCTCTTCAATCTGGGGCTGTAAGGGTGGGCTGCTGGTGGTGGTGATCTCCCTGGTGCTTGCCTGGGTCTCTGGCAGGGCAGCTCCTGCAGGGCTGCTCTCCAGAGCCTGCCAGGCGTTTCAATTACAATATTAAATTACCGGGTCAGCAGCGCTGGAGGATGCTGCCAGGGCTTTAATGATCTTCTCTGGCCGTGCTGCAGGCTTGCTGGGGTGGGTTTTCATCTTTCCCACCCTCCTTTCTCTCCATTCCACTTTTAACTGAGCCCATCTGTAAGTGGCCAGATCGGCGTGGTGAGGTGGAGGAGCAGGCAGTGGGGCTGTGGAACCAGCCCATGGTTTGGGGAGGATTCAGTATTCACCACCCCCACCCCGGCTCTGCTGCAGCTTTCCACCCTCTTCAGAGGAATCCAGAACTAATTGCCAGGATGGTTTAATCTGCTCCCTCGGGGCCTTGATTAATCACACGGAGCTCATTCTTCCTCTCACGCTGGTGGAGATGCTGAAGGTGGTGTTGGGGGGCTGGAACAGATCTTGAAGCTCTTGTGGGGATGTGTGGAGCAGAGCTGGCTGCAGGCACCAGGCTGCCCCCAGGGACCTAGGCTCTGTCCCCCACGTGAAGGAAGCAGGCTCAGAACTGCAGCAGTTCCCTTGGTGCTGCCTGTCCGTGTTTGTCCAAGGTGGAAGCTGTGTTCGTCCACCAGCCCTGTGCCTCATCTGCCCAGCCTTGGCCAGCACCTGGCTGCTCTTCCTCCCTTGACTCACAGACAGGTCTGGGTGGGAAAGGACATTTAAAGGTTATTGCAGTCCGACCCCCTGCAGTCAGCAGGGACATCCCCAACTACAGCAAGTTGCTCAGAGCCCCACACACCCTCACTTGGAGTGGTTCCAGGGATGGGACATCTACCATCTGGCTGGCCAACCTGGGCCAGGGTCTCACTATCCTCAGTGTGAAAGATTTCTCCCCTCTCTTCAGGCTGAATCTCTCTCTTCTAGTTCAAGGCATCATCCTTTGTCCTGTCGCAACAGTCCCTGCTGGAAAGATTGTCCGCACCAGTCCCCAGGAGAGCTGCTGGTCCCTGCTTGCCTCAACCTTCTCGAGGTGGCTGTGTGGCTCTGGAGCTGGCACCATCCCCTCTCCAGCCTGGTGCCATCCTCCGTTGTGAACTTCTCTGCAGGCAACATCGTGAGGCTCATAATTGGAGCTTTTAAAAACCAGGTTGGAGGAGATGTTAAGGTGGAAAGGAACAAATTCCAGCTCGGGAAATGAGCAGTTGGGGTTGTCACCTGGCTGCCAATGAAAGGTGAGGGAACAGCATGGCTCCCTCCATTCAGTCGGGGCCGCTGCGTGGGCAGCGTCACGGCTGGGGCCCTTCCCCCCAGATCCGTGCGTGGGTCTCAGCAGCAGCACCTGGTACAGAGGGAAGGGGCCCAGAAGAAAGGTGGCTGCAACTCCAGCCCTCTTCGTGCGGGGAAGGGCATTGATGGCTTCCTTCTGCTGCCTTTGAAGGTCTGAGTGGTGCCCCAGGAGGGGCTGGCACGGGTGGGTGGTTCTGCCGGGGCTGGCACACGTGGCAAGCCCTGGGGCGTGCAGCTCCGCTCGCTGCCAGCAGCCTCTCCAGAGAGGGTCCTGCAGCAGTGCTGCTCTGCCAGGGGCTTTGGTTGGGCTTCTTCATGGCTTCGTGGTGGGACTGGGCTGTGTTGTCTGTGTGACCATCCCTGCTTGAACGGGGTAGGGTGAGGAAGGAGCAATTCCTGTGCGAGGTCTTTGGACGCTGGAGATGGAGCTGCTGATGTGCTCTGCTCGCTGCTCCAAAGCAGCTTTTTTGGCCCAAGCAGTTTGGAGATGAAGCAGGAGCTGGACTTACGCCATGTCCTGGGTGGAGGGAACCACTCACGTCCAGGGAGCCTTGTGCCACCAACATCCGCAAAGGATGGACACGCTGTGGCACCCCTGATGCTTTTTGCAGCCTCCCACTTCTGGAAGACCCCTGCTTCCTTGCAGCCCTGGCCACCTCCTGCTCCCTGGAAGACCCCTGCTTCCTTGCAGCCCTGGCCACCTCCTGCTCCCTGGAAGACCCCTGCTTCCTTGCAGCCCTGGCCACCTCCTGCTCCCTGGAAGACCCCTGCTTCCTTGCAGTCCTGGCCACCTCCTGCTCCCTGGAAGACCCCTGCTTCCTTGCAGCCCTGGCCACCTCCTGCTCCCTGGAAGACTCCCAGGCCCTTGCAGCCCCTCACATCTGGCAGCCTGGCTGCAGCTCAGTGTGTTCCTCAGGCGCATTTGGTGGCAGAGTGAAGATCCTTCCCCATCCCAGCTTCTGAGGCTGTCATTGTCCCCTCCCCTCCCACACCTATTCTCCTGGTGGTGGATGATGGATGTTCCTCACCCTCTGGCCTCCAAAGGCTCAATTGCCATGCAGGGGATGTTCTCAGATGTTTCTGCTATTTGGTGTAAAAGCTGTAGGCTGCTTTGGGGATTTTGGGATGTTTTGGTGGCTTGTGCTCTGATCTTTCTCAGCATATAGGGTTGGGCTCAATTGTTTAACCCTTTCAAAGCAAGCAAAGAAGGAATGTTAAAGATCTTCTGTCACAAGTGAGCAACAGAGGAACCTTCCTCCTCCTGCTTTTCATCAGGGCTGCTCCTGGCTGGTGGACACTGCAATACTGGGTTGGTTTGGCTGCTGTTGACAGAGTCACATCTTGAGGAGTCACAAATGCCAGTTGTGCCCTCGAGGTCTAGCACCAGAGCTCTGCTGCTGAGGCTTGGCCATGGATGGTGATGTTCCCGAGTTGCTGGGCTATGATCCAGGCACTCCTGCAGCCCTGGGAGGAGGGCACAGCTCTGCTGCATCTGTCTCGGCATATCCTGTAGGGTCTCTCTGTCCTCCAGCTGCCAGGGGGGCATTGAGGCTGTGTTTTGTTACTGCTTTTGTGTTTGTGCCATTCATACTTGGTGTGGAAGGGCTTGGCCCCTGGACTGGCACTGGGGGGGGAGGAGGCACAGCTCCAGCACTTCATGCAGGTTTGGGCCCCCTCGAAAAGAGAAAACAGCATTGAGAGGCTGAAGCAGGTCCAGAGAAAGGCAACAAAGCAGGGGAAGGGTGTGGAGAACAGGTCTGGTGAGCAGCAGCTGAAGGAACTGGGGTTGTTTAGCATGGAGAAGAGGAGGCTGAGAGGAGACCCCATTGCTCTCTGCAGTTCCCTGAAAGGAGGCTGGAGACAGGTGGGGTTTGTCCCTTCTCCCAAGGAACAAGTGATAGGGCAAGAAGAAATGGCCTCAAGTTGTCCCATGGCAAGTTTAGGTTGGACATGAGGGAAAGTTTCTTTCCCTTGAGGGGCCTAAGCTGCCCAGGGCAATAGTGGAGTCCTTGTCCCTGCAGGGCTTTCAAAGCCATGCAAATGTGGTGCTGAGAGCCATGGTTTAGTGGTGCCCTGACAGTGCTGGGGTAAGGGTTGGACTTGATGACCCTTAAGAGTCTCTTGCAACCCAATACATTGCCATTTTTGTGGCTGGAGTGGCACTGGTCTGATTTACTGCTGTGTTGGAGAGATCTGAACCTCAAGCACCTCTCTGGGAGTGAAACTGGAATATGTGGAAACATCAATTGCCCTGGGGGCACATGCAGTGCCGTGGGGGAGTGTTGGGTCCTGCTACAGCCATCTAGGGACTCGCTGGCCATCAGCCATCAGAGCCATGGATGTGGCATCTAGAGACCTTGCTGGGGGACAGGGCTGCAGCATGGGGAGCCTGGACAGCTGAGTGGTGTTCGAGTTCCTGCTTCATCCACTGCATCCTCACCCTCCTGAGGACCAAGGGCCGGGGCAAAACCTGTGCTAGGATGGTCTGAGTTCATCTGGCCCTCCAATGTATCAAAGTGGAGGAGCTCCAAGAGCAGCAAGTCCTATCTGGCCTGTGAGGAAAGGGCACACATAACTGATCGTCATGGAGTGAGCGTGGGGGCCACGGAGGGTGGGCATCGCAATCTTCTCTGCTGGAGGTGGGGAAGGGCTTGGTGGCTGTGTCTGAGCCAGCCTTGTCTTGGAAATCAGGCAGGTGCTGCCACGCTGAGCCGTGCTTGGGAGATGCTGTGGGAATGTGGATGAGCACCAGAGCGTGGAGATAGCAGGAGCTGAAGGGCTCAGTCATGCGTGAAGTGCAGGAGAGAGGGGAGGAGGTGATGATGGAATCTACAGGAGCTTTCCAAGATACCCAGCTCGAGGAGCAGCTCAGATCCTGCCCTTAGCAACTGAGTGCATTTTCCTTCCCATTGTAGGGCATCAGGGACATGGAACATTTCTGATGAGTCCTCAGACTTGTGGTTCCTGAAGGGATCAGGGATGGGGTGAAGCTGGGCTAGCACAGCCAGGACTTGTGTCCAGCTCTGGAGCTTGTGGCAAGTCCTGCCTGTGCCAGAGCCTGCTGCCAGCTGGGCTCTGCTGCCCAGTGACTCTGAGAAGTGTCTCTAACCTGAGCCACCTTTGGTTCTGGCTGTGCATTTGAGACTGAGGGCCGTGGTGGGTCTCACCAAGCTGCTGCTGGCACTGCAGGTTCCTGCCGGCACAGCTGGCAGAGCCACAGCTCTATTCGTGTGTGGCACCAGCCAGGAGCATGCAGGGGGCTAAATTATTCAGTCTGAAAGTGAATCTCTGTTCCAGCTTGGCCAGGAGCTGCTGATGAAGTATTTAAGGTCTGGGCTGAGGCTCGCTGATGTAAAATTCATGTCTTGGTGTCACTGGAAATAGCCACTGGCCCTGGGGTGGATCTGCAGAGCAGTGGTGGCTGCTAGATGGTTGCCATCATTGAGGCCTCTGGGAGATGGGTCCTAGATCTTTCCTGAGGGATCTTGGATCTCTTCAGGCACAGGTTGTCCCTCTTCACCTCCCAAAGAGCAAGCAAGCAGGACAGCAAGGGCTGGGTTTGCCTGGAGAACTGGGAGATGTAAGCTGAAAAGCTGAGAGCTGGTGCCAGTTGGACAGGCAGGTGAGGAACCCAAATAAATGAGGATGTTTCAGCCTACCCCTTCCCCAGCAGGGAGTCACAGAAGAGAGGATTCTTGCCCTTGAGACGCTTCATCCCTGGGCCTTTGCTCCTTGCCTGGAAGGTTCCATTCTTCCCGTGGTGCTGGGGAGCAGGAGCATCCTCCTCTCCCTAAGGAATGGGGAAGGCTGCAAATAACTCATGGAGCCCACAGCAGGGTGAATAAGGGCAGGAGTTTGTGTCTCTGGCCTTATCCTCAGAGCAAACTAAGACACAGAACTAGTGCATCAGCCTGGGCTGGCCATAGATCCCACATTGGGTTGCTCTCCAGTGGGCTTCTGTGGAGGACAACTCAAAAATCCCAGAACGGGATCATTTCTGCTGCATCTCTCTGCAGCTGCCAACAGGAAAACCTCTGGAGTGTGCTAAGGAGCTGAGGATGTTTGTTGTGCTCTAAGAACTCCAGCAAGCTCTTAACCAAAGCTGGGGATTAAATCCAAAGAGTCCAAATTTCAGCTCAGCTTCTCTCTCCACGCTGCAAGCGATTAAAAGCTGTAAAGAGCTGTCAGAAATTCAGGACCTCCCCTCCTGGAAACCTTTCCCCCACCACCACCACCCTCCCCTTGTTTTCTGATTCTTGTGCTTCATTGCCTTTGTTTGGTGCTTAAAAGAAAAAAAAAACAAGGTGTTTTTTTTACCATGCTGCTGGAAACTTGTGGGCAGCTGGTGGCTGTGGTGCCTTTCACTGGGACAAAGCCTGTCTGACCCCATGGGTTTGCTCAGCGGAGGTGGAGCTGCACAAAGCTCCTTTATTTGAAAAAAAAAAACAAAACCAGATATAAAATGCCCTTTTTTGGGGTTATTTTGGTTTTTGATAATCCAAATTCCAAGCTGTTTCCTGATTCTCTTGTTCTTTAGGGAGTGGAATCCAAAAGAGAATTTCTACAGGTTGTAAGGGAACAGCTACACACTGAGATGCGCTCCAAATAGTCTTGGAGCTCCATGATCTTGGAGCCATCTGCTAAAGCATGGCTCTGTCAGCTCTCTGGGGAGGCTTTAACTTCTCCTGGGGCTTGATTTTTGAGATGAACCTTTCCTGAACCTCCTTCTGGCTCTTAACTCTCCATCTGTCAGCCTTGTTTCATGTACTATATCTCAGACTGTTCTTGGTGCCTCCAGACCTCTCCCTCGCTTGGGGGAGGTGGACTAGGGGCTCCCATGCAGTGGGAACCTGTGCTCTGGATCACCAAGGTGATCAGAGGCTGAACAACCTCCCTAAGGGGACAGGCTGAGAAAGCTGGGGCTGTTCTGCCTGGAGAAGAGAAGGCTCCAGGGAGACCTTGAAGCAGCCTTCCAGTATCTTAAGGGGACCTAGAGGAAGTCTGGGGAGGAACTGTTCAGAAGGACCTGAGGAGACAGGACAAGGAGCAGTGGTTTGAAACTGGAGCAGGGCAGATTTAGCTTGGACATCAGGAGGAAGTTCTGCACAAGGAGGGTGGTGAGACAGTGGAACAGTCTGCCTGGGGATGTGGTTGAGGCCCCATCCCTGGAGACCCTCCAGATCAGACCTAATGTGTCCCTGGACAGCTGGCTGTAGTTGGAGGTGTCCCTGCTGAGTGCAGAGGGCTGGGGAAAATGAGCTCTGAGGGTCCCTTCCAACCCAATGCAGCCTGTGAATCCGTGGATGTGCTCAGGGGGAGGCATTAGAGGTGACTGCCTTGAATTATTCATTTCATGAAGGGCTCAGGCAAAATTGATGAGCCCCTTCTTCAGAACATCAGGACAAGGAGTTCAGCAATGAAATTAGAGGCACAAATGGAGATCGACTGGAAGGGAGCAGCACGTCCTGCAGCAGGGAGTTGCTAGGCAGGGCTCAGTCCTGCAGGAAGCAGTTTGTCACAGGGCCAGGGTTTGGAGGAGGCCTGGCACCTTCCTGCCAGCTAAGATGTTCCGTGTGGGAGGTGTGGTTAATCAGACCTCACGTGGGGGGCCCCCAGCAGATGGCATGCAGGGGTCAGGAAGGGATGGAGCATCTCCAGCCAGCTGTGCTGGGCAGCTTTGTGCTCTCCTGGCATTTCGAAGCCCTCAGCACTAGGATGGTGCTAGGGCTATGTGTAGGTGGCACAGGGCTTATATGGACTGGAGGCAGTTTTGAGGCTCTGCTGGCTTTGATGGGCCATGTAGAGATGTGGTGCTGTCATAGGCTGATAGAATGGGTTGGAAGGGACCTTAAGGGTCATCCATTTCCCACTAGCCCAGGTTGCTCCAAGCCTCATTCTGCCTGGCCTTGAACATCTCCAGGGAGAGGGCATCCACAACCTCCCTGGGCAACCTGTGCCAGTGTCTCCCCACCCTCACTGTCAATAACTTCTTCCTGATCTCCCTTCCTCAAGCTGTAATCCATTCCCTCTCATCTTGGGGGCACTGCTTTCCCTCTAACATCTGTGACCCCTTGCAGTCATCCTTCTCTTTGCACAAGTGAATCCATGCAGTGTGGCTAGGGTATGGGACAAGGCAATACAAGGAGTTCTTTCTGGTGAGGCTGGGGAGATGCTGGAACAGGTTGCCCAGGGAGGTTGTGGATGCCCTTTGCATGGGATGCAGGCTGGATAAGCCTGGGGCAACCTGGGCTACTGGGAGATGTCCCTGCCTGTGACAGGTAGGTTGAAACTGGATGATCTTTAAGGTCCTTTCCAACCCAAACCATTCTATGGTTCTATGACAAGACATTTTTTCTCCCTTGAGTGTGCTTCTAGCATCCCAGAAACCTGATCCAGAGCAAGGTCAAAGTATGCTGGAGAAATGGGGCTCCAAAAGACCTCCAGATACCCCAGTCCAAGCAGGACTGGCCACTGCGTCAGACAAAGGTGTATCCTGGTGGTATGAGCAGAGGCAGAGATGCAGCTGCAGCACTTGGCTCTGCTTCTGCATGGCGTTGTTCAGGGTGGGCTCAGCAGCCTCAGACGTTTGCAGTCTGCAAACAAAACAGCAGCCCTGAGACTCTTGAGGGCTTCCACATTCCTGGAAATGCCATGCTGGTGTTGGGCTGGCTCCCTGGGCAGCCTGCTGCCACTCTAAGGAGCTTAGAGCTTGCTAAAGGGCTTTTCCTGGGCAGAAGGCACTGGGCTGGGGAGGATTTTGTATTCTGAGAGCAGATCTTGCAGCACTGTTGTGTTTGGGCAGCATGCCCAGCTGTCTGCTGGTGGGGAAAGCTCTGAATGTAGATAGGGCAGGCGAGGTGAGCCCTGCTGCTGGTGCTGGGGAAGCATTTCTGCAGGGCTTCCTGGTCTGGAACCACAGAATCACAGACTGCTTTGGGCTGGAGCCGACCCTCAAAGGTCATCTCGTCCAAACCCCCTGCAGTCAACAGGGGCATCTCCAGCTCGATCAGGTTACTGGGAGCCTTGTTGAGCCTGACCTTGAATGGTGGGGACTCAACCACACCCCTGGGCAGCCTGTTCCAATGTCTCCCCACCCTCATTGTGCAGAACTTCCTCCTGATGTCCAATCTAAATCTGCTCTGCTCCAGTTTCAAACCATTGCCCCTTGTCCTGTCACCACAGGCCCTTCTGAACAGCCCTTCCCCAGCCCTGCTTTGCCCTACAACACACACAGCAACAAGAAGCAGGCAACGATGGAGAGGATTCATCTCCAAGATCAATGTTCAGTGACAAAGGTCCTCAGCAGTCCCAAATCCCAGCATGGTGTGGGTTGGAAGAGACCTCTGGAGGTCCTCTTGTCCATTCTGAAGCAGGGTCACCCCCAGCAGCTTGAATCGGGGAACTTCCTCCCCAAGCTTTCTGCAGCAGCATTTCCAGTCAGGGGCTGCATTTGTCCTTCCTGCCATTGCTGAGGACTTGCCCTGAGCTTCTGCCTGCTGCAGTCATTTGTGGTGGTGTTCCAAAACATGGGGAGATAGAACTGCTGTTGGGTAAAGCTCTGCTTTGCTGGCTCAGCTCCCTGCCTTCAGCAGCCTGCCTTGGCTGACTGTCAGCAGCTTGCAGCTGATGGATGCTCTGCCTGCTGCTGAGCTGCTCCAGCAGCCCTCCTGGCTGCAGGAGGTCCCTGCCCATGCTAGAGGTGCAGCTGGACGTATGCTCTGTGGTGTTCACACCCTTGGAAGGTGTTCTGATGAGGTTTTTCTGGTTGGCAGGTTCTGTGAGCTCTCTGGGGAGCTGCTTGATGATTTTCCTTGAGGATTTTTGAGCAGTGGTTGAGCCGAAGAAGCTGTTAGGTGTCCATGTATGTGTTTAAGCAACACCATCAGCATTTCTATCTTTTCATCCTTCAACACAAGACCAGTTCCTAGGGCCTGAAACTACCCTGATGCTGTGGTGCTAATTTGGTTTCCTAGCTCTGAAGCCCAACCTCTCAGAGCTCCAGGAGCTCTAAAAGCCAACCCTTTCTTCCCAAGAGGGCAACAGGATGATAATGACTGGAGGCACACGACCTTGCTCTGATGGCTTGGTGCAAGTCTTCCCAGATCTTAGAAGCTGTGCTGGGGCTGCTGTTGGAAAGGTGTTTCCCAACAAGTCCCATCAGCCTGTGGAGAGCCAATGACCTCCAGAGCTCTGCCTCTTGTTCTTCACGGGGTTTCATGCCCTCCTCTTGCCCCCAAGACAGAGAGTTCTTCTTCCCAGACAGTGGAGTTGCTGTGAAGAAGCGTTTAGGGCCAGCAGATGTTCAGGCACTGTGCAGTGCTGAGTGCTAAAGGTTACTGTGCAGGGTTTGTGGTGTAGAAATGACTCAGGACGTTTGCAGCTCAGCAGCAGGATTTGATTTGCTTTATTGCCCCTGTAATCAGATTTACAAATTAACTAATTAGTGACCTGGGGAAGATGCTGCTTGTGCTGCAGTTTCCAAACTGGCAAAGATGCAGGCTGGAAATGCCAAAGCTTCAGGAGCCCAGGTCCAGTCCCTGCAGACCTGATTCCTGTCCTAGTGTTGTGCTCCTGGAGATCCAGCACCTGGCTCTTGCTTGGTGTGGTGAAACCAGCAATCTCTTCCCAGAATAACACATTGGGTTAGTCATGGAGCAGGGATCTATGAGATCTTGCACCTCTCTCACAGACTGTCAGGGAGTTGGGGCTGTTCAGACTGGAGACATTATAACTACATTCCAATATCTTAAGGGGATCTACAAGTAGGCTGGGGAGGGACTGTTTAGAAGGACCTGTGGGGATAGGACAAGGGGCAATGGTTTGAAACAAGCAGGGCAGATTTAGGTTGGACATCAGGAGGAAGTTCTACACAATGAGGTTGGTGAGACATTGGAATGGGCTGCCCAAGGGTGTGGCTGAGGTTTCATCCCTGGAGACATTCCAGATCAGACTTGATATAATCCAGCTGGGGATGCCCCTGCTGAGTGTGGGGAGGTTGGATAAGATGACCTTTGAGGGTCCCTTCCAACCAAATGCAATCATCTGCGAGTCTTCTCCCATCTCTTGGGTAGGAAGCAGAGCCAGGAGTTAGGTCTGTCTGATCTGTTCACATCTCTTGGGGATGAAGCATGGCCAGGAGTGAAGGCAGGATCGGTGCAGTGAGCTGCTGCACCTGATTCATTGTGTTGGCTCTCTCTTTCCCTGGATTCAGCCTTCACCTAAGCCTGCACAAAATGCTCAAGGGGACCTTTTCAAAGCTTGCAGGGCTTCCTTGGAAGCCTTGGGTGCAGAGCCCACACTGTAGCGACCAGAGAGCCTCTGGTTTGCTTTGGGTACTTGGAGAAGGGTTACACCTCACCATCACTTCAGGACATGGTTCAGCGGTCATGGTAGTGCTGGGAACAAACATCACTGTCCCCAGAGTGCAAAAGCTTCTCAGGAGCTGGGGGAAGCACTAAAGGGGCTGCTTTTCCTTTCTTACCTTTGCATCCAACAGCCTTTTCCTACATGGGATGGGGAAATAGCCTGAGGAAGCTCAGCCTGGCAGCGGTTTTGTATCTCCTGTCAGACCAAAATCATTCTGGCTCCTCTGGGAGCCTCTCACCACAGCCCAGATGCTGCCAGCTGCGTGAAACCTCCCCCAGCACCTGTGCCCCAGCGTCTCATGGAGCCTCACTTAGATCCTACACACACTTCAGGACAAATCTTTGCTAATAGAGTTCTAATTTCTTCCTTCCTGCTCCCCAGATGCTTCTGTCTCTGTAGACAAACGACAGAAACAATGAACAAGAAAAAAAAAATAAAACCCTTGTTTGTTAGGCTCAGAAAAGCAACTGAGAGGTCCTTTGAGGAGAGAGATCTTGGCAGCACTGTGCCTTGTAGACCTTTGGGGGGTGGGGGCTTTCATGATGAAAAACGTGGAAAAGAAAACAAATTCCCAGCTGTAGGCAGCAGGGCACAGAGAGGGGATCAGGGATTTAATGGCAAATGTCACTTGGTTTTGGTTTTTCCTTGCTCCTTAGGGAAGGTCTGGCAGTGATGCACTGAAGCCTGCTGCATTTTTAGCCTAGGTATCAGAAGATTTGAGATGAGGGAGAAACTCTTTCCAGTGAGGGTGGAGAGCCACTGAAACAGGTTGCCCAGGGAGGTTGTGGATGCTCCCTGCCTGGAGCTGTTCGGGGCAAGGTTGGATGAGGCCTTGAGCAACCTGGTCCAGTGGCAAGAGGGGTGGAACTGGATGATCTTTAAAGTCCCTTCCAATCCATTCTGTGATTGCCTGGCTCCTTTCATGCATGGTGTTGCCTTGGACTCGAGATGCTCTCCCTTGGGATGGGCATGGCATGGATGTAGGCATGTTGGACCTGGAGGGGCTGGCACCCAGAGGCGCAAGGTGGTGCCTCTGTTCCCCAGACTTGGGGCACCCCAGCAGCAGTACCACCTCCAGCTGCAAGGTGAGGTGGGCTAACACCCTCAGAGAAGGACCTGGGCCATCAGTTGAAGTTATCTGCACCACCAAGTGGCTTTTTACAAGTCTGGCACTGAAAGTGAGGTGCTGCTTTGGCATTTTGGGGGGAAACTCTAGCCTTGAAGTGCAGCTCTTTGCACAGCCTGCAAAGATGCTGCTGGTGGCTTCGGGTCAGCATGTGCTGGGTCTGGAGGGTGAAGAGCTGTGGTGACTGCACAGCCTGCAAAGATGCTGCTGGTGGCTTCGGGTCAGCATGTGCTGGGTCTGGAGGGTGAAGAGCTGTGGTGACTGCACAGCCTGCAAAGATGCTGCTGGTGGCTTCAGGTCAGCACATGCTGGGCCTGGTGGGTGAAGAGCTGTGGAATTAGCTGTGGATGCTTAGGTTGGGCCACAGCATGCTGGGATCAGCGTCCCTGCAGCGTTCCCAGAAGGGTGTCTTTGTCATCGCTGTGCCTGCGTGAGGAGAAAACATGCCTGTCTTCTGGCCTGGCAAATGGGGGCTGTGGAGCTGAAGCAGAGGTGTGGGAGGAAAGTTGCCCACCTGTTCCCATCTTCTGTTTTTGGCCACATGCACTTCTCGGCTCAGATACCCACGGACGCCAGATTCTGCCTCTTTTTATACACAGTGGTGACCTCACAGTGCGAGGTGCTGGGAGTGACAGGGAGCTCTAGCTGAACAGAAGGGTTCCCAGCCTTCCTCTTGATGTTCCCTCAACGTTTTCCTCCTCCTCACTTTTACTGCAGTGCCTGCCCTCCTGGTTGGTGATCTTTGGAACAGGCTGCCCAGGGAGGGTGGTGGTGGAGTCCCCATCCCTGGAGGTGTTCAAGAAACCTGTGGCCATGGAGGTTGTGGATGTGGTTTAGCAGCCGTGAAGGTGTTGGGTGGATGGTTATACTCAGTGACCTTAGATGGCTTTTCCAACCTTAATGATTCTATGTTCTACAAGGTATAAAGTCTGCCCCAGGCTTACTCAAACACCCTGGAGTCCTGGTGTCTCCCCTCAGAAATCTTGGTTGCTCCTTTTCCCAAGCTCTGGGCTGACCTGGTGCCAGTCCCTTAACATATCCCTGACACCTTCTCTGTCTTCTCTCTGCAGTTTGCTGCTTTGTGGTGCACAAGAGGTGCCATGAGTTTGTTACCTTCTCCTGCCCTGGTGCTGACAAAGGTCCTGCTTCTGATGTAAGTACCTGGTCTCACATCCTGAGGGAAATGTTATCTCCATCACTGTGCCCCACAGCAGTGTACAGAGGGGTACCAAGATGTTAAAGGGATTGGAACATCTTTCTTGTGAAGAAAGGTTGAGGGACTTGGGGCTTTTTATCCTGGAGAAGAGAAGACTGGGGAGGGAATTTCCTCTTTGCTGATCAGTACTCAAAGGATGGGTGTCAGAATGGTGTTCAGTGAAAGGACAGGAGATGTACAAACTGCAACCCAGGAGGTGCTGTCTAAACAGGAGAAACTTGTTTAGTGTGAGGGTGCTGGAGCCCTGGAGCAGGCTCTCTGGAGAGCTTCTAAACCTACCTGAGCATTGCGATGCTGCGCAGGCTGCTGTGGGTGCCCCTGCTCTAGCAGGGAGGTTGGACTGGATGATGCTCAGAGCTCCTTTCCAAACCCCACCATGCTGGGAGTCTGTGACAAGAAGGTATCTGGGGGATACCAGATAGGATGTGAGCTTTGACCACTCCTTAAAAAGCAGAAAGCCACCCAAATGCCCTCTAAGTCAGGCCCTGGACTGGATTTCCAGTGGATCCTGGGCTCTGGGGGTGGATGGGGGGAGCTGGAGCAGTGGAGCTGGCTCAGGCTCCTCAGCGTGGCTCTGCCAGCTCCTTCCAGGTCTGTCTGGCAGGTTTTGTGTTTTCCCATGGAAACTGGTTAATCTGGGGAGCTGCCAGGAGAGAAAGGATGGAATTGGGGGAACAGCAGAGTACCACAACTCTCACCTTAAAAATAGAAGTTGTGGGAGCAGGCAGAAGCTGAAGGTGGATGCAGAACATGCGCCGCCAGCCCCCCTCCCGGAACTGGGCTGTGCTGGGATTAAAAGGGAGCTGCTGGAGCTGGGGGAGGCTCACAGCAGGGTCAGCACCTTCTGTGTGCAGCCTCGGGGAGGGGCTGCCTGTGCCCCTTGGGAGAGACTGTGGGGGGAAAGGGCTAAGTGTGGGTCGTGATGATCTGGGATCCTAGAGTGACAGAACTGTTTGGGTTGGAAAAGCTCTCTAAGATCATCCACCACCATCCATCAAACCATGTTCTCAAGTGCCACAGCCACAGGTTTCTTCAACCCCTCCAGGGATGGGGACTCCACCGCCTCCCTGGGCAGCCTGTTCCAATGCCTGACCTCTCTTGCAGCAAAGAAATTGTTCCTCCTCTCCAACCTACCCCTGCCCTGGCACGGTTTCAGACCATTCTCTCTATCACCTGAGACTAGGGAGCAGTGACCAAGCCCTACCTCACTCCAACCTTCTTCGCTCAGAGCTTGTTTGGCTGCCTGTCCCTTTGCTCTGGTTTCTCCTTCTCCTCCAGGGGTGTGCTGGGTTTGGAGCATCCCTGGTTTGGAGCTGAGAAATTTGCCCAGGTTTTGCAAACCTGACTCTGAGGAGGAGGTGACAGAGAGCAAAGCAGAGCTTGTGGTGCTTCTGCATTCTGGGGACAGTGATGTTTGTGTCTTCATCACTGAATCCCAGACTGGTTTGGGTGGGAAGGGACTCTTAAAGCTCATGCAGTCCAACCTTCCTGCAGTCAGCAGGGACATCCCCAACTATGGCAGGTTGCTCAGAGCCCCAAACAACCTGAGCTGCAATGGGGCCAGGGATGGGGCATCTACCACCTCTCTGGGCAACCTGGGACAGGCTCTCACTGCCCTCAATGTCACAATCTCTTCCTTCTCTCTAGTCTGAATCTCTCTGTTTTAGGTCAAGCCATCTGCTCTTGTCCTGTCACAACAGCTCCTTCTCAAAAGTCTGTCCCCAGCTTTCTGCTCAGCCCCTTTGAGCACTGAAAGGCCACCAGAAGGCCTCCTGGGGCCTTCTCTAGGGCAGAGGGAGATGGAAACACTGAAGCCTCTTAACCTTGCTGAAGGAAAATGAGGTTTGGTAGCAGGAGAGCTGGGATGGCCATGATCCAGGTACCACCTCCAGAGCTCTGCTTGGGCATCCTGCCCATCCAGTCACCACTTTCTCATCCTTACTCATCATCTGGGTAGCAGCTGGCAGGAGAGGCAGCAGGTACCAGGAGATGCTTTGCTTGTTTCTGCAGGGTTTTGGCTGAAGGTGCATGTGATGCTTTTCTTTGTCTCCTCACCAGCCCTGTCCAAGCTGGTGGGGGACATGGAGCAGCAAGAAGCCCTTGGACAGCCTGATCCTGCTCCCTGAGTGCAGCCCCTTGGTCCCTCACCAGCAGGTTTCATCTGTGTGCCTCCTGTGGGCTGTAGGTTACTGTGAACAGCCTCTGAGCTAAATTCGACCTCAGCTGTTGCATTTTAAGAGGCAGCACTTGACACCAGGGCATGTGAGGAGCCCTGGATGGCATCCTACATTGCTGGTGTCCCTGCTAGGTGAGGGTGTCTAATGGGCTCAGCAACAGATGGGTGAAGCTGCCCAGTTGGTGCTAATTAATTCTTAGTACACTGTTTCTTCAAATGAAGAGAGAGATGCAAATGCTGAGGACTTCAAACAGGGAGTAAAAAATGGTTCCTTCTGTAGCTGATATTTTGTCTCTCTCTGGCAGCCCCTCTGGTTTGTCCCCCTGCAAAACCATCAGCTGAGCTGTGACTGGGGGGTGTACTGGTGTGACTGGGACAAGCTTTGTTTCTTCTACACTGGCAGTCAAGCTTCTTACAGCCTGACAAACCTTCAGGAGCTTGGGATCAAGAGACTGCAAACTCCTTCAGCAGCCAGGGATGCTGTGCCTGCTGGGGATGAGATGAGGACAGGGGCTTCACTTTGGGCTAATGCAAACCTGGAGAGCAGCTCTGCTCTGTGGCTGGTGCTGCCTGTGGTGTGCGTCCAGAGCCAGCTGAGATTGTGTCTAGTGGTGGTCACATGAAGGTTGGGACAGTTGTGGCTGAGCATCTTCCAGCTGGTGCAGCACTCTGGGAGCTGCCTTTTCTGTTCCCAAATAGGAGCAGCCAGTGAAATCCTGCAGGAAGTGGAGCTGAATCGATTGGATTTTGTTTAAACCTTGCGTGGACTCTGCAGAGCTGGAGAGGGAAGAGGAGATGGCATCTGTAGGGGCAGTGCAGATCTGGTGAGGAGGCTCTAGCTGGGGCTGCAAAGGGAAGATGCTGCAGTTCGAGCCAGATCCCAGTCTGAGCAGCAGCTTTCCATGCCAGCTGGCTCCTGGTTTCATCTCCAGAGCTGCTCTACTCTGCTGTGCTGCTTGTGGAGCCTAGGGAGAGAAATACTTTAAAAGATAAAACTGCTTTCACTTTGCTCCTTGATCTCAGGGTCTTGGAGGGCTCCAGAGTTACTTGAGAATAAAGGAGAAAACCATTTTGCATCTGTGAAGGGCTTGTGGCATCCAAGGATGCTTCATTTCAAACACCTGAGCAGTGCCAGTTACTTAAACTCTTCACTCTGAACTTCTGCCCTGCTGAGTGCCCCCCTGCAGTGTTGGGGCCAGCTCTGGAGCCCTCAGCATAGCAGAGACAGGGACCTGTTGGAGCAGGGCCAGAGGAGGCCACAGCAATGCTGGCAGGGCTGGAAGCCCTCTGCTGTGAGCCAGGCTGAGAGAGCTGGGGTTGTTCAGCCCAGAGAAGGCTCCAGGGAGACCTTGTTGAGACCTTCAAGTGCATAGAAGAAAGCTGGGGTCAGACTTCTGAGCAGAGCCTGTTGTGACAGGACAAGGGGTGATGGTTTGAACTGAAAGAGAGAGATTCAGACTGGAGAGAAGGAAAAAATACTTTCCTCTGAGTGTGGTGAGACCCTGATCCAAGTTGCCTAGAGATGCCCCATCCCTGAAACCATTCCAGGTGAGGTGGTTTGGGGCTCTGAGCAACCTGCTGTAGCTGCAGATGTCCCTGCTGACTGCAGGATGAACTTTAAAGGTCCCTTCCCACCCAAACCAGTCTGGGATCCCATCATCCTGACAGCACACAATGTGAAAGCTCCGATGAAGCTCAGAGATTCTGGAGGAACACAGTGTAGGAGCCAGCCCAGCATGCGGTGCTGGTCAAGCAAGCAGCTCAGCACCAGCACTTCTGAGCTCAGCTCCACACACATTCAGAGCAGGTTTGAGGAGGAAAAGGTACAAACATCAGTGCCCTCATCTCAGCAGACCTGTGTGACAGCCACAATGTACTCAGCAATGACACAGCCCCAAGCACAGCTTCACCAGCAGCAGAAACCAGAGTTCCTCCTGCCGTGGCTTCAGAGCTATCCAGCACGAGGGCAGCTCCGGTGTCTTCAGCACTGCACAGCTTCGTTCTCTACTGCAAGAAGCAATTAATTTTTCTGCCTGAGAGGCCCTATCATGGCTGGGTAATTAGCACTCCTCTCCTGGATGGAAGATTGCTGCTCAGAAGGCTTTGCAAGGTTAAACACAGAAAGTTGCTCTCCTCCTCCTCCTCAAAGAGGTTCAGACACAACCAGGTCAAACAGAAAACAGCTTCACTGGGCAGTGCTAACAGAGATGAACTTTGGCGTTTCACTGCTCTCCAATTCTTCTGCTGTGCTCCAAACAGTGGCAAAGGTGCTTCCCTGACAGGGTTATTTGCACAAGAAACCACCCCACAGAGCACTTAAAACACAGACTTAGCTTCATGGAATGAATCCCAGACTGGTTTGGATGGGAAAAGACCTTTCAAGGTCATCTATTCCAATCCCCCTGCAGTCAGCAGGGACATCCCCAACTGCAGCAGATTGCTCAGAGCCCCAAACAACCTGACATGCAATGGTTCCAGGAATGAGGCATCTCCACTTCTCTGAGCAACCTGGGACAGTCTTACTACCCTCAATGTCGCAAATCTCTTCCTTCTCTCCAGTCTTAATCTCCCTCTTTTAGTTCAGTTCATCTCCCCTTGCCCTGTCAGAACAGCTCCTGCTCAAAACTCTGACCCTAGCTTTCTTCTAAGCACTAAAAAGTGTCGACAAGGTCTCTCTGGAGCCTTCTCATCTCCAGGCTGAACAACTCCAGTGCCCTCAGCCTGGCATCACAGCAGAGGGCTTCCAGCCCTGCCAGCATTGCTGTGGCTTCCTCTGGCCCTGCTCCAAGAGGTCCCTGTCTGTGCTGTGCCGAGGGCTCCAGAGCTGGCCCCAGCACTGCAGGGGGAGCCCCAGCAGGGCAGAACTTCAGACTGAAAGTCCTGCTAGAAAGATTGTCCCCAGCTAGAAAGATTGTCCCCAACTTACAGTCAAAACTGGTGGGCTGTGCTGGAGAGGGTGACCAGCCCAACCCCACCAGTGCTTGTGTTAAGGTCTGCTCTGGATCATGCCAAGCTCTACCACTCCATCCTCTCCTGCTCACCAGGAGGCAGAGCCATCATGAAGCTGTCTGAAATACAGTGAGGCCTTCAGGAGCTGAGCTCAGGTTTAGGTAATGCAATGCAGTTGGCCAACCTAATTATAGTCAGAGCTATTAGTAGAGAGCATAATTATTTAAATTGTAGACAAAATCATCATTAAAATGACCTTCCTCACATTCTCCTGCTAAAGGTCATCTAATCAGAATCCATTAATAAATACCAGAGGTGCTCTGGGAAGCAAAGAGGCCGAGGCAGCTTTCTTTGAGGTTTGCATTTCATTCCTCCATCTTTTGCGGCTCTATCAGAGGCTTCCTGCCCTCTCTTACCATGCCTGAGTTTCTTTCATGCTCTGTTTGCTGGAGGCAGAATCATTTCATCTTTGTCTTGGGCTCCTCCTTTCCTGAAAAGCTCCAGAGCTGTGTCTTTGTCCTGAGCAAGTACTGCTGATGCTTAGAGCAAGAGAGGCACTGCCCAGGGTGTGGGCACCCAGGTGGTAGGAGAGTCAGGATGTGAGAATCATTGTTTGGGTCAGAAAAGATCTCCAGGACCTTCCAGTCAAACCATCAACACAGCACCACCATGGCCATTAAACCATGTCCCCAAGTGCTATGGCCACAGGCTTCTTGAACCCTCCCAGGGATGGAGACTCCATCGGCTCCCTGGGCAGCCTGTTCCAATGCCTGACCACTCTTGCAGCAAAGAAATTGTTCCTCATCTCCGACTAACCCTGCCCTGGCACAGTTTCAGGCCATTTCCTCTTGGAATGATCTCCAGACCCCAAGCTGACCCTTGGAGACAGGTGCAGAGAGGCTTGTTGCAGTTCCCCAAGTCTGGGTTCTTCTCTGGAGCGAGCTTTGGGCAAGCCTGGGCTGGCAGCAGCAGCAGGAGTGAAGGTGCTGTTTGTACCACCTGAAAATGCTCAGCCCCATCAAGTTTCTCCTCTGTGGGACTATCTGCGGTGAGAAGGGACAGCCTGCTGCTGGGCAGCCCCTTTGCAGGGGATATCACTGAGCCCTGCCTGCCCAGGTTGGGGTGGGATGAGCAGCTTGCTCCAGATGTGTCCACTGAGCCAGGACCTTCCTGGAGATGCCAACACCCTCTTGCCCAGGGCCTGCCTTGGAGAGCAGGACCCAATCCCTTCTCACGTTTCCCACACCTTTGGTTCTGTCTCACCCTGGTTCTGGTGCGTGCTCAGATCTTCTCAGCCTTGCTGCAGCTTGCTGCTTCCTTTTGGCTTGCTAATTAACTTCTCCAGCTCTTGTGGTGAGCCATCTGCCCTTGTGCCAGGGCACATGCTCCCTGCTCCTGCTGGCGATGCCATCCGGTGACAGTTCCTGTGGGATGAAGATGTATCTGCCTTGCTCCATCCCAGCACCTTCTGCTGCTTCCCTGGCTCTTCTGGAGCCAGGCCCTTCCTTCTGCCAGCCTGCACATGTCCTCAGCCCTGCAACTGAAAAGCTCTGCTCTTGTTTGCTTAGGATGTGGTAGGATCACAGAGTTGTGTTGGTTGGCAAAGACCTTTAAGATTGTCAGGTCCAGCTGCTGACCCTGCACTGCCAGGTCGCTGCCAGACTTGTGCCCCTCAGCACATCTATGGTGGCAGCCTCTTGTTAAAGGGTTGGGCTGGAGAGGGCAGTTTGGTCCATGTCCTGTTGGTGGCTCTGGAAACCTGGTGGCTGGGTCTGAGCTGGGTTTGTGCAGAAGAGAGCTAGCAGAAGAGCAGTGACAGGAGTGGTGCAGCCTGTGCCTACCTTGGTGGCACTAGTGGGAGGATCTGTGATGTGTCCTGCAGGCAGTGGGGATCTCAGAGTCTTGGTATTCTTTCAGGCACCATGGAGGCTGCAGGGAGGCTCAGTGAGTGTCCTGCTCTCATGTGGAGCTTGCACCAGAGTCACCCAGCTCTGGAGGCATGTGGGAGATCACAAACATTTCTAGAGAGTGAAGGACATGGAACTGCTGGGGCAGATCCAGAGGAGGCCATAATCAGTATGAGGGACAATGGCTTTGAGCTGGAAGAGAGGAGATTGAGACTGGAGATGAGGAATAAATTCTTTGCAGTGAGGGTGGGGAGGCTCTGGAACAGGTTGCCCAGGGAGGTTGTGGATGCCTCGTCCCTGGAGGTGTTCAAGGCCAGGTTGGATGAGACCCTGAGCAGCCTGGGCTAGTGGAAGGTGTCCCTGCCCATGGCAGGGGATTGGAACTTGTTGACCTTTTGAGGTCTTTTCCAACCCAAACTGCTCTAGGATTCTGTGAGATGCTCAGGGAGTAAAACCTGAGCCTGGAGGTTTTGCTGCTCACCGGGAGAGTGCCATTCACTGGGTGCTGGCACCAGCAGCAGACGAGGAGCTGTCATCCCCATCTGTCTGCAGCTGCCTGCCTAGCAGATGAGCTCTCCTGTCAATAACCATGTAGGAACTTGCTGGAAGCTGTCAGGAAAGCTGTCAGGGGCAGGTTTCATCTGCAGCCACGTTTGACATGGAAGCAGCCTAAGCTGTGACGCTCGTGCCCACAGACATGTTAGCTGCTGCCGTGTGGCTGACCATGCTCAGGGGCCTCTTGTCCTTCCATGGCCAAGGTCTGAGCAGAATTGCTGCTTGCAGGGAATCATTAAGGTTAGAAAATCCCCCTAAGATCATCAAGTCAAACCATCAACCCAGCATCACCAACCCATGTCCCAGAGTGCCATGCCTGCACTCCTGTGCCCTCAGTCTCTGCTCTGTGTGGGGTTTTCTGAGGCTGGAATGCTTTAAATGACAGAAAAATAGTTCTGGTGTCACTTAGTGGTGCTTGCAGGGTCCTATCTGCAAAACTTTGATATGTGGCTGCACAGGGGCTGGGCCATTTTGTCTAGATAGGGCTTTTGCCAAGAAAGATTGGGCCAGGTGATTCTTGAGGTCACTTCAACCTGGGTTCTGGGATTCTGTGGACATATGGTGTGCTGAAGCAGGCTTTCATCATAGTGAGAGACAAGAGAGCCCAAATCAATAATGGGACCCCTCTGCTGTGAGAACAGGCTGGTAGAGTTGAGCTTGTTTAGCCTGGAGAAGAGAAGGCTCCAGGAGACCTTCTGGTGGCCTTTTGGTGCCTAAAGGGACCAAAAAGAAAGCTGGGGACAGAATTCTGAGCAGGACTTGTTGTGACAGGACAAGAGGTGATGGTGTGAAACTGGAAGGGGGAGATTCAGACTGGAGAGAAGGGAGAAATGTTTGACACTGAGGGTAGTGACAGCCTGGCCCAGGTTGCCCAGAGAGGTGGTAGATGCTCTATGCCTGGGACCATTGCAGGTCAGGTTGGTTGTGGCTCTGAGCAACCTGCTGTAGTTGCAGATGTCCCTGCTGGCTGGAGGAGCACTAAAGGTCTCTCCCCACCCAGACCATTTCATAACTCCACGATTTGAAGCTAAGGATGCAGTGACAGAGGAGCACTGTCAGGGACTCAGCATTGCTCTGGCTTAGTTCAGACCAGGAACCTGCTGTCAAGTGGAGAAGCAGAAGCTGGCTGCATCTGCTGGATCAGTGCTTGCAGGGTAGCAGGTCAAAGCCAGCAGCTGCTGCTCTCCTTGCCCGACTCCCAGTGTGACTGGTGGGGAGCCCCAGGGCACACACGCAGCCCTCGGAGGGTGACAGATCTGTGTCAGCCCTGATGAGGAAGGTCAGAGCCGCTGGTGCAGCAGAAGCCCCCTGAAGGCATCTCTCAGCTCTGCTCCCCGGCAGCTCTCTGCTCTGCTGCTGGGGCTGGCTCTGCACTGCTGGGCTGCAGGAGGAGCTTCTCTTTTCTTGGCAAACTTCTTTTGAACCATTCTGGGTTGAAATCTCTCAGCATCTGCATGCGCAGTGATCTCGTCATCCCTGTCCCTGCTACAAAAATAGGCTCTTTGTGAAACAGCTTCAGCCCTGCTTCCAAAATGATGCCCACAGCTTCCAGTTTCTGGCACTTTCTAAAGCTCTGGTCAAAGTGAAACCGGTGCCCACCAACGCTGGCAGCTGGAGAAGCTGTTCCATCTCCCCACACCTTGCTGTCCCATCACTCTCACACCCTCTGGGCTCTGCTTTCTGGCTGCTGCCTCTCCCCAAAGCAGCTCCTCAGCCTTTACCTGCTGCTCCCACTCTGATATGCCCCTATGAGGGGTCCAGCTGTTCCCTAGGACTGTGATGCTGAAGGAAAGGCTTGGAAAGCCATGGCTGATCCTGTGCCAGCTCCTCCTGCACTGCTGGCTCTTCTTCTCCAGCTTTTTTAGCTCCCAGCTCCAGTGGGAATCGAGTTTCCCTCACAGCAAGTGGGCATGGTCTGGTTCTGCAGGGAGCTGCTGTTTTTATGAATGACAAAAGCTCTCCTGTGCCTGAGCTGCAGGAACTGCTTCTAGAGGGGAGCACAGAAACTGGAGTGCTCGTGGCAGAATCCTCCTCATGGCATATGTTGGGCTTCAGTTGGCACCTGGCTTCTGCTGTCCCCGTGCCCTGCCAGCACTGTCCTCATCCTGCTGCCAGCAAGGGTCAACATCATTGAATTGTTTGGATTGGAAGAGACCTTCAAGATTGAGTTCAACCTAACCACCATGGCCAATTAAGCGTGTCCCAGACTGCCATGGCCACACAGTTCCTGAAAAGCTCCAGAAGTGAGGACTCTGCCCCCTCCCTGGGCAGTCTGTCCCAGTTCCTGCCACTTTTGCAGCAAACAAATTGTTCCTCATCTCCACTCTAAACCTCCCCTGGCACAATTTCAGGCCCTTCCCTGTCCTTCTATCACCTGAGATTAGGAGCAGAGACCAACCCCCATCTGACTTCAACCTCCTGTGAGGGAGCTATAGAGAGCCAGAAGATCTCCCCTCAGTCTCCTTTTTCTCCAGGCTAAACATCCCCAGTTCCCTCAGCTGCTCCTCACCAGTTCTGTGCTCCAGACCCTTCCCCAGCTTTGTTGCCCTAAGCATGCCCAAGCATCCCCAGGGTTGCCCTGCAGCCTGGTGCAGGCATGTTGCCCAGGGTGGGTCTGCAGGACGTGGTTCAGTGTCCAGCTGGCCAGCCAGGGACCTCCTTTCACGTGGAGTGATGGCAGAGGAAAGCTTTTCATTTCCTTGGATGCTTCATCTCCAGGGAGACACAAAGAGGCACAAACTGGAGCATTCAAAGTGCCATCTAAATATGAGGAGGAACTTCTGTAATCTAAGGGTGCTGGAGCAGCCTGCCCAGAGAGGGGGTGGAGTCTCCATCTCTGGAGGCATTCCAGATGCTTGGATGTGTTTCTGGGTGCCCCTGCCTTGTCGGGGGAGTTGGACTCGGTGATGTCCAGAGGTCCCTTTCAACCTCACCAGTCTGTGGTTCTGTGGAAGCTGCAGTGCAGTTGGGGTGGGCAGAAGCATTTCAGGGGAAGGTGATGTTTGGCAGCTGGGTTCTGGCTCCACTCTCTTTACTCAGCTGGCAGTGCCCTCGGAAGGTGGCCTTCCTAATGGCCGGGCACCTTTCCAGGCCATTAAAAAGCCACTCAGCTCAAATGACCCAGCTGGGAGCTATGCCTCAGCCCTAACCCCTCAGCAATTAACCTGAGATGAAATGAAGCCAGCTGCTACTTGCCTCAGGCTTCTCCTTTGCCTGCGTGCGTGCTGCTGCCCAGCAGCTCCGGGCTCTCCGTGCAGGATCAATGCTGCTCACCCTGGCATCGACCTTGGCTCTGTGACTGGCCCCTCATTGTCCCACCTGTGCCATCTCTGCCCCTCCGTGGGGGTTCCTTCAGCCCCCCAGGACAGGGTAGTGAGCAGCTGGGGCTCTGTTTGCTCTCCAGTAGTCACAGCAAGGTAAACCAATGCTGCCTGTGCCACTTTGGCGCTATCACTCCTTTCTCCGTTGTAACTTCTGTGTTGTCTTGAAGTTGCTTTGCCCGGGGCTGAGTAGCTGATTTTGCATCTTGGCTTCCAGAATGGTCTTGTCTTGCATGGAAGGTACCAAGAAACATCAAATCCTTGGCTTGCCTCAGTTATTTGCTCCAGTGGTTGATCCTTTCTTCCTGCTGAGAAGCTGGTTCTCGTCTGGACCTGTTTGGCTGGAAGCCCTGTGCTGTGAGGCCGGGCTGGGAGAGTTGGAGTTGCTCAGCCTGGAGAAGAGAGGGCTCCAGGAAGACCTGATTGAGACCTTCCAATACTTAAAAGAAAGCTGAGGACAGGTGTTTTAGCAGGGCTTGTTGTGACAGGACAAGGAAAAGATGATGGTTTGAGCTAAAAGAAGAAGATTTAGACTGGATATAAGGATTTCATACTGTGAGGGTTGTGAGCCCCTAGTCCAGGTTGCCCAGGAAGGTGGGAGATGCCCCATCCCTGGAACCATTGCAGCTCAGTTTGTTTGGGACTCTTGAGTTGCAGTTGTCCGTGCTGGCTGCAGGAGGGTTGGCCTGGGTGAGCTTGAAAGTTCCCTTCCCACCCAAACCAGCCTGGGATTCCATGGTTGTTGAGTCCAGGAGCCCTGCTTGCAAGCCTGCCAACAGCACCTGGCTGCACTGGGCTCTGCTGGCTTTGCCCACTCTGCTGGACTGCAGAAAGCTCAGCATCCCCAAGTGTTCCCTAAGCAGCTGGGTGCCCTGGGAGCATGCTGGGCAGGGGTTGGCAGCAGAACACAAAGGCTTTTACTGGGCAGTCTCAATGCAGCTGGGTAGCAGGGGAGGGCTTTGACTCTGGCAGTTGAGCAGTGTCCAGCCCTTGTGTAGGTTCTTTCCCTACCAATTTCACCTGGTGGCTTCTATGCTAAACCCAAGTTCTTTCAAAACAATCAATCCCAGGGCAGCCTCTGCGTTGCTTTTTCATTGTTATGGCAACAACAGAGAAAAAAGGAATAATGCTGGATGCTGGAGACTGCTGGAAAAGGTCCACATCAGTTGGTGGCAGTTGACTGAAGTCCATTAACAGCACCTCCAAAGCCAGCTGGCATGTGGAGCACAGAGAGCTGTGGTGCCTGGCCAATGTTTGATGCAAGTTTCTAATCTTTTCTCCTTTATTTTCCTCCCAGGATCCCAGGAGCAAGCACAAATTTAAAATCCACACCTACTCCAGCCCCACCTTCTGTGACCACTGCGGCTCCTTGCTCTACGGGCTCATTCACCAGGGCATGAAATGTGACAGTAAGTGATGTCACTCTTAGCTGTGCTTGAAGCAGGGTGGGGGGCTCTGGCACCCTGGGGTCTTGGGCAGAGGCTCCCAGTCCCCCCTGAGCTGTGGTCAGGGTCTTGTCTTCTGTGCCTTCGGTGTGGAACGTGATGCTGGCACCTGAGGGGCTGGGCACCAGTGTGCAGCTTCTCATCTCTGGTGTTCCTGCAGGGGAAAAAAGAAGGAAAGGTCCCTGGCTGGAGGAGATTCTGCCTGCAGCACCCCTGCAGCATCCCCCACAGTCTCCCTGCAGCATCTACAGCATCTCCTTCCCCTCCACTTCCAGCATCTCTCTCATCCCAACCCACTCCAGCATCCTTCTCCCTCCCCCTCTCCCATCTCCAGCATCCCCCTCGTGTTGTGTCCCCCCTGCAGCATCCCCAAGCAGCTCTGGCTCCTGTCCCTTACGTAACCAGCTGCCACTTGGCTTTATCTGCTGGGAGTGCTTCCCCCAGTGCAATCCTGACAGCACAGCAGCTGTAAACCCTGGCTCTGTGCACTGTTTATTCCTTCCTTTCTTCTGACCCTTTTTCCCCACTTCTTTTCCCCTTTTTCTTTTTTTTTTTTTTTCCAGGCAATGTTGCTCCACCCTTCCTGATGGATTTTGAGGGAGGGAACTCAAGTTGTTAGGAAAATGACAGGACCCATCAGTTTTCCTTCCAGTGTTTCCCAGCCAAATCCATTTTCAAGGAAGGATTTTTAATGATCTTTTTCTGTGCATGCTTTAGAATCCTGATCTTGAAACAAACAACCCCAAAAGGCCTTTCCAGAGCTGCTTTAGGATCTTAGCAAGTGCTAAATAGGACAGCAGCTCAAACTGCTGGGGAATTGAACTGGGTTTGGGCAACTTTCCATTTTGGCAGTGCTGGGCTAACGGTTGGGTTCAATGATCTTAAAGGTCTCTTCCAACCTAAAGGATTCTGTGATTCTATTACTTTCATCATCCTTCCTCCAACAGCATCACCCTCATTATCCCTCTCACCATACCCCCCCGCGACAGCATCACCTTCGCCATCTCCCCCCTCACCCGACATCATTGCCTTCGTCATCTCCCCCTCCCCAGACAGCATCACCTTCGCCATCCCCCCCCCTCGACAGCACCCCCTCCTCATCTCTTGCCGGCACCATTTCTCTCCAGCCCTGGGCTGTGTCAGTGCTGGCTGCTGCTGACACCCTGTGGCCGTGCTGGCACCACAATCTCTCCCGAGCACTTGGGGCGGCAGAAATACCTGGAGAATGAGTGTAGGGAGAGGAGAAAACAGGGGATGAAGGAAGAGGAGGAGGATGAACAGGAACAGCAGCTGTTTCCAGGTTGACCTCATGGGTCCCCCTTTAAAGGCCTGGGCCATGCAGTGACTGCTTCCACCGATCTGAAGTCAGAGAGGCAAATTCAGACTGAAGAGAAGCAAGAGAATTTTGATGCTGAGGATGGTGAGATCCTGGCCCAAGTTGCCCAGAGAGGTGGGAGGTGCCCCATCCCTGGCACCATTGCAACTCAGGTTATTTGGGGCTCTGAGCAACCTGCTCTAGTTGGAGATGTCTCTGCTGACTGCAGAGAGGTTGGACAGGGGGAGCTTTAAAGGTTCCTTTCCACCCAGACCAGTCTGGGATGCTATGAGTGGAGCTAAAAGCCTAGGATCCAGAACTGGTGGCAAGTCCCCGTGTCCTGGCAGAACTCTGCCAGACTCTCCAGCTGCACCTGACGATGCACTGCCGCAGGTTTATCCCAGAACCCCTCCCAGACCTCCCCATTTTCCTAGAATCCCAGCCTGGTTTGGGTTGGGAGGGGGATCTTGAAGATCCTCTAGTTCCAAACCCCGTGGTGCGGGCAGGGACACCTCCCACTGGACCGGGTTGCTCAGGGCCTCACCCGAGGCCAAGTTCCGCTCGCCCCTGCCGTCTGTGCCGCCGGTGAGGCGTGCCCGAGGTGCCAGCAGTGTCCCTTTCTGTCCCCGCAGCCTGCATGATGAACGTGCACAAGCGCTGCGTGATGAACGTGCCCAGCCTGTGCGGGACGGACCACACGGAGCGCCGCGGGCGGATCTACATCCGCGCTGACATCGAGAAGGACGTGCTCACCGTCGTGGGTAGGGCTGCCACGGCCGCGCACCCCTCGCTGCTGCTGCTGCCGCTGCTGCCGTGTGCCCTGCCGCCGGCAGAGACGCCCGCAGCGCGTCCGCGCAGGGTCTGGCCGAGCAGGGCAAGGCCAGGCAAGGAGGGTGAGGCTCTGAGCCTTCTCCATGCACCCTCCTGCCCCTGCCAAGCACGGGCCTGCGCTGCAGGGCTGGCTGCATTCGGGAGCTTTTGCTGTCACTGACTTTTGCGAGTGCTCTTTGGACCCTGAAAGGTTCCAGTATCTTGGGAAAGGGTGGCAGAGATGCCCCTGAGTCTCTGTGTCCTGTGAAGAGGTGTGGTGTGTCCCTTTGATTTGAACGTCCATTCCTGCTGCTCTTTCCATGCCCTTAGTGGTGCCTGGGCTCTTCCAAATCTGGTGGCAGTCTTGGATGGTCCTTTTATCTGTCTGGAGCTTTGCAGCATTCTTTCAATGATTTGGAGACTCCACAGCCTCCTGTGTCAGCAATGATGTGGCCAGCAGGACCAGGGCAGGGGCAGCTCCCTGAGCTCAGGGAGCGCTGCTGAGGCCACACCTTGTATCCTGGGCTCAGTTTTAGGCCACTCACTCCAAGAAGGACATTGAGGGGCTGGAGCAGGCTTAGAGAAGGGCAGCAAAGCTGGTGAAAGGTCTGGAGAACAGGGCTGGTAAAGAGCAGCTGAGGGATGTAGGAGAGCTGGAGAATGGGGCAGAGCTCTCAGGACAGGCTGCTTCAGCTGTATGGGGGGTGGTGTGGGTCAGGGGATAGGATCCATGGGCTGTGTGGATCTATGAATGGGCTATGAGGATCCAATCACCCCAGCCACGTGTGGCAGGCAGGAGCTATCCGTCATGGCCACATCCACAGCAGAGGTACGAGGTGGCAGTGCCACCTCGTGGCATTCACCTCCAGGGACATGCCAGGTGGTGGGAGATGGGACTGGAGGAGGCTGCAGGCAGCTGGGCTGTGCCAGGCTCAGCAGAGACTCCTGCCCCGAGTATCCCAGGGTCCTCATGGCCACCCACAGAGTGACCTCTTGTCACCCATCCTGGGTTCCTCCACCCTGGAGCTCTGTTCTCAGGCCGTGGCAGGAAGCAGGACTGCCCCACCTCGAATGGCTTTGGCCACTTGGATTTTGACCTCTTAGAAAATGTTGCTTCCCCTCTGAGCATCTCATGAAACATCATCTGTGCTCCCCTAAAGCTTCTTGTCCCCTCATGGCGAAGTCAGATTGAAGATGTGACTCTCTCCATCAGGTGCCAGTGACTGGCATCTTTTGGAGGTAGAAGGCAGAATGAGCTCTGCACAGGCATGGCAGCAGCTTGGGGAAGAGCTGGGGCTTGTCTCGGGAAGCTGAGCCCAGAGCAGCTCTGGGGAAGGAGGTTTCTGCTCACGCTGGGTTACCAGGCAGCTCCTGGTGGTGGTGGTCGCTGCAGGGGACCAAGCTGTTTGTGCTTGTTCACAAGGTGAGCTGGGACCACAGGGTGTGAAATGCCACCTGCCTGCCCACGCTGCAAGGGTCAGTGAGCCCCAGGGAGTACCAGCTTGATGACACCAATAAGGACCAGATTCTTCTCTGTCATCCCACCAGAATTAGCTGCCTCCTTCTGGAGAAGTCTGGTCTCCAGCACCCTGCTGGGCTGGCAGCACATGCTGTGACATCCCCAGGGTCTGCTTCAGTAGGCTGGGGTCAGCTCTGAGACATCCTGCTGTGCCCATCACCACTCCTGGGGGTGCTCCATCTGCCAGGGAGAGTGTGGGGCCATGGAGGTCTCACTGCTCTGGGTTGACTCCTCCTCGCTTAGGAGGGCAGAGCACACCCAGAGACAGCTACAACCTGTGTGACCCCAGCTCCAGCCCTCCCAAACCAGCCCCATCTGCCCTTTCTCCTCTTCCCAGTCAGCCCCCACAGGTTTGTGGGAGACCAAGAGGAGGGTACAGTAGCTCCCATGCCTCATGGAGGTGCCTGAGGTTGGGCAGAGGGTGGCCTGAGGAAATGCTGAGGTGTGGTCTGGGAGGCAGGGTCCTTCTCAGCCTGGAGAACTGTCAGGAATGCTTTCCAAACCAACAGCAAATTACTGACAATAGCAATGGAAAAGTGAAAGGAGTTGGGGGTTAAATTCTGTTTCCTCTTGATTTGTCCTGGAAGGAAACACTGCAGTGAGCCACACAGAGGCTTCCATCCCAGGCAGCTTTGGGTGGGAAGGGACCTGTCAAGGTCACCTAACCCAACGTCCCCTGCAGTCAGCAGGCACATTGCCACCTAGAACTGGTCGCTCAGAGCCCCCAACAACCTGAGCTGCAATGGTGCCAGGGATGGGGCATTGCCCACCTCTCTGGGCAACCTGGGCCAGGCTCTCAGTGTCAAACATTTCTTCTTTCTATTTAACTCAAATCTCCCTTTTTTAGTTCAAAGCTCTTTCACAAAAGCCCTGCTTCTGAGGCACCTTCCCTGCAGGGCATGAGGTGGGACTGGTACCCAGCCTCCCATCAGGGGCTGATGTGGCACAAAGAACCCCTCCTGCTGGCACCAAGGGCTGCCTGGCACCGCAGCCCTGTTCCCACAGCTCTGAAGGAGAAACTCCCCCAGCCCCTTTCTGTGCAGCTGGATTCTCTTTTCTTCAGCTGGCTTTGAAAGCCTGGTTTATTTCTGGCCCTTTCTGGAGGTGTGGGTGCAAACAAGTCATCTGCTGGCTCCTCCAGAAAGGCAGGGAAATGTTCTGTGCTCTCCAGCTCTGCTGCATAGCTCACCATGGAACGGGAGCACCTTGGGGGAGCTCAGACTCTGCTGGGCTGGGGGCTCTGCCAGCTCTCCTGCCCCTCAGGCTGCTGAGGGGCTCGGGATCTTCCCTTCAGAACTCGGAGAAGAGGTGCAAAGAGCTTGGATTCAAAGCAAACCGATCTGGTTTGGAGATGAGAGGATCTTTAAGGTCTCTTCCAACCAAAACAATTCTGTGATTCTATGGAATGGGCTCAGATTGCACCAGGGGAGGTTTGGGTTGGACGTTAAGGGAAACTTCTTGGCTGAAAGGGTTCTCAAACACTGCAACAGGCTGCCCAGGGAGGTGGTTGAATCCTGCATGCCTGGAGGTGTCTCAAAGAGGCAGAGATGTGGTGCTGAGGGACATGGGTTAGAACCAGCCTTAGTGGAGTTAGAAGTGATTTGACTCAATAACCTTCAAAGTCTTCTCCAACCAAAGCAATTCAGTGATTCCAAGATTGAGAGGTGGCAGAGAATATGGCTCAGGGGTGATCTGGGTTTGAGCAGAACTTGGTGCTCAGGGTGGCATGAGGGGGTCTGGCTGGGCTGGGAGAGCCACATTGTGGCACTTCAGACATGGCCACAAGCAAGACTTTGGGCTGCTTGGAGGGATCTGGTGCTGCATGTGCCAGAAAAGCCACCCATACCTTCTCTGGGGTGGCATGTTTGGAGAGTGGAACAGCCTGGCACAGGCAAGCAGCAAGCTGAGCTAGCAGGAAGGCTTCTGCTGGAACAGATTTCTGGTGGAAAACGCCCTTTAGATGTTTTCTGCAGGAATTTCAGTGTGGGGTGGGCAGGGGTGGATTTCTGTCAGGGATGGGATGGCAGCGTGGTGAGGGGTAGGTGGGTGGCACAGCATCCCCAGCCTGGCAGGTTGGGTTGGGGCTGAGCTTCACTTCAGTTAAGGATTGGGATAGAGGGGTTGGAGGTGGAAGCCTGGCTGCTCATCCACCCACATGCCCTTCCAGCAGGTGGCTGAGGGCTATTTGGGGTGAAGAAAACCTGTGGTGACCACTTGTTGGATTACAGATGAGCAGAGGGGAAGGGGGAAGGAGGAGCAAAGCAAGGAGATCAGTTTGGAGCAGCAGGATCAGAAACCAACTTAAAGGTGGGCCTTGTCCAGCTCATGTGTGGGGTTCTGTGGCCTGACTGTGCTGTGCTAGTGCTGTTCCCATCCTGGCAGGGATGCAGGCAGAGGGGCAGGGATGCAGTCAGAAGGGCAGTGATGCAGCCCGGAGCAGGCAGAGGGGCAGGGATGCAGTCAGAAGGGCAGGGATGCAGCCCGCAGCAGGCAGAGGGGCAAAGATGCAGCCCGGGACAGGTGAAGGGGCAGGGATGCAGCCAAGCACCAGCAGGCATCACCTTATCATGGCAGGTGGAGTTCAGCCAGCAGTGGGGTGTCGATGCTGCCATCTCTGCCCCTCTCAAGGTCACCTCCCTGCTAGGTTCAGCAGAGTAGGGGTGGGGCTGGGTCTATCGGGGTGGTGGAGGACAGGGGCGTGCTTTTGAGAGGCTTTCTGTGCTGCACGGGCACCTTTGGTCACAGCATGGGTTGGGGGTTGGCTCGCCCAGTCCAAGCCCCCTGCCAAAGCAGGGACACCAGCAGCGACTTGCCCAACCTGGAGCAAATTGCTATGGCAAAACGCAGGTGCTGGCGTTGAGACAAGGTCATCCCCCTACGACACCAGGTGTGGAGCCCCCTGCCCAGGAGCACGGGCAGCTTGCCCAGGGCAGAGAGGGGCTGCAGTGCGCAAGGTGGCGGTGCCCGGGCGCAGGGCAGGGCCGGAGCCAGCAGGTGGCAGCAGAGGCCAAGGCGATGCCGCAGCCGGCGGCTTTTGTTCGCGGCTCGGCGGCGCTGGCAGCGCTGTGCCGTGTGCGCGGCGGGGCGGGCTGGGGCGGGCTGGCTTTGGGTGCTTTTCCCTCTCTCTTTCTCTCTCTCTGATTTTTTACCTCTTCTTCTCCCTGCCAAGGGCGGAGCTTTGGGTTAAACAGAGGGTGCGATGTGACTTGGCATGGCTTGATTGGTTAGCTGGTGACCTGAGAACTTGCACCTGCTTGCAAGCAGTTGGAGATCATTGAGTCCAGCCAAAATCCAGCACCACCGTGGGCACTAATCCGTGTCCCCAACTGCCATGGCCACAGGTTTATTCAACCCCCTGGGGATGGGGACTCCACCACCCCCTTGGGCTGCCTGTGCCAATCCCTGACCGCTCTTGCAGCAAAGAAATTGTTCTCCCTCTGCCACCTAACCCTCCCCTGGCACAATTTCAGGCTATTTCCTCTTCTTCTCCTCACCTGAAACTAGAGAGAGGAGACCAAGCCCACCTGGCTGCAGCCTCCTCTCAGAGAGTTGTAGAGAGCAATGAGGTCTCTCCTCAGCCTTTGTCAGACTGAACAGGCAAGGCTTGGAAAAGCCCTCTAAGGTCATGCAGTCCAACCCTTACCCCAGTACTGCCTGGTCCATGCCCCTCAGCACCACATTACACGGCTTTGAAAGCTGTGCAGGGCTGGGCACTCGGTGAGGGTTCTTTTGCTGTGGCGGGCAGTGGGAGCAGAACGTTCTCTGCTTGCTCAGGGGCGGAGGTGAAGGCTTTGGCAGCCAGCTCAGGCAGTCTCTAGGAGCAGGCTGGGAGTGGGTTTTCTTGTAGGCTTTTTCTTTCTTAACATAGAAGTGAACCCCCAGCTGGCACTGCAGATTTAGCAGCGAACTTTCTGGGCTTTATATAGCTGGCACACGAATCTTCCCTTCCCGTGGAACCCAGCCACCAGCCATCCCACCACCCCAGGCAGATGCCAGGGCTGGCCACAGCCCTTCCATGTAAGCCTGGGCAGCATCTCCCATGCTTGGGAGATGTCTTTGGGTCAGGAGGTGCTGATGTGGGGAGCAGGGGAGCATTGTCCCTTTAGATCTACCTTGCAGGTGAGGAGGAGACCTGGAGGTGGGCTGTGGGCTGCTCCTTCCCCAGTGGGCTGCTGGTGGGGCACCAGCCCCCTTAGCTTGCTTGGGGCTGGTTTTACCCCGGGTGGAACAGACCTGAGTCAGAAACTCCCCTCTCCTGCTTGTCACCGCCTTGGCTAGCAGCAGAGCTCATCAGAATTGTGCCTCATAGTAGTAAGACTTGCAGTGAAGTGGTCTTCAGGGTGGTTTCCCTGGTGGAGACCTGTAGGAGCCCTCCCCATCACGGGCAGAGGGATAGACACCTGAGTGCTGCATCCCTCCCTGATCCTCCTGGATCTCTCTGGCCCACTCCTTCAGGGCTCAGCTCTCAGTGGAACTGGAGAAAGGACATTGCCCTGCTCTTGCAGTTGCTGTGGCCATGACCTCCATGGCCAGAAGGAGCTGCCTGTAAAGGCTTTGTGTCACTGCTGCTTTGGGCATTGGCTCTCTTCCTCCCCACGTTCTCCACTGGAGATGTGGATGTCTGGGACAAGTGTCTCCTCCCAAGCCTGCCTCACAGTTAGGGCTGGCTGGGCAATTTAAAGCTGTTGCCTGAATGATTTATATGAGACACTGGAACAAGTTGCCCAGGGAGGTTGTGGATGTCCCTTCCCTGGAGGTTGGGTGAGGCTTGGAGCAGCCTGGTCTCATGAGAGGTGTCCCTGCCCATGGCAGGGGAGTTAGAACTGGATGACCTTTAAGGTCCCTTCCAACCCAAACTATTCTGTGATTCTGTGGTTCTGCAAAATAAGTTATTTCAATACCATGTAGCAGCTCTGGCTCTGCACAGTGGAGCAGGTAGCCTCTCCTTCCCCATGGCAATGGAAGTGGCACAGCCTGTGCCCGCCCTGGCATACTTGTGTTGCATCCATGTGTGCCCTGTGAGTGTGTGCAGGTACCTGTGGCGTGTGGAGGGGATGTGGGCACTGCCAGCACTGCCCCCCATCTAAAAAGCCCCCAGAGCCAGTGAAGTCCAAGATCCTTGTACTAAGGCATCAGCAGAGATACTGAGATCCTGGAGCATCTCTGTGAGGAGGAAAGGTTGAGAGGCCTGAGGGGCTCAGCAAGAGATGAAAGTCCTCTTGACTCCCATCTCTTTTTAGTCATGTCCAGCAATGGGACAGGGGACAAAGGACATGACCTAAACCACCAGGAGGTTCCAGTTAAATAGGAGGAGATACCTCTTTGGTGTGAGGGTGCTGGAGCCCTGGAGCAGGCTGCCCAGGAAGGTAACGGAGTCTCTTTCTCTGGAGAGCTTCCAACCCCATCTGGATATTGTGATATTGGGCAGGCTGCTGTGGGTGCCCCTGCTTGAGCAGGGAGGTTGGACTGGGTAGTCTCCAGAGGTCACTTCCAACCCTGACCGTGCTTCTGTGAAATTGAAGCCTCTTGCTGGGCACAGGCTGAAGCCAGGGCAGCTTCTCCTCAGCTGTAACTGATAGCTGGGCTTGGTACCCTCAGTGATTTAAGAGCAGCTGCTTTAAATGTGGTTGTAATTTTCTTCCTCATCACTATTAATAGTGGTGTTAC
This sequence comes from Pogoniulus pusillus, assembly GCF_015220805.1. NCBI lineage: Eukaryota > Metazoa > Chordata > Aves > Piciformes > Lybiidae > Pogoniulus > Pogoniulus pusillus. Next base: position 19,996,387 of record NC_087276.1, on the reverse strand, counting down.
TACTTAATGATGCACAGAACTGTCAGGAGAAGACAGATCTAAAACTATTTTCCATCAAACGTAGCTGTCAGAGAAGTGCCAGAAGCTGTTGGAGAGGAGCAGGTTCCCCTCCACACGAGGCCCCAGCACTGCACTTCCTAGGGGGGGCTTCTTTTTCTTTCACCTCATTCTGCTTGAGAAGTCAGGGAGTTACTTAAGGCCAAGCAGAAGCATTTGGGGTTGGATTTTGGTTTGTTGTTTGCTTTGCACTTTTATTTTTCAAGCGAGGAGACACAAATTCTTCATGTTAATGAGATTTTGGGGGCTGCAGGCTGAGATAATGAGGTGAAGTAATCAAATACTATGCTTCAGGGCATAAACTGATTGAGCACCAGGGTCAGGAATTGCTTTTCCTGTTCCTGAAAGAAGTGAACAATGGCCTGAGAAATGACAGAGGCTGATTCATCTCCAGAGGATGCTGAAACACGAAGCAAAGTCAGAGCTTTGCTTCAGTGTGATGTCATTTTGCATCTCTTCTCCGGCAGGGGACTCTGGCCAGTTGGTGTCATGAGAGCGAGCAGCTCCTTTCAGCTCTTGGGCTGGTTCTGCTGCTCACACAGTGGCTGTTGCAGTGAGGAGTCCTGGGGTAGGTTAGGCGTTGTGCTTGGGTGGTGCAGAGCTTCCTGCAGGAGGTTTTGTCTCAGAGCCCACATTAAGGGACTTTTGTTCCAGGAAAGGCAGCCAAGCTGCTAGGTCTGGAGAACAGGGCTGGTGAGGGGCAGCTGAGGGAACTGGAGTTATTTAGTGAGGAGAAGAGGTAGCTGAGGGAAGACCTCATTGCTCTCTACAGCTCCCTGAAAGGAGGCTGGAGCCAAGTGGGGTTGGTCTCTGCTTCCTAGTATCAGGTGACAGAAGGAGGGAAATTGGTCTGAAGTTGTGCCAGGGGAGGGTTAGGTTGGAGACGGGGAACAATTTGCCACAAGAGTGGTCAGGAACTGGAACAAGCAGCCCAGGGAGGTGGTGGAGTTCCTGTCCCTGGAGGTATTCAAGAAGCATGTGGCCATGGCACTTGGGGACATGGTTTGCTGGCCATGGTGTGTTGGTTTGCTGGCTGGGCTGGATGACCTTGGAGATCTTTTCCGACCAAAACGACTGTGATGCTCTGGAGCCCCCAGCCTCACTGAGCACCCTCCTGAGGGATGATAGCAGATTTAGCAGAGACATCATGGGCAGGGTTCCCAGATCCCAGCAGGTCTCTGCTGCCTAAAAATCCTACAGCAGGGGAGTGCCCAGGGACCAGAGCCTTGCCACATGTCCTCCACCTCCTCCAGGTGGCAAAGCTGCTTCTTGCACAGCAGCAGAAAGCTCTCAGTAAGCGCTGATGCTGCACCAGCATCCCCACCAACAGGCCTCACCCTTCCAGGGAGGAGATCCAACCTGTCCTGGGCATGATGGCATCCACAGCAAGGTCACTGTGTGATGCTTCTTCTGGAGCTGTCACCAGTGGTGTCATTCCTCCCTTTTCTGTGAGAGGGGCAGGAGGTGGCACTGGCCCCTGTGGCTGCCTCATCTCTAGAGTCTGAAGAGTATCTATAGCTGGAATCACCCTGGCACCTGGCATGGGCAGGAGATGATTCCCAGCAGCTCTGCCTCCCAGGCTGCTGGCAGAGCTGCCTGCTTTGATCCATGAGCTTGTTTGGAAATGCAGATTTGGATTTGGGTGCAGGTTTTATTCTGTGGAGCTGGGAACTGGGCGATGCTTCAGGAGGAGAGCAGCAGACTGCAGATTTGGGAGCTTTAATGTGCTTTTCAGAACCAGCTGGCTCCCAGCCTTGCCTGAGACATGCCTCAGTGGTGGTCTGGGAGCTGAGGGATTGCTTTGAGTCCTGCTGACTCTCTGAAAGCATCTTTAGCAGGCTGCCCAGAGAGGTTCTGAAGTCTCCTCCTCTGGAGAACTTCCAACCCCACCTGGCCAGGCTGCTGTGGATGCCCCTGCTTTAGCAGGGGAATTGGACTGGATGAGCCTCAGAGGTCCCTCCCAACCTCCCCTCTACACCCCAGTGCTGGGATTTGGGGATTTTAGCATGCTGCAGCACCTCACAGCAGCTGGAGTCCTCTGCTCCTTGGGGTCAAGATGTAGGAGTGAAGCTGTGTCCCCAGAGGACTTCCCAGCAGAGCTGCTGGTGGGATCTGGTGGCATTTTGGGCAGTGCTGAGTTCCATGTTCCTGACACAATGCAGCCCTCTGTGCCTGACCTGAAAGGGGCTTCCCTCCTATGCTGTGCCAGGGAGGGAAGACTCTGCCCTGCTTGGGCAGTTTGAGCAGGAGGAGGTGTGGAAGCATCCATGGGAGATGTGTCTGCTGGCTCCTGAGAGCAGGAGTTTCTGCTCTGGACTTTCTCAGAAGCAGCTTTTCTCCTGGTTATGGCTCTGCTCCCTCACAACCCATCAGACCTTCCATCTCTGAGATGCTTTGCTGCTGCCAGAGGGAAGATCAGACCTTTGGCCCAGAAGATAACCCCTTTCTGACTTAATCTAGTGAAAGAGACTTCAGCTTGGCCTGATTGGATTCAATTTGTCAGGCACAATCCAATTACCAGCAGCTGAGGTCACCACGGGGCTGCTCTTCACTCTTCTGCTCCCTGAGGAGATGCTCCAGCTCCAGGACCCAGGATGCTGCTGCTCCTCTCTCCATGGGCATCTCTTGAGTTGGTTGGTTGGGGACATAGCAGCTGAGCCTGAGGGGACCTGAAAGGAAACCTTGTGGCTGCATTCAGCTCCTCTGCTGGTGCTTGCTGCTTCTGCTCTCCTCTGGCCATGACTGTTTGGTTGCTGTTTCCACTCTCTGTGGGAAGCTCCATCCCCATGTTCCCATTTTGCCCAAAAGAAAGGTGCAGCTTGGTGTAACCTGCTTACCAGAGTGCAAGACTAAGGCACTTGCTAACCAGTGTGACCAGCAGCATGTGTGAGGTGATCCTCCCCCTTCAGTCTGCTCTAGTGAGAACCCACTTGGAGCACTGAGTCTAGCTCTGGAGCCTCCATCATAAGAGGGATGTGGAGCTGCTGGAGAGGGTCCAGAAGAGGCCACAAAGATGATCAGAGGGATGGAGAACCTCCCCTATGGGGACAGGCTGGGAGAGTTGGGGCCTGAAGAAGACAGGGCTCCAGGGAGATCTTAGAGCAGCCTTCCAGTACCTGAGGGAGCTACAGGAGAGCTGGGGAGGGACTTTTCACAAGGGCTTGGAGTGACAGGATAAGGACAGTGGCTTTGAGCTGGAAGAGGAGAGATTGAGAGAGAAGATTGAGAACAAATTCTTTAGAATGAGGGTGGTGAGACACTGGAACAGGTTGCCCAGGGAGGCTGTGGATGCCCCTCCCTGGAGGTATTCAAGGCCAGATTGGATGAAGCCTTGAGCAACCTGGGCTAGTGGGAGGCAGGGGGGTAGAACTGGGTGGTCTTTGAGGTCCCTTCCAACCCAACCCCTTCTAGGATTCTAAGAGGAAACAAAGAGCTTTGAGCTGTTTAAAACCCAGAGCAGGCACCAGGTGATCCCAGCAGAGAGTGGAGCAGCCTCTGGAGCCGATCCTTGAGCCTCCCTTGCCCGTGGGGGCTGGGGCTGCTCTGCGTTGGTGACTGTAGCTTGTTTCTGCTGCAGTGCCTGTGTCTGCTCAGGTTCCATTTTAATTCTTCTGGAAAAAAAAATCTCTATTTTCACCCTTCTGGCTCGCAGGGAAGTCGTCAGTTGTTGGCTATTTTTATAGTTTGGATGCTGAATTTAATCCCTTTTTTCTCCTCCCCAGTCAGAGATGCTAAAAACCTCGTTCCTATGGATCCCAATGGCTTGTCAGATCCCTACGTGAAGCTTAAGCTAATCCCTGACCCCAAAAACGAGAGCAAACAGAAGACCAAGACCATCAAGTGCTCCCTGAATCCTGAGTGGAATGAGACATTTAAATTGTGAGTGCAAAAACCAAAACCCCAAGCCTTGACATCTGTAAACTGCTTTTTGCTGCTCCTGAGGAGTTGTGTGTGCTCTGGTGGAGTTGCTCAGAGACATCGAGCTGATGCAACTCCAGGATCGCTCTCTGTGGTGACTCAGACCCAAACCTCTGCCCTGAGCCCCTGTTAAAGCTGTTTCAGGGCAGGAGCTTTGCCTCTTGCCTTGGAAATGGATGTGGTTGGGAAATGCAAGTCCTGAATGGTCGCTGAAGTCCTGCCCTTTGCTTGGCATCCACCTTGCTGGCAGCAGGGAGGGGCAGGGGGCTGCAGCAAGGGCTCCCAGAATAAAGCCATCCCTTTTCCTTTCCTCTCTTCCAGCCAACTGAAAGAGGCAGATAAAGACAGAAGGTTGTCTGTGGAGATCTGGGACTGGGACTTGACCAGCAGGAATGATTTCATGGGCTCCTTGTCCTTTGGGATTTCTGAGCTGCAGAAGTCAGGAGTGGATGGATGGTAAGGAGATGATGGAACTGCTTTGAGAGTACTGTGGGCAGTGGGGATCTCTTTGCACAGTCTGGAGCTTCCTGTGTGTGACAGAAGGTGGGGGAGCCCTGACAGAAGATGTTGGGGCCCTGGTGGAAGATGTTTGAGCCTGATGGGAGGTGTTCGAGCCCTGGTCAAGATGTTTGAGCCTGCTGGAAGATGTTGGGACCCTGGTGGAAGATGTTGAAGCCCTGACAGAAGACGTTGGGGCCCTGATGGAAGATGTTTGAGCCTGCTGGAAGATGTTGGAGCCCTGGTGGAGGATGTTTGAGCCTGATGGGAGGTGTTGGGGCCCTGCTGGAAGACAGAATCATCTTGGCTGGAAAAAAACAGTGTGGGCTCTGCAGCCTCCTGCCCCTTGCAGAGTTGGGAGCTCAGGGGGCTTTTTGATGCCACTAGCAAGCATAGCCACAGGGATGCTCCATAGGCTTCAGGGGAAGGTGGCTGTCATCTTCCAAGTGTTTTCCAGCCCTTTCTGATTGAATCCAAAAGTGGCTCCATCAGGAGTGCAGGACAGCAGGTCTGGGAGCAGGAAAAGGTCTGGGGACATGCTTTGAGTGGTGAGAACACAGCTTCTGTGTGAACCCAACCCCTGCACAGTGTTGATCTGCATCCCAAGAGCTGAGCAAACAGCCCAGGCTCTGTCTGTCCCACTCTGTGGAAGCTCTTCATGGCTCACTGAAAGCAGAGGAGGAGGAGGAGCAATTAGCAGCTGGGCTACCTGTATTCAGATGAGACAGTAGGAAGAAACTCCAGTAAGGGTGGGGAGACACTAGAACAGGTTGCCCAGGGAGGTGTTCAAGGCCAGTTTGGATGAGGCCTTGGGCAATCAGGGCTAGTGGGAGGTGTCCCGGCAGGGGCTTGGAACTAAACTACCTTTAAGGTCGCCTCCAACTGAAACCATTCTGGGATTCTGTGACTGTCCTGCCCACACAGCACCTGGCACCACACAGGGCACCCACCACCTGCCCTGACACTTTGGGGACAGAGCTGAGTGTGCTCCTGTTAACATCCACCTCCCTTCTCTTGGTGTTTGCATCCTCACAGGGAGAACCACCCATGCTGAGGCTGCAGATAGAGTCTGGCCATGCTAACAGTGGCTTATGGCAGTGATAGTGTGGCCAGCAGGACCAGGGCAAGGGCCATTTCCCAGCACTGGGCACTGCTGAGGCCATGCCTTCAGTACCAGGGTCACTTTTGGGCCCCTCACTCCCAAAGGGACATTGAGGGGCTGGAGCATGTTCAGAGAAGGACACCAAAGCTTGTGAAGGGTCTGGAGAGCAGGGCTGGTGAGGAGCAGCTGAGGGAACTGGGGGTGTTCAGCCTGGGGAAGAGAAGAAGTGAGGTTTTTGGAGAGGTCTTCTAACCTTGTGGAAGGGTCACCTGGATAGAGCAGAGGCAGAGCAGTGCTTGGAGCGTGGGATGAGATCCAGCCTGCCCATGGTCCTGCCTTTCCTTGGTCCTCCGTCTTGACTGAACATTCTCTCTGTGTCCCTCCAGGTTTAAGCTGCTGAGCCAGGAGGAGGGGGAGTATTTCAACGTCCCAGTGCCTCCTGAGGGAGAAGAAGGAAATGAGGAGCTGAGGCAGAAGTTTGAGGTGAGTTGATTTTTCCTGAGGACTTAAGGGGGCCCTCACTGCCTGCCATGGCCTCAGCAGGGGCTTTTCCCTGACAGCTCTTCCTCCAGCAGCTCAGGAAACACAGAGCAGGCAGGGTTCAGTCCCTCACTCCTCCCTCTCCTCATTTTGCACCCTCTCCTGAGGACCTGTGCCCTTGTCTGGTCCTCCCTGAGGAGGCTCCCTGAGGCACAAGCTCTGAGCAGTGTTCCCAGGAGGGAAGTTGTTCTGTTATGTTTAGCAACCAGAAGTCCCTTGGAAGGTTCAAAGCTTTCCAGCAATGCTTTGGCTGCATTCAGTAATTAACAAGGACCAGTTTGTGATGGATCTGCAAGAGGTTGGGGTCATGGCACATGCCAAGCTGGGGCTTCCAGCAGGGACCTGGTAACTCCTTGGACCATTTCAGCTGCACAGTTCCTCCATCACAAGATACACAGAGAGGCAGGAGCAAGAGCAGCCCAGGAAGAATGGGGAGCTGCGATGGCTGAGCTAAAAGGCATCATTTGGTTGAAGTTTGCAGAAGAGAAGTTAAGGCAGAAGGGTTTGGATTCACCAGGAGCTGGCAAGGCTCAATAGTTTTGAGAGGAAAAGGCCTGAAATTGTGCCAGAGGAGGGTGAGGTTGGAAAGGAGGAAATTTTTTTTTTTTGCTGCAAGAGTGGTCAGGGACTGGAATAGGCTGCCTGGGGAGGTGGTGGAGTCCCCATCCCTGGGGGGGTTCAAGACATGTGTGGCCACGGCACTTGGGAACATGGTTTAGTGGCCACGGTGGTGTTGGGTTGATGGCTGGACTTGATCTGAGAGGGCTTCTCCAACTCCAACAATTCTGTGACTTCAGACCACAAAAGCCCCCAGCAGAAGGGACTGAGGGGTCAGGCTGGATGATGCAGAAGATGTATGGATGCTCACAGAGCTGCCAGGCAGAACGATGCCCCTTCTGAAGGTGCTGTTCTTGGCTGAGGTCCTGCTGCTGCAGTGGGCACATCCCAGGCTTGGCAGGAAACCATCCCAAGACAAAAGCAGAGCGTGAAGCCCTATGCTGCATCCCCTGCCAGCTCTGCTGGGTCTTTATCAGCCGCTGCCTTGGACGGCTTGATGGATGTGACCGTCAGCTGCTGCTGCAGGAATTCAGATGTAGTCAATTAAGGCTGACAAATGGAGCTGGTTGAGGAAGGTCAAGAGCTTTCTGTGACGAATGTGGTGAGCAGTGTTTGGCATGCTCCAGCTGCAGACCTCAATGAGGTGCTGAGACGATATGAGCATCAGGAGAGCATCTGAAGCAGGTCAGAGGGGTTCTGTGCTCACTGAGGGAGACACTAGAGACACCTCACAGCAAAAGCAGAAGGCTTCAACTGGGTGATGATGATCTTTGCATCTCCCTGACTCTCGGTGTGGGCTCTCTTTTGCAGAGACCTTTCCCCTTCCAGCCAAGCTGAGCCAGTTCTATCACTCCTCTTTTCATCCTCAGCTTGTATCCTCTGAGCAACCCTGATGCTGTAAGTTCAGGTCAAGCGCAGGGAACAGTGTGATGGAAGCAGCTCCTCCTCAAACACCAGCTCAGGAGCAGCAACAGGAGGGTGGAACACTGGAGAGCAGATGCTGAAACAGCTTGTCCAGGGAAGTTGTGGATGCCCTGTCCCTGGAAGTGTTCAAAGCCAGGTTGGCTGAGGCCTTGAACAACATGGTCTGGTGGGAGAGTCACAGAATGCTTCAGGTTGGAAGGGACCCTTGATGGTGTCATAGAATCGTAGAATGGTTTAGGTTGGAAGGAACTTCAAAGCTCATCCAGTTCTAACCCCTGCCTTAGGCAGGGACACCTCCCACTAGAACAGGTTGCTCAAGGCATCATCCAACCTGGCCTTGAACACCTCCAGGGAGGGAGCATCCACAACCTCCCTGGGCAACCTGTGCCAGTGTCTCAGCACCCTCCCTGCAAAGAACTTCTTCCTAACATCTAGTTTGAATCTTCCCTCTTCCAGTTTAAACCCATTACCCCTTGTCCTGTCAAAGACCTTGTAAATAGTCTCTCCCCAGCCTTCCTTTGGGTCCCCTTCAGATACTGTAGGCCCCAGCCTTTCTTTAGGTCCCCTTCATCTTGTCCACCCCTTGTGCAGTCAGCAGGGACACCTCCAACTATATTGGATTGCTCAAGGCTCCACTGAGCTCAGCATTGGAACCTCAAACACAACTTTGGGCAGCTTCATGGCAAGGGGGTTGGAATTAAATGATCTTTAAGGTCCTTTCCACTCCAAACCATTCTGTGATGCTGTGGCTCTGCTGATGGCAGGAGCAGGTCCTGCTGGCTGCTGGATGGTTTCCTGGGGGCAGATGTTTGCAAAGCCTGGAGACTCCCATCCCTGCCGTTTGCAGCCCAGGTCTGATTCAGATGCTTGTAGGTGCTGCAGGTGACCTTGAATGGGGGATTTGACAGCACGGAGAACCTCGCCAGAACCAATTAGCAGCAGCAAAGGCTTGGAGATTACTTGTGAGGCTGCTATCTGGAGGAGCTGCCATCAGCAGCCAAATTGAGCTGCTGGAAGCGGGTTAATGGAATTTCATGCTAGACTGAGCCGAGCGCCAGCCCCGCGCTGCCGCAGAGCTCTCCCAGGCAAGGCAGAGAGCAGCAGGAGATGGCTTCTGCAACGCCTGCTCCAGCAAATGAGACAGCCCCTGGCCCCAGGAGGAGGGGTCCAGCCAACCATGAGGGTTTGAGTTTAAAACATGGGGGGGGGATGGGGTTCTGTAATAAGATAATTATGGTTGCGGCTGCTGGGCAGTGCAGGAGGAGAGCTGCTGACCAGGCTGGCTTCTTCAGAGGGTTTGTGGCCTCTGCCCTTCAGCCTGAGCTGGCACAGGAGGCCAGTTCCCTTCAGTGTGAGCCAGCAGTGGAGGTGGGGCTGGGTGAGCAGCCCTGTGTTCTGCCTCCATAAATTGGTGTTTGTGGAACCACAGAGTCATTTGGGTTGGAAAAGACCTTTTAAGATCATTGAATCCAACCATCATCTAACACTGCCAAGTCTGCTGCTAAACCCTCAGCACCACATCTCTGTCTCCTTCAGCTATCCCTGTGCTGGTGAGGTGAGAGACAGAAATCAGCTTTGAGTTTGAGGGGAAAAAAAGCTTATTTAAGGCTCTGTTCTGTCTTTGGGATGAGGCAGATCATGTTGTGGGGCAGCTCCCTAGGCATGCATGGTGCCCTGTCCTGCTGGCTGCAGGGAGAGGGGTAATGGAGATGTAGTTCCCAGTTGCTAGAATCCAGGAGGTTCCATCTGAACTGGAGAAACATTTGATGTGAGGGTGCTGGAGCCGTGGAGCAGGCTGCCCAGAGAGCTTGTGGAGTCTCCTTCTCTGGAAAGATTCCAACCCCATCTGGCCATTGGCAAGCTGCTTGGACTGGGTGATCTCCAGAGGTCCTTTCCAACCCCTATCATGATGGGAGTCTGGAATTCTGCTCTCACAGAGATTAACTATGAAGCAGCTGAACAGTGCAAGGGGTTGGGGCTGATAACTTGCCCAGTGCCCTCCTGTGTCCCACTCTTAGAGAAGGTTCTCATAGCTCAGGGTAGATTTGACCTGGTTAAGCTGGGCCTTGGGGAGCACCACTCTCTGGTTTCATCACCTTTCTCTGCACTCTTCTCAGTAATTGCTTCTCCTTTGTCCCATCTACATCCTTGCAGAGGGCCAAGATTGGAGCAGGGTCCAAGGCTGCAGATGAGAAGACCACAAATGCCATCTCCAAATTCGACAACAACGGCAGCAGAGATCGGATGAAGCTTTCGGACTTCAACTTCCTGATGGTGCTGGGCAAAGGCAGCTTTGGGAAGGTGCAGTACAACCTCTTTCTACAGCCTTTGTCCTCTCTGCCTCCTACACCTGCGTAGCATCTGCGAGCTGTGCAGTGTGGGCTGCCCTGGCTCTGACTGGGAGCTCTGCTCTCATGCTAATGGGTGCCCAGGTTGGCTCCTGTCTGGGCTGTGGCACAGATGAAGAGCTGAGGTGTCTGGACTTACCATCACCATCATCAGATGGTCTCTCTTGGGAAGCAGGATGGGTGCTGTGTCTTTAAAGCTCTCTTTTATGGGGGGGGGGAGGGGGAAGGGGGTGTGTCCATTTGTCCCTGTGATAATTGCCAATATAAATGAGCATTTTAATTAACTTTCCAGTTAACTGTGAGTGCTAACAGAATTTCATCCTTCTGCAAGTGATGTGACTTGGAGCCTTTGTTTTTCTTGGGGGCTTGCCAACTTTGTCAGGGTTTGCTGTAGAAATTCCAGTGCTCAAGTGGCTGCTCAGCCCAGGGCAGGCAGGGAGGTATGCCCCAGGTCGGTGTCTGCTGATGGGCTGGATGCTCCCGCATTGCCCTGATTAGGGAATTGTGTTAATTCCTGCCTTCAGGCACAGCTCCTGGCAGAAGTAAGGAGGGGATGCTAGGGAGTGGTTCATAGATTGATTTAGGTTGGAAGGGATCTTAAAGATCACCCAGTTCCAGCCTCCTGCCATAGACAGGGACACCTTCCACTAGAACAGGTCACTCAAGGCCTCATCCAACCTGGCCTTGAACACTTCCAGGGAGGGAGCACCCAAGACCTCTCTGGGCAGCCTGTGCCAGTGTCTCCCCACCCTCACTGGAAAGAATTTCTTTCTCAGCCATGCTGACTTGGTGGCATGCCAGGGAGTGATGCTCACCTATCACTTGGTGAGCACAAGGGCTCCGTCCAGCTTTTGCTGCTGGTGTTTGAGACTGGGAGATGGGTGTTTGCTCCCTCAATGAAGGTGGAGAGCTTGGAGATCTGCTGAAACATCTGTGCCAGGAGGAGGATGGGGACTTTCTGGTGGTGCCCCAAGCATCAGCCTACTGTGTTTCCTGTGCCGGTGCTGCTGCCATGGGTTGGGGAGGAGGCTGATATTCCTCTGTGCCTTGCCTCTTTGCTGTGGGTCGGCAGCCTGAGGCAGCAGGAATGCCCTGTGCCCACTCTGCTGTCACTCAATCATATCCACACACCCCTGCTTCCATGTGGTTTCCCCTTCTCTCCTCTCCCTCCGAATCCCTTCACGGGCCTGTGCCTAGCAGCTGGCAGTGCTGTTGGTTGTGGTTTTCCCCACCTCTTTTCTCTTTTAATTTGAGCAACATTAGCAAAGTCTTCAGTGGGGCTGGTGGCTTATGTAAGGGGATGTGTGACAGAAACTGTCCCTGGAACAGAATGTTATAAATATGCTAATTAGTGCTGATTAAAGCAGCACATTGAGTTCTATGGGTAGATGCAGCCTCACCCTCACGTGTGCCTGCGCCTGGCAGTGTTCCCCCAGCTCCCTCCTGCATCCCTGGCATCCCTCTGCCTGTCCATGGGGACACCATGGTGGCACAGTGACAGCTCCCTTCTGCATCCCTGGCATCCCTCTGCCTGCCTGTGGGGACACCAAGGTGGCACAGTGACAGCTCCCTCCTGCATCCCTGGCATCCCTCTGCCTGCCCGTGGGGACACCAAGGTGGCACGGTTACAACTCCTTCCTACATCTCTGGCACCCCCCTGCCTGTCCGTGGGGACACCAAGATGGCACAGTTACAAGTCCTTCCTACATCCCTGGCACCCCCCTGCCTGTCTCTGGGGACACCAAGGTGGCACAGTGACACCAAGCTGGTGTAACAGGAGGTGTCTGACCGTGGGGCTTTCCAGCAGGAGGTGCTTTTCTACCTGCTTGGTTTGCACCTACATGGAGGTGCCAGATGTTGTGGAGGACCTGGGCAGAGGGCCACAGATCCCTGGGGAGAGGAACTCAGCTACCAGGCTGGCTCCTGGCACGTTCCCAGCCCTTGGCGTGTGGAGCAGCCGGGCATGGCCACAGCAGTGACAGCTTTCTCCAGGGCTGGCACCACTGCTCTGCTGTGTGCTGCCAGCATCCTTCCTCCCAGTCCCTGCTGCTGGTCCCAGCAGGCTCTGAGAGCTCTTGGAGGATAAACAGCCTGGGTCGAGGCACTGCCTCCAGCGGGAGCCTGTTAACTCTTTGGCTTCAGCTGCTTGGGTTTGCTGCTTTCTGTTGTTTCACTTCCAGGCAGTGCTGGGTTCATGGTGGGACTCGATGATCTTTAAGGTCTTCCAGCTAAAACTATTCTGTGGTTAGGGCTCTGAGGAGGCTGAAGGGCCTGGAGCACCTCTACAACTACCTGAGGGGTGGTTGTGGCCAGGAGGAGGTTGCTCTCTTCTCTCAGGTGGCCAGCGCCAGAACGAGAGGACACAGCCTCAGGCTGCACCAGGGGAGATTTAGGCTGGAGGTGAGGAGAAAGTTCTTCACTGAGAGAGTCATTGGACACTGGAATGGGCTGCCCGGGGAGGTGGTGGAGTCGCTGTCCCTGGAGCTGTTCAAGGCAGGATTGGATGTGGCACTTGGTGCCATGGTCTAGCCTTGAGCTCTGTGGTAAAGGGTTGGACTTGATGATCTGTGAGGTCTCTTCCAACCCTGATAATACTATGATACTGTGATACTGAAAGGCTGAGAGCCTTAAGAGGAAAGCCTGAGCCTGGGGAAGAACAGCCCCGGGGGGGATCTGATCAATGCTCAACAAGAGCTAAAGGCTGGGAGGCAAGAGGATGGGGCCAGACTCTTGTCAGTGGAGCTCAGTGACAGGACAAGGGGCAGTGGGCACAAAGTGGAACCCAGCAGGTTCTATCTGAACAGGAGGAGAAACTTACTTGGTGTGAGGGTGCTGGAGGCCCGAAGCAGACTGCCCAAAGAGGTTGTGGAGTCTCCTTTGGAGAGATTCCAACCCCAGCTGGCCACTGTGATCCTGGGCAAGCTGCTGTGGGTGTCCTGCTTTAGTAGGGGGCTTGGAGTGGGTGATCTCCAGAGGTCCCTTCCCACCCCACCGTGCTGAGGTGCTGGGATTCTGTGTCTCTCCAAGGTCAGGAGCACCTGGGTGTTGGCTTCATGGGCTGCAATAAACTTGCTTTCCCTGCACTCACCATCAGAGTATCTCCAATTCTATCTGCTGGAGACTCTCCAAAGAAATACTCTGGCTTACAGGAATAAATTCAGTTAAATACCAGCCTTTTCTGCACTAAACCATTATAAAAGGAATGCAGTCTGCTTCCCGGAGAGCCAGCTGGTGGATGGAGTCCCACGGAGCCAGGCAGCAACGTTTAGGGGGGTGGAGAAGTTCTCTGATTTGGAAGCCAGCTCAGAGGCTGCAGCTTTGCATGGTTCTGCCTCAACATCTTCAGTCCAAGGACACACAGGGAGGCCCTCGGTGCTTTTTGAACATCCTGAGTGTCCCATCAGAGCCCCCAGGAGCTGCGACTGGTGGCAGCCCCCAGCTGGGCTGGCATGGAGAGGGAGGTTGTGCCTGAAGAGGGCAGCAGTTGGCACAGCCCACCCTGGGCTGGCTCTACTGTAACATAAAGAGAGGAGGTGCTGTAGTGTGGTCTGCTCAGATCTTTGCAGCTGATCTGGCTATCAGCCTTGGAGGAGTTTGTGGGGCTGATTCTCTTGCTTCTGCAGCTCTGGATTGCAATTCTCATGCCCAGTGATGATCTTCAAGCTGTGGAATGCCTCCCTCCCCTCTCTGGGTATGCAACGTGGCAGAAGGGTTGGCAGCTGGCACACATGGGCAGGGATTTGGTCTTTTGACTCTCCTTTCCTAAGAAGAGAAGCTGAGAGACCCAGGGCTTGTTCAGTGTGGAGAAGCCACAGAGGCCATGTGGCCAGGGGCCAGAGCGCAACTCAGAATCCCAGCATGGTGAGGCTCGGAGGGGACCTCTGGGGATCACCCACTCCAAGCCCCCTACTACATCAGGACACCCACAGCAGCTTGCCCAGGATCACAATGCCCAGGTGGGTTTGGAATCTCTCCAGAGGAGACTCCACAACCTCTCTGGGCAGCCTGCTCCAGGCCTCCAGCACCCTCACACCGAAGAAGTCTCCTCTTTCTGTTCTGGTGGAACCTGCTGGCTTCCACTTTGTGCCCACTGCCCCTTGTCCTGCCCCTGGGCACCACTGACAAGAGTCTGGCTCCATCCTCTTGCCTCCCAGCCTTTAGCTCTTGCTGAGCATTGATCAGATGCCCTCTGGGGCTGCTCTTCTCCAGGTTCAACAGCCCCTAGGGTCTTTCTCCACCACCTTCCAGTGCTCAAAGTCTCTCTGCTTTTAGCACTTCCCAGCTAGCCCCATTTCTTAGCACCTCTGCTTGGTGATTCTGTCCATCTTAACTCCTGTGAAGCCAGAGAGGATGAATGTGGGCAGTGACCTGAAATGGCTCAGCTTGTGCCGTCGCCAGGGAGGGCAGAGCTGCAGGCTCCACACAAAGCCTGTCCCAGAAGTCCTCTGTGAGACCCACTGCTGTCTCCTCTGCCAGGTTGCCAAGCTTTGAAAGCTTCTCAGTTCCACCCTCTTGATGTTGTCTCCTTGTAAGTTGTTTTCCAACCACCCCAGCTCCTGCTCCTGATGTGGCTGGAGGATTTCTGCAGCCTCTTTCAAATAAGCAGCCATTAATTTCCAGTGAGCTCTCAAATCTAACATGACATGAGGGGTGTGAGGAGGGGAAGTGGGAAGCAAAGGTGCACTCAGAGTCCATTTTCTTTAGCCAGCAGCCTGAGGAGCAGCTCATGCTGCTGGAGCATGGTGGTGGGGCTGGGGGTCCTCACTGGGGCTGAGGGGATTGACAAGGAGAGTTTGCACCAGCAAAAGCAGCACATCCCAGGCATGGTGATAAATAAGCCTGCAGATCACAGTGTTAGGGGCTGGAAGTGACCTTGAAAGCTCATTCAGCCCAGCCCCACTGCCAGAGCAGGTCACACAGGAACACATCCAGGCAGGTCTTGAACATCCTGAGAGGGAGACTCCACAACCCCCCTGGGCAGCCTGTTTCAGTGTTCTGTCACCCTCTCAGGGAAAAAAACTCTTCCTGATGTTTACATGGAACTTCCTACGCCTCAACTTCCATCCATTGCCCCTTGTCCTGTCGCTGGGCATCACCGAGATGGGGGAGCTGGTTTGAAATGGGAGGGTAGATGTATTCCTCCAGGTGAGAGGGGCTTTGGGTGGGCACTGAACCAGTAAGGAGCTGTGGTTTTGATCACTGTGTGTCGTGGGTGTGAGGCAGGGAAAATGTGCCTGGTGTTTTCATGCCATTGCCTAGCTACTGGCCCTGTGCCACCTCATCATTTGGCGGACTCTGTGTTCAAGCTCTTGCTGCTTCCCTCCGATGCCATTTGCAGCCTGAGGGTGCCAAACGGGGCAATGGCAATGATTCGTGGCTCAGAGGTTCTTGAGCTGGGTTCCTCACAGTGATGTGGTGGCCAGGAAGAAGATGTGCTGCCTGTTAGACTTGAGGCTCCTCACTACTCCTGGAAATAGCACTGGTAGCTTTCTGCACCAGAATGTCTCTTCAGGGTTCCACTAGGAGCCATGGGATAAGCAGACTGTGACAGTTAAGGGAATGGAACATCTCTCTTGCAAGGAGAGACTAAGGGACTTGGGGCTCTTCAGCTTGGAGAGGAGGAGCCTGAGGGGTGACCTTATCGATGTTTGTAAGTATGTAAAGGGTGAGTGGCAGGAGGCTGGGCCAGGCTCTGCTGGGTGATGCCCAGCGACAGGACAAGGGGCAATGGGTGGAAGCTGAGGCGTAGGAAGTTCCATGTAAACACGAGGAGGAATTTTTCCCTTTGAGGGTGACAGAACACTGGAACAGGCTGCCCAGGGGGGTTGTGGAGTCACCCTCCCTAAAGATATTCAGAACCTGCCTGGATGTGTTCCTGTGTGACCTGCTTTAGGTGATCCTGCTCTGCAGTGGGGCTGGACTGGATGAGGTTGTGAGGTCCCTTCCAGCCCCTGACATTCTGAGGCGTGTAACTGCTGGCTGTGGAGCAATGCAGATCCCTGTGTCCTCCTCCTGCAGGTGATGCTGGCTGAGAGGAAGGGCACAGACGAGCTCTACGCCGTGAAGATCCTGAAGAAGGATGTCGTCATCCAGGACGACGATGTGGAGTGCACCATGGTGGAGAAACGTGTCCTGGCTCTCTCTGGGAAGCCTCCCTTCCTGACACAGCTCCACTCCTGCTTCCAGACCATGGTGAGTGAGTGCTGGTGCCACACCTGACCCTGGGCAAAGGCGACCTGCTGGGTGAGCCCTGACTGCTGAGCGAGGAGAGAGTCTGAGACCTGGCAAAATAGGTTTTAGTCACTTGGCTTCAGTGGTGAGACTGTGGCCTTTCCTCTTCTAGGGACCCGCTGGCACCAGTTGTGCAGGACCAGTGTCTCTCTGGGTGACTGCAGGGTGGTCCAGGAGCTCTGTGGATGGAGCTGTAGGAAATTCTGCTCTAGTCACACATTTTAGCTTCTCTGGAGACTCACAGCTTCACAGAGTGCACTGGGTTGGAAGGGGCCCTTAGGGAGCAGGGTAGGTTCAGGATGGACATCAGGAGGAAGATCTGCACAAAGAGGGTGGTGAGACACTGGAACAGGCTACCCAGGGATGTAATTGAGGCCCACCTCTGAGGACACTCAAGATCAGCCCTGATGTGTCCCTGGGCAGCCTGCTCTAGTTGGAGGTGTCCCTGCTGAGTGCAGGGGGATCAGACAGGATGACCTTTGAGGGTCCCTTCCAATTTAATCCTTTCTGTGAATCTGTGACTCTGAAAGAGGGGGAGGGTGTTGGAAGGAGCTCCAGGAGCTGTGCCTTGGCTGCCCAAGCAGAGGGGTGTGGTTACCAACTCCATGCAAGTCTCTGCAGAGGACATTTCCATGCTCAGTGATGCTCTGTTCTTGGCCAGACCCCATCCTCTCCTGCTGCAGCCCACAGCCAGAACAGCTCTCCGTGCCCATCCCTGTCTCACAGCCTGGAGGCTGCCCAGCCATCTGCCTGCTTTGTTCATCACATTTTTTCCCTCTCAAGCATTCTCTTCTCCACCCAAATGAGGAAAGCTCAGATCCTGCTTTTGGAGCTCAGCTGCCTGCTTCAAGAGACCATCTCCTCAATCTTCTTCCTCCCTGCAGCCAAGGGATATATTTAGGAAGCAGCTGCACAGAGCTGCTTTGCTCCCCAGTGGCTGTCACAGGGTGGCTGCTGAAGGTGACTTTACTGGCCCCGTGCCTCCTGTTGAGCTGGACTGGTGCCTTGGCAGAGGCAGTCACAGAGGGGTTTGCTCTGAAACTCCCAGTCGTCAGAGCAGCCAAAATCTCTTCTCCATCCCATCAGCACCACGTGTTGCACATGGCCTGACCGCCTCTTCAGTGCCATGTTTGATTGCTGTGAGGTCACCCTGCTGTCAGGGTGACCTGTGCGTGGCCAGGCTGTGCTGCTTCTGGGCAGGAGGAGCTGATGACCCCAGTTACTCCATAGCCCTTGTTATGCTGATGCATCTGAAGATCTTCTGGGCTCCTTGTCCCTGAAGTCTGGAAAGCAGAAGTTTAGATGAGATCTCCAGGGCAGGTTTGGGTTGGAGATTAGGAAAAAATCCTCTCCTGCAAGAGTGGGTCTGGAACAGGCTGCCCAGGGAGGTGGTGGAGTCCCCATCTCTGAGGTGTTCAAGAAACCTGTGGCCATGGCACTCGGGGACATGGTTTGATGGCCAGGGTGATGTTGGGTGGAAGGTTGGACTTCTTCTTGGAGGACTTCTCCAACTGCAGTGATTCTATGACTGACTTAAGAAGGAGGAAATGAGGGACAATGTTCTGGATTATTCTAGAACACTGCTGAGCTGAAGCTCTGGCAGGGCTCCAGCCTGTGTGTTTTTCCTTCCGTGGTCCAGGGCTTGGGCAAGCGCTGGGATGTCTTCGTGTTTGTGAGATGTCTTTGGGTTCCAGGGATGTTTGCCATGCAGAAGAGAGCCCTGCCAGGTGCCTTGGTCCTGTCAGGTGCCTTGGTCTGCTGCAGGCTGCCAGCTGACTGTGTGGGGTGTTTCTCCTGCAGGACCGCCTGTACTTCGTGATGGAATACGTCAACGGTGGGGACCTGATGTACCAGATCCAGCAGGTTGGGAGGTTTAAAGAACCCCACGCTGTGTAAGTTCAGTAGCCCCAGTTTGGCACCTTCAGGGTTGATATTTGATGTCCCTTTGTCACGGAGCTCAAGCCACAGGCTTTTGTGGTGTCATTCCTGGGCAAAAAAGGAGGGCAGGAGGAACTTGAAGGTGCAGGATGGTTCTTTGCTTTGTATCCAAGGTGCTGGTGCCTCCAGCTCATCGTTGGGGTGCATTGCACTTGTTGGTAGGTAGCATTGTTGACCTTCATAAAAGCACCAGGCAGGGAGGTTTGGAGGCTTCCTCGGAGGGACCAGCAGCACCCAGCGAGCAGCTCTGAGCTGCCAGCACATCTCTGTCCTGCCTTGTGTCCTTCCCAGGGTGTATGAGGAATGTTGGGTCTTTGGCTCCTCTGCTGGAGTTACCAAGCTGGGTATCAACTGGTGGAGTCTGGCTCCTGCCCCTGTAATGTGGGCAGAGCAGGTGGTGTTATCAGAGCACTCAGATGCTTAACTGGGAAAAACAAAGACCACAGCTGGGGTGGGTTTGAACCTCTGGGTAGGTATGAACAGGTGTTTTGGACCTTCAAGGTCAAGCTTGATGGGATCTGAGCGACCTGCTGTAGTTGCAGATGTCCCTGCTGGCTGCAGGGGGTTTGGACTGGGTGACCTTTGAAGGTCCTTTCCAACTCAGTGCATTCTATGATTCTGTGACTCAGGCAGAGTCCTGCAAGACCCAGAATGTTCTCTGGAGAAAGCAGAGGCAGTGCTATCTCCTCAGCTGCCCTGAGATGACAAGTGACTTCTCTAGCCATGTTGGCAGCACTCAGTACCCAACATCTCAGCCCTGCTTTAGTGAGTGTTTGTGTCACAAGAAGTGGCAATCCTCTGCTAGCCCCAGCAAGAAGGTCACATCTCTACCTGATGCTTGCAGAGGGGGTTGCCTGGTGGTCTCATGTTGTGGCTGTCTTCACCCTCTGGATATGTATGGCCAGCACGTTTCCTTCAGTGTGATAGGGCTGAGGAGTTCTGGTTTGATTCGTCTCCCTTCATTGCCCTCTGCCTTCCTCTCCTCTCATTTCAGATTCTATGCAGCAGAAATTGCCATTGGCCTCTTCTTCCTGCAGAGCAAAGGCATCATTTATCGGTAGGTGAGCGATTCTGCCTTTCTTCCCTCGAAGCCTCCAGCCACAGCCAGGTCTGCCTCAGCCCTCTGACATGGGGCTCACCTCTCTGAAGGTCCCACAGATGGGGTCTGGCAGCTGTCTGTTAGATCCACATGTCCAGAAGAGAGCTGGGAGCCTCATAATGTCACAGGGCTCTGAGGAGATCTTGGAACCATTGAGGCTGGAGGAGACCTTTTTGCTCATCAAGTCCAACCTCACCTAGAGCTCACAGTCCCACTACTGCTGCCAAGATACCACCACTGAACCATTTCCTTCAGCACTACACCTTTGTTGTACCCTCTCCAGCAACTCTCTGTCCTTCTTGAACTGGAGGGCCCAGAACTGGGCCTGGTACTCCAGACGTGGTCTCACTAGGGCAGAGTAGAGGAGAAGGAGAACCTCTCTCAACCTGCTGGCTGTAGTCTTCTTCGTGCAGCCCAGAGTGTCACTGGCATACAACATGACCTGCAGAGCATGGTGCTGCTGTGGATCCAGAGGAGCACAAACCCTTCATCCTGATGGGTCCCTGACTTTTTTACACTCATTCCCCCAGAAGCTGTCCTGCGAAGGATCTGTGTGTGATCCAAAGACAGAGCTCACTCCCAGGACAGCATCTGGAGCTGGGAAACTGCTGTATTTGCTGGGTGGCTTTGTGTCATTGGGGTTTACTTTCTCCTGACAGAGACCTGAAGCTGGACAATGTGATGCTGGATAGTGAGGGGCACATAAAGATCGCTGACTTTGGCATGTGCAAGGAGAACATCTGGGATGGAGTGACCACCAAGACCTTCTGTGGCACCCCAGACTACATTGCACCTGAGGTAGGGGATGTGGAGAGGCAGCAGATGCTGCAAAGATGCTCTTTTCCATGGGTGACCTTGCTCTGTGCAGCTTCCTGAGAGGATCAGAGACAGGAGTGAGTTCACCAGCAACATGGAAGCTTTGTCCTCTCAGCTCTGTCCGTCCCTTGTCCCACCAAGGGCTGCCATTAAGGAGGCAGCAGTGCTGGAGCTGCTCCTCTGGTTGCCCTCCCTGCTGTGCCTCCAGCACAGCCTATCCCCCCTGTTGGGCTCCCTGCAGTGTGTTCCCTCTCTGGGACATTTATCCGTGCCTGTGACACTGCTGTCACTGTGCCTGTCCATCCTTGGCACGTTCAAACCCACCCAGGGCTGCTCCTCACATGCTTCCCTGCCCCTGGAAACGATGAGCCCAGGAGCTCAGCTTTGCCATCACTGTGTGTGATAGTTGCTTCCAGCACAACATGAGCAGTAGGAGAAATGGGATTAGGAGTGGAGAATACTCCCATGGGAAGTGGAAATCTCTCCAGCTTGCTACATGTAGCAAAGTGCTGTGTGTCTGTTGGGGAGAGACTCCCCACTTACAGCTCTGGGTCACCCCAAAATGACTTTGGATCTAGTTCTTGGTTCCGTGATGGAGCCACATGTGACCCTACATGAGGTGCTACATGGGTGCAGCTTAATGTCAGCCTGGTGACACCCAGGTAGGAAACTGTTCCTAAATCTCTGCTCCTTCAACATAAAAATACCCTTCTGGAACTTTCTCTGCTGAATTTTTAGTGTTGAAGTTCATATTTATCCATTTAAATCCCAGTGAGAGAGGGAGGGAGAGAGATTCTCTGCTAGGGCATGGATGTGCCTGTAGATGAACCAGCTTGTGTTTGGCTGCAGACAGGGAGGCCTTTAATGACTCATTTACATGTGTGTTGGAGATCCTGGTCCTACCAAGATGGATATTAGGGTTCTGTTGGTGCATGGCTCATTGTGTGTGGTTAATCCTCTTCCAAAGCAGGACAAGAAACCAGTTCTGTCTGTGTTTGCCTCGGCAGTGTCACTCCAGCTCTTATTTTCTTCTCCTTGCTCTGAAGCTATTTTTTTCCCAAAAAGAACAGAAAATGAGAAATTAGGATGCAAATCACAGCAGTACCAAAGCCCTCCAGGAGTCAATGGGCACATCCCCTACGTTGCAAACAGCACAAGGGGGATGTGGTCCTGGCATGGTCTCCTGCAAGGTGGCCAAGCCCATGGCAGAGCCAAGGTTTGTGTGCCTGGCTCTGCTCCAGGGCCCTTCTGTTGGCCTCTGCTGCCTGCTGTTAGGAAGCTGCAATGTTGTCAAGCCAAGGTGCCTCCAGGGTAAGGATGTCCTGTGGTCTGCCTGACCCACTTTAAGGGCTTTTTCCAGTCCGAGGCATAGCTCTGCATGCCAAGGTGACAGGTTCTGACCCTGCACGTGTGACTGCCTCTGAACACAACATGTTCTTCAGCTGCTGGGCTTTGACCTTCCCCAAGGTGCAGTCAGCAACTTCACTTTGCAGTGGCTGCTCCTCTCTGAGGCTCTCCTCCAAACACTGCTTTCTTCCCAAGGCCTTTGTGTGCAGACAGCTCACGGCTACACCTCCCAGAGCACTCAGAGATCAGCTGCAGAACAAGGAGGAGGAACTTCAAGGGCACTTGGTCGAGGAATTTCACAGCTGAAACTTGATGTGTGGTCTCAGTGGGAAGGGTCAGGTCTGTTTGTAGGACACCATCAGGGTCACTATGTTTGCATGTGTGGCTGGACAGGACTAGGGCAGATGAGGAGATGAACACTGGTCTTGTTCTATAATCCTGGAGCTCATCTCTTCTTAGCTGGGATGGAAGCACTGTGGAGGTGCTGTGTCCACTGGAGGTTGGAAGCGTCTTGACGTACCTCATGGTTGAATTCTGCTGGACACTGTGGAGGTCCAGTGTCCACTGGAGGTCCTTTGGTTGACCATGAGGACTCTTGAGGTTGCAGGCATTGGTGGGAGCTGTGGAACTGAAGCCTTGACAGAAGCAGGGGCAGGAAGGCAGGAGCAGACCTCTGGGCTGGGCTGCTGAAGGTCTTCTGCAAGCAGCACAGGATTTGCATTTGTGTTGGAAAGCAGAACTCTGCACTGCAGGACCTGGACTCTGCAGCACAGATGTGGACTGTGCAGCACAGGACCTGGACACTGCAGCACAGGACCTGGCTTTGCAGCAGAGGACTCTGTCAGCAGGATGAATAAATCAGGTTGATGTTGTTTTGCATCAAGTAGCAAATGGCAGCAAGTAGCCCAAGGCTGTCAAACCCCAAATGCTGAAGTGAGGCACATCAGCAGCAACCCAGTGAAGAAAACAGAGCTGGAAAGACCCTTCAAAGCAGAAAGGTGACTGTGGGAGCTGAGCTCCTCCTGTAGTCCCTGGGCTGGAGATGTCACTGCTCCACTTCAGACCCACAGCCTAGGTGGGATGCAGGGTTCAGGGACCCTGACATGAAGAGAAGGTATGGAGAGGACTGCCTTTGAGCAGCAGTCCCTGGCTGAGAGTGGAGACCCAGCATCCCAGTGCACCTCTGAGCCATAGCACACAGAGAAGCAAGCAGCAGAGGCACCATGGGAAGTGTTCTGGGACCTTTCCCTGGCTGGAAACATTTCTCCATCAGAAACATGTTCATGAGGTCCTGCTAGTGGGGTTCAGCTGTAGGTACCCCAGACCAACACACTCAGCTGAAACAAGTTGCTCTGTGGAGGCAGGGCTGGTGCAGGACTCTACACTTGTCCATGTTGAACCTCATAAGGTGTCTGGCCGGGTCAGTAGTAGGAAGCAGTGGCAGGGTGGCATGTGGAGGGGTTTGACCACCCATGTGCTATGAATCTGGTTTTTAGGGGCCAGGCACCATCCATGGAGGGTCAGGCTCTCACTTCAAACCAACTGCCTTAGAGTCAGGCAAAACCACCCCAAGTTCATCAGGGTGAAAAAGAACAGCTCCTGCTACTGCCCCAAGCTGCTGGGCTGTGCCCAGTCTGCCAGGGCACCACCAGTGTGCTGAAGTTTTGTCTCAGTCAGGCTGGAGCTGTCTCAAATCACAGCAAATATGCTGGGGTTTTCTCATATTTAGTGCCCACCTGGGGACTGCTGGTTCCTGACCGTTGCTGATCCTGTTGCCTGTGGAGTACTCTCTTTGTGACTGCAATCTCCCACCCTTCAGAGGCTGGTCTCACAGTAACCTCCTCCTTTTCTACCTGGGCTACAGCCTGAAATGAGCTTGCATTGTGCTACCAGGTTAATGTGGGGGGTGTAATGCTGCTGCTTGGTTTGTTTTCAGATCATTGCTTATCAGCCCTATGGGAAGTCTGTGGACTGGTGGGCGTTTGGAGTCCTGCTCTATGAGATGTTGGCTGGCCAGGTAATTGAGTTTTAATTGATTCCTCTGGGACTATGTGGAATTCCACTGTGAGCATCTGCTGGCCTATGATTTGCTCTGCTGCTGCCACACTGGGGGGCTTCATCTCCTCAGGGCTGGAGATGAAGCTGTGGATACAACCCTGGGAATGGCTGGGGCTGGTCTAATGGCTGAGGATCACAGGAGCAAACAGAAGCTCAAAGACCAAGAAATGCTGCTGACCCTCTGTCTGCTTTGCTGTAGGCTCCCTTTGAGGGAGAAGATGAAGATGAGCTCTTCCAGTCTATCATGGAGCACAACGTAGCCTACCCCAAGTCCATGTCCAAGGAGGCAGTGGCAATCTGCAAAGGGGTAAGGGCTGGCCTTGGGTCTTGAGAAGGAGGGAGAAGTGGAGCTGGTGGGCACAGTGTGAGGAGGGTTCAAGGTTCTCCTTGCCTCTCCTCACAGAAGCCCAGCATGGTGGGGTTGGCAGAGACTTCTGGAGATCACCCAGTCCAACCCCCTCCTAAGGCAGGACACCCACAGCAGGTTCCCCAGGATCACAGTGGCCAGCTGCGGTTGGAATCTCTCCAAAGGAGACTCCACAACCTCTCTGGGCAGCCTGCTCCAGGCCTCCAGCACCCTCACACCAAAGAATTTTCTCCTCCTGTTCAGATGGAACCTGCTGGGTTCCACTTTGTGCCCACTGCCCCTACCCCTTATCCTATCTATGGCCACCACTGACTCAATCCTCTTGCCCTCCAGCCTTTAGCTCTTGCTGAGCATTGATCAGATGCCCTCTGGGACTGCTCTTCTCCAGGCTTGACAGCCCCAGGGCTCTCAGCCTTTCCTCCTCACAGAGATGCTCCAGGCCCCTCAGCCACTTTGTAGCCTCTGCTGGACTCTCTCCAGAAGTTCCCTGTTTCTCTTGAACTGGACCTAGGACTCCAGATGTGTCCTTATTGGGGAAGAAGAGAGCAGAGGGACAGAGAGGCTATTCTCCCAAGGAACAAGTGATAGGACAAGAGGAAATGTCCTCAAGTTGCCCCAGGGAGGTTTAGGCTGGACATGAGGAATGAATTTCTTCACTGAAAGAGCTGCCAAGCCCTGGCCCAGACTGCCCAGGTGGTGGAGTCCCAATCCCGGGAGAGGTTTCAAAGCCGTGGAGATGTGGTGTCGAGGGCCACATTTTGGTGTGTGCTGGGTGAGCAGATGGCCTCGATGATCTTAAAGACCTCTTCGGTCCCTCTCAGCCGGCAGGCTTCTGTGTCTCTCTGACCGCTCCCTCTCTCACCGTCCCGCAGCTGATGACCAAGCACCCTGCCAAGCGGCTGGGCTGCGGCCCGGAGGGGGAACGGGACATCAAGGAGCACGCCTTCTTCCGCTACATCGACTGGGACAAGCTGGAGCGCAAGGAGATCCAGCCGCCCTTCAAGCCCAAGGCTGTAAGTGCACCTGCGCTCGGCGGCTCTCCGCTCGCCCTGCTGCTGCTGCTGCTGCCCACATGCACCTGCAGGCGGAGGGGCACTGCCCGCGCTCAGCTGCAGGCGGAGGGGCACTGCCCGCGCTCAGCTGCAGGCGGAGGGGCACTGCCCGCGCTCAGCTGCAGGCGGAGGGGCACTGCCCGCGCTCAGCTGCAGGCGGAGGGGCACTGCCCGCGCTCAGCTGCAGGCGAAGGGGCACTGCCCGCGCTCAGCTGCAGGCGGAGGGGCACTGCCCGCGCTCAGCTGCAGGCGGAGGGGCACTGCCCGCGCTCAGCTGCAGGCGAAGGGGCACTGCCCGCGCTCAGCTGCAGGCGAAGGGGCACTGCCCGCGCTCAGCTGCAGGCGGAGGGGCACTGCCCGCGCTCAGCTGCAGGCGGAGGGGCACTGCCCGCGCTCAGCTGCAGGCGAAGGGGCACTGCCCGCGCTCAGCTGCAGGCGGAGGGGCACTGCCCGCGCTCAGCTGCAGGCGAAGGGGCACTGCCCACGCTCAGCTGCAGGCGGAGGGGCACTGCCCGCGCTCAGCTGCAGGCGGAGGGGCACTGCCCGCGCTCAGCTGCAGGCGGAGGGGCACTGCCCGCTCTCAGCTGCAGGCGAAGGGGCACTGCCCGCGCTCAGCTGCAGGCGGAGGGGCACTGCCCGCGCTCAGCTGCAGGCGGAGGGGCACTGCCCGCGCTCAGCTGCAGGCGAAGGGGCACTGCCCGCGCTCAGCTGCAGGCGGAGGGGCACTGCCCGCGCTCAGCTGCAGGCGGAGGGGCACTGCCCGCGCTCAGCACAGCTCAGCTCTGGCAGTGTCAGGCTGCTGCTGCAGAAGGCGAACCCTCTTGTGCTTTGCCTTGCTCTGACTTGCAGGGGTAGAAGCTCCACAAGTTTAGCTCCTGGATTCTGTTCTCTCTGTCTCTCTCTTTCCCTCCTTTCTTCTCAAGCTCTCTCATGAAATGCCAGGTCCCCATCCTGGGGACCACCCCTCTGCCTATGTAATCAGTCATCAGGCTACAATTAGCTTCAGCAGGCCAGGAGCAAGCGCCTGCTCCTGCCACGGGTGGGGACAGTCCTCACAGTGACTCAAAGATACTTTTTTGGAAAGCCACTGCAGGATGTTCTAGTGGGAGGTGTCCCTGCCTACGGTGGGGAGTTGGATCTAGACGATCTTTGAAGTCCCTTCCAACCTAAACCGTTCTATGATTTGTTTCATCCAAGCTTTTGTTTCCACACCGTGGTCTGCCCAAGCAGGCAGTGGAGCAGTGTCTCACCTGACAGCTTCTCTCCAAGGTGAAGTGGTGGAAGGCTGGAGCCTGGCTCACCTATGGGCAGAGAGGAGCTCCACAGCAAGGAGAACCTGGCTGCTGTTTCTCGACTCTGCCTTGCTTTAAGATAGGCTCTGCTAAGCAGGAAGAGGCTGTGTGAGCTTAGCTGCCAGTAGCATGGCCTGGAGGCAGCGCTCATCTCAAAGCTCTTTGCCATAAAGGATGAGAACTTGACTTGGCTGCTCCTTGGTGCACCATTTTTGCAGTGACTTCTGTCCATGCAGTGCTTGTGCCAGTGGTGGGCTGAGACTGAGGCACATGAAGCTGCAGAGCTTCACAGTGAAGTCTGGAGGTTGTGGTGGCTGGGCTTCTTGGTGTGAACCTGAGCATGTTGGGATGCTCCAGGGTAGTGACCTGAGGACATGTAGACTCAAGGACAAGGATGTCTTCCTGGAACTCTGTATTGCCCAGAGAGGTGGGAGAAGCCCCATCCTTGGAACCATTGCAGGTGAGGTTGTTTGAGGCACTGAGCAACCTGCTCCAGTTGCAGATGTCCCTGCTGACTGCTGGGGGTTTGAATTAGGTGACCTTTAAAGGTCCCTTCCCACTCAAGCCAGACTGGTATTCTGTTTCTCTTTGTCACTGTTGGGACTGACAGGGTTTTCTCTACAGTGGTCCAGGTCCATAAGGCAGGGGCTTGTTCATGGTGGAGTCACCATCCCTGGAGGTGTTCAAGACAGGCATGGACATGGGACTTCAGGACATGGTTTAATGGCCATGATGGTGCTGAGTTGATGCTTAGAGTCAGTGATCTTAGAGGTGCCTTCTACTTGAAAAAATTCTATGGTTCTCTGGTGGGCTAGCACAGAGGCCCAGCTGGCTCCTGCTGTCCTTCCCCTTGGTAGGAACAGGGTCTCCAACAGACAATGCAGGAAGAGTGTTTCTGGGAAGAGTTTCAGAGGGAAGTGGAGGTGCAGCAGTGCAGAAGTGTCTGGGGCTGTTGGCTCAGAGTGGCTTTGACCTTGGTGCAAAGGACACTGAGACATGACATCTGTGAGCTCTGGTGCTGAGGGGATGCTGCTGCAGAGCTGGACCTCCTCGGGAGGGCTGAGCTGGGATTTTGAGGGGCTTGCCCTGCAGCACCCATTCTTTCTGGAATCCCAAACTCCATCACTTCACCCCTCTGTTTGTCTGCCAGTGAAGCTGTGTCTGTGTCCCTGCTCCACGCCTGCCCCCTGTCCCTGGGCAGGTGCCCAGGGCTGTGGCTTCGTGGTGGTGCCTGGTGTTTTACAGTCAGAACCGACTCGGTTCTGTCAGAAGTGCTTTTCTCCTGGCTTGATGTTTCTAAAATGTGCAAATTTCATCCTGCTTTCACTGTCTGATTTCCTGAAGCATCCCTTTGATGCCAGCCCTTAGAGAGGGGCTGGGGAGCTGCCATCTGTCGCGTGTCACCCGGCGGCTGGTGCTGGGGACAAGTTGTTTGATAGCAGAGGGAGATTAGCAGAAGGTAGGAGCAGTAGACTGAGGATTTAGGCAGGATTAAGACAACTCAGGTACCTGCTGATAGCTGATATTTCAGCAGCAGTGCTTCAGCTGCTTGGGTGCCAGCTGGGAGCACAGCTCAGAGCAGCACAGGGATGGAAATCCAGGCTTGGGAACCTTCAGGATGTGCTTGAGTGGGTCAGGAAGAGAGATGCTGCTTATTGATCCTGATCTTCAACTGGGCATAGAGGGCTGGAGCGTTCCTAGGGATGGTGTTTGTGCCAGCCTGGCTCTTTGCCTTGCCTGAAATCTTCTTTATCCACTCCCTGTTCCCCTCCCCTGTTTGGTTTTTTTTTCACTTGGCCTCTCTGAAGATAAGGTTGCAGTGATTGCATGCCAGAGTTTCCAGCTGTGGAATAATAAATGTGTTATTCCAAAATGTGGGATAATGGTCTCAACATCTGCCTGCAGAGCACTTCAGCCCCCAGTACAAGTTGGGATGAGCAGAGACAGATTCAAGATGTCCTCAGAGTCACATCAACAATTTCTGCTGCTCAGGAGGACTCACTCATTCATGTTTCTCATTGCTTAAGTAGCACAAATCCTCCCATGCTGTGGCTGGAGGGGTGCAGGAGGTGCTGTGGAGGCACTGGGTAGGTCCTGTTGGAGAGCAGATGTGTGGGCAGCTCTCCCCAGAGGATGGTCCCCACCAGCATCCCCTCTCCACCGAAGCATCTTTGGCAGTCATCTCTTCTGGAGCGCCCGCAGGGTTTTGGCCATGTTTCTGTATAATGGATAGAACAAGAGGAAATGGCCTCACGTTCCCGCAGGGGAGGTTTGGGATGGACATGAGGAACAATTTCTTCCCCACAAGGCTTGTCAAGACCTGGATCTAGCTGCCCAGGGCAGTGGTGGAGTCCCCATGCCTGGAGGGCTTTCAGAGCTGTGGTGCTGAGGCCCTGGCAGTGCCGGAATGAGGGTTGAACTCACTGATCTTAAAGGTTTCTCCCAACCAAGACAATTCCATGATTCTGTGACGTCTCTGCAGATAGTGAGGGACTCTCTGCACCTCCCCAGCCAGGAAGGGGAAAGGAGCAGCAACCCAGTATCCTACACCAGCAGCAGAATGGTCTCAGCCTGCCTGGGGTGTCGTATACCCAGAGCTGCAAATAAAGCTCCAGGAGCTCTTTTCTTGCCTCCTGCCCTGTGGCTGATTAACCTTTATTGCAGAGATGCTAACGAGACAGACCAGGGCCTGGATTGTCTTGGCTCTGCCCAACCTCAGCAGCTCTGACACAGGGCTGTGCTTGGCTGCTCCATAGTTTGTCTGGTGCAGAACAACCCTTTAGTGGGCCTGTATCTAGCTGGGGAAGAGGAGTTCCAGTGCCTGCTTTTTCTGCTCTCATGGAGATAATTATTGTTTTGGCTTTCTAATTACTCCTTTACTTTCCATGCAGCCTGGTGATTTGCAAAGTCTCCTCATTTGGAAGGCATTGAAATCACAGAGCAGAGCACAGGATTGCTCACAACAGGACATTGCTTATAGGAACTGCTTTTAATCTAATAATTGCTAATTGCATAAATTAATTTTCCCCTTAACTGCATTGAATTAATTAATGTTGAAATGCCATTCCTAGAGCTGGGGTGTCAAAACTCCTCTTCTCCTGCGTGGGCTTTTCTCTAGCCTTGGTTTCAGCCTTTAGGAAGTGAGATCAGATGTTTGCAGAGGAAATTCCCAAAGGAAATGAAATTTAAGGCCTGAGAAGACCACCAATGGGCAGGAGTGTGCTGGGGGGAGGTGATGTCAAGGTCAAACATGGAAATGGTTTGAAGCTGAGGGACAGCAGGTTTAGACTGACTCTTAGGAAGAAGTTCTTCAGCACTCTGGAAGAGGCTGTTGAGGGAGGTTGTGAATGCCTCCCCCCGGGGCTGTTTGAGACCAGATTGGATGAGACCTTGAGCATCCCAGTCTAGTGGAAGCTGTCCCTGCCCACAGCAGGCAGGTTGGAGTGGATGATATCCAAAGTCCTTTCCAACCCAAATCATTCCAGGATTCTGTGATCTCCTCTCATAGTGGAGTCAGGAGTTGCTCTGACAGCCTCAGGCTCCTGTGGAGCCTTGCTCTGAGACTCTGCTCTGAGACTCTGCTCTGATTATTCAGCTGATATTTTCAGTGCGTTGAGCAGAAAGTTTGGTTTGGTCGTAGGAGAGAGATGAAAGTCCTACAGTAGAAAAATCCTCCCAGCTCAAGACTCATTTTGGGTACTGTCCTGCTGCCCTGCTCTGCCCTGTGTTCACCTTGTTTGGTTTGGAGGTTTGGGTGACCGAAGAGGTGAAACTGCAGGAGTCTTTCAGAAGAAGCTGCTCTGTATGTGGTGCAGGCAGAGAGAAAACCCTTGAGTACTGTGTTCAATTTTGGGGCTGTGCTCCAAGAAGGACATTGAGAGACTGTAGCAGGTCCAGAGAAGGGCAACAAAGCTGGTGAAGGGTCTGGAGAACAGGGAGGGTGAGGAGTAGCTGAGGGAACTGGGGTTCTTTAGTCTGGAGAAGAGGAGGCTGAGGGGAGCTCCCTGAGAAGTGATTGGAGCCAGGCAGGGCTTGGTCTCTTCTCCCTAGTCTCAATTGAAACAGACTGAAATTGTGCCAGGGGAGGGTTAGATTGGAAATAAGGAAAAACTTCTTTGCTAAAAGAGTAGTCAAGGATTGGAACAGGCTGCCCAGGGAGATGGTGGAGTCACCGTCCCTGGAGGGGTTCAAGAAACCTGTGGCCAGGGCACTTGTCTCTTCTCCCTAGTCTCAAGTGAAACAGACTGAAATTGTGCCAGGGGAGGGTTAGATTGGAAATAAGGAAAAACTTCTTTGCTAAAAGAGTAGTCAGGGATTGGAACAGGCTGCCCAGGGAGATGGTGGAGTCACCGTCCCTGGAAGGGTTCAAGAAACCTGTGGCCAGGGCACTTGGGGACATGGTTTGATGGCCATGGTGGTGTTGGGTTGATGGTTGGACTCAATCTTAGTGGTAATTTCCAAGCCAAACAATTGATTCAGTTATTGTAAGGAGCAATGCTGTAGGAGGGAACCTCAGCAGGTGGCTGCTCCCGTCCCATCCTGCAATGACTTGGTCTGGCAGGGCTGCAGGGTTCTGCTGGTCTGCAGCTGTGCCACAAGATGCCATCACCTCAGCCTAAGCAAACTGCCATCTGCTTTTCCATTGTGTTGAGGCTGGGTGGGTAGCTGCAGCCCCATCCTCAAGCTGCTTTCTCCACCCACCATGGTTCTTTTCTTCCCCTCTCATAGTGTGGCCGCAATGCTGAGAACTTCGACCGCTTTTTCACTCGCCATCCGCCTGTCCTCACACCTCCTGACCAGGAAGTCATCAGCAACATTGACCAGTCAGAATTCGAAGGATTTTCCTTTGTTAACTCTGAGTTTTTTAAACCTGAAGCCAAGAGCTAAAGTTGCTTGGGTAGATCTCATCCCTGCATCTCTCCCCTCCAGCCTCAGCTGCTGTCATGGTGACATTTTCCATCACAAAGCTCGCATTCATGGTTGTTCTTTTTTCTTTAGTACTGCTACTAGAGTGACCATATTCCAGAGCCAGAGGTGTCTTCAGAGGATTTTGGGGTGTGCCTGAAGGGTGGGTGATGTGCTGGAGGCACTGAAATTGTGCTTCCATGGCATCTGATGGAGAAGGAGAAGAGTTCATTGTGCAAACAGAGGTGGAATGGAAAGGGGTGAGCTGTGCTGCTGAGGAGGAATCTCTGCAGCGTGGGCTTTGCTTCCTGCTCTTCCTGTTCTAGTCCTTTAATGCCATAGTCTTAGTCTAGTAGGATAAGGGTTTTTAATATTCTGCTCTTTGTAGCCAATATGGACATTTAACAGTTAGCCTCAGTGGCAAGGAAGGGGTTTTACCAAAGCCTCTCCCTGCTGGCTCAGCCTCTCAGCTCCTCCCAGACCTGGGCAGTGACCCCGCAGTGCTGAAAAGCTGCTTCTGGCCCCTTCTGCAGATGTTCTCTGTCGGTTTTGGAAGCCCACCACAGCAGCCCTCGCCTTCATGGGCTCATCCATGAGCAGCTTTGAACAGAGGCTGTTCACTGGGTCTTCAGCAGCAGGGAGAAATCATCAGGGATAAGTTATTGTCTGCTTTCAAAGATTTCTCCTGGTGGTGCAGTTTCCAAGCCTAAGGAAACATATCTAGCTGTAAAGTTTGATGAAGCTGCTGCAGATGCTTCCAAGTCCATGGACCCCCTAGTACACAGCACACCCCCTCAGTTTCCAGAGCAAAACTTTCTCTCTCCTTTTTGAATGCCAAAGCAATGGGTTGAGTTTGTTACTTGTACTTTAAATGTGTCAAAAATGGAATTAACACCCTCAGGATGCTACTGAACCTTGAGCAGTGTTGTGAGTTCTGGTCTTGAAGCTTGTAAAGAGACTTCTTTCCCCTTCTAGTCCTACTTTCTGCCACTGGACGTTTAACTGGCCCAAGTTTTGTTGCTGGCATCAAAGAAAAGGAGGTTCCAGGAGGGATGAATTTCTCCTGGAACATTCAGAGTCCTGCAGCTTCCCTCTGTGCTGCCCTGCAGGTGGGCATGGGCTGTTGGGTGTGGATCTGCTCTGTCCTGTGCCATTGCTGGGGTCATTTTAGTTGGGTTTTTCTCTTTTTTTTTAGTTTCTCCTCAATACTGATTATAAAATAAAAAGTGAGAAATGACCTCAAAGGAACCTGCACCTGTGTGGCAGTGACCAGGCTCTGCAGCGCTGTGCTCAGAGGGTGAGCGCCGGGAGATGCTGATGCTGCTGCTGCTGCTGCCTGAGGGTGTAGTGCAGGCAGCAATGCAGGCAACAGCACAGCAGCAGCACAGGCAGCAGCATAGCAACGGTATGGGCAGCAGTGCAGGCAGCAGCACAAGCAGAGGCACAGTCAGGAGTGCAGGCAGCATCCTATATCCCTGCACAACCTCCTACACCATCACTGGAGCCATGGGCCTGTTCCTCCTCCGCAGCCTCTCTTCCCAAGCCAAGGTGTGACTGAAGGCGTCTCCCAAGCCTGGAGCAACCATCAGCCCGTGTCTCCTGTGCCACCTCCTGCCTCACTGCCAGCCAGGGGAAGGAGCTTCTCTCTGCTGTCTCTCAGAGGACAGATGCTCTGGGGCATCAGGGCACCCTTCCAGGAGGCCAGCAAAGCTCTGTGCTTGGGGATTTTCATATGTCTTGGATGGAGACAGCTGCGACAAATGCTTTGGATGCTAGGAGGCTGCAGTGGGAATGCCACAGATGCTGGTGGCTCAGGGCTGCTGTGGGCTCTCTGAGGAGCCATTGGTAGCTGCAGCTCAAGAAGGATCCCAGGTTCCTCTGATCCTCCCTCCCAAGCATGTCCAGAGTTTCCCTTCTCCTCTGGACACGCCCTGGGCAGCAGGATTGCTCTGGAAGGCACCAAATGGCAGCACTGACAACACCATCTGGAGATGCTCCTCAGGTGGCACTGACAACATCATCTGGAGATGCTCCCCAGGATTCCCACCAAGACCTCTGCCACCAGGAAGTGCCCAAGGAATATTCCCAGCCCTGTGGTCCAGGCACAACCTGTCCTGGACCATATGAGTCCATGCTGCCTTGGGCATGCAGGAGCCCACAGTCCCTCTCGTGCTCCTCATCATGACCCTATGCTGAAGGCGCTTTCAGCCTGGACTTTCCCTGCCTTCCTCTCTCCCTGATCATCAGATTCATGTAGCTGTCCCCTACCTGCTCCCAGCCTTGTCATCAGCCTTGACAGAGGCCAAACTGCCACCAATTTCAGGCCAAATTCAAGGTAAGAACCCCACAAACTCCACTCTGCTGTGCTGGCAGCCGGGCTAGGGGTGTGCTGCTGTGCACCCCAAGCCCTCTTGCAGGCATGTCCCAGCCTGGGCCAGAGCTTGCTGCTGTCAGAAAAGCAGTAGGAGGTTTGGCTCACTGGGAGGTCCCAGGCTGATCAGCCTTCCTCTCTAGTCCCATCACCAGAGGCCACTCCAAAGGCCCAGGAAGTGCAGTGGCACCCTAGTAGATCTGGATGTTCATTCCCCTTTGCAGCATCCCACAGCATTCCAGCTCAGGAGGAGCTCCTGTCTTGGTGGGATGGTGGTGACTTGGAGTACATTGGTCTGGATGGATGTGGCCTTCAGGAACCTTTTGGTCAGCTCAGGATCCCTCCAAGACTGGGGCAGGAGCCTGGCGCCACCATCAGCTCCTTTCTGCACATGTTGGGGCTGCAAGAGCTGCGGAACCGCTTCAGAAGGTCCTCTGCCAGCAAAGGGCTGTGCCTCTGCCCCACACCAGCTCCTCAGCCTAGAAGGACACTGCCATCCATCGAGGTGGGCTCACGCTTGTATTTCAACCACTTCACCCTTTGCCTGGCAGGACTCTGCACCTGAAGTCAGCTCCTTCACCCTGCCTGTCCTTCCTCACTCCTGTCCTCAGATCTACCTCTTCTTCCTTCTCTGTGGGACTGTGCCAGCTCCAAGGGTCACTGATCCAAAAGTGAAGGCAGAGACCCAGCTCCTGCTTGGGGACAGGCTGGGACACCTGTGTCCTGAGCACCACAGCTGCACAAAGCCTTGCTGGCTTGATGCCTCATCCTGACTCTTCTCCTGGCTTTCTCTCATTGGTCCTTGAGCTCCAGCCCCGTTTGTGTTCCCACCTCATCTCCTCTCAGCCACCTGTGGCTCTCTGCTCTCTGGTGTTTCCCCCAAGGCCGAAGCCATCCCAGTGAATCCCTTCTGCAGCGAGTGGAGTCTCCAAGCAGCCATGGAGGTCCTGGTCTGCTCTGGTGTTGGGACCCATCTCCAGAGCCTTGATCCAGTTGTAGATGTGATGTGGTGCAACCGGGCTGGCTTGGCTGGCAGCAGGAGGGCAGGGAGGACCTGGCTCTTGGCCATGTTCTGTCCATGAGGTGTGAAGGTGCTGACGGCTCTGCCCCAGCATGCCTGGATGTGCTGGGACCAGAGGTGCTGCAGTGAGGACACATCACGCAGTGGGTGCTTCATCAGCACAAAGCAGGGAGGGTGGCTGTGGGGCAGGGGTGCAGGCCAGTCCTGGTGGTCCTGCCAGCAGCATGGAAGTGTCCAGTGACAGAGCAGCAGTAGTGTGAGCACCCCACAGCTACCTCTCGGGGCCCTCTGCCACCACCTGGGCATCATCTGTCTCAGAGAGCTCAGGCAAGCTCCTGGTGACACAGCCTGTTAAAAATACGTTTTTCAAGTTTCTAGAAGGTAGCAAATTTATGACTGAGTCCAGCCATAGGGCACAGGGGTGGCTGCACCAGTGAAGATGATGCAGTGATGGAAAGCACAGATCCCTGTGGTGAGGCTGTTCTGCTCTGGGGTGGTGCAGAGGGTCCCTCACCCTTGACCCCCCAGCAGCATCCCAGCCCTGCATGCAGCCTTTTCAGGTAGCTGGAGGTGCTGGGAGAGGCCCACGAATGGATGCTCCTCGTAGAAGCTCTTCCACAGAGACACAGAAGAGATGGGGCAGGTCTTCTGTCCCTGCCTGATATCCTGATGGGATAGGGAGCAGGATGTCCCTACTGGGCTGTCTGTGCTGCTGGAGGCTTCTGGGTGCTTCCCTTGGCTCATCAATGCTCTGGTTCTCCTCTGAGCTGAGGCACCTGCACAGCCAGAACAGACCTAACCTGGGCCGTCTCTGAAATGTCCCTGGTGGAAGGGCTCTGCCGTGCCACGAGCAGGTTACCCTTGGTGATCCAGACACTAATTGCCTTTTCCCTCCCAACCTCTTCTTTTATTTTGGCTTGTAGCTGCAAAATTGTCCTGAGGCAATGAAAATGATCAGAGGTTACAGATGTGGAATGTTTGTCCTCAAGTTCTCCACCACTGTGTGTTTTCTGCACAAAACCCTGGAGCAGCAGCAGCACCTTCCAGTCCCTCAAACGCTACCATGTCATGGCAGAACTTAATCCCCTGAAGCTTAAAGGCAGAGGAGCTCCTACAGCTGGTGGCTTACTGCAAAGTTGGAAAGCTCGTTTGCATTCTCAAGCTTCCCCCAGGCCCCTGCAGCCCTGTGCTGACAGCCTCTGTTGGCGGTGAGGGGAAGATGCGTGCTGGGGAGCTGCTCTCTTTGGTCTCTTGCAGCTGCCAGCAGAGGAGGGACGCTTAGCCTGGGACCACCACAGCCCTCCCTGATGCTCTGTGCTCTCATCGTTTCCCCTTACTCTCTGGTGATGTGCTTGAAGGTGTCAAACTGGTGCTGTGTTATTGCCTGAGGTGGTTGGGTCCTCTCCATTGTTGCTCTTGCCTGGCTGCGCGCTCCTCACCTGCAGCAGCTGTTGAAACCTGGATGGAGATCTTCAGTGCTGGGCATGACACTTAGGGCATGGCAGAGCTATCCCGAGGGCAACACAGCTGCCTTGGGGACAAGAGGCCAGCTTCCCTGGAGGCATCAGGGCTCTCCCTTGGGCGCTGGCACCTCTCACTGGCTGGTTCTGACACTTACTGCCCCTGCTGACCTCCTTTAACTCTCTGCTCTCTCCCCCAACAGAAGGACAAACGAGACACCTCCAACTTCGACAAGGAGTTCACCCGGCAGCCGGTGGAGCTGACTCCCACGGACAAACTCTTCATCATGAACTTGGACCAGAACGAGTTTGCTGGATTCTCCTACACTAACCCCGAGTTTGTCATTAACGTGTAGAGCGGCGCCGCCGCCGCCTCCCGCCCTCTCCTCGCCATCCCAAGCTCCAGATCTCCTTGTACATACCAACAGTAGTCTTCCGGGGTTAGCAGTGCAGACACACATCCCCCACTGCTTCTTTAGGAGCCTGCCCATGTCTGTGTCACTCGCTAGCTTGGTTTCCCTCGCTGGAGGTGGCTGGGGGTCGGGGTAAGAGGCAGTTGTGCTTCGAGGATATCTGGTTGGTGGTGAGCGGAACAGGCTGCCCAGGGATGTGGTTGGGGTCCTGTCCCTGGAGGCTGAGGCTGTTTAGTCTGGGGAAGAGAAGGCTGAGAGTGGATCTGATCAGTGTCTATAAATATGAGAGGTGGGTGCCAGGATGAAGGTGCCAGGCTCCTTTCAGTAGTGCCCAGTAATAGGCAAGGAACAGTGGGTACAAGCTGGAACACAGAAGGTTCCGCCTCAACACGAGGAGAAACTTTGCTGTGAGGGTGCAGAGCCCTGGAGCAGGCTGCCCAGAGAGGTTGTGGAGCATCCTTCTCTGGAGGCTTTCAAGACCCATCTGGATGTGTTCCTGTGTGAACTGCCCTAGATGATCCTGCTTTGGCAGAGGGGTTGGACTGGATGATCTCCAGAGGTCCCTTCCAACCCCTACCATTCTATGGTTTAAGATCAGACCTGAAGTGACCTTGGGCAGCCTGATCCAGTTGGAGGTGTCCCTGCTGCCCACAGTGGGGGGGTAGGGGGGTTGGACAGGTTGACCTTTGAGGGTCCCTTCCAACCTGCTGCAATCTGTGACTCTGTGACCAATAGAGGTTCTTGGAAACAGAAAGCATCCCAAACTGCTGCAGTCCTTGTGACTCCAGGAGATGGGATGCTGAGATCCCCGTGACCCTCGCCGCCCACCAGTCGTGTCTGTGGAATGCTAAGCATGGTTGATATCTTAAAGCCTTGTGCCGAAGCTTGCAATGACTGTGAGCTTGTCTTAGAGGAGCCTTTTGTTCCAGACATGGATACCTTTGGTCAGTGTGGAAAAGTCTGCTTATAGACATCTATTTTTCAATGCATTGTATATAGGATCCACCTGGCTCCTTCACCCCACCCTGCACGCCCACCCCTCGCCATCAGCCCTTCCTACTCTTGCCCGCCCCCTCCCCTCACCCCCACGCCCAGACCAGTTCCATTCCTCCACTTCTTGTAAATGGGAGCAACTCCTTTTTTTTTTTTCTAAGAGAAAGTTGGGGCTTTTTTTTTTAACATCTGGAACAGTTTGCAGTTTTGATACACTCCGTCAGCACCCTCATCAACCTTCCTCCCGGCTCTCCGCGGCCGCTGGTGGAAGCAAAGCAGCTCTGGGAGGGATCTTAACCTTCTAAGCAAAACAAAGCCACCTTTGTAGTCTGGGGTTTACAATTCAGCACCTGGAAACGCGCCCTGCTGCACCGGGGCTGCACTGAGGGCTATTTGTAAAAGCGACTTTTCTACTTCCCACCCTCTGCTCTTATCTCAAAGCCTCCACACCCATCGGTTTCACCACGGGCATCTCGATTTACCTGGCTGCAGCCAGAATTCCTGGGGCTTTAATTCAGCGATTCCAGGACCTTCCGCATCACCTACCAAATTCGAAGGCAGGAGAGACAATTCCAGCAGGTGGTCGTAAGGCAGCTGGGCTGTGCCGTGCTGTGCCGCAGCAGTGCCCTGCGAGAGGGCTGGGGCTGGCAGGAGCAGGCAGGAGGGGGAGAGAGATGGAAGGAGGTAGCAGAAGTAGGCAGAGGTGGACAGGAGCAGGCAGGGATGGGTAAGGAGCTAGCGGGAGCAGGCAGAGATGGACAGGAGAAGGCAGGGTCAAGCAGCATCAGAGAGAAGCAGGTTGGGGTAGGCAGGGATGGGCAGGAGCTGGCAGGAGTGGGAGAGATAGAAGGAGCAGGCAGGGGCTGGCAGAAGCAGGTAGGGATGGGCAGGGTCAGGCATCAACCTGACAGGGAAGAGGCAGGAGTGAGACACATGGAAGGAGCTTTCAGGAGCAGATGGGATGGGCAAAGACAAGCAGGAGCTGACAGGGGTGGGCAGAGTTGGGCAGGAGCAAGCAAGAGCAGGTAGCAGTGGGCAAGAAGATGGCAGAGAAAGACAGGAGCAAGCAGGAACTCTCTGTCAGCACCCAGGCTGAGCTCACAGCAGGGTGAGCACCGAGTGGGCATCTCTGGGCTACCCTGGCTGTTGCCCCTGTCTGACACACCGGTGTGGTGGGTTTGCAGATAACACCTCCCCCTCCTCCCCCGGGGGTGTCCTGACCCCCAGTAGTTCCCCTGTAAATAGAGTTGACTCCAGGGAGTGGGGGGCACAGGGGTGGAATGCTGTGAGTCCCAAGGAATCCTAGGGGGCAGTCCTGGTTTCTAGGCCTTTTCTAAATGTCAAACTCTACCTTGGGAAATTGTTTTCTTCTCTTACTGATGCATTGAGTCAAAAAACTCAACAAGGCCGCTGGAAGCTGCTGTCCCACTTGGTGGGGAGCAGCTGGCTGGGCATCCTCTCCCAATTGCTAAATGGGAGGTGGGCAGAGTGCCAGGCACACTGGGGCTGGGAGCTGAGAGTCCATGGCCTCGGGTCCTGACCTGGGCTGAGGGAAACAAAACCAAACCCAGAAAAACTGCAAATTGTGCCAGATTGGCGAGGGGGTTATGAGTGGCTCTGCTCCAGATAAAGCCCAGGGGAGCCTCCCTGGAGGGCTGGGTTCTGCTGAGGGCTCTCATAAGGCCAGCAGAGGTTTCAGAAGACATCTCACCATCCTCTGCAGACCACAGCTGCTGTTCAGAGCATGTACCCTACTGTGACCTCCCCCCCTGCTGCTGCAGAATTAGCATCCCTTCAGTGCTGAATGTTTGTCATTTATGTGTCTCCTGAA
This sequence comes from Pogoniulus pusillus, assembly GCF_015220805.1. Lineage (NCBI taxonomy): Eukaryota > Metazoa > Chordata > Aves > Piciformes > Lybiidae > Pogoniulus > Pogoniulus pusillus. Next base: position 19,957,248 of record NC_087276.1, on the reverse strand, counting down.
GCTCTGAAGCTGCTCCCAGGGTCTGTCCAGGAGGATGCTGTCAGGTCTCTGGTGCCAAGGTACCCCTGCCAGGGCTGTGGTGACATGGAAGGGCTGCTGGGGGGGGGAGTTATGTCTTTTCTGTCTGGGATTTGTGTGTGTGTGTTGGGGTGATGACACCGCTGCATGGAGCAGGAGATGCTGCACAGCACTGTGAGCTGGGACACCTTGGGTGGGCCCATGGAAAAGCCAGGCTGGCACATGGCCATGCTCAACTGGGTAATCTCCATGGCATCCTTGGGAGCTGCAGGGTGGGGATCCATGCTCCAGGGAAAGATCCAGCTCTGCAGGGTTGCAATCCATGCTCCAGGAAAAGACCCAGCTCTTCAGGGTTGGAATCCATGCTCCAGGGAAAGATCCAGCTCTGCAGGGTGGGGATCCATGCTCCAGGGAAAGACCCAGCTCTGCAGGGTAAGGATCCATGCTCCAGGGAAAGATCCAGCTCCTAAAAAAGGCCAGGTCCTGTTTGTAGGATGCACTCTGAGCACATCCGATGTTCCCTGTCCTGCTCCAGTATTGCCAACCCCCTTCCTTTCCGGGTGACCTGTCCCTGGTGTGGTGGAGCAGGCACAGGGACGTAGCTGCCCTGCCAGGCGCTGGGATGGCTCCAGCTGCAGGGAAGGGCTGAGCAGCAGCAGCTGACTCATGTTTGCTGTAATTTGATGATTTAATCTTTGCTCCCGGCTGGGGAAAGCAGCTCTTCAGGAAGCTGCTCAGAGCTGGCAGGCTCCAGGAGAACCCTGTTAAGTTGTTCCCCAGGTGCTCTGGGAGACCCCAGAAGATGGTACCTGAGCCAGTGCTGTAGGGACAAGGGGACAGAGTGAGCCAGCAACAGTGAGGCAGGAGAAGGAGGCTGATGGGGACAGAGGAGGCTTATGGGGTGCATCCTGACTGCTTGCTGCCCACTGGAGTGAGGTTTGGCTGCAGGCTTGGTGTCCCACACTGAGCAGTAGGTCCAGTGGTGGCAGAGGGGACCCACAGCCCTGTGCCCCAGCAGGATGAGGACAAAGCAGAGCCTAGAGGCAGGACATGCAGTCAGCCCAGTCCTGGCTCTGAACACTGCAAGTAAGTGGGATCCAGGACCCCCAGGTGGTTCCCTGTGGGACAGGATGGATTAGACAATGTCCTCCACCTCAAGACTGCCTTCACTGCTGGTTGGTGGCTGCAGTGGGCAGCAGAACCTGCCCCCAGCCCCGGTACAGGCTCTGCAAAGATGACCATGGGCTGTGTGGAGATGGCACAGGGCAGGGCTGAGGCTCCAGGAGGTGGAGAAATAACCTTTTGGCATTTACCCACTGGCTGAGGATTTCTACCCCAGTGCTGGTGTTTGGGAGCATGCCAGGATTCTGTGGAGCAGGGGCAGATTCTCATTCCTCTCTGGAGAGGTTAGAGCTGCAAACACTCCCTGACCATGCTGGAGTCTTTCATTTGGATGTGTTGCCAAAGAAAAGGACAGAGGACTGTGGCTGTTTGTATCTGTGGTCTAAACTGCAGCCCAGCTTGAGTGGGGAGGCTGCTGGAGAGCTTGCATGGCACCTGGGTATGGTGGAAGAGCAAAAGGAATGGAAGAGAGCCCAAGTAGGGTCCTGCCTGGAGCCAGGGGCAGAGCCAGGGCTGGCAGCTTGGGCTTAGCCTGAGGACTTGCCCAGTGCTGGTGAAGGGCAGGCTCTGTGGAGGGCTGTGGGGCTATGGGTTGGTGTGGGTGATCAGAAACCCTGATCCACCTGAGCTCAGCTCTCCTGGAGCTTCTGCTTGGGGCAGAGCTGGTCCTGACCCCGTAGCTCAGGGCAAATCTGTGCCAGGGCTCTCCCAGCACTGGTATAGCTGTTCACCAGCCAGTGGGTGCCAGGGGATGGCCCCAGTGCAATGCCATTTGTACATGGCACAGGGAACCTCCTCCTGCTGCTGCTCTTACCTCCTCTGGCTGGACATTTGTGCAGCCTTCTCTTGGTAAGAGAGCCCCCACCAAAGGAGCTGGTTGGTGATTCCTCATCAGCTTCAGCCAGGTAATAAGTGCAGGGCTGCAGAGGGGCCAGCTCGTGTGGGTGGGTCTCAGAGATGAGGAGGTGAGTGCCCTGGGCAGCAGCTGGGCTCTGGGGGCTGTGAATCCCAGGAGCTCTCAAACAAGTGAAGCACCAGGGTGCTTTCTAGCACAGAGAGCCAGGATCTAGCCCTTCTGGCTTACATCTGGAGGGTGGAATGAGCTCACACGGAAAGTGCTGCAGCTCCTCTGCTTTTGCAGAGGCACCAAGCCTGCCACAGCAGAAGCAGCAAGCGACAGGCATCTTGCTCCATGCACGGCAGTGTCATCCGAGCTGTTTACTTCTGATCACCTTCACAGTGGCAGTTAAAACAAGGAAACAAACCAGATAATGTTTGTTGTTGGGTTTGTGTTTGTGGATTTGATTTCACCTGCAAGTATCTGATGACTTTTCTACATCCTAGACTCCCCGCTGTGTGTTGTCAGAAGAGTCTCATCCAGACCTCCTTTTAGCTGGGCATATACTCTGGATTCTATTTGCTGCATGTGTGAAGAAAAGAAATAAACCCTATAATTTTAAAGAAATCCTGAGAGCCTTCACTTCCTTCACCTGCCGTGGGCTGGGAGTGCCAGGGGATTCTGGGCGAGCAGCTGCTGGCTCTGGCTCTTGCTCACCCAAAGGGGACCTGCCACAGCAGCAAAGGCTGAGGTGTTGGAGCTGCAGTTCTGTTAGGTGCGTTTCTGTGCAGCTGGAGAGCCATGGGAAATGAAGCTGGGCCTGGGGCCTGAAGGGACACAGAGGCCCTAGGAGCAGAAGGGAAGATGTGGGCTGTGTGTGTGTTCTTAATTGTTATTTAAGAGGATATAATTAACACTGTTGCAGGCGCTTTCCTCACCACCCCAGTCCCTGTGGCTCAAAAAGGGGAGTCTGGTGCAGAGGGCTTGGATGCTGGGCAGTCCTTCTGTGGGTGCTTTGCCCAGCAGTGAGGGCTGGGGTGGGGAGGTTGGGTGTCTGCAGCTCCCCCAGCATCTGCCTGTGATCCTGAGGAGGCTGTGGAGGCTCCCCTGGCCAAGCACACTGTGAGGAGACCTTCTGCTGCCAGCAGGAAGGGCTGCACTGAGGAGAAGGGCTTGGTCCTGCAGTGTCCTTGTGAGGCTGGTGAGTGTGTTGGGAGGGGCTTGTCCTGCACCTTTGGGGGTTTCTGATGAGCCTTCAGCAACATCTCCTCATCTTATAGGACAGTGGCATTGGAAAGGACCTCTGGAGATCATCCAGTCCAACTCCTCTACTACACCTGCAGCAGCTTGACCAGGGTGACAATGCCCAGCTGGGTTGGAATCTCTCCAGACAAGGAGAATCCACAACCTCTCTGGGCAGCCTGCTCCCAGGGCTCCAGCGCCCTCACACCAAAAAGGTTTCTCCTTCTGTTCAGATGGAATCTTCTGGGTTCCAGTTTGTGCTCATTGCCCCTCGTCCTGTCACTGGACACCAGTGAGAAGAGCCCAGTCCCATCCTTGTGACTTCAGGTATTTATCTCTCCCATCTGGTGGTGGTCACCAGGGACCACCCTGTCTCAGGTAGGAGTGGAAAAACCACAGGGCTGAGCACTGCCCGTGTCTCCTCAGCATCTCTCCAGACTGGACAAGCCCTGCTGTGACCCTTCTGCCACCCCCATAGCCCCTGGAAACAGAACAGGGTGAGATGCAGGGTGGATGGTCAGCAGGGCAATGCCAGGAAGCTCTCCAGTGACCCTGGTGCAGGGAGCTGCAGGTGAATGGTCAGCAGGGCAATGCCAGGAAGCTCTCCAGTGACTCTGGTGCAGGCAGTTGCAGGTGGATGGTCAGCAGGGCAATGCCAGGAAGCTCTCCAGTGACTCTGGTGCAGGGAGTTGCAGGTGGATGGTCAGCAGGGAAATGCCAGGAAGCTCTCCAGTGACTCTGGTGCAGGGAGATGCAGGGTGGATGGTCAGCAGGGCAATGCCAGGAAGCTCTCCAGTGACCCTGGTGCAGGGAGTTGCAGGGTGGATGGTCAGCAGGGCAATGCCAGGAAGCTCTCCAATGACTCTGGTGCAGGGAGATGCAGGGTGGATGGTCAGCAGGGCAATGCCAGGAAGCTCTCCAGTGACCCAGTGAAGGATTTGGTGGGGGCTGGTGGAACTCCTCCCCAGCTTCCCTGCCCTGCTGGTTTCCAGTGCATGGGAAATGCTTCCCAGCTGTGTCCTGGCTTCTGTAAGTGAAACGTTTGGGTTTGTGACACTTCCCTTAATTACAGGAGCTTAATGACAAACCCATTGTGACAAATGACTCAGCTTTTGATAGTGAAGTTAATTAATTCTGAAGTTAGAGTGGCTGGAAAAACCCGGTGACAAGCCTGGCTGTGTGACACGGGCGGCAGAACCCAGCTCACTCCACCAGCCCAGGTGAAATCCTTCCCACCAGGGAGAGGATGATCCACGTGGAGTGCGGAGAAGAAAGGCCAACGTTTGCCTCCCCAGCCACCCCTCCATCCATCAAAGGCATCAGCAGGAACAGAGCCTCATTAATGTTGGAGTGAGTGACCAGCAGCAGCTCTGCGTTGGGCTCTGACCTTCAAGAGCTGTCTCCCCGAAGCCATCTTTCATCTCTTTCATTTGCATTACAATCCTGTTTGCCTCATTATTCCTTATCCACCTCTCCTTCAAAGAGCTGAAATCAAATCAATTAAATTGCAGTGGGTGGGAGCAGCAGCAAACCTTTTGTGGTTGCTCAGCAGGGTCCAGCTGGACCCAGGCTACAGAATTCCTTCTAATCTCCTGCTATTTGATCTTTTATTACTTCTGTGGTACCAGTGCCTACCAGAACCCCTTTGGGAATCTTGTCCTTCCCCACCCATTCTATCCAGGCATGCTCTGTGCAGAGGCTGGTATGACCTTGGGGAAGAGAATCCTTTGGCTCCCCTCTTGTTGCTCAGGTTTGGAATCAGGTTGTTCCCATCAAGGCTGCTGGGATGAGGAGTTGCTGATCTGCACAGAGCACCCTCAGAGCAGCTGGGGGAACCCTGCAGCACTGATGTAGTATTTGCTGTTTCCATCACCCCTGCCCCTCACCTGGGCTTGTTTTGTCTGCTCAGTGTATTGGAAGAGAGAGGAGAAAAGCAGATGTAATGGTGGCCATGCCGAGGGTGTAGAGCTGAGATGTGTGGAAGAAGAACGCTGGGCAAAGCAAGGGGGACTGGAGGATATAAGGAAGAAATTCTTTACAGAGAGGGTGGTGAGGCACTGGAACAGGTTGCCCAGAGAAGCTGTGGAGGTTCCAAGCCTGGAAGTGTTCAAAGTCAGGTTGGATAGGGCCTTGAGCAACTTGGTCTAGTGGAATGTGTCCCTGCCCATGGCAGGGGGGTTGGAACTGGATGATGTCCCTCCCAACCCGAACCCTTCAGAGTAAATGTGGCTGCTGTGTCTTCACCCGGGGCTCTGTGGAGCTGCGTGCTGCTCGCCAGCTCCTGCATGGCCACCTCTGCATCACCACCCCTGCACTCTCTTTGCATCTCCCCCCAGTAAGGAGGCTCAGGCAGACTGAATTTCTGTTTCTATCTCCTGCTATTTTTGTTGCTACTAAACTGTCAAAGTCCAGCTGGGAGCTGCAGAGCTGGGAGGCAGCCGCAGCAGCTCGCTCCGAGCGAGCCTGCTCGCACCTCACGCGCTTGGGCTGGTGGCAGGGATGGCTTTGCTCACCCATGTCACATCCTGGGGGACCTCTGCAGACTCTTCACCACCTCACATAAGACCACAACCGCTGGAGTCCTATCAGAGCCAGCCAAAGTGTGTGCAGATAGAAATAATCCCTTGTAGAAGCAGGGAGGGATGAACATAGGTGCCAAAGGCTCCGGAGTCCTGATCCCCCTGCAGCCCCCAGGAGCAGGGAAATGAAGACCAGGCAAGGCTGGAGCTCAGCATCTCGCTGCATTGCTAATGACCTACCCTCGCCGTGTTTCAGAGCCTCTCTTCCTTCAAGGAAAAACCTAATCCAGCTAGGGATTATTTCTGACTGCTTACTTTCTGTCACTTTGCCAATTTAAATGCAGCAAAGCTTTCATCACTGGATTTGGAAGGACAAAGCCTAACAGATCTTGGGTTAGGACATTTTTGCCTGCAAGGAGGGGGGATTTTTTTTGCACAAGTTGTACAATCTCTGCAGCCTGAGCTGGTTTCTTTTGTTTGTTTCCACTTTACAGAGCTCAGAAGGGTCCAGATCCAGGTAGATGATGATGATGATGATGATGATGATGATAGTGAACAGCAAGAGGTGATGGAACTAGGAGGGCCCAGGCTGCACAGGGTAAGGTGCCAGGCTGTGGTGGTCAGAGCATGCTGAGCTGCAAAGCAGGATGGCAAGGTCCCCAAATTCTAGTTGGCCATAAATCTTAGTGACCCTCCTGCATGTTCTCTGCTCTGACTGCTTTGGGCAGAGCTCCAGGCTCACTCCTGGGACTGATTTCTCCATGCAATGAATGGTAGCAGGAGTGCAGGGCTCGGTGAGGGGTGTCCTTGCCGCCAACCCTGGCAAGGGCCAAGGGGATCCAAAGTGGACTTTGCTTCTGTGTGAGCCTGCTTTGTGCAAAGCCTAGGAAACGGAACATGTGCTCTCTGCTCACACCTACACACGCTGAGTTAAAATAACACAATGGAGGCTGCAGCATCCCCCACTCGGGATGCAATTTGCAGCCCCTCGGCTGTGGGTGTGAGATATCTTTGCTGCCTCTGTGCAGGGTGGGGGCCGAGCAGGGTGCTGGCGTCAGGCTCTGCCCCACGCACTACAGGAGCTGGGTGACAGGCGGTGGGAGCTGTGGGGGTGGCAGGACAAGGGAGAGAAATGCCAGGGCTGAGGCAGAGATACCCCCGTGGTGCCCACCAGTGCACTCAGGGAGAGCACACCAGTGTGGAGCTTGTCTTGGTGTCCAGCTGGTGACACCAAGGTCAACAGCACCATGTGCTGTTGCCAAAGCAGATCACAGAAAATGGGCAACTCTAACCCCTCCCCAGAATGAAACCACAGGAACAAGCTTTGCGATTCAGCCTGGGTGGATGGTTCTGAGTGCAATCCCTGAGTCTCCATCCTCACCCTCAGAGCCACCAAATCCCAGCATGGTGGGGGCTGAAAGGGAGATCATCCAGTCCAAACTTCCCTGCTCAAGCAGAGACACTCGCAGCAGCTTGCCCAGCATCACAACGGCCAGGTGGGTTTGGAAGCTTTCCAGACAAAGACAGTGCACTATCTCTCTGGGCAGCCCGCTCCCGGGCTCCATCACTCTCACACCAAAGAAGTTTCTCCTGCTGTTCAAATGGAACCTCCTGGGTTCTAGTTTGTGCCTGTTGCCCTTTGTCCTGTCTCTGGACAGGGATCAAGAGTGTGGGACCAGACCTTTAGCTCTCGTTAAGCATTGAGAAGATTCCCTCTCAGGCTGCTCTTTTCCAAGCTAAATAGCCCCAGATCTCTGAGCCTTTCCACCTCATAGAGATGCTCCAGGCCCCCCAGAACCACAGGGTGCTGTTGGTCCCCAGTGCTTGAGCACTACAGCTCTCCAGGTAGGAACTCTGGAAAAGCAGGAACTGGTCCTGTTCACCCTGGAGAGCCTGGGTACAGCTCTCTCTGCTCCATTCTGGGCAAGGCTCCCTCTGCTCCATCCTGGACTTGGAATAGGGAAAGGGCTCATAACAGAGATGGAGAGCAAAGTGGGGTGACCATAACTATGCCGGGGGGGAGGGACGGACGGAAAAGGGGGCTTGTGGGGACTGGAGAAGAGATTCCAAACACATGAATAATCGTGGCATTGCAATCAGCTTGCCCTGCCTAACGAGTGTGCTCCAAGGGGATGTTTTTAGGGTGAGGAGGCTGCTGGATTTTCACACTCGGCACCTGAGGTTTTGGCGTCCCTCAGAATTCCCTGTTTTGCAGCTCAGGATGCAGCGTGTGTCCGTCCGGAAGCTCCCACAGCCCAGGCTCGGCTCCCGCGGCCCCTCAAACACCGTTAATTGCAGAGGTGGGTATGTGATGGGGGTTGCTGGAAAGGTCGCATGAGTCAGAAGCTCAAACGAGCGGCTGCGGAAACGTTGGAGAGAGCAGAGTGTGAGGGGCTGAACTGGTTTAACTGGGGGCAGACGCTGGGGAGGGTGGTGTGAGACCAGCACGACGCTCAGAGGCTCTTTGCCGGGCCGGGACTGTGACCGCACTAGAGCAGGGAATAACCGCGGGTGTCCACGGGGCAGCCGGGGCTGTGCCCCCTCCCCATCAGCGGGAGCCCCGGACTGGAGCGGATCCTGCAGGGAAGCGCTGGGGGTGAATGTCTGCCCCGCACCCCGGGGAAGCGTCTCCCGGGGAGGTCCTTGTCCCGGTCCCAGCACCCAGCAGTCGGATCTCCCGCCCGGTCCCCGGGGGCAGTTCTGATCTCCTTCCTTACTCTTGCTCGGCCTCGGTCCTAGCCTCGGAGCAGTCCCCGGCGGGTTCCGGCACCTGCAGTTAGAGCCCCTCGTGTCATCCCTGCTCCCCAGGACAGACCCGATTCCCGTTCTCGAACGGTCCCGATCTCTGATCGGTCCTGGCACAACCGGGTTGGGCTTGCTCCCGGTCTCTGTCCCCTAACCGGGACAATCCTCTCGCTGTCCTGGTCCCCGTGTTTCCCCCTCCCCATCCCAGTCCCTTCTGTCCCACTCCCCACCCCGGTCTCCGTGCGCCCCCCACGCCTCTCCTTCCCCCCCTCCTCCCATCCCGGTGCCCACCCCCGGGCGTTTCCCCACCACTGTCCGGGCGGGGGGCGGTTTCCCGTTGCTGCAGCTTCCCCAAACCGGAGGCTCCCCGCCCTCCGCTGCCCCCCGCCCCCGCCGCCCCCCGTCGCTGCCTTGGCCGGGCGGCGCGGGGGAGGCGCCGGGAGAGGCTCCGCGCTCCCGCTGCGGGCACACGGCGGAGCCGCTCCGCGCTCCCGCTGCCGCCGGTTGGGCCATGCCGGGCGGGCACCGGGGGGCTCGGCGGCCCCGAGCTCCGCCGCCGCCGCGGGGACCGGGCTGTCCGCGGGCCGCAGGGGCATGAGGAGCCGAGCGCGGAAGGCGGCGGCGGGCGGCGGCGCCGGGCCCTTCCCCTGCGAGCCGCCGTCCGTAGGATGAAGCAGCATGAGGATGTGTGACAGAGGCGTCCAGATGCTCATCACCACGGTGGGAGCCTTCGCAGCCTTCAGCCTGATGACCATCGCCGTGGGCACCGACTACTGGCTCTACTCGCGCGGCGTGTGCAGGACTAAGTCCCTGAGCGACAACGACACGAGCCGCAAGAACGAGGAGGTGATGACCCACTCGGGGCTCTGGAGGACGTGCTGCCTGGAAGGTACTGAACCACCCCCTCCCCGGACCTCCAGCTTAAAAGTTCAGGGAAGGGCAGGGCCATCCCGCAACCCCCCGCCCCGCAGTCGAGACCCCGGCTCCGCGGAGCATCGTCCTCTATTCCTCCCCCCCCCCCCCCCCCCCCCAACCCAGCCGCCTTACACACACCCCCGGCTGCCACTTCTCGGGTATGGACACAGCCCTTTGCTGCGAGAGGACCCCTACGGGTGGCTCCGACATGCAGGACGCGGGCGATGAATGGGGCAGAGCCCGGGGTGCTGGGTACCCTCGCCCCGTGCCCGGGCACCGGCCGCGTTGGGCATCCCCCCTACCGCGGCAGCACCAAGCAGACGGGAGTGGCGGACAGAGAGGCTACAGGTTCCTCTCCCGGCCCCAGGCTTTGCTTGAGTGCTTTCAGCTGCCCCCCAGCCCCTGCCCTTCCCCGAGGCTCTGCGGGCACCATGTCCCTGTCACGGCAGACTCATAGCACCCACGTTTCTGTCACTGAGCCCCTCACTAAGTGCCGGGTCTACTGCTGCTATTGCCCACCGCATCCTGGATCCCATCCCCAGGGACTGTGCCCCACAATATGTCACAACTGCCCCACGGCTGGGCTTGGTCCTCCATAGCTACCCCACGGCTGGGCTCAGTCCTCCATAGCTGCATGGCAGCCCTACGGTCCCTCTGCCCCACCACAGCTGCCTACAGCCCAGTTTCTGCTCACTGCTTCACCCCATTGCTTCACTCCAGCAGCAGTGCCTGGCTGGAGAGGCCATGACAGCTGCTGCCCTCCTGCAGCACTGGCCACACTTTGGGGACAGTTTGTGACCCAGAGCTCCTGATTGAGGCTAATACCAGCACCAACAAGCTGTGCTCAAACACGAGTGTGAACGGAGCCAGGTGCTGGCACTTGCGCAGCAAGAAATGGCTGATGGCACCACACTGGGCCATAACTTTTCAAAGTGGAATCAGCAGCTGGTGTCCTGTGTGCTTGGGAAGGGTCCTGCCCTGCTGTCCTTGGGGCTCTAGGGAGTGCCAGGCTCTCCCAGTCCACGACTGATGCCTGCAATGGTGGGGACAAGTGATGCGCAGCGGCCAAGCTGCGCCCTCACGTTGGAAAGTTCTGGGTGAGTCATGGCCAGGGATGCAGGAATACCCTGTCTGTGCCTGGTGCTCAGTTCCTTCACTGGGTGAAGTCAGTTGGAGGTTTTACATTGATTCAAGGAGGGTTTGGATCAGGTTCTAATTCCCTAATAAATAATTGGAGATAATCTGTCTCCCCTCTTGGGCTGAGTGGAACCAAGGAGGCAGTAGCCAGGGCTGTGAGGGATGGCAGTGGTGGGGGGTTGGTTTTCAGAGGGTGTTTTATGTTTCCCTCACCACAATAAATCATGGCTTTGGAAGGAGCTGGCAGGGGCCCCACTCTCCTGGTCATGGCAGACTCAGGAAAGGGTTTAACAGTACCATGGCAGAGCCGGGTGCTGAATCACAGCCCACCACTCTTTGCCTAGGCATGGGGCTGGGGGTTATGGGGCACACACTCTCTGTGGAGTCATTGCTCCACACTTGTGATCCCCAGACTCTGGTCACAGAATTCATTCTGCTGTGCCAGTGCTGTTTGTGCCCGTGGCACAGCTGAGGCCTCATGCTGGGTACAGCTTCATCATCTCTTGTGGGGAAGAATTTGGTGGGCAATGGGGGCTGTGACCAAGCAAATGGCACTGAGTTGGAGGCTGGGTGAGGCTCTCAGGGTGCGCAAGATGAAACTGCTGAGGCAGATGTGGTGGGGCTGCTCACCACCTTCCTGGATTTTGCTGGAGAAAGGAGCTGGTGTCTCACAGGCTGGTGACTGATGCGATGCTAGGGAGGGAGAACATCCCCCCACCCCCCCTCAACAGAGCTGTACCATGCTCACACAGAGTCTGGGTGGAGAAAGGACCATGCTGCAGCAGGGCTGAGGACTCCCAAGCTGAGGATCTGTGGCTGCTCTCACCAAGCCACTGCACCCAGCAGCAGGTCCTGTCCGAATCCCGCTGGTCTCACTGAGCCTCTGATTTCTGTACCTGGCTTGATAAATGGACAAGGCTTGCACTTCGTGACCTGTGCTGGAAGTGTTCTTGGTCAGTGCAGGTGGTGCACTGATGGTGCAGAAGACGCTTTTAGCTCCTGTGGTGCAGAAGATGCTTTCAGCACCAGGCAGCGCTCTCTGCCCGTCAGGAAGCTCCTCAGCCGTGACCTTTCCGCTGCTGATGGGGCTTTGAGGTGTGTTGCGGTGAGGGTTTGAGGACGGCTGAGAGCATGAGGACAGAGGGGTGAAGTGCTGAGCCCCGGGGCAGGCGGCTGGGGTGACCAGCGGGTGCATGCTCCATCACAGATGCTTTCACTCGGTGTCGGTCCCCGGCGCCTGCGTAGGAGCCGCCGGCACCACGTGAGCCTGCGAGGCCCACAGCAGAGAGTGGATAAATCTTCAATGAAGCTGCTGCAGCCCTGTGTGCAGACACCCACGGTGGAAAACACAACTCAGGGCTTGACTCAGTACCTGGAGCTCAGGCAGGCTTCCGTGCTGGCGGTAGCCTCTCTTTTAGACTCGAATGCTAGGTGTCCCCTTTTGCAGCATGTGGTTATCTAGTAGGTGCCTCCTCGTCCTCTCAGCTCAAACAGCCTTGAGAAGAAAAGGCTCAGGGGAGACCTGATTACCATCCACCAGGACATAAAGGGTGGCTGCCAGGACAGTGGAGACTCTGTTTTTCCAAGGAGTCCTATGGAAAAGACAAGGGGTGTTGGGGACAAGTTAGTGCTGGGGACATTACTGTTGGACCCCAGGGCAAAACGTTTCTCCATGAGAACAGTCAGGCATTGGAATCACCTCTCAAGGGAAGCAGCAGAGTCTTCTCCGTTGGACAGCTCAAAGACTCAGCTTGTCAGGGTGCTGGGCCAGCTCGTTTCAGCTTCACTATCACCTAGAAAGGTTGGACCAGGTGATCCTTGGGATCCCTTCCAACCTGGCACTGAGTGATTCTGTACCAGCAGTTGTCACCATGCTTCTCCCATGGCTGTTTCTCATCAGGGTTTTTCCTCTGTGACTTCAGGCACAGCCCTTCAGGGAGAGAGCTGGAGCTGAGCAATAGCTGCTCAGGCTTGTGTTGTTTTAGGGAAGTGGAAGAAGTTTGGTTTTCATCAAACTTAATTAAATTCAGCATCATTAAGAGCAGGGAGCTTCCTTGTCCTCCCCGCTGTGCGGTATAGATTGGGACTGCCTCCACGGTATCATGTGGAGCTGAAACAGGCAGAAGGAGCAGGAGGATCTGGCCAAAGCTGCTCAAAATACCATATTTTAAAGTGCTCTGGTACTTTTCCTTTCCTCCTTCATTTCCCTCAGCAGAACAAAGTCCTCCATTTCTGGAGGACCATGGGTGCTGCTCTGCCTGTCTCACTCCTGGGCGATGCAGTGTCCTGCCATCCTTTGGGGCCATCCTCAGCTGGGGTGGCACATGGAGTGGTTCGTAGGGGACCAAGGAGCCAGAGCTATCCTTCAGCCAAGCTGTCCTGCTTGGTTCTGTCCTAGTGCTCCTGCTCCACTGTCCCCCACAGCAGCAGCATTTCAGCCTTCACCAAGCCAGTAGCCCCTCCCTGCCAAACCTGGGGAGGATCCTGTCAGGATCACCATAATATCGTGCATATCATCAGCTGAGTCCTACAGCCCACAGGATCCTGCTGAGCTATTCCCACACCTGACCCACAACTCCTGCTTGGCCCCTGGTGTGTCTTACATAGAGGGTAAGTCCTGGGGACTTCAGCTGAAGGTCGTGTCCCTAGGCCTGTTGTGGCACTGAGGAAAGGCATGAACCTCTCAAACGTCCTTTGAACAGAAGAGATGATCCTTGGTGCTGCAGCTGCCCGTAGCCACCCTGGATGGTGTCCTGTTGTCTGCCTCTTGTCAGTCTGTTGACACCCATGGGTATCTTCAGCCCTCTCAGCTAAAGCCCCTTGAGCTCAAGCCCTCTGTGCTGCTGAGCATCAGGGTGTCACTACCACACCCAAACTGTGACTTGCTTTCCTAGCTCCTAAGGGTACCAGCTTGGACTTGGATGTGTAAAAATGGCCATCACTGAATGAGTCCCAACAGCCCAAACCCCCCTGACCCATCTCCATCACTCCAGTCTGGTCTCTGCTGTTTGCCTCTTCTGCCCACAATCATTTTACCGGTTCTTTGACACTCTCTGTAAGGACTTGTTGTAGCTCAATCCTGTTCCAGGAACAGGTGATCCTGTGCAGGAATATCCCACTGGATCACCATGTTCAGCCTCTACTCTCTCTCCCAGTCCTGTTAATAAAGCTCTGTAGGTTCTGCATAATTTGGTCTTTAGCTTCTTCAGGAGAACAAAATCAAATGCCCGCTGGAAGTCTCTATCTATTACCTTACTGATTTCCTTTATCAACTGAATTTGTAACCATGCCAAGAAAATTTGATGAGGTTAGGTTGGATAACTCTATTTTCCATGAAGCTGCTTGACGTTTGTTCTGTCCCCTGGTTCCTCTCCCACCACTGCCCACCTCAGCTGACCAACAGGCCATGCTGGGGTCATAGAATCCTAGAATGCTTTGGGTCGGAAAGGACCTTAAAGATCATCCAATTCCAAACACCCTCTTTGGGCAGGGACACTACTAGATCAGGTTGCTCAGGGCATCATCCAACCTGGACTGAAACACCTCGAGGGAGGGGGCAACCCCAACCTCCCTGGGCAACCTGTGCCAGTGCCTCCCCACCCTCACTGTCAAGAATTTCTTCTCAATCTCCAGTGTCAAACTCCCCTCTTCCAGCTCAAAGCCATCGCCTCTCATCCTGTCACTGCAAGCCCTTGTCAAAAGTCGGTGGACAGCACCATCACTCGTGGTGCTGGCCCAGCTTCTCCTGCCTTCTAGGAACTCTAAGAATGTCCAGGTTTATGAAAATCCATTTTAGATCTTGAGCAAAGCCCTCAGCCTTTGCTCTGAACACCCCTGGGAGAAGTTCTCTAGTCTGACTGGGTTCATGTTTACACTTAATGGTCGCTGTCTGGCATCCTCCTCAGCACCTGTGAGAACACAGGAGCCTGTTTGTCTGCAGTTAGAGAAACAAAGTAGCTGATGAATAAATGATTATGTCTCGCTTCAGCTTCGTGACTGACAGTTGCATCATCATGAGGAGTCCTTCTCTGGAGACTCTCCAGGCCCATCTGGATGCACTTCTGTGTGACCTGCCCTAGGTAATCCTGCTCTGGCAGGGAGGTTAGACTCAATGATCTCTGAAAGTCCCTTCCACCCCCTGCCATCCAGTGGTTCTATCATTCTGTGATCTGGAAGTGATTTACACCAGTGATGAAGCTCCTTTCTGCTGCCTAAAGAATTCCTCCTTGTCTTGCTTAAAGCTTTTGGTTGCAGGTTTATTTTGAAGTATCCTGCTAGCTTCTCTCATTGGCCACCTCCATCTCTTAACTACCACTTCCAATCTCAAACTCCTGAGTTTTAATCTTGTTGTGGCAGTTCTCAGTTTCCCTTTCAGCAGAGAACATGGGATGCAGGCAAAGGCTCTGCCCTTGCCCCTCGAGTAGCGATGTCCATGCAGTGGCAGGGCACCTCGGGACGTGTTTTAGTGGCCATGGTGGTGCTGGGTTGATGGTTATTCAGTGATCTTAAATGTCTCTTCCAACCAAAACAATTCTCTGATTTCAATTGTGCTCCTGCATCTACATTTTCCCACCCAGTTGGTTTTGCCTGTGGTTGCTTTTGGCTCTGCTGAGCTGAGCTGAGCTGGTTCTCACCGAAGGCGTTCAACTGGGCTGGAAGCAGCTGCTCCTGGACAGGCACCAGCTCTTCCCCCGCCTTCAGCTCCTCTCAGGCTCTTCTGAGTGAGGCCAAGCAGAGAATTTCCCCAAGGTGACAGCAATATTGTTTCTGTTAGAAAGTTATTATCTTTAATTTTTAAAAGCACCAAGCAAACGTCCCTGAGATTGCAATCACCCATGATGGAGCACTTCTCCTCACTGCTCATTACAGGGGGTATTTAAGGAGCTGCTCATCCTGTTCCTCTGTCTGCTTGGTGTCTGCAGCAGATTCTCATCAAAACCTGGCTTGGAATTGAACTCTTCTCCACACTGCTCTTGGTCCAGCTTGGCAGTGCTGCTAGGTTGGCAATGGTGTTCCTGCCACAGCTGCCAAGCTCTCCGAACGTGGCCACCCTGACCTCCTGCAGGCAGCTGCTGCAGCCCACTGACCTGGCAGCCTTGACATGGCTCCCTGTGCCAATGCTACCTCACATATCTCTGTCCCAGGGAGGCCCACCAGCTCCAGCATTGAAGAGAGCCCTGTGATGATGGCCATGTGGATGAGGGACCATCAAGATGGGCTGGAGGTGATGTGAGACAGGACAGGTCTGTAGTAACATGGGCTGAAGGTGATGGAGAGGGTGACAGGACAGGTCTGCAGCAGTGTGGGAGCTTTGGGCAGACAAGTGGGGAGCAGCTGTTGGCTCTTAGATTCATAGAGTTGTTATGGTTAGAAGAGACCTCCAAGATCACCAAGTTCAGCCTTCAAGTTCTTCATTAGGTGAGGGCTGGATACCTCGAAGTGTGTGATGGGAAGTAGACAATGGAGGCATCCAAGCTGCCAGTGATGGGTGAAGGTGAAGAGGGACCAGGTCCCTCTCTGAGAGCATCTGGTGAAATCCCCATGCTGCAGGTCTAGCAGCCCTTCTCCTCCACCCTCAAACAGCCTTTCCAGCAGCTCAGCAGAAGCCACAAACCCAGCACTGGGCTCACTTGTGTCACCAGGGCCCGAACAGGACTGAACAAACACCTTGATTGTGGGGCTCTGCAATGTGCCATCTATGATGCCCTTGGCTTAGGGGTCTCTGAGCCCATCTTGGTGGAGGATATGTTGATTAGGCATTAATCACTGTCCTCTGACAGAGGTGGGAATCAGGCTACCTGGACCCTCGTGCTGCTCCAGACCCATCTTCTGGTGGCATGTGGCCAAATGCCAAGAGCCATAAAAATCCTCTTGGACAAAGAGGGGCCCTGTTCTTCCAGGCAGCCCTGTCTCTGGCCCTCGCTGCTGTTGGGAAGGTGTCCAGAGAGGAGCCACGTGTCAGCTCTGCCCTGAGAAACTGCCCCTTGTATCAGGGGCTGCAGGCTGTACCCCCTGGGATGCTGCAGAATTCAACCCCTAGGATGGAGCAGAATTCACCCCTCTGGGATGTTGCAGAAATTCACCCCCCTGAAATGCTGCAGAATTCACCCCTCTGCGATGCTGCAGAGTTCATCCCCGTGAGATGCTGCAGAATTTACACCCCTGAGATGCTGCAGAATTCACCCTCTGGGCATGCTGCAGAATTCAGCCCCCTGGGATGCTGCTGTGTTTATCTGGATAAAAGTCCCCATTTTGGGGTGGTGTAGGGAGCTGGTTCCCACGTTGCCAGCGAGCAGCACGTGAGGAGCTGCTGTGAGCAGCTCAGAAAGAGGCGTTTCAGTGCTGCAGAGGCGTGGTGCAGAGCCTGGCATCTCCAGAGCCCTTGCTCTCTGATGGAGGTGGAAGTCTGAATGAGAATGAGGCTCCAGTGGCTTGGGTTTTTTTTTCCCCATGCAAGGTCACCATCTCCATTAGGGCTGTAAATAATTAGGGATGGCTAATGAAGTCAGCAAGGCTGGGAGGATGGCTGGGGTTTGGGGGAGGATGTCCCAAGGATTGATGCTTGACCCTGCTCTCCCTGTCCCCAGGGAGGCACGGGGCTGGCGCAGGCTGGCCGGGAGGTACCAGCAGATGATGCCTGTGGAGGTGGTTGGCTCTGCTGCTGGGAGTTAGGTGGCCTTTGGTAAAGCCCTGCCCTTCCCTCTGCACGAGTTTTGCCTTTTGTAACGTAAGGCTGGGAGGGTTCGTTAGTGCTCATCTCTTGCACGGCTGCTGGGGAGGTGCACAGTGCTGGTGTCACTGGTCTGTAGGATCCAGACCCGTCCCTGCCCCATGGCACAGCCTGGGCCATGCAGTGCTCTTTGGTTCAGGGTGGTGGTCCCAGTCTGGAGGGCTGGATGCTCTCCCATCACTCTTCACTATTTGAAACAGCCAGAAAATTTGCTTTGTTTTTCCAGCAGCACTTTCTGCTGCCCTCCCTGCCCCATGTTCACTTGCTCAAAGGAGAAGGGGTGGAAACATGCTCCTCACGATGGGATTTTGCTGCCTTTTGCAGCATGGGGTGGGACAGGTGGGCTGTGCTCGTCTCCTTCAGCTTGCAGAAACCCTTTGTGCATTTGACAGGCTTGAAAACACCTGAGGTTTCCAAGGTCCCGGTGGGGAGAGGCAGGAGGAGTGGCTGCGGCAGCTGGGTGGGGGCCGTTGCGTGGGGCCGGCCTCTACCGGTGCCTATTTCTTATCTTCTGGCGCCACAATCTCCAGACAGACCCAGCGTGTCTTGCTGCAGAGGCTGGCTCAGCCTTCCATGCCAGGTGAAGAGGAGCTGGGTTGGTTTATCCTACAGAGACAGAGTGAGGAGGGCATGCCAGGGCTGCGGAGGGCAGGAGTGAGAGCAGGAGCAGCACCTGGCTGCCAGCCCATCCCCCTCAGCAGGGCTTCTGCCTTGGCTTTTTGTGCTGAAGGAGGACTGGGCCGCCACAGGAGCCCCCTGGGTGGGCACAGGAAGCCAGGTGAGTGTGGTGGTGATGGTGTGTGACCTCTCAGTCTTTCCAGCAGCCCATGGGGCTGATCGTGCTTACAATATACCCCCTGGGGCCTGGGCAGTGGAAATCGATGACAAAAGGTGCCATTTGAGGATGACATTTGTGCTTGTGCCTCTCAAACCCTCACATTTCCAATTTCACTTGGTAATTGTCCCTTAATTACACCTTTATTCCCAGTGCCTGCCTGGAATCACAATGGGAGGGGAGAGGCTGCCAACAACCAGCTTCCCTTTAAGAGGTTAAAATCGGGAATTCCTTTGAGAGGAATGGGTTGAACTTCAAGAGGGAGATTCAGACTAGAGACAAGGAAGGGATGTTTTGTGCTGAGGGTGGTAGACTCAGGCCAGCACAAAACCCTCAGATATATGATGCCAGCAGCAGAAGAGCAGCCACCAGCTCATTACTCGAGGTAGAGACACCCCTAGGCTGAGCTCCTGTGCATCCTAGGGCCATGTGCTGTGTGGCTTCCCTGTTTGTCCCAGCTCCCTGAAGTGAGAGACAGAGGTGTCAGCGCTCCCATCCTGCAGCCATGTCCTGCAGCACAGCAAGTGCTTGGCTCCAGGGAGCAAGTGGTGCCATATGGTGTGGCACTGGGCTGTGTGGTGCAGTATGCTGAGCTGGGCAGAGGGACCATGCAGCAGAAGATCCCTCTCTGTCCACGCACACAGCAGCCACTTCTGTCACTGGTGTTTGGGGGGTGTGAGCTGCACTCCAGCAACTCAGTTCCTAGGTTGGTTATCCCAGAATCCCAGCACAGTGGGCACTGGAAGGGACCTCTGGAGATCAGCCAGTCCAAACCTGTTGCTTAAGCAGGGACAGCCACAGCAGCCTGCCCAGGATTGCAGTGTCTAGCTGGAGTTGGAATCTCTGCAGAATAGATGCCAGAACCTCCCTGGGCAGCCTTCTCCTGGGCTCCAGCACCCTCACACCAAAGAATTTTCTCCTGTTCAGATGGACCCTCCTGGCAGTGCTGTGTCTGTGCTGCTCACCAGCAGGTCTCACAAACAGAGAGCAGCTTGCTTGTCCCAGCAAGGGCTTTTCAGGTTACACAAGTTCAGCCACTCATAGAATGGCTTGGGCTGGAAGGGACCCTAAAGGTCATCTCACTTAGGCATTACTTGCAGCATCGGTCTGGACAGAAATTCCCCCTCCCAAGGATGAGGAAAAGCCTTCCAGAAAACAGCAGAGGCAGAACATCCCTTTGGAACTCAGCAGCTTGGTTCCTCATGGTCCAGGTCTCACCATTGTGACACAACGAGCTCTGGCAGCTGGCTGGGTGGCAGTGCTGGCACTGCCCACACAGAGCCTACTTCCAGGGCTGTGCTGAGGGCTGTGAAACCCCCCAGCTCCAGCTGAGCACCTGAAAGCAGCAGGAGCCTGGGAGCTGCATCTCTCCAGCCTTCCTCTCCCCGTCTGTAAACTGGGATAACATGACCAGCTCGGTGCAGGATCTGGAGCAGGCTCTGAAAGGCTGCTGTACTGCTAGAGCTGAGAGCCCAGGCAGGAGAATTGACTCCTTCTGGCAGTGCCAGGGCTGCAGAGTGGGCAGGGGAAGGGGAGCCTTGGATCGAGGTGTCCCACAGCCTGCCCATGGGCAGGAGAATGTTTGGAGGGCCTGGGGATGCTGTTTGCAATGTGCTGGTGGTTCTTGGTGCTGCAGAATCCCAAAGTGGTGGCTGATGGACTGGTTGTGCTATCTTCCTGTACCCATTCTTACCACTGCCCCTGCTGAGGAGTTTCCAAGGGCAAAGCCCTGGCCAAGGCAGCACAGTAGATCAAGATCTGCCTGATGGAAATGGCTCCAAGTTTCTGGAAAGCTGTCAGGGCAGAGGTGGGCACCTCTGTTTGCTGGAGGAGAAGGCAAGGTTGGCATCACTCACTTGTCCACCAGCAAAGTTCTCTCCTAAGCCTGGAGGACAATTCCTTCTTCTCCCAGAAAAGGCAAGAGTGACACTACAGTGCTACTCCTGAGCACCACTTCCCCCATCTGGGGGCTGGAGCTGCTCCACGGGGCTGTCATCCCCTCCTGCAGATGGTGAGGAGGCGGCTGAGCCTCCGGAGGCAGTGAGCTAAATCCAGTGGGGTTGGAGCTGCTGCAGGACCTGCAGAGTGAGCAGGGCTGAGCTGGACCCCAGCCCCCGGGCTAGGGGGCTAGGGGCATGGCTAGGACTGGCTGAGTGGGGGAAAATGGGAACCCGAGGGTTGGCAGCGCAGCAAATGCTACACAGCACCCGGTGGGCTCCCTGGCATAAATGGGCATTGCTGGGACGAGTTCCTTTTGGTACATCAGCTGAGAACTTCAGGTTGCAGTGAGGTGGGAGTTGGTCTCTTCTCCCTGGTGTCATGTGATAGAAGGAGAGGAAATGGCCTGAAATTGTGCCAGGGCAGGGTTAGGTTGGACATGAGGAAAAACCTCTTTGCTGCAAGAGTGGTCAGGGACTGGCACAGGCTGCCCAGGGGAGTGTTGGGGTCACCATTCCTGGAGGCAATCAAGAAACCTGTGGCCATGGCACTTGGGGCCATGGTTTGATGGCCATGGTGAGGTTGAGTTGATGGTTGGACTTGATCTTAGAGAGCTTCTCCAACCAAAACCATTCTATGCTTCAGGTCATGGTTAAATGTCCACGGTGGTCTTAGGGTGATGGTTGGTCTCGATGGTCTTAGAGGGCTTTTCCAGCCCCCAAAAACTATCATTCTAATAATGAATTCTATGATTCCAATAATTCTAAGACTCTAATAACTCTCTGGGGAGGGATTATCTCTCTCTCTCTAAAAAGGTAGGTCCTTGAGTGGCAGCCACAGAGCTGAAGTTCAATGCTTACCTTCAAATCAGTGCTATAAAAGAAACAGGAGAACATATATTTTTTCATCAGTTTTGCAAGGAAAACAATTCCCTGAGCCTCTTCCCAGAGGGCAGAGCCTGTCTGGAGGCTTCACTGGAGAAATTCCCGTGGAGCTGCAGAGCTGAGGAGCTGGCCCTGCTCGGGGCCTGGCAGAGGCATCAGGCTGGAAAGGCAGCACCATGACTCACCCCTCTCAGCAAATGTTTATTTGTAAAGATCCTGATTTCGGGAGTGACCTTTCCCAAGCCTTCTGCAGCCAGCTCAGGAAGGTGGAATTGCCTCTTGGCACTGCAGGAGCCTTGCTGAGGCTCTGACAGGGCTGTCCGCAGCCATTTACAGGCTTTCACCCTTGCCATTGGGTTTGGCAGAGGCTCCCCTGGAGCAGGGTTTGCTTGGCAGAGCTCTGGATGCAGTTTGGCATCTGTGGCATGGAGCTGAGCTCTGGCTGGGCATGGGGGCTTTGCTCCTCACAGCCCAGCTGCCCAGCTCCTGCTGCTCTGAGCCCTCCCTAATCCCTTTAATGTTCTCCTTGGAAAATGGACCCTGGCATTAGTCACATCTCTGAGCAGCTGCTTCACCTTGAGCTTTGAAGCTGTTAGTGCAGGTTGCTGGGCATCAGCGAGCTGGGTCAGCTCTTCTGGCTATCACACTCATCATCACCTGTGCTTGCTGGCACCAAGTCTCCCTGTAGGTACCAAGCCCCTAGTCACCAGCACTCTTTCAGCCTGGCAGTGGCTGCACCAAAGCAAATTCGGTGCCCAGCAGCCTTATTGCTCTGTGTCACAGATTCACAGATCGCATTGGGTCGGAAGGAACCCCTGAAGGTCACCTTGCCCAACCTCCCTGCAGTGAGGAGGAGTGCCCATGATCTGTCCCCTCATTCCAAGTCCCTGATTGTGCCATCAGGCACCATGGAGTGAGGGAAGGGAGGCTGAGGAGAGGGCAGGGATGCAGCAGCATGGTTGCACACCAGGTTGGGGCTTGCTGGGGCTCAGGGAGGATGGCAGCCCTCACAGCCCCTCCAGGGAGTACCTACATCTTCAGCATTCTCCAGGCCTTCCCAAGGCACCAAGCATTGCTGCTATTGCTCAGTTGGCTCCTCCATAGAATCCTTTGGGCTGCAAAAGTCCCCCAAGATCATCCACTCCAACCATCAACCTAAGACCACCATGGCCACCAGACCATGTCCCCCAAGTGCCATGGCCACATGTTCTTGAGCACCTCCAGGGATGGTGACTCCACCACCTCCCTGGGCAGCAAAGAAATTGTTCCTTACATCCAGTGTCCAACACATCCCTGAGGTCTGGGATGTGCCCATGCCAAGCATGAGAGGTCTGGGCTCTCTCAGCTGCATTTTAACCTTTCTCCAGCCTCTACCCAAGGCAGGCACATTGCTCCCTTCTGCTGCTGCCATTCATCCTGCTGCAGCGGGGCAAGCTGGTTCTGGTGGCTTTTCTGCTGTTTGTTTGCATCCTTTATCAGTGCTGTGGGGTTTCTGGTGGCTGATTTCTATTCTGAGTTACGAAATCTCCTTTCTTCTTCTGGTTGGGCTCAGGTTTATTTTTATCACTGTTTACATATTAACCAGGTGGGTTTTAAAACTGATGCGAGCTCCCGGCGCAGGGATGAGTTGGGGGATAAAAACCACTCAAATCATTCTCTATTCACTCGTGCTTTTGATGCTTGAATCCCTTCCCCTAACTGATGTGGCTCATCATTGTTTTCTGCTCTGTGAATTAACCTTTGGAAGCACGGGTGCCGTGGGCTCGCCTCTGTTTGCCCATGAGAAGCGTAATCAAGTCGTGATTGCTCGGGCTTGAGCAGCAACTAGTTCTTAATGCTGTGATCCATTCCCTTTCAGCTGTCAACACAGAGTCTAAAATAGCTCTCCCTGTGCTGGGAGCCACGCTTTGGAGCTGGGAAATTGGCATTTATAGGTTTTTAGAAATTCAGAGGACTTTTTAATACTGGTGTGAAGTGAAACCTCCCATCAGAACACAGCTTTCTCTCCTCCTCAGTGTAGCGAGGTGCTTGGGCAGCCCCTGGCCACAGGCTTGGGGTTTGGAAGGGACAGCAGAGCTCCCTGTGCCCACAGGTTGCCTTTGTCTGAGTTAGTGGTGACTTGGTCAGCTAGCAGATCCTAGGTTTTTACACTCTTGGAATCATAGAATAGTTTGGGTTGGAAAAGCCTTCCAAGACTGAGTCCAACCATCAGCCCAGCCCCAGCATGGCCACTGAACCATGTCTGCAAGTCCCACGTCCACATGTTTCTTGAACACTCCCAAAGATGATGACCCCACACCTCCCTGGGCAGCTTGTTCCAATGCCTGACCACACTTCCAGTAAATAAATCTTTCCTCATGTCCTGTTTCCTAACATCCTGACCCTCTGCTTCTCCCACCTGGTGCCTTCTGGGCAGATTTTATCATACATTGTCAGCATTCTGGCTGCAGGGAACTGTTTAACACCACATGGATTAAACTCCCCCCAACAAACCAGGCTGGGTCCTTCTGTTCATTACCCCAACTTGTGCTGGAATCCACAGGCATCTGAACTGCTGCTTTTTTGCTTTCTCTGTGAGTCTTCTTGTCACCAACTTGATGTTGTGCTGAAAGAGGGCTTAACTGCCAGTTTCTCTCCCTTCTTTTTCTGCCATTTAATGTCTCCAAGTTGCTTAAGCAGTGCTGGGGTGACCCTCACTGTGGGAGCAGTGAACTCTATCCTTGGAGAACAGAAATGGCACAGAAATGGAATGGGCAGATGCTCTGCTGCTTTTTGGAGGAGCTAATCAGAAGCTAATTATGGGGCACAAGTCCTGGGTTTAGTCCTGTGTCCCAGGTCTGCTGTGGGAGGTTGTTCAGTGACCAGAGAAGCCTGATGGAGTGCTGCAGGCATGACAGAGATGCACCAGCAGCGAAGACGACTTCAGAAAGGTATAATGAGGGAGCAAAAGGGAGAACAAGACACTCCTTGCTGTGTTGTTGGTGTGGGGCAAACAAGAGAAACAGCAAAGGGCAGGGATTTCAACACGTTAAAACTGGAGCCGTTGCAGGGCAGGCAGAAATGCTCCCAGAGGACAGCTTGCTGAGGGCATAAAAAGCAGCAATGAAATCTTTACTCTCAAACCCATCTCCAGCTGCTCTGGGCTGTGGGGGCAGGCAGAGGACAGGCCTGCTAGTAAAAAGCTTTGTGATCCTGGAACCTCTTGGACCTGAGCAGCCTGCCCCTGTTACTGAGAGCTGGGGGGGAGGCTGGGAGGCAAAACCTTCCCCAGAAGCTCCTCTCAACCCAGGTGGCCACGGCACTTTGGCACATGTGCCATGGTGGTCTTAGGGTGATGGACTCAGTGATCTCAGAAGGCTTTTCCAGCCAGGCTGATTCTATGATTTGAAGTGAATCCAAACTGTTCATTAAAGGAGAGAGCCTTTAACGAGCAGGATCCTGTCCCAGCTGTGCCCGTGCAGGGCAGGTCCCAGCCCTGGGCACGGGGATGCTTCAGCCAGGGCTCCTTCTCTTGGCATTGATGTCCACAAACAAGCAAGCAAACAAGCAGCAGCAGAGGATTTGATTATTTATTTCTCTGTTTTAATTAGTGGGATTGTATTAATTTGAATGGATAAACTCAGTCAGTGAAGCTCATTAATTTCTAGCACATGGTTTATGGAGGCTGAGCTGGGCTGCTGCAGCCTTCCTCTTGCTGGCATAGGCATGCCAGCCACCTCTGGAAATAAAATAATCTTTATCCACCCTTAAAAGATAAAACATAGAGCAGTTGCCTCAGTCAGAGGGGTGAGCAGCTCATCCCAACCCCATCCCAGAGCTCCCAGGAAGGAAGCCAAAATGGAGGGGACAGCAGCACATTGACTTCCCTGCTAGGAAGGAACCTCCCCTGTTGCTTCCCAGCCCACCCTGGCCGGCTGGAAGAGCCTGGCGTTTTCCCAGGAGCTGGGATTGCAGTCGGGTGTTCCCCTGCCATGAGCTGCACCGAGGAGGAAGGAGGGAGGGAAGGCAGGGGAGGGGGGGAGCCCCTAGAAGGCAGCTCCAGTGCCTCCCCTGATTGCTTCAATAAAGAGAAAAACAAAGCTGAGCCCTTGAAGCCAAGTGGTGGAAATTACCCTTCATCTTCAAACTTTAATTATTTCCCCCCCCCCCCACCTCCCCTATTATTCAGAATTGTTTTGCCTTTCTGAACTGCCTTGTGTAGGTTGCACCAACCCCACAGATTCCAGAATGGCAGCTGATGAGTCACTGTCAGAATCCAGAGTTTTACTTTTCTATTAGGTTTTGGGTTTGGTATTGTGGTTGTGGTTTTTTTTTCCCCTTCCCTTTTAGCAATGCTGAGGGAGGGAGAGACTTGGTGACACCCACCCATTACCGGCACCTCAAACTGGGAGCAGGAGCTCCCAGTCCACCTATGGCTGTGCGTGCCTGGGCTGTGCCCATGGCCACCCTGATATGTCCCCTGTGAGGACACCCATCATGGGCAGCTGGGTGCTGCTCTCCAAAGCCTGCTGAGCTGCTGGGGATGCTCAAGGGGCTGGGTTCTTGCACTGCTGTGTGCGTTCCACTGTGAATTTGTGTGGCCTCTGTGTCCAGACAGCACCACAGAGCCCACCTCTGCCACCTCCTCTGCCCCCTGCACTCATTCAGTTGGGTTTTTTTTTCCTTCTACTGTTTGTTTTTGGGGGTTTGGCTTTTTTTGTTCGTTTTGGGGTTTGGTTTTATTCTGTTTGGTTTTTGTTGGGGTTTTTTTTGTAACAACAGGAAGAAAATCCTCCAGCAAAGGCAAGTCTGTGTAGGTGACTCTGCTCTGCCACCAGCCGCCACCGCAGAGAGGGGGAGAGAGTGTGAAGTGGAGATGGAGCCAGATTCCACCAGCACCACGCTGGGCAGCTGGTGTGGGGCTGCTGGGTGATGGGGCTGTGCTGGGAGGAGGAGGAAGGACTCAGTCCTGGGGAGGAGGATTGGTCCTGCTGGCTGGTGGTGGAGAACTCAGCACTCATGTGCTGTGGGGAGTGACATGGAGCAGGGACTTCTTACACCAACACACAAGTTTTGCCTTCATTGATCTGCTCTTCAGTGGTGCTTCAGCAGAGAGAGGCGTGTGGAGTGGTGACAGCCTGTGGCTGGAAGGTCACGAGGCAGTTTGATGGTGAGGACTCATCTCTTGCCTGGTTCCTCAGGGTTTCCTGGTGTTGGGATGGCAGCTGTGCTGGGCAGCATCCTTGGCTTGAGTAGCTGGGTCACTCTGAGTTGTGGATCTGAGGTGTCCATGAGTCTGGGGTGTCCATATCCATCCCAACAACTTTCTCTGATGCTGTTCTAAGCTGTTCGTGGTGTTTGAAATTGACTGTGTCAAAGACTTTGTGATGTGGGAGGTGAACAAGATGCTGGAGGGTAGGCAGGATGCCAGGCGCTCTTTCTGGGGACATGGGACAGCTGAGCATGTGGTGGCCATGGGTCAGTGGGTGATTGGTTAGGTCTAACATGGACCTGACACTCTGCAGCTTTGCAGTCACCACAGGGACCTTGTGCAAAGAGACTCAGGATCCCTTGCAAAGCCTGGAGCTGTGGAAGGAGTAAAGATGAATCTTTTTTCCATCTCTCCAAGCATCTGGAAGGTGGGTGGGAGGTAAAAAAAGATGAGCCCTGAAGTTTTAATTCCTTGGAGATATTTAGGTATCCTGCTCTTGTTACTCAAGGGAGCGCAGAGCCTGAGCAGCTCCAGGGATGTGCTGCAGGCTCCTGCCCCAGCTCCTGCCCCAGCTCCTGCCCCAGCTCCTGCCCCAGCTCCTGCCCCAGCTCCTGCCCCAGCTCCTGCCCCAGCTCCTGCCCCAGCTCCTGCCCCAGCTCCTGCCCCAGCTCCTGCCAGCCAAGCCTGGACCTGTGGCTCTCGTTTTGAGAGGATTTAAACTGTGACTCCCTCCTCTCCTCCCGTGGATTGGGTGTGAGGAGAGAGCTCTAGAAAGCCCATTACTGTAAACCACAACTTAGGAGATAACTCACTTCGATTTACTGCCAGCTCCAGAGAGCTGAAGGCTGAAATGTGACCTTGCCCTAGGATTCTCCTGGCTGAGCCAACCATAGCAAGGAGAGGAAGGAATTTTGGTCTCATTTCAGAGCAGGTCCAGCTCATGTCCCCAGCCTCAGTGTGCAGTGAGCAGCAGCAGGCAGAGCAGTCCCTGGAAAACTGTTCCACTGGATGGGAAGTAGTGAGATGTTAAACCCATCACTGGAGCTCTTTAATCTTCAGCTCTCCGGGTTGGGATCGATGCTCTCAGCCCTGTTCCCACCATCAGGAAACTCCTGTTTCACTCACCCCCTCCCTGGGGAAAGGCCTTTGGGAGGAGGAAGCCCCAGTTCAGATCAATTAATTGCCTTTGCATTCTGCAGTGAGTGCAGCTCAGAGCACAGGCAGCTCAAAACAGGAACAAAGCACAGCAGTAGCCAGCAAACCCTGCTGGCAGCAGATGTGTCCCTGGCTGGGGCAGCCCCTTGGCCAGGAGAAGAGGCCACTCACAGTCCCTGGTCCTGTTATGTACCCTGTGGCTTCTGGATATCCTTATCCTGTGGAGATGAGAGAGGTGGAAGCGTGGAGCATGGAGTGTAGGATAGAAACCAGCACCACGGGAGTGAGGGGATCATAGAATGGTGGAGTTGGAAGGGACCTCCAGACGATCATCCAGTCCAAACCCCCTGCTCAAGTGGGAGCACCCACAGCAGCTTGCCCAGCATCACAGTTGCCAGCTGGGTTTGGAATCTCTCCAGAGGAGACTCCACAGCCTCTCTGGGCAGCCTGCTTCAGGGCTCAGCACTCTCACAGCAGAGAAGTTTCTCCTTGCGTGAAGATGTGCCAGGAGTAAGGATATTCCAGGCTGAGCCTTGTCCCCAGGTTGGGCATCTTTCCCAATGATGCCTCTACAAAACCAGTGTGAGCAGAATGTGCTCTGTGGGTTCATGGCTTCTGAGAAAACCCTGAGGGCTAAAAGGCTGTGCCAGCTGCAGGGACAGGGACAGTCCTGAGGCACTGACACTGCCACGGACACATGGAGAATGTCCTGCAGCATTTGGCAGCTGCAGAAGGCTTCCCCATAGTGCCCGGGGACACTCGGGGTGCTCCTACATTAAATTGGGAATGCTAAATCAAGAGCTTGAGCTGAAGCTCACTGGGACTGGTGCAGAGCATGGACCTTGAATATTGGATTCAGTTTTGTGCCACTCATCCCAAGAAGGACATGGAAAAGGTGGGTCAGGTCCAGAGAAGGGCAAACAAAGCTGCTGAAGAGTCTGGAGAACAGGGCTGGTGAGGAGCAGCTGAAGGAACTGGGCATGTTCAGCCTGGAGAAAAGGAGGCTGAGGGGAGACCTTCTGCCTCTCTGCAGCTTCCTGGAAGAAGGCTGGGGCCAGGTGAGAGTTGATCTCTTCTCCTTGGAACAGGCAACAGGACAAGAGGAAATGGCCTCAAGTTGCCCAGGGGAGGTTTAGGTTGGATATAAGGAAAAATTTCTTTGCTACAGGAGTGATCAGAGATTGAAAGAGGCTGCCCAGGGAGGTGGTGGAGTCCTTATCCCTGGAGGGTTTCCAAAGCCATTTTAGATGCGGTGCTGAGGGCCATGGTTTGGTGGTGACAGGGCAGTGCTGAGTCAACCCTGGGTTAAGGCTTCAATTCCAGGGCCTTGAAATATCTCTTCCAATAAAACCACTTCTGTGGTTCTGTGAATCTGCTGCTGGCCAAGAGTTTGTGGTAGTTGTGAAGGATGAGAAGGGAGGTGACACCTAACTGGTGGCAGAGCTGTGGTTGCTCACACTGACCCTGCCACACAGGGTACCCCCAGCACCCCCCAAGGCAGGAGAGGCAGGGAGAGGTTTCTTGCAGGGAGCAGGTTGCTTAGCTCCTGGTTAGAATCACAGAATCAGTCAGGGTTGGAAGGGACCACATGGATCAGCTAGTTCCAACCCCCCTGCCATGGGCAGGGACACCCTACCCTAGAGCAGGCTGTCCAGAGCCCCATCCAGCCTGGCCTTAAACACCTCCAGGGATGGGGCCTCAACCACCTCCCTGGGCAACCCATTCCAGGCTCTCACCACTCCCATGCTGAAGAACTTCCTCCTCACGTTGGTTCTTCCAGCTGCTCCTTGGCATGGGGGCAGCTCAGTGATCAGTGTGGAGGGTGCTGGGGCTGCATCCACAGGGTCAGGAGCTGCTCAAGTGTTCAGCTGCACGGTAGAGGTTTACATAGAGCCTGGGCAGGGAGCGTGGTGCCAGGCTGCACAGCAAGTGTTTGAAGGACATCAGACGGCCCTGTGCTGCTGGGAGCCCCACTGCGGGGAGGACATGGCTGGTCCCCAGTGCTTGTGTTTCCAGCTGGTTTTGGGGGGGGTCTCACCCAGGCACTTGCATCATTCGATGTTGGATGATTTAGTTGACTTCTAAGTGCTGCTCTCCAGGGGCTGCTGCTCTCCTCCCCAAGCAAGTCTGACTCCCTGCTACAGAACAAGGAGAAGGGTGAAGCCGTTCCATGCCAGGGACTGGAATGCTCCAGAAAGGGGCTGCATGAGCTGCCAGCTTCCATGTTGGGCTTTGGACAGGGGAGGGCAGCAAGAGGCTGAGTTGATTGCTGAGGAGAGAGAATCCCCAGCTCCAACACAGAGCTGCTGAGCTGGGATGGGAATGGCAGCAGCAGGAGCTGCTTCTCTGGAGCACTCCCAGGCTGAGCAGATGAATTAAACCAAGGTGCAGTGAGTCATGCTCAGGAGTCATCAGCTGAGCAGTTACCCTGAGCAGGCTGGGATGTGCTGGAACCAGTATCTCCTAGCTGCTGTAAGCTCTTGCTCTTCCTCTTGCCAAAGGAGAGGAGCTGGACCACCAGCAAGCAGGCCTTGCCCACTCCAACCCATCCAGCATGAGGTGCTGTGCCCAGGCCAAGGCTCACAGCGGGATGTTGATGAGGGCTATGGCACCACCCAGATGAGATGTGAGCAGGAGCTGGGGCAGTGGGTGCCAGGGGCAAGCAGCTGAGCTTGCAAGGCAGGACAGCATCCTGGTGAGTCCCATCCTGCCCAGACCTCCCCAGCTGGTTCCTGCATGCAGCCAGTTGGAGCTGTGAGTGGCAGGGGCATCTTGTGCCCTATCTCACAACAGTGGCCTCAGTGCAGGCAGGCAGGCAGAGCAACCTGGAGTAGGTGATGTGGCAACAACCTTGCTAAGAAAATGTAGGAGGAGGCTGCAGGGTTTGAGGGCTCAGGCAAAACCTGCTTCTCTCCTGCCTGTGATGATGATACCCAATGGCAGAGGAGTGAAAGGAGATGATCTTCAAAGTCCCTTCCAACCCAAACCATGATTCTGTGTGATGCTTCATTTACCAGGCTGAGCTGTAAAACCAGCAGAGGGAAGCCCAAAGTGGCATCTGGAGGAGACAGTAACTGGTGGCTCAGGAGATGCCATGGGACATGCTGGGGGTGAGGGTGTGTGCCCTGGCTGCTCAGGGTGGGGACAAACTCCCAGCCAGGGCTGGGAGCAGCCATCCCAACCTTCCCTGGAGTCTTTTCCTTCCAGGGCAGTGCTCAGGCAGCAGTTTTGATGGATGAAGGAGGGATTTGGGTGATTCCAGCCTTGTTGTGGCCTTTGTTTGGAGGCTGGGAAATAGGGTGTCAGGTGACTCAGTGGTTGCCGTGGCAACGAGCATCAGTTAATGAACAGAGGGAGTGAAGGAACCAAAATGAATGTCAGCCAGGAATGGGTGTGGCAGAGCTGGTGCTGCCCTGCCTGTCCCAGCTTGGGATGGGTCTCCCTCAGCCTTGGCAGGGGGTGAGATTTGGGCAAACCCCCTGCACGGTGCCAGGCAAAGGGCAGGAGAGTGAGGAACATGGCAGGAACCCAGCTGTGCCCTCCATGTCCCCTGGCACCAAGCAGCTGGAGCTCTTCTGCCCACAGGGACCCACTGCCCTCTGCAACCTGCAAATGTTGGTGATGCCAGGATGCTTTTCTGCTCCTGGCTTGGCCATGCCTACTGGGCTGCCATGAGCAGTGGGGAAGAGAGCTGCTGTTGCAACAGCAACTCTAAGCAAAGGCTCTGCTCTGCCCAAAGAAAATCGCTCAATTCCCCCCCCCCCCCTTTAATTTTTTCACTGTTTAGGTTTGTCCCATTTCTGTTACACAGGAGGCCTTTGGGTAGGAGAGGCAAGGCTGGGGGAAGGAGAGGGATTATGGATACTGGTGGAGTAGAGCAGATGCAACATGGCTGTGTGAGATCCTGGGTGGATGGAAGGAAGGACAGATGGGAGGATGGTCATCACAGCCCAGGTGAACTCTGCACCCCAGCCCTGCATGGACATGGAGTGTTTGCATCCTAACCAAGCACCCTCTGTGCCTGCAGGTGCTGCCTGCTCCAAGGCTTGTCCTTGCCCTCCATGGTCACAGATGTACCTTAGGCATTGTATGACAGAAATTAGGCCCCTGGGGGTCCTGTCTTGTCCAGCTACAGAGGATGCTGGGCCTGGGTTTTGGCAGAGGTTCAGCAGCACAAGGAGCCTCTGAGAACCTGAAAGAGATCAGACCCAAGAAAATTAGCACCCTTACATGCATGCTGTGCTGATGGGCTGCCCCAGGCTCTGCTCCCATGTGGCATCAAGAGAAAGTTTCCTCTCACTAATGAAATGATGAATACTGGCCCCACAACATGAGCAGGGAGGCTGCTACAGAGGAAGATGTTCCTGTGCTGTCTTGGTACTGCTGAAGAAGCTCCTGTGGATTCTGCATGGAGGCCTCTGGCTTATGGCAGCTTTGCAGCTGTTAACAGCAGAGGAGGGAAGATATGTCCTACCCGAACAGGTCTGTCCCACCAGAGCAGGTCTGTCTCACCAGCACAGGCTGGGGCTGTCATGCAGAGCAAGGATCAAGATATTGAGGGACCAGCTGGAGATGGAACCCTCGGTGTTGTCCCACCCCAACATGGGGTGACACTGGAGATGTG
Organism: Pogoniulus pusillus; assembly: GCF_015220805.1. Taxonomy (NCBI): domain Eukaryota; kingdom Metazoa; phylum Chordata; class Aves; order Piciformes; family Lybiidae; genus Pogoniulus; species Pogoniulus pusillus. The sequence goes on along the minus strand of NC_087276.1, from coordinate 19,925,355 downwards.
CCTGGGAGGACTAGGTGCATCCAGGCACACGCTGGTTCGGTCCATCAGAGGGTGGTTTTGGGGTGCTGCAGGTTGTCGTGGCTCCACTGGCTGGCCCCATTGCCTGATTGCTGGAGAGCAAAGGCATGAATGTGGGCAGCAGATCTGAGGGGCATGGGGCAGAGCTCTGCTGGCAGGGACAAGCAGAAGGTTGGAGAAGGGAGGTGGAAATCCAAAAGCTGAGAGGAGGAAGACAATGGGGATTGTGCCACACAGCTGCTGTGCTCCTGCCGTCCTCAGGTGCCCGGTGCCTCCCCAGCCCCATTCTCTGGGCCTGTTTTCAGCCTCCCCTTCGCCTGCAGCTCCTGGAGCGCTGGCAGCAGGCGGCTCTCCCTCGGATGCCATGTCTCCCGCTTGGATGACAGCTTCCCTCCTCCAGAGCTTCATCTCCAGGCTTTAATTGATGCCTGTCACAATGCTCAGCTCCCCCAAGCCAGAGCATGGGCTGGAAGCAGGACACCAGGCACGTTGGCTTCTCTTGCCTAGAGTCTTGTCCCGAGGTGGCACATCCCTTCTGATCCCATGGGAGAAGAGCCAGAGCCAGCATGACCTGACCATGTTCTCCAGCACTGGTGTCATGTCCTACAGGGAGATGCTGCAAGAATTGCTCCCACACTTGCTTCCCACTTGGGAGCAGTCCTGCTCTGTGCCTCGGTTTTCCCATGGTAACATCAAGTGTTGGTTGGCACCACCAAGGAGGCACCGTTTCTGCTCCTGCTCTAGCATTTGCTGCTTGCTTTGGAGAAGGCCTCTCTGTGAATGCTGCAGGGAGAAGCAGCTGACCTGAGGAGCTGTGTTCCTATCCAGCCCCATGGCACCAGCTGAGCTCCGAGCTGTCCCCAGCAGATGTGGAGCGTGGTGCTGGGTGTCCTGGCATGCTGCTGTCAGGAGCAGCTCGCAGTGCCCACAGGAGCTGCTGGGCTGCCTCTGTCACAACAAATCCATGACAGAAGATTAGGAAACTTTTTTTTTTTTTTTTTGCTGCAAGAGTGGTCAGGCATTGGAACAGGCTGCCCAGACAGGTGGTGGAGTCACCATCCCTGGAGGTGTTCAAGAAGTGTGTGGCACTTGGGGGCACAGTTTAATGGTCATGGTGGTGCTGGATTGATGGTTGAACTGGATGATCTTAGCGGGCTTTTCCAACCCAAACGATCCTGTGGTTGTCTCAGTGCAATGGGCATGGCCAAGATGATGCTACTGATGCCTTTGATTTCCCTTGTCAGCAGCCCAGGGGCCAGGCTGGTGGCTGGAGGAGCAGAGGAGGCAAGAGCCTGTTTGCAGCCAGCCCCTCACCCAGGCTGGTCCATGGACATGTGGCTTTCCACTGCCATGGGCATGTCTCTTCTGCCCCATTCCCACCCTATGTCCACATCTTGCAGCATGTAACTGAGTCCTCAGGACACAACCTGCACTCCCCCTTGGTTTGTTCCTCTCATGGCACCGTTGCAGGGCTTTGCTGCAGGAGCTGAGCCGAGCACTGGGCAAGGAGAAGCCAAAGCAAAGAGGCTGGCGTTTGACAGTGAAATGCATTTGTTTTGATTCAGAGGCAGGAGGAAGGGGGGGAAAAAGTCACAGAAAAAGCCTTTTTTTCTCCCAAATGCTAAGTGGGAGGCCAGCAGATGCCAGAGCATCTGCTTTTTTCTCAGGCCTTCCAGGCAGCGCTGCTGGTGCCCACTGTGGCAGGGCTGCTCTCGCCCCCGCTCTAGAGTCGTGCCGTGGGGATCCACGAGCAGGCAGGGAAAGGAGGCACGTGTGGAGGGCTGGGAGCTCCTGGTGGGACCACGCTGTGGTGCAGGTGGCACTCCTGCCCACGACAAGCTCAGCTGTGTTACCCACCCTTGGCAATGGGTGCTCATCCGTAGGTATTGATAGCTGTGCTGTAGGGATGCAAGAGAGCAGGCTGGGCACAGAGCATGGACAGATTTCCTGGGTGACTCCCTGCCTCCTTTGGCCTCTGCCTGTGTCCCAGGCATGACACCAGGCTCAAAAGTGGCAGGAAGCAGTAAGAGGGCCAAAAACTTTTGTCAGGCACTTACCTTTTGTAGTGAATTCATCTGCACCACCAAAAAAATCCCATCTTGGAAGATGCTGTGCCAGCCATGTGCAGCTCCTGCCAGCACAGGGGGATCTGAAGGTGGTCAGGGCTTGGAACAGGCTGCCCAGGGAGGTGGTGGAGTCCCCATCTCTGGAGAGGTTCAAGAAACATGCTGACATGGCACTTTCACAGACTCACAGAATGTCTGGGGCTGGAAGGGACCTCAAAAGCTCATCCAGTCCAAGCCCCCTGCAGAGCAGGATCACCTAGAACAGATCTCACAGGAACGCATCTGAGTGGGTCTTGGATATCTCCAGAGAGGGAGACTTCATAACCCCCCAGGGCTGCCTGTTCTTTGGGACATGGTTGAGTGGCCATGGTGGGGTCGGGTGGAAGGTTGGGCTGGATGATGTTAGAAGGTTTTTCCAACCCAAGCAATTCCATGATTCTAAGGTTTCCTGGTCTGTGTCTCCCCAGGAACCTTCCGAGGAGTCTGCAAGAAAATCGACCACTTCCCCGAGGATGCGGATTACGAGCAGGACACGGCCGAGTACCTCCTCCGTGAGTCTGCTTGCTGGTGCCACAGCAGCCCTGCATGCCCCCACCATGCCCTGGCACCCCTCACCCTGCCTTCCAGCACTGCTCTGAGGTCACAGCTCCCCAAGCTCCCAGCACAGCAGTGGTGACCCTCTGGGTTGCCCGGGTGAGGCCAGGTCGTGCTGCCCTGGTGGGGTCAGTGGCACATTTGTGTGGCGCTCGCTGTACCTGCAGCTCATCCCAGCAGCTGATGTGCTGGGCTGAGAGGGGAACGTCTTCACTGCAGTGGGTTTGCAGTTTGAGGAGATGAGTGCTGAAGTTCTTCTCCCACCCCCTCCCACATTTAACACACAAAGTCTATTTTAGGGCCCCCGGAATGGCATTTTAATGGGGCTGCTCTGTGCTGGGAACCAAGGCTCTGCTGGAGGGAGGGCTGAGGGCCCCAGGCAGGCACAGGGGAGTTCGGGTGCAGCAGGCAGGGATTTGGTTGATTAACTCCTCTGGGCTGTCATTTTGAAAGCTGAACTCTGACAGGCCATGGAGAAAAGCTCCTTTGTGCAGAGCTCTATCAGGGACTCCTGAGCATACAGGGATGAATCCCATTGGGAATGGAGCCCAGAATGGGGTTGTGGCATCATGTCTGGTGGGCTCAGGATCTTGGGCTCCTGGTTGACTTCAGTAATGTTCCTCCTCTGTGTCAGAAAATGGCTTTTTGTTGGACTCATGGAATCACAAACTGTTTTGTGTTGGAAGGGACTGCAAAGATCATCTCCACATTGGCAGGAGCCTTCCACCAGAGCAGCTTGCTCAAACCTCAGGTGTATGTTTGTCAGTTCTTGACTTTGGAAGCAGCTGTGGCACTCTGGGGACCTGAGTGACGGGTCCTTGACCCCCACAGGTGGCAGTGCTGTTCCTTGGCAGCCTGGTGAGCTCTGGAGAGGGGATGCTCTTCAGCACTAGGCTCCAGAGTCACGTCCGTAGCCCAGACCCGTGGGTGGTGTGCTGGGTGTTGGGGAGGGAAGTTGCCAGTGCTGAGCGTGTGACAAGACTGGAAGGGAAAATTCCTTGAAATAGCCTGGGAGGAAAAAAAAAACCAAAGAAATTCAGGGCCTGAACTGCTTCTGTGAGGGGAAGCCTGAACCCAGGGGTTTGCTGGGCTCCAGAGCAAGCTCAGGGACAAACAGGATGCTTGAGAGACTGGTGCTGGGTATCCTCCATCTCTTGTAGGGAGAGACCAAGAGTGGCATTGCTACAATGCCCTCTGGGTGCTGGCTTTGGCTGGGAGGTGCTGGGAATCCCCACATCCAGGAGCAATTCCAGGGGCCCACCCTGCCCCGTTTGCTGTCCCACAGGTGCAGTGAGAGCATCCAGCATCTTCCCCATCCTCAGTGTGGGTCTGCTCTTCTTTGGGGGCCTGTGCGTGGCTGCCAGCGAGTTCTACAAGAGCAAACACAACGTCATCCTCAGCGCCGGCATCTTCTTTGTCTCTGCAGGTAGGAGCTGCCTGCCGGGGTCCGGAGAGGGTGGACCTCCTGGGGCAGGAGTGTGGGAGGATACAGAGGAGCTAGAGATGTGTTGTGGGTCCTCCTGGTCTGTCAGATTCTGAGGTTCATGAGCTTTCCTATGCTGGTGACAAAGTCCTCATGGCAGGGGAAAGAGCAGCAGAGGCTTCTGGTGAACAGTCATGGTGCCAGGCAGCATCACTCTGCTCCTCCTAAGCAGTCTTCATGTGGGTGCTGCAGCCCAGCAGGAGACTGGGGCAGGTTCGGGAGGCTCCACCCTCCATCACCACCAAGCAGTAGTAGGTCGTGGGACTGGATGCTGGTGCAGCCAGGACCAGGAAGAGAGGCTGCCACAGTTCCGCAAGGAAAACCACTCTGGAGGCCCCTCCTTCTGGATTAGTCATTTGTCTGTGTCCCGCTGACTACCCTGTGACAAGGGCTTTGTCTGGAGGAACTGCTCTGCTTGGTGGTTTTTCTTCTCCCCACAAAGACACAAATTGCTCTCCCTCCTTGGCTGCGGGAGCTGCTGGTGCAGATGAGCAAACAATAGCAAGAAAATGCAGCATGGATTCGTTAAGTAACTCCAGGAGCATTCCAGCTGCTTCCAGCCCCACGGCACAACCCCACAGTGCTGCTGACAGCCAAAACCTGCCCACAGCCCCAGTACAGCCCCAGGTCCCACCAGGATTGGCAGAAGATGGAGCGACTCTGTCTTCCCTGTGCTCCCAGGGCTGCAAAGAGCCAGGGTTTGTGCCAAAGGGATCATCAGTGTGCCCCAAGGGTTGGCTCTGTTCCAGCCACAGCCCCAGTGCCCAGCATTAGCCAGGCTGGAGTGGTGCACTGCTCAGCAAGCACCTCTGCAGAGAAGAAGCAGCTCCTGAAATGTGCCTTTTCTAAACAAAATGGTGTTGTGCCTCCTGCCCCTTTGGTGAACCACAGCACACATCCACACTGCGTGCACACGAAGATGGATGGGGAGTGGGGCCAGCAGCAGAGCCCTGCGATGAGGTTTGGTCCCAGTGTGTTGGCATGGGACCTGGGGATGGGGCTGTGGCTGCTGGCACCCTCCTGGGCACCCTCTGGGTTGTGGCTGGCAGGAGAAGAGAGGGATTCCTCCACCCTGTGCACTTTCACTGGCATCCCACAGCCCCTCAAGTGAGTTCCTTTCCCTCTCATCCTCTCCTGAAGGTCTCAGCAACATCATCGGGATCATAGTCTACATCTCGGCCAACGCGGGCGACCCGGGGCAGAGCGACTCCAAGAAGAGCTACTCCTACGGCTGGTCCTTCTACTTCGGGGCTCTGTCCTTCATCATCGCCGAGGTGGTGGGGGTGGTGGCCGTGCACATGTACATCGAGAAGCACCGCCAGATCCGCGCCAGGTCCCACTCGGAGCTGCTCAAGAAGACAGCCTTCACCCGCCTGCCGCCCTACCGCTACCGCTTCCGCCGGCGGTCCAGCTCCCGCTCCACCGAGCCCCGCTCCCGGGACTTGTCGCCCATCAGCAAGGGCTTCAGCACCATCCCCTCCACCGACATCTCCATGTTCACCCTCTCCAGGGATCCCTCCAAGGTCACCATGGGGACGCTGCTCAACTCGGAGCGGGACCACGGGTTTTTACAGGTCCACAACTCCATCCCCAAAGAGTTCAAGGAGGCTTTGCACAACAACCCAGCCAACAGACGAACCACGCCGGTCTGAGCGGGCACAGCCGGGCTGGCAGGCTGCATGGCACCACCCTCCTGACGCTGTGACCCGTGCGATCCTGTTTTTAAGGACAAACCCAGACGGCTCCCTTTGCCCCTGCCTACGGGGCTCTTTTTTCACTCCCAAAAATGCCACCAGCCCGGCCAGGCTGTTGTGCCCACGTTGGGACCGGGACCCCCGTGCCAGGGGCTGCGCTGTGACCCTGGCTGTGGTGCCCTACAGACTGAGCGGGGCTTCCAACACCACCCGGGAGAGTGGCTCCCCGAGGTCTCCATCCGTCGTGTTGCTCATAACCGCGGTGTTCCCTTAGCTGTGTGTCCATGGAATTGCTGGCCATGGCCCTGGCCGTGAGAACCCCCACCCTGGGAGGCACAGTTGGGTGAAACCACCTGGAAATGGGGAGCTTGGAGCCCTTGTGGCACCAGCCCCTTCCCCGTCGGGCTGCTGGAGGGGCCGGGGCTGGCTTTCTCTTTGGCGTTTCGTGCATGCATTAAATAGCTTGGAACTCAATTTTGTCATGTTGGGTTGGAAGAAATCATCCTTTTCCAGTTTTCCGTGGTCTTGAAAGGGCTTCTTTCTTTCCTCCTCTCTTTCCTTTCTCCTTCCTTTTGGTGCTTTCAGGCCATAAAACGGACTCAGGAGCAGAATTCCTCCAGTGACTGGTAGCAATTAGCCAGCATCTCATTAACCTCTGACGTTGCAGTGAATTCCCTCACATGAACACAGCCACAGGCACAAGTTGCTGCCTGGGCACAGCCGAGGAGGCAGCGCGTTGCAGAGGGGCTGGGCTGGGGGTTGCTGGGCTGCATGCCCGCGGTGTTTGGTTGAGTGGTGGCTGGGAGAGCAGTGGGAAAACAACAATAAAAACTGCCCAGATTGGCAAAAAAAGAGAAAAAAAAAAAGTCCCTTGCCTGAGTAGGTCACCTTGAGCCTGCTGTGGGCAGCTGCAAAACTGTGTCCCATGAGTGCCTCACCTCTCCCATGGCTGTGTGAGGTACTTGGGGTCGGAGCTCCTCAGCTGCAGGGGTTTGGAGGAGTCCCCACCCTGCTCTCCAGCCCTTTACCTACTCTGGATTGTGTGCAGAGTGACTGGTAGGATATGAGATGCATGGCTCTAAGGGGCACTGTGGATGAGGGTGAGGGGCTATGCCTGTGCAGCCCCCTGAGCCTGGGCACCAACAGGGTGAGCACCACAGGAAGAATACCTCAGAAAAGCTGCTTACTCCAAAAGGTGCCAGAATGGGCTGATGTTCCCTCCCTGGAGGCAGAAGGGCATCCCAGGACAGTCACAGCTGAACAGCTCTCCCAGGGAAATGCCAAGTTTGGAGCCAACTGCAAGACCTTCTTGAGAAGCACCTCTCATGCCCAGAGAGGCTGTGAAGTCTCCTTCTCTGGAGACCTTCAAACCCCACCCAGAAGTGTTCCTGTGTGACATTGTCTGGGTGATGCTGCCTTGGTAGGGCATTCTCTGATTTTGTGAAGCACCTTTTGGAGTTGTTGTTCTGGGTGTGAGTGTCCATCCCCTCTGAGGTGCCTGGTGGAGCCATGCCAGCTGTCTGTATGGTGCCATGGCTAGGGATGGCATAGGCTGGCAGGGAAGGAATCAGTCTAGACATGCCAACATGATGGGTGGTTGGAATTGAATGAGCTTTAATGTCCCTTCCAACCAAACTCACTCTATGGTAAAGGGCAGGCCATAGTGGGAAGCCCAGCATGGGACCTGTGCTGGAGCAAAATTCCTCCTGGATCCCTCAGACACCCCCAGCAAGGACCATCTGCCCTCAGAAGGTCCTGGCTACATGGGGCTGCAGGTTCCTCATCACCACCACCCTTTATTTGCTACTCCTGTGAAAGAGGTTTGTGAAGAAGAGTGACTTAGATGTCAGTTAGGCTTCTTGATTGGTGTAATTGCTGATTGTTTGTGTCAGAAGCAGCCCAGGAGAACAGCACTGGGATCTTACGGAAATACTTTAAAACAAAGTAGAAGAGGGACTGGCAGGGTGAGGCATGGGATGAGCTGCACCTTCCCCAGCCTGGAGGTGGCTGCAGGTCTGGCCAGAGCTGCCCCACAGCTCCATCCTGCAGCCTTTCACTGGGAGCTTCAACAAGGTTTGCTTTGGTAAGTTACTAATGGACCCCAGACCTCTGCTGTCCCTCACAAAGATCCAAAATCAGCTCTCTGCCCATGATTCCTGCAGCACTCTGTCTCAGGAGCTGCAGAGGGCTGTAGTTCCATGCAGGAGGGGACCAATTGTTGTCATCAGACTGCTCAAGACAAGGGAAGTGGTTTATGGGAGCAAGGCAGGGACTGTGCCCCTGTACTGGGCATGGTGAGTCTGCATCTTGAATTCTGGGTTTGGTTTTGGGGTCCTCACTCCAAGAAGGACATTGAGAGACTGGAGCAGGTCAAGAGCAGGATGACAAAGCTAGTGAAGGGTCTGGAGAACAAGGCTGGTGAGGAGCAGCTGAATTACTGCTATCTCTCTTTGAGTGAGCTGGCAGATCCCAGTGCTTGGAGAGGGCAGCTGAGACCTGGAAGTCCTCAGCTCTAGCAGAGCCTAAAATGTGACCTAGAGCTTGCCATGTGCCACAGCTCTTATGCAGGTTGTTCAAGGTCTTGGGGCTTCCAGGGGATCAAATCTCTCAGGAGACAACCTCCAGTAAAGCACCAGCTCCTGAGTTATTGCACACTGCTGGGCAGCCTGTGGGTACTAGCACTGCTGGGAGAGCCCCTTCAGTGTGAGGACATTCCAGTGTCACCCTGCCAGGAGCACAGTGCAGGCAATGCTGGGACAACACATGGGAGCTACTGGTGTTGGTGTCTCTGGTGACAGGTCCCCAGACAGCACCAGAGGGAGCAGACTGGCAGGAGTGTTTGTATGTGCCACGTCTCAGAGGTGCCACTTTGCACAGATGCCTCTTAGATATTTTTAAGTCAGGCAGAGCCTTCCCTTTTCCTCGATGAGCTGGTTTCTGTCTCTGGTCAAAAGTAGCCTGCCAAGATGTCCATCACTCCCGGCTGCTCTCACCCTGCCCAGCAGAGGACAGGGCTGACAACAGCTAGTGCTGGAGCTGCACAGACCATACCCCCTCCCATCCTCTGGGGTTTTCCATCACAGGTCTCTGTTGGTCCAGCAGCCTCTTTGCAGCTGGCTCAGCAGTGCCCATGAGCGTTAGCCTGAAGTATGCATAGGCTGAGCTGCAGGTCCAGGGAAGGACAGGAATTCGTGTTCTGTTTCCATTCTGTGTGGTACAGATATGCAAAGTTTGGGTCTAAGTGATCAGAGGACCAAACTCACCTCTCACTGAAGCATGTGGAAGCCTTTATGCCCTCGCTTATATCGAGCCCCTCCCAAAAGCCAAGGGGCTGCACCTTTCTGCTCTCTACCCATGTGCAGTGGGGTTTAGCTCTTGTTAAGCAACTTTCTTTCTTTCCACCCTCTCTGGTTTCCTTAGTTACTCTCCTTCCTTCCAGCCTCATTAGCATTCACACCACTGTCACAGCATTGGCTCTCTCCTGCACCATCAGAGACAGGCAGTGCCAGCCAACATGAGAGGGGAGCCAGACCCTACAGGGACAGCCCCATCTGTCCCCTCACCTGGAGACCCCCTGGCCAAGGGGCTAGTGAGCATGTCCCCATCTGCCTTGGCACAAATATGCCCAGGGGGTGTAAAGTCTGCAGAAGGAGCCCAGAGACTTGGAGGGTTTTCACCGAGCCTGCCACTGCTGTTTTCAGATGTATGGCACCAGAACCTGCTTTGTACCCATTCCATCTTCATAGGTGACATCTCTCCACCATGAGAGTAGCAGTGGTGGCTGGAGCTGCCAGTGGAGGCTGTGCCCTCTGCAGGGCTCCATGGTGGCTGGGACATGGACGCTTGGCCCTGCTGAGGCTTTTTCTGTTCAAGCAGGCACATGGCAAATAATGCTGATGGCTTCTGTGGATTTCCTCCAGCAAAGCAGGTCCTGGTGGATGGGCAGGGCTGGAAGATGCTCCTGGAGGCGTGGGTCACTCCAGTGCCAGCAGCTTCCTGCTCTTGTGCTGTGCAGTCAGGAGCTGAGTGATAGGTTTCTGGATGTCTGCCTGTGCTGGTGCATCTGGGCTCCTGAGTGCCCTTGCAGATGCCCAGCTGAGTAGTGATGGATGTGGTGCTCAGCAGCTTCAGCAGGCCCGGAGGGACTGAGGCAAGCAATTTGGAGTCAAGAGGTTGAGCAGCTGGGGTCATGGCTGCAGCAGCAGGTGAGGAGGTGGCTACAGGGCAAGGTGGCAGAGGCCACTGCTCAATGAGAATTCATCAGACACAGGAGTTTGGGGACGGGCTGGGGAGCAGAGCCAAGGCAAGCAGCTGGCCAAGGGGACAGTGGCCATGTCACTGGTGATACAAAACCCTGGCGAGGGCTGCAGAGCTTTTGTTTGGAGCCTGCAGGTGATACTGCCCCAAGCCGGGCTGTCTTTCCGACTTGGTGGCCTCAAAGGTCTCCTCCAGCCTCCACAGCTCTTTGATTCCCATTCTGACCCTTCGGGTGCCAAGCTGATGTTTATGGTCCTGCTCTTTGCTTGGAGAACCAAAGCTTCAGCTCCTGTAGTAACCCCCAGGTCCTTCGGCGAGCTGCGGCACGGAGAGGCGGCGAGGAGCGGCGGCGAGGAGCAGCAGTGAGGTGCGGCGGCGAGGAGCAGCAGTGAGGTGCGGCGGCGAGGAGCGGCGGCGAGGAGCGGCGGCGAGGTGCGGCGGCGAGGAGCGGCGGCGAGCTTCATTTCGGTGAGTTTATTTTGATGAAATCCAATAATTATCGTGCTTAGCAGCTGCTGCTATTTAAAATAAGAAAAAAGCCGGGGCTTGCATTGAAAATGTTTTGTAAACCATGTGCACCAACAATCTGTTCCAGTGCCACCAGCCATTATGGGAACAGGATAATAGCGGGAGCTCATTAGGGAAAGTTAAATTGCAAATCATATTTTGTTTCAAATGAGCGAGATGAATGCATCATCTGCCTCAAAGAAAGAGTTTTGTGCTTCTGATCCTCCTGCCAAGAGCTGAAGCTCTCGGGCTTGCAGCTGCCAGAGTGGCCCTGATTGTCCATTTCAAACTACAGGAAGTTTTGGTTTCAAAGGAAGATTTGAAGAGAGAAAAAAGAGAGAGAGAAAGAAAGCAACAAAAAAGGCAGCGGGCAGGGACTGCCTCTGAGCAGAGCAGTTGGATTTCCTACCCCAGATCCAGACATCCAAGGGGCTCTACAGGTTGAGCTCAGCACAGAACAAGCCAATGAAGGAGCTGTGTGACCAAAGTGAGGTGGCACTGACCATGGACACACTGTGCCAGGCTTAGACCTTGCTTTGATGGGCAGAGCTGTGCCCCGTGTGCTGCCAAGGGCCCGAGCACGGTGGGACCTTCCTGGCAGCTGCATTAACTGGCTGGGGCTGTGTCTAGGAATGGCATAGCACGTGTCTGGGGATGGCACGGCACATGCTTGGGCACTGTGGATGACACTCAGATCAAGGGACTGGCTGCAGCAGGAACTGGCTGCATGTACCAGAGCATCACCTCATAGGTGAGGTGTCAGGGCTAGCACAAGGAAATTCCCCCTGTGCTCCCCCATGGCACAGTCAATATTGATGTGGTTCATTGCAGATGCACATCCTGAGTTCTGCCCAGATGCCAGCTTTGGCCAGGGAGTCACCAGAAAATCTCTGAATCCCAGCATGATGGGCTTGGAAGTGAACTCTGGAGATGACCTTGGAAGTGACCTCTGGAGATGACCCAGTCCAACCCCCTGCTAAATCAGGGACACTCACAGCAGCCTGCTCAGGGTTGCAATGTCCAGGTGGGTCTGGAATCTCTCCAGAGAAGGAGACTCCACAACCTCTCTCGGCAGCCTCGGAAACATGTCAGGATTAACTCCACACATCTGCACCCCACCCCCATCCTTGAGGCATCCAGAATTTGGGAGTGAAGGAGCTGGAGACCAGCAGGATATGGGTTGAGGGCACGGCTGAAGACATTCGGTAAGGGGATGAACAGCCATGGTGCTGACCAGGAGAGGGCAAGTTGGGATGAGGACAAGGATGAGGACAGGCATCATGTCACTGGTGCTGGCACATGTGGAGAGCAGCACCCTGCCCGTGCCAGGAGCACCTCTCCTGTGCAGGCTGTGTAGCCCTGTGAGGTTCAGCACTTAAACCTGCCACCCAGTGTGTGACAGCCCCCCCCGCCCCAGCCAGCACAGCCCCATCACTGCTGCAGCAGCTCCTCTGCTAATCTGATGGCTGCCAGGCACCAGGATTAAGGCCCAGATCTGTCAGGATGAGCCTTGTGCTGCTGAGACCTGACCTACAAGTGGTGACACATGAAATGCCACACATTAGTCCACGGGCAGCTCCCCCACTGACCAGTTTCTCAGAGAAACAAGACAAAGACTGAAGAACCACAAGAGTCCTGGCTCCTTCCACCACCAGATTTATAGATCCACAGCTTAGCCCTTTTTTTGACTCTCCAAGAGCTAAGGCACCCATGAGCTTTCCCACTGCTTTCTCATTTCTTCTACAGAACAGCAGCTCCAAGATGGGACCAGAGAGCAGGAGCCTCCCATGTAACACAGAGGTGAGCACACCTGGAAGGAGCTGCTGCTGCCCTGGTTCTGCAGAAAAGAAATCCAAAGTTCTGGCCAAACACAGGGATGTGCACATGGTTGTGGTCTGAACTGGGCGTTGGAGATTCCCAGCTTTGATTCCTTTGTCATCCCATGATGGAGCTGTCCGAGAGCCTTGCGAGCTGGGCTGGGTTTCCAAGGGAAGGTTTGAAAGCAGGGGCTGCAGTCATAGTGGAGATGGGGAGGGGAGATGGGGAGGCTGGTCCAGGACCCGGTGAGAACAGGACTCCGCTGCGCTGCTCCACTCCCCCTCTGGGCTCATTAGCAGAGCCCATTAAGCCTTAAGCCACACAAGAGATGCACGAATTGAGAAGGGGAAGAGGCATGAAATCTGATCACAAAGTTGCTCAGAGCTGATGGACCTGGACAGCCACAACAGCCGCACCTGGAAGGAGGCTCCGGCAGGAGCCGTCGGGCACTCCTGAGGCATCACCAAACCCTCTTCTGTAGGAGATGACTATTCATGAGCACAGTGAAGGCGATGGTGAGGGATCGGCGGCGGCTCATCCCCGTTTGATGCGGCGAGGCTCTGGTGGAGCATTTGCGTGAGGCAGGAGCTGCTGCTTCTGCTGGAGGAGAAGGATTACAGGAGGAATCTGCATACATTTCCTGAGCACTGTCACTCAGCATCTGTCCAAATGTGATTTACCACGGGCGTGTGCTGCAGACGCTCTGACTCACACTGGGCTGGCCTTGGGCTGGGTTTTTGTTTTTTCCAGTAGATAAATCACCCCTGGGACAAAAATGCCTCCGTGGAAGGACCCTGCTATGAAATCTTTATTGTTCCAGGCTGTTCACAGCCTGAGGTAGGTCCAGGCAGGGTGATGCAGAGACGAGGAGGGTGAAGGGAATGCTCAGAGGAATTTGTGCTCTTCTTGGGCACAGAAGGGTACCCACCTGGGTGTGTTCCTCTGTGACCTTCCCTAAGTGAGGCTGCTTTGGCAGGGCGGGGCTGGATCTCCAGAGGTCTTTTTCCAGGCCCTGTGATTCTCCTGCCTGCTGAGCTTCGTACCAGCTCCACATATGTGCTGGCAGCCAGCCCTGCACCACAGCCCTGTTCTTCGGCCTCCTGGCACAGAAACATGCCAAGGATTCCGTCTCAGCTGCCATCCTGGCCATTGGGACACCCCTGTACTCCCAGCTGGCCAGCTTCCTTCCCTAAAGCCCCCACAAGCCCAGCAGCTGAGCCCATCTCCTCAGGAAGGGTTTCCCTGCAAGCCAGTGGCTTCCAGCTCCCACAGCCTTCTGTTTGGGTTCACTTCACAGCTGCTGGGTCTCCTCCTGCCCTTGAGTAGCTCTCCAAAGGGATGTGCTCATCCACAGGGGCTGTTCCAGCTGCCTCAGCTTTGATCTCCTCGCTTTCCCTCTGTGATGTGAGGTTGTTTAACACATTGGCTGCAACACTGCAAGGACTTCCTGGCAGCTCAGAGCCTGCCAGAGAATTTCTGGCAAGCTCAGAGCAGGTCCTGCTAAACTAGAACAGCAGCCCAACCACCTGGCTGAAGCTGAATGTCCATCACCATCCCCACAGACACCCATGTCCATTCCCATAACCAGCAGCATGCCCATCCACACAGCTACCAGGGGCATTTTAATTGTGATAGCAGCCTGGCAGAGGTGAAGGTCACTGCAATGACTGCCTCAGAAGTGACAGGCATGCTGGCACTGGGGTAAAGATCTTGGTCTCCTGCCCCATCCTCATCCTGCCATCTCCTCACTGGGAATCTCAGCCTGCTTTGAGCTGCAGCCCTGGGGAGGCTGAAGGTGATGCCAAACCCAGTGCTCCCAGGCCAGACAACAGCTTCTAGCAGTCAGATCCCCATGCCTGCAGGGGTATCTCACTCTGCTTCCACACTTTGCTCCCAAGCAAAGACCTGCTGAATCCTGCCTGCCTCATGCTCTTATCATCTTGTTAGCAATTAGTATTAGCACGCTGGAAATTGCTAATGTGTGATAGACAATCATTAGAATTCAATTTAATTGCCCAGCAGCTCTTAAACTGCATGCAAATGTGGCTGCCACTCCCTGGAGCTCAGAGAATGGCCCAGGAGGAGAAAGTCAGCCTTGAGAGATGGATGAGGCCAACACAGCCCAGCTGAGCTCCAGGGAAGTGTTGTAGGGCAGCACCAGTAAGGAAGAATCCCCAGCCCTCCAGGCTGATGGAAAGGGCTGAAGACCAACAGAGCAGCGTCTCTGGGGTACTGAGAGCAGCACAAATGGGCTGGGGTTGATCAAACAACACTAGTCACAGAATGCATCAGGTTGGAAAGAACCCTCAAAGGTCATCTTCTCCAGGAAACAGCAGACGCTTCGTGCTTAGCTGAGGGTACCAAAAAGCAAACCGAAAGAGTGACCTCGGGAGTGTTTTCCGGGAGTCAGTGCCCCCAGGGGCAGTGGGAGGTGAGGGGGTGTGACCAGCAGCGAGGGGCTGGGTAAGGAGAAGCGCGGCCCAGGACGGGATGGCTCCGCAGAAGGCAGGCACCGGCTGGATGCAGCCCCATCGTGATGCTGCAGTTAATGCGATTCCTGGGTTACAGCAGGGAGGATGTTATCTCTGTAGAGCATTAGTGTGACCAGTAATGTCCTGTGGCCAGCGCTGGTGCCCTCCCAGCACGGTGTTAAGAAACTATAAAGTCCTGGCAGGAGCTACAAGAGCTGCTGGAGGTCTGAAAATCTGTCCCAGGATGAAGATTAAAGAGGTGAGCTTCTGTGTCTTATTAGAGGGGGTTTACAGATGATGGTTGTGGTCTTCAGGGTGTCTGTGTGTGGAAGGTTTGCACAGTGGGTGGCACAAAGGGCAATTTAACCAAGGCAGGTTTCAGCTAGAGACAAAACAAACACATTTTAGCTACAGGTGACATGAATCTGGGACTGGTTTAATTAGGCACATATATAAGGTGCTAAAATGAAGGCTACAAACAATGCTGGATTTCAGCTTGTCCTTCCTGAGGGGGTGTAGCCACTGGTGAGTCCTGTTCTGGTGGGGCTGAGCTATGCTGAGACAGGGAGCAGTGACAGGCAAGGACTCCAACAAGGTCATCTCACACAAGCAGAGGTTCCAAGAGGGACAGGAGCCCCCCAGACCAGTGAGCCACAGTGGCTGAGAGCCCTGGTTCTGGCAGTGCTGGTTCCTCAAGGTGACACTAGTGCTGGTGTGAGGAGTGACCCTGTGATGTCCTGGTGTGATCCCATCTCTCCTGTATCTATTCCCCTTCTCGAAGCACAAGTACAGAGGGAAAAGTACCAGTAGAAAGAGCTGGATCAGGCCCTTATCTCCAAGGGATTAACGGCTGCTGGTGACTCAGAACTGAGATGACTCAAAGCAGCATCCCAAGGATAAAGCAAACTACCACGGTCCTGTCATCAGCCAGCTCCACAAACTCAGCACTGTCTCCTGATTAGTGCAGCCATGCAGGGGATTTGCAGGGCAGAAATGCTCCTTCTCGACACTCCAGCTCCTGGAAGCTGGCATCTGCACCTCCTAATAGCAGCCTGAACAGCCAGCTAGGCTTGGCCAGGACTGAAGGAGGCTCCAGAGGACAGAGAAGGGTCCTTTGATCCCTCTAATTAACTCTGATGTAAAACGTTTTGTGCAGCTGGGCAGCATGAGAGCTGAGGTTGCTTTGATGTGCACGAGACTGCACAGAGGGCAGAGACTAGAAACGGGAGGGAGTCGAGGCAAGGACCCGGGAGCAGAAGAGGCTGATGAGTACTGGCGGGGGCAGACCCATTGGTGCTTCCACTGGAGAGCCCAGGAGGAACACTGGGAGCACCGGAGATGGTGTAGAAGCTGTTGGTCCAGCAGTGTTTGCTCCCTGTGCAGACAGCTCTGCTGCTGCAGCAGATCCTTGGCTGCTGTTGGACACTAAAGGCCATGAGCATAGAGCTGTGGTGTGCAGAAACTCTCTGTATTTGCTGCCAGGTGTCGCTTTGTTTGCTACCACAGGGGTGTTCCTTCCTTTCCTAACAGATACAATCACCCCCATCACGTACCAGCAGTTGTCTCAGCACTGATTGTCAGGGTGGCAGCTTGCAGGAACCACTGGAAGCTGCAGACCCACTGGCCTCGGTGCTGTCAGAGGTGTTTGCTGAAGGGCATGGGTCACCAGCCAAGAGAAATCCCGTGGGTCACCCAGGAGCAAAGCCCCTTCTGGAGTCTGGGTGTGAACAGACTGCCCAGAGAGGCTGTGGTATCTCCTTGTCTGGAGAGCTTCCAAACCCAGCTGGTCATTGTGATCCCAGGCAAGCTGCTGTGGGTGCCCTGCTTTAGCAGAGGGGTTGGACTGGGTGATCTCCAGAGGTCCCCTCCAACTCTACCATGCTGGGAGTCTGGGATTCTGTGCCTGCAGCTGGTAATCTGCAGAATGCTGAGCCCCTGAGCTCCTACACCCCCAAACTTCTGAACACCTGAACTGCTGCAGCTCTGACCCTCTGTACTGCTGAACTCCCAGACCTCAGTATCCTCCATCCCACCGAGCCCCTGAACTCCTGCACCCCTGAGACTCTGCAGCCCTGAACCTCTCAATCCCAAATCCCCTGAACCATTGAGCTCCTGCACCCTCAAATCCCAGCAGTCCATAATCTCCGAACCCCCGAGCCCCACAGCCTCTGAGCCCCTGCACCCGGGAGCGAGTCCTTGCGGCGGGGTCCGGGACCCGGGGACTGCCGCCGCCTCCGGTCGCTCTCCCTGTACTAAAATGACCTCTAGTGGCAGGCGGGGACCGGGCGGCCCCGGAGCGGGACAGGCTGAGGCTGGTGTGGGGAAGGTTCCTTTTCTCCTAAAACGTGAAGGGAGAAGCCAAGCGCACCTGCCCAGCCCACAGGGACCCCCGGCTCCGGCTCCTCTTGCCTTGCCCCGGTGCCACGGTGACCTGGAGCCTGCTGACGGCTGTGGCAGTGGCGGGGCTGCCTGGTGGTGGCTTTGCTGAGGACAGTTTGGGGCCAGACTCTTTTCTCCGGTGCTCAGCAGCCGGGTGAAGGGCAACGGACGCAAACTGAGGCGGTGCCAAGCGGTGTCCGTGATGGCGAGATAAGGAGCTGGCATCTGCCAAGAGGTTCCCCAGAGGAGGGGGAGATGTCCTTGCCGGCAGTATGATCCCCTCTGTGCCTGTCATTCTGGTCACAGAGAGCTGCTGGGAGCGCTGGACTCTGCTGGTGGGCTTGCTCTCAGACTGAGTCCTCTGCTCTGCTGCTTGTCTGTTGGGTCACCGAGGTCTGTGCTGCAGTACCAGACCCAGAGATGAGCTCATCTCCTGACATCATTCTGAGATAGGATCAAAGGACAACCCTTTGCAGAGGAGATCGTGCTTGAAGCTGGAACTGTGGCCCAGGGAGAGCTCCATCCCCAAAAGGACAGCTTCTGTGGTGAGGTGTGTGGAGCTGGGACTGAGTATTGCAGTGGTCCAAGAGCAGGCTCCTTAAGGGAGAAACTTATCATGGAATCCCAGACTGGTTTGGGTGGGAGGGGACCTTTAAAGCTCATCCAGTCTAATCACCTGCAGTCAGCAGGGACATCTGCAACTAGAGCAGGGTGCTCAGAACCCCAAACAACCTGACCTGGAGTGTTTGCCGGCATGGACTATGTCCCACCTCTCTGGGCAACCTGCTTAAGGTGTTGATGAAGTTCTTTATGTGGCTTTTATGAGTCCTTGGATTAACTAACTGTGGTTATCACAGCAAAAGTTACTTTGACCCCAGGGCTGTTCACATGGGGAGGAGATGTTTGTCCTGCCTTCTCTCTCCTGGTTCATACTGTGACAATGGCAAGCCCATCCTGGCTGGTAGAGTATCAAAACCAGGTCATTTGCTCACTGAATCCTCAGCTGAGGAGGATAGACCCCAGGGTTTCACTTCAGCTGGTGAGAGGAGCCAGGGCTGGGAAGGGAGAGGCTACATAGATGTCGCTGGGGAAGCCAAGCAGGAGCAGTGAGGAATGAAAGTTATCCCTTTCTCTGAACACAGGGGTTCTTTGGTGCAGATATAAAGCACTGGTGTCTCACAGGGTGGCAAGGGATTGGGAGCTCCAGTTTACAGCCTAAATGTCCCTGGCACTGTCATCTTACACCCACGCTTCTCTGCAGTTCTGGAGCTACAGACCTTCCTGTCTTCTACTGCCCTTTGAGGCTTAATTAATACTTGAGAAGCAATTTACAGATGAAAAGCACAAACATGCAACAGTTTCAAGAAACAAGTTGGTCAGGAAGACACCTGAGCCATGAGGATGCTTTCTGGTGGTACTCATGCATCCGAGAGCAGGTTTCTGTGGCACTGGGACACGGGGCAGGGACATGGGAGCCTGAGCAGGCATTACTGGGCTGGAACGAGTGTCTGCTCCCACCCAGCTCTCATGTTCTCTGTGCAGTGACAGGACAAAATCCCCAAAGGATTTGCTTCCTCTCTGTCTGGGCTGCCCAGGTTCAGCAGGGGCATGCACTATTGTTCTTGTGCTGCATTGCAAAGAAGCTGTAGGAACAAAGTGATCCTGAAACATCTGAGTGGTTCTGGTGACCTGTGAGAGTAGTCCCAGACCCATGGGCAGGGTTAAATCCCTCATTAATCTTGGGAATTACAAGTGGTGTAAAATGACCAAAGACACCCTGTGAAACCAAACTGCTACTCAGTGTCTCAGGATCGTTCAGTGGTGACCAGTGACAGGACAAGGGGTAATAAGCACAAATTTCAACATGAGAGGTTCCATCTAAACGGGGAGGAACTTCTGCCATTTAAAGGTGCTGGAGACCTGGAGCTGGCTGCCCAGAGAGGTTGTGGAGTTTCCATCTCTGGAGAGATTCCAAACCTGCCTGGAGAAATTCCTCTGTGACCTTCTCTAGGTGGTCCTGCTTTGGCAAGGGTTTTGGACTAGATCATAGAGTCAACGAGGTTGGAAGAGACCTCCAAGATCACCCAGTCCAACCTAGCACCCAGCCCTGTCCAATCAACCAGACCACGGCACTAAGTGCCCCATCCAGGCTTTGCTTGAACATCTCCAGTGACGGTAACTCCACCACCTCTCTAGGCAGCCATTCCAATGCCAAACACTCTCTCTGTGAATAACTTCCTCCTAACACCCAGCCTATACCTCCCCCAGCACAACTTGAGACTCTGCCCCCTTATTCTGTTGCTGGTTACCCAACATTATTTTTTCTTTGCCTCTTATTTGGCAAAATCCCTTTCTCCCTTCAAAAATCAGTCTTTCAAAGTCCTAACCAAATCCAGAAATGTTCCAGCTCTGTTTGCAAGAGCATCACCAAAAACTTCTGGAGTCTTTGAAGTATCCTCAACATGCCCAGGGGACCAAACTTAGAGGAGGAACACGGTCAAGGTCATGCATGATTCATCCACTGCTCTGCATTTGAGTGCAGCCCACAGAGGATTACACTAAACAATGACAATTTGCTTCTTGCCCTCAAAGCCTGTGAGCATCTGAGCAAAGACAGCCAGGATTCAGGCAGCTGTGGGTATGCCACTAAACAGAAATGATCTGTGGATAGAAAGATTAAGATGTAAATTTGGCGACTGTGATATGTTGCCACCTGTAATGTGCTTACTGTGTCCAGGAACTCCAAGAGCTGCTTCCCCTTCCTTAAGCAATGCAAAAGTGTAGATATTAGCATTGCATTCCTCTTCTCTAATTGAATGCCTTCATTTACCACCCTCTAGATTCCAGATTTTGGTGTCTGTGCTCAAACTGTAATAATTTATCAATGGTAGTAGGTTGGTGTGATGTGGTGGTGAGAGGGAGTCTGCTGCGCCCCTGGTGTGTGCACAGCGAGAGTGAAGGAGCTCAGCAGTAGAGAGCAGGAACCAGAGTCTGGGGCGTTGGTTCAGGTTGGGTTTTTAAAGCATGTTCATGACAACGTCATTCCTAATTAAGGCTCAGCTTTAACCAGTGCCTGCCCACAGCAGCTGTGCTGCCTCAGCAGCTGGGCTGATGACACCAAGCCATGGAACTGAGAAGCAATGTGGATGTTCCAGTAAAACTGGCCACGAGGGGCATTAGCTCTCGGCTTGCTCCAGCCCTGAGTGCTTGTGGCAGCACAAGATCCTCTCCTGCAGGAACTCACAGCTAAAGTAGAAGCTAAAAGTAAATAATTAAATAACTAAAATGAAGAAGTAGAGTCTTTGCTGCTGACAAAACAACTTGAGGAAGGAAATGCAAATGCACACTTGGCCACTGCACCAACCTGCCCCTTTGTGTGTCCTGTGCCCACAGACCTGCTTATATGGCTCAGAAGCTGCCAGAGATAATTTATCTTTTCTTCTTTCCCTCCCTGCCTCAGAATTAAAGCAGCATGGACAACTGTGCTCAAACAGAGGTGCTCAGGGCAGAGCACCAGGATTGGGCACAGATAAGTAGCTTTTAAATCAGCAGAGTGTTAGATAAGGTGAAGTTCCCCAAACAGGTCCTGCTAATCTGTGATGGTAAGACATTGAAACTACATTTCAAAGCAAATATTTTCTCTTTGTTGCTCTTTTTTTAAACCACTCTGTGAGTTTAGAACAGTGACAATAAAATTTGGGTGCCTCACACTTCAGGATGTTTTGCAGAACTTGGAGAAAAATTTGCTGGCTGCAAGCATTTGAAAGCAGAAGAGTTAACAGTTACAGAGCTAACTGAAAGACACAAAAATAGCCTTGATGGCAGCAAGTGTGCAGAGAACGCCAGGCCTTAACTCTGCTCTCCTTTCTGAATGAGTTTCAGGAGCTACCCCAGCTCCCCCGGCAGCCACTGGGCATTTCCTTCCTCCCTGGGAGGTTCCTAATTTGTTTTCTGAAGTTGTGAGTGTGGGTATCTGAGAACACTTCCCGCAGGCAGCTAATTGTTTGTTGTGACACCAGCATTTTGCTGAGCATAGTAAACACCATTTAGCAGGCAGCTCAAGCCTTTTGTGTAAGGAATTTAAGCAGAGCTACCACAGCGTTCCAGGCAGCCAGGATCTGGTCATGCATCCTCCTCGGGGTACAGATGGGTGGCTGCTCCCTGGATTGTGTCTTTGTCTGCCCTAACCACCCTCCTGCCAGAGGTGACTCCTCTGATTTCACAGCTCTGGTAGAATCATACAAACATAGAATTTTTGGGGGTTGGAAAAAGCCTCTAAGATCATCCAGCTCATCCATCAACCTGACACCACCATGGCCACTAAACCATGTCCCCAGGTGCCATGGCCACATGTTCCTTGAACACCTCTAGGGACGGGGACTCCACCATCTCCCCGGGCAGCCTGTTCCAATCCCTGACCACTCTTGCAGCAAAGAAACGTTTTCTCATCTCTGTCCTAACCCTCCCCTGGAACAATTTTAGGCCATTTCCTCTTCTTCTATCGCTTGAGACCAGGGAGAAGAGACCAACCCACCCCCTCACTGCAGCCTCCTTTCAGGGAGTTGCAGAGAGCAATGAGGTCTCCTCTCAGTCTCCTTTTCTCAAGAACCCCAGTTCTCCCAACTGTTTTTCATCAGGCCTGTTCCAGACCTTTCACCAGTTTTGTTGTTCTTTTCTAAACACTCTCCAGCAACTCAATGTCTTATCCTGCTTCAGTCCAGATGAGCAGTGTAATCTCCAACAGCCTGAGCAGCAGCTCACCACCAGATCAGGCCATTTCAGCTGAAGAGCTGAGGGGGCAACCAAGCAAGTTCTGCTGGACTCTGGAGGGAGATTAGCCTTGGGCAGGGCTGGGCAGGGCTATGGAGAGTGATGGAAAGCCATCAGCCACCTCTGATACATGATCTTCTGGCTTTGTGAGCAGATCCTGAGACCATGCTCTGTCAGACACTGCATCCGTTATAGGACACCAGATCAAAGGAACTGAGACTATGCAGTGTGTTGACCTGGCACAAACTCTGCTTTTGTCCTGGAGTTTGTTGAGGTAGTAAACTGGTCCCAGCATACCTTACCTGGATCAGGCGTCATCTACTGCCCAGCAGGCAACAAAAGGCAGTGGGCAGCAGGAACTCAGCATGGGGTGTGCTGTTTGGTCAGCACAGTGTGGCTGTACCCAACTCTGAACCAGCACAAATCCATGTGGCAGGTGATCCACAACGCACGGATATGGAACTTAGGTGGAAAATGGCTTTAAAAGTGTTCATCTGGGTGTGCTGACAGTCTCTGATTATTGAAAGCTAAGCCAAAGATGCTCTATTTGGAGTCACCATCTCTGGAGGTGCGTAAGAGCTGTCTTGGTGTGATGCTTGGGACTATGGCTTAGTGGTGGACTTGGTAGAGTAGAGTTAATGGTTTGATTTGATGATCTTTGAAGGTCTTTTCCAATCTAAATGGTTCTGTGACTCTATTCCCTGCTTTTTAATGGAGAGAAACCATTTTACATAGCCCCTGTGTAATCTGGAGTCTCCAAACACCTGTAGTCTTCTGGAGATCCCCTGGAGTGGATGAAATCCATAAATGCTACCTGTAGAGCTCAGGTATCAGAGATGCCCTAGACTGGAATTGTAGCTGAGATGTGTCTCTTCCAAGCCTTCACCACTTTCCCTCTAAAACTGTACTTGGGTTGGGATTGATTTGAGACAGTACTGCGGCAGTTGATGTTCAAAAGGTTGGGGTTTGGTGGTTTTTTTCTGTAAGGACTTGCAGCAGAGGATTAAAAACTAAAGATTTCTTAGAGTGAAAGGCTTTGTAAGTTTGAATGAGTGGGTTGGACGTGCCACCAGTCCATCACTTTAAACAGCTGGGGGTTTAATTATGGCATTCACAAAAATGCAAAATCCACAAGGAGGTGACTAATATTAATTGTTACCATTTAATTTCCTGCAGTATATTAGCAGGGAAATGACTGGTAAAGGAAAAAATGAGGATTCATACCATGAAAGCACAGAGTATAAATTACTTGATCTCGTAAAAAGCTTAGATGCCTGGAAAGAAAGTAAACTGTGCATCACAGATTTGGGGCAATAACAAATAACTCTTTTACTAAAAAGCAACCATTTGCATAATAAAACATTAATAGCTATTTGAAGTTGCAGTCATTGCCTGCAGAATGAAAACCCTAAGATGATGATTTTCCCGTCCTCGTGTGGTTTATTGTGCTGTTTACATGCAGTGCTTAATGTCCTTATTCCTGCTCCTCAAGTTCTGTGCCCTATTGTGATTCATTTCTTTCTCCTTTCCAGCCCAGACTCACCATGCTGCCCTTTGAGAAGGGGATCGTATCCAGTCTTGTTTGAAAACTGCTCTTTTTGGGTCATCTGTGGCTCTGCCAGACAGCCTGTGGCACCAGGGTGACGCTCAGCTGCGTGGCAGGAGCCTTACTGCTTTGTCAAGCAATGGTTGCTTGTTTGGAGGGACAGTTTGAGATGCAGACACAAACAATTCATTGGTTTATTTTCTTGCAACGTAGGAAATCAGGAAAATGCTGGTGGTGTTTCCATGGGCGAGGTGGGAGGTTGAAGAACCTGGAAGCTGATGCAGTGTCAGGAGTGATATCCTCTCCATTCCTTGGTCACGGCAAAGTCCATTCACTGCATCTCCCCCAGGCTGCCTTGCTGGGACTGTCTGCTGGCAGGAAAGGACTTTGAGTGGTGACAGCCTGGGGGGTGGCAGTCCGAGGGACACCAGGCAGTGACAGGCCTTCAGTGTGTCAGGACATCGAAGAGTAACCCACTACAGGACCAGGGGTTATAGCACAGACTGGGGCAAGTGATAGGACACTTGAGTAGTGACAAGCTCAGAGAGTGATGGGAGGGACACTGGGCAGTGAGAAGCCTCAGCAGGCGTAGGGCAACCAGTAGTGAACGCCTGGAGGGTGACAGGAGGGACACCAGAGGCTTGAGGAGTGACAGGACTCTGGGCAGTGGAAGGATGAGTGGACAGCAGGGACACTGGAGGTCCAGGTACGTGGCAGGACACTGGGCATGGCCAGTCAGGCAGATAAATGACATGCTGAGAGGCGGTAACACAGACGACAGCAGCCCGGGTGGGTGGCAGGAGGGACACAAGGCACCGAGGAGCCTGGGGGGTGATCACTCATCAGGCAGCAACAGGTCTGGAGGGTGACCGGACACGGGGCAGTGGCAGAGCGGGGAGGTGACCAGAGTCCGCGGCCAGCCAGCCAAGCGCTAGCACCGCGGCTGACAGCCGCCGCTAGGGGGCGCTCATGGCAGGACGAGGAGGGCGTGGCCGCCGCACCCCACGTGACGCGGCCTTTTGTCATAGTGCGCTGGATCACGTGAGGCGCGAGTGGGCGCGGCCGAGCCCTTTGCGCCTGCGCAGTGCGGGGCTGGCGGCGGCCCGTGCGGTTGGCGGCCGGGAAACCCCTCGGCGGAGCGCGGACGCAGGGGCGGCCGCGTCGCCATAGCGAGTGAGCCGGGCCTGAGAGCACTGCGTGCGGGCGAGGGGCAGCGAGCCGAGCCGAGCCGAACCGGGGGCAGCGGGGGACGCCTCCCGTCGTCCGCTTGGGCTGTAAGGAGGAGCCGGACGGCCGCCGCCGCGGCCTAGTTTAGTCGCTGAGGGCCGCGAGCCGGAGCCGTTGCGGGGCGGGGGGGGCCGGGGCCTCGCAGCGCTGCCGCGATGGAGTCCTGAGGCCTCTACCAGTGAGTCTGACCGAGGCCGCGGGATCTGACCATGGCGCAGCGCCGCGGCCTCTGAGCGCCCCTCGAGCTCAGCCCGCGCTGCTTACCCCGGCCCTTCCCCGAGCGCTGCGCTGCGCCGCGTGGGGGCCGCGACGCCGTCCAACCGCCGAGCAGGCACCGCTTGGGCCCGACCATGTCGTGCGTGCATTACAAGTTCTCCTCGAAACTCAACTATGATACGGTCACCTTCGACGGCCTCCATATCTCCCTGTGCGACCTCAAGCGCCAGATCATGGGCCGGGAGAAGCTGAAGGCTGCCGACTGCGATCTGCAGATAACCAACGCGCAGACCAAAGAAGGTGAGTGCGGGCGGCGGGGCCGGCGGTGGCACAGGGCCGCTCCGTTGCGGCCTGCTCTTTGTGGCTCGTCCCCGCGTAGCGTGAGTCAGCCTGGGGCCCATCCCGCTGGCTTGCGGAGCTCCGAGAAGGCAAACGGCGGCGGGGATCGGGCGAGGCGGGAGGCGACGACGCGCGCTGGCCGCGACCGGTACCAGCGAGATGTGCTGCGGGCTCGGCGGAGCCGTTCTTTTGTAGTTGTGGTGCTGACAACTGCTTTCATGTGGGTGTTTGTAGACGTAGAGCTAGGCGTAGAGCAGTGCGTGGTGGACGTACGACACACGGTGCTTAGGAAAGTTTGTGTTTCCTGAAATTCTACCTAAAATGATCAGAAAATGTGGGAGAAAATCTTAAAATTACAAACTTGGCAGATTTCTGCGGAATCTGGCAGAGAAAGCTGAACGTGATCGAAATAAAACAGATGGTCGATTTGAAAACAGTGGTTTTGGTGCTTAATTTGTGGTGAACTTATTTACCTCACTTCACGGAAAAACTGCTTTTGTGCTTGCTGTGGGAATTACTCCCTTGCAACATTTAGCAATATTTTGTCTGAGTTACAATTTATGCAGACCTTTTAAAGCTATCTTGCAGGGGTGTTCTTAGTCTATTATGCTTTGGCTTGTTTTTAAATGTAACTCCATTTCTGTACCAAAGACGTTGCCATTCACATGCTACTGAGCATCTGTTCGTCGTTCATTTTAACCATGGTTGGATTGTGTTTTCCCTGAGATAGTGTGTCAGCCACATCAGGACAGTACTGAAGTTTTTTGGCAGAACATTTATGATGATCTTGTATAAAAAACATTGAGTGAAATCATAAATTCCTTTAAATCTCATCAGTGGTGCTTGATTCTCAGAGGTGATCATGCATTTTAATTACTTTCTATGGTATTTTAGTTTGATAATGTGCCATCTCGAGAAGTTTGAATGTGCTTCGAGCCTTTGGGATGTGACTTTTTATTCATAAAAAAAGAGTTGTGGTGTCCCTTAAACATAAAAATATTGTTTTTCTGGTGCTTCTATGATACCAACAGTCTTTTCTGTAGGATGAATACTAGTGGGGTTTTTTTTGTCTTTGATGTATTTAAACTTAGTACTCTTCAGCTTTTCAAGTGGTTAGACCTAAACTCTCTGTTTATCTGCAGATCCTGGAACTGTTTTCAGGGGAAGAAATTTAATAGCTGGAAGATAGGGTCATTGGGATGCTGTTGGTTTGTGTGACCTATGTAGATGGAGGTACAGTTCAGAATTCTTGAATTCCCTGGTAGTATTGACTAAATTGTCAGAAGCTTTTGAAAAATGATCAAATTTTAAGGGCTTTGCTGCAGGAGAGACTCTTGAGTCTTGTCTTCAGCTGGCTGATATCACTGCTGTAATAGCTGGATCTGGGTAGAAGAGCCTTAAAACCATTGCATTGGGTGGTTAGAAAATTGTGATGAAGCCCGTTTATTATCACCAGGAGAGAAAATGTTTTGAAATGGGCCAAACAAGTGGGTTCTGTTACAGCCAGTGAGGAAATCAAGAAGAAAACATACTTCTAACTCTGTTACCCGTGAAGTGTAATGCAAATCATACCATTTTTACCAAGTATGCTGCAATGTTTTCCTTCATAATCAGAATCCAGGGAAGCAGAGTATATGGTATATGCTTCCCTAAGTTGTGCTAAATGTGAAGTTAAAGAAGGAATATCCTTCATAATCTAAAGAGCATAGCTCTTGTTTAACTGGGACAAGATCTTCCTCTGTAAGCTTAGTTGTGCTTTAACTGTTGTAAAATCAGTATGTATGAAATGAAGAAACACTACTGAAGGTTTCCTTCCTTAATGAAGGATGCTTTTCATGTGAAAACACAAAAAGTGGGACATTTGAAATTCTTAGGTGGGAACATAGGGGCTTATAACTACCTGTGAAGGAATCTTGACTGAATTTCAGAAGTGTCTTAGAAAGAACAACGTGAACCTGGAGTGAAGGTGGCTTGTGCAGATGTTTCTGAGTGTTCTAAACTCTTAAAGCTTGGTAACTGTTTCTGTTCACCATGGAAATCTAGTAGTAGAAGCAATGTTAATATAAACAAAGAAACAAAAGAAACCAACAGCAGCTTAACTACCAATGGACTCTTCCTAGGATGTTTTGAAGGTAAAATGGATGGTTTGGACCTGTTTAACAAAGCGGTGGTACCTTGTGTCCCCTTTTCCATGCCTGCTCTAGAGGCATGTTCTTTAAAGGTAGAATTCCCTTCAAAAAGCCTCTGCTCAGGAATGATACATTTAAACTGGCCTCCTTTTAATTTGATCTGAATTTCTCTACCTGTCTTTTTTAGTGTTTTTTTCTCACAATATCTGGCAGAGCTACAAACTCCGGAGCTGAGGACTCTTGAGTGCTTTTCCCTGCCCTGTAATTTTCTGACTTGAAACACTTGCAGAAAAAGCAGTTCTACTTATCAAGCAAAACACAGAAAACAGCCCAAAAATGTAGCTCTGGACTGCTCTAAGATTGAGTATAAGACAGATCTTGCTGGTGCTGAGTGAGCAGCATGCACTTGACAGTTTGAGTGTTGTCTTGATATGATGCCTTCAAACCAAGCTTGTACCTACCCAGTGAAGTCCTGAGGCCGGGCAGCTGGTGTCTCTGTGCTGGGAGGTCGGGAAGCAGTGCAGATGTAGCCTCTTTGAGCAGACATTTCAGCAGTAGTGGAAGCCTGCTGTTGGCTGAGCCATTTTGTGCTGTAGTGATAGTGTGGGGCTTAACTGTGCACCTCAGTGCAATTCTTGGGCTGAGTTCCACATTTCTTAGGTTGAGGTGAGGGTAAGTGGTACTCATTCAAAATTGTGATGGTCCAATGTGGCTCCAGCACTACCTGTATGGGATTCAGCTCCTCTGCCTCTGTCACAGTGGGTTTGGGACCTCAGCCTAGTTAATGTCCTCTGGTTAGGCCCTTAGGGCAGATTCTGTTTGTTCAAGATCACAGTGTCTCCAACATTGCTTTAGCTTTCCCAGATAGGCTGAACCACCCAGCAGTGGCAGTAAGGCATCAAGACATTGAGTGGCCTGTGTAGGTTCAGATTATTGATTGCAAGCATGATAGATTTATTGACTGGTCCTTTCCAAGCAGTAGAGATGCTCTTTTGTAACACAGCTTTGCTTGATCTCTATGGACAGTCTGCCATACCAAACTAGCTTATTCCAGAAATGAAGAGAGACCAGTTATAGAGGAAATGATTGATTCCTCTTCTGGAGAAGCTGCAGATCCAGAAAGCAGAAAGTCCAATCTGTTAATCAGAATGTTTTGAGGCAGTGCTTTCAGTGCCAGCTACAGAGATGGTTTGTTTGTCACAAAGCGTGCACGTGGTGGTGATTAGAGCAGAGCTAAAAAAGTACAGAATGAGAAAGCATATTTTTAGGCACTAAGGAGAAAATGTGTTTGGGGAGTTACTCTGTGTTTTGGTAGAGACAGTCTGATGTGTTAGGAACCATTCTTATCCCTTACACTGCACAGCCTTCCCTCAGTAACATAAAAGCTTAATAAGGGGGGGCTTTTTTGCCATTTCATACAGACTTTTGTTCCGATGAGTTTCTGAACTTGATGTGGGTGAAAAGACTTCTTCAGCTACTGCTCAGAGTGATGCTTCTGCTGTCAGGCTCAAAATGGTGGATTAAAGCAAGCCATCAAATAAAGTAGGACCTTCTTTTAGGAATTTGTTGCATACACATGGCACAAATGCTTAGCAAATCTTCACAATTACAGGTGAATTTAGAAATGGGATTTTTAAGTTGTCTGATGACTGTGAAAGAATACAAACTGTGCAGCACAACCTGAGCTGTTTGTACTTTTCTGCAGGAAGGTGGTTCTAGACCTTAAATTAACTAATGTAGTTGTTGGTTTAAGCTCCCTAAGTCCATGTGAGGCAACAGTCAAAGTAGCTGTTGTTTAACTTGTCTGCCTCCACTTCTTCCTTGAAATCCTTCTTTCCCTTGACTCTTAAGTGTGTTAGTTTCTTGTAGAAGAGACAGCAAGTTCTAGGCTGCTGAATCTTTTCTGATCTTGGCTTTATACAACTTCAGTCTTCCTTTGCTTTTGCAAGCTTTCTGAATCAGAATCATAGAATGGTTTGGGTTGGAAAGGACCTCCAAAGGGACACCCTCCACTAGATCAGGTTGCTCAGAGCTTTGTTCATCCTGACCTTGAAGATCCCCAGGAAGGGGGCATGGGCTATTTCCCGGGGCAACCTGTTGCAGTGTTCCAGCAAGCTCATGGTACAGAACTTGTTCCTCACACCAAATCTAAATTTGCTTTTCTCTCATTTCAAACCGTTGCCCCTGGTCCTGTCACTACAGGCCTTTGCAAACAGTCCCTCTATAGCCTTCTTGTAGCCTCCTTTAGGTACTGGAAGGCTGCTCTACGGTCTCCTTGGAGCTTTCTCTTCTCCAGGCTGAACAACCCCAGCTTCCTCAGCCTGTTGCCTTGGCATAAATGCTTCCAGCACTCTGGACCTGCTCCATCAGGTCCATGTCCTTCCTTTGTCGAGGGCTGCAGATCTGGACACAGTTGATGGAATCTTTGGCTTTAACCACAGATCAATCTGGACCGCTGCTGTGCTTTGGGCACTGACCATCTCTGACAATAAAACAAGCTTAGTGCTGTAAGGGTCTAAGAATCTATGCTGTTACCTCTGCCTTTGTTGAATGTTGCTGTTAGAGCTCGGCCTGTCTGACAAGCTGCCTTGTTGAGTGTGCTGTCATGACTCCCTTTGCAGATGTGGAGTCATGTGGTGCACATGTGAAGCACACTGACAGTGCTTCATAGGTCCTGGCACTTGACAAGTCTCTGCTGGGGGATGTTGCTACCCTCAGGTAGCTGTTTTCTGCTGGGAGGTGCCAGTTTAGTCCTAGATCTGTTAGGCTAAGCTGGCATCCGTTAAAAGTCAAATTGTGCCAAGAAACATTTCTAGGGATATCAGGCCTAGCACTCCAGCTTTAGTACCTCACTGTTGTTCACTTCAGCTTTAACAAAATAGGGCAACCATGCTGGCAAAGGGTCTGCAGAGCAGGTCTGGTGAGGAGCAGCTGAGGGAACTAGGGATGGTCATCCTGGAGAAAAGGAGGCTGAGGGGGAACTACCCGGTGCTCTACAGCTCCCTGAAAGGAGATTGCAGTTAGGTGGAGTTTGGTCTCTTCTCCCTAATATCGGGTGATAGAATGAGAAGAAATAGCCTGAAGTTCTGTCAGGGGATGTTTAGGTTGGAGATGAAATATTTCTTTGCTGCAAAAGTAGTACAGGGGTTGGAACAGGCTGCCCAGGGAGGTGGTGGAGTCTCCATTCCTGGAGGTTCAAATGTGTGGCCTTGGCACTTGGGGACATGGTTTAGTCGCCATGGTGGTGCTGGGTTGATGGTTGGGCTCAATTATCTCAGAGGGCTTCTGCAACCCAAACAATTCTATGATTCTGTGAAAATTTTCTTACCAAAATTAATTCAGTTAATTGAATTGAAGGAAAGATAAATGTGTCAAGACAAGTGTGTGTCAGGTCTCTCAGAGCTAGCTGAACAGTGTGCTCAGCTGTGTCTGAGTGCTCTTCCACAAGTTCTCTGACCCAATGACCATGAGACTGTCACGGTTCAGATACCAAATAAAACCACATGCTGTGTTAAGTGTCATGTACAAATGAAGCCTTTACCAAGCTATTGTCCCTCTTCAGTTGATCTACTTTAGTGTGGAAAGATCAAGAGTTAGTTTAAGCTAAATGATTTCTCAGTTTTCTGCAAAAGCATCCTGTCCATTGGAAAGAGAAGGGAATTTTCATTGTGTTACTGAAATGATGTCTTCTGGTAGGCTTTGGTCTGAGGGAGGTTGCTTGCTCTAGGAATAATATACTGAAAAAGAGAGACAAATAGGGAAATACTCATATTGTGTGTGTGATGACTGGACAAAACCACCCTGACAGATCTGCTTTGGTTTTCAGAGCATCCTTCTGATCTGCTCTGCAGATGTCAGGGCTTTCCATTCTAAATCTGTAGGCAGATTACAGGGAATGGCCATGGAAGTGCCTTAAAATACATAGTCACATCCAGCTTGTGGCAGCACTGTATAAAAGCATTCTCGTGGAGGGATTTTTAAGCTCATTCAGTCCAAATGTCTCAGGTAATTGTGTTTTTTGTTTGGGCCTTATGTAAAAGGCCAGATTTTCCTTCTCTTCAGAAAGCAGCAATGATGTAAGTCAAGGCAGTGTGGGTCGCTTCAGGCACACACTGCTTTTGAAAAGCTTTTCAGAGCTGTCTCCATAAGTAATTTTGTATGAGTCTTTGCTTTGCAGCAAGTGCATCCAAAGGATTCACGTCCCTTTGGTTAACTCAGATTAGATAATTAGCTTAAGGGGGGAGATACGACTACAGCTTGAGCCATTTCTGCCCTGCTCGTGAAAGCAAGCTCAGGGGAAAAAAAAAGGCTAAATTGTAGCCTTGCCAGTTTCATTTCTGTTTCACTGTAAAGCACTAAGCAGTGTATGGGTGGTGAGGTATGGAGCTTCTCTGTGTCTTGTCAGCCTTGGGCACGGGCAGCAGAAGGGCATTGGTTTTAGGTGGCAGTAGTGAAAGCACTGACACAGATTTTTCAGGCAGTCGTTAAGTGCTTGTTCTGTTGCATGGCAGCATAGCCAAAAGCTGACTTAGGCAGGTGAGATTTTGCTGTGGTTTGATTTTCTCCAAAGGTCCCTTGGTTTTGTAGCCTAACAGCAGCAAAAGTAACTTCAACTAGGTCATGAAAGAAACTCCTGCATTAGCAGAGTCTCCTTTAGTGACCTTTGAGACCATTTTCATTTACAGCCTGATATTGTGCCATGGGAAGGTTTACATCAGATACTAGGAAAATTTTCTTTGCTGCAAGAGGGGCCAGGGGTTGGAACAGGCTGCCCAGGGAGGCAGTGGAGTCACTGCCCCTTGAGGTGTCCAAGAAACAAGTGTCATGGCACTTTGAGGCATAGCTTAGTGGCTGTGGTGGTGTTGGGTTGACAGTTGGACTCAGAGGGTTTTTCCAACGCGAACAATTCTGTGATTCTGTGAGTTTGCTGTTGGCATTGAAATTAGTTTTTAATGTATTTTAAAAATATTAAATATATGATAAAAAATAAAAATACTTTGCTGCCTGTGTCTGATTAGCAAACCTGAATTTGCCTTGAGATGTGCTGTAAGTGTGTTTGGACAATAGAGGCACATTGTTACCTGTGAATTTTGCTTTTCTCTCTGTCAGAGGGGCTCTGAAGTGCTGTGTAACTGCACATGAATGCCCAGTTTTCCCAGCTGCCTAATGTTTCTCCTGTGCTTGTGGTGTTTGCAGAGTACACGGATGATAATGCTTTGATTCCCAAGAACTCATCTGTGATTGTGAGGAGAATCCCCATTGGAGGAGTCAAAGCTACCAGCAAAACATACGTTATGTGAGTACCCCCAGAGCATTCCAGGCTTTGCCAGGGCTGGCAGTGTCTGCACTTTTTATGGATGTTGGTGTACAGAGGCATTCAGATTGTGTCTGTCTTGTTAAAACTGCTGCAAGTTTTTGTTGGCATGGGGTAAATTTTCATCTGCCTACCCCGAAGTAGACTGACATAATGTCTCATCTCAGCAAGCATTGTAAGACAGGGCTGGATGAGGCTTTGAGCAGCCTGGTGTGGTGGAAGGTGTCCCTGCCTATGGCAGAGGGTTAGAAATAGAGGATCTTTAAGGTTCCTTTCATTTCAAACCATTCTGTTCAGGCCTGCTGGGACAAGAGGTTCAAAACTCACCTATTAGATGACTCTGACTTTAGTTTGGGGGTTGATACTTGTAGAGACCCGAGTTATAGATCGTTTCCTCTACGTGGGGAAATTCCTTGTTGGATGTGGTTGCTCTTGTAGCACAGACCAGCACACTGTAGTCTAAACTTGCATTTTCTGTCCACCTGAGAGGAGTCTGTGTCTTGCTGTTTGACTGTGCCTTGCATTAAAGGGTGAACAGCATGTGGCAGGTGTTGGTTACATCCCAAACCCAGAGGTTTTCCTTAACTACAGAGGCAAGACCAAGGGTTTCCAGCTGGTGAACCACACAGGCAAGGTCTATTCCTGAGGGATTCCTCTTACCTTACTAAAGGCAAAGTGTGTTTCAGGCAGCATATTGTCTTTTGTGTGAGTACTCTGGAGGAATAGCTAATCCTTTCCAAACTCAAAGCACAGGAAGTGCTTGAGCACATTACCTTTCTAAGTCTAGTTTTGCCTGAAGCTGGTACCTCTGCTCCAGGTTGTAATTCTGGCTTCTTAAGATTTCTGGAAGACAGAGAATCAGATATATTATTCAAAGAGCAGATATGAAATCCTGACCACAGGGTTATTGATGGCCTGTTCATCCAGCCCAGTTCTGTCAGCTACATTCACATTGGTTAATGGCCATGTTCTCCAGCTTTCTTGGAGATGCCTCTCCCTCACAAGTGGACATTATTAGCATGTGGTTTAGCCATGTCTTTCTCATGTTGGTTGCAAATAAAGTATTCTGATGGGTTAAGTGTGTGGAACAAGCAGTGCAGCAGCATCCTGGTACCCATGAGGCATTTGCAAGCACAAAACCCTAAACTGATGTGGCTCTGTGTGTAAACTTTGGATGTACTGCTGCAGCAATTGTTGCAGTGCTTACCTAGTCATTGGGGGTTAGTTGTAGTACCTTGGCTTAGTGCTGTCTTGTCAGTGTACCCTCCGATGCTGGCTGGCTGGCACCTTTCCCCAGTATGGTAAAGCAGCTCTAAAATGAGGGGACAGATGCTGATAGCACAGGAGATCAAATAAACCTCTCCACCTGGGGACAAGGAAAGCCTGGCACTGCTGTTCTAGTGCTGAACATCAGCCCAGCTGATGAGCTTTCCTTTAGCTAAAAACACTGCAGAAACCACTGGTAGAGTGGGCGGTGGTTGGGGGAGTTGAATGTGTGCTTGTCATTCACCTTACAGCATTTTCCTCCGTGGTAAATGGATGAGGAAAGCATTGTTTGGTAACCTGAAGGATTTCCTTGTACTTCCTCATCCTCAGGAGGTCCACGTGAGCCTGGTGGTGTGCTAGCAGTGGCAGGAAGCACGAGCCTCAACTATTGGTGCCTAAAGTCCACAGCAGCCTTTCAGTTGCTCTTTGTTCATGGGACACTTTGGATGATGTGTGGATTGTTTGTTACCTATACTAGTGGTTGCATGTGCCAGGTGTGCTGAGTAGCATGCAGATATACCTCACTGAGTATGTGGAATCTCAGCAAGGTTTCAAATGTAATAAATATTTCCTAAAATACTGTTAGCATTTTCAAGATTATCTTAAAGCAAATTCTGGCAATTAAGACCTTTTTTTTTGTCACAGGACTCCTAAATCGCACAAAACCCTAGAAACTTCCTTCAGGTGACATTTCTACTACTATTTTTAGTCAATATAGCATTTGTAACACGTTTGGTGTATTCTGACACTTGATGGTTAAACGGAGTAGATATCTGGACACAGCGCTTGGGCTTCCACAGAGAACTTCTGTTCTGAGACAATGCTGCTGACCTTTTGATGTTACTCCTTTGTCAGATGACTTGAGTTTTGTTTCGCTTAATTAAACTTGCACTTAAGAGTGTCTTAAACTGTCACTTTTGTTAGAAACTTTCTTAGCGTTTGTAGTAGTTAGGGACACCCAGGTTAGCTAAAGCTGCCTTTGCATTTGCTGGTGGAGTATTTAAGAACACAAACCTGCAGTGCAGGCTTCGTCTCTTTGGTACTTATGTAGCAGACACAAATAGCTGAGGGTTGCTTCTTACACTGTTGTGTTCTCTTTTCTAAGTCCTAATCTGTGACAAAGCAGAAATGGGATTCTGGGGGGTCGTTTGAGTTGCACTAAATGTACCAAGAGAACAACTTTATGTATGCGAATGAATCTCCACACTCACTAGAGGATGGGAAGGTGATGTTGTGAGTCCAGGCATTATGGTCTGCTTTCACTGCTCTGTGCTGTGCATCCCAGTGTTTGCCTTCCTGTTCTAACCACCTTTATTTCTTCTTCTAGAAGCCGAACTGAGCCAGTGAGTGGAACATCAAAAGCAGTATGTAAAAACACAATCTCACACTTTTTTCTACACACTGCACTTAATTCTAAACAACATAGCCTTTTATTAATAATTTCCCAAGCATTAACTTAATCTATTTTCCAGTCAAACCTAGTGTATGTTGTAAATACTATGTATTTGATCCAGCATAGTGAAAAACTGAGTAATTTGCACATTTCTGATGTGAATATT
The DNA here is from genome assembly GCF_015220805.1 of Pogoniulus pusillus. NCBI lineage: Eukaryota > Metazoa > Chordata > Aves > Piciformes > Lybiidae > Pogoniulus > Pogoniulus pusillus. The sequence goes on along the minus strand of NC_087276.1, from coordinate 19,889,702 downwards.
GGTATTTGTGCCTAGAAACACGTTGTATTTCATATTGAATCTGCTAGAACATCTCCTGTATGACTCGGGGTTGTACAGATAATGTATGGTCTGGTTTAGACCCTGTAGGCTGAAGGTTTGCACCACTGGACATGGTGCCATGTTCTACATCTGTCTGTCTCTAGCTAGTAATATGTATGTTTGTATAGGTTGTTGTGTGCTTTTTGTTTCTTGCAATAAAATTGTTTGGAGTGTATTTTTTGCCATTCTCACATTGTATCACTTAGCTTTTGGTTTTAAAGAACTTTTTTTTTTTCCTAATGGTTTTTGAAAATGTTATCAAAAACCACTGAGAAACCATTGTTAAACTTGGGACTGTTTCTTACTTTTGCCTTGGGAATCAAACAAATACCAAACCCAGCGTATCCCACACGTTTTGAGGACAGTTCTGTGCAGCTAAAACTATTCCTTTCCATGTCCTTAACTCTTTGAGTATTTGTTCCTAAAGCTGTGTAACTGAAGTGCTATTGTTTGGGCCCCTCCAAGTACATGAATGTCTTGCACAGATTGCCATGGGTTTGAGTATCGTTCCTACACAAAGTGGTATTCTAAAGTTCTGCCTTTGATCTTTTCCACTTCATCTGGTGAAGTTTAGTCTCATAGTTTTGTCTGCAAATGAAAATATGGATTGCAAATTTTGGCATAAGGTTAGAGCCTGGTGCCTTCATGGGTGAAAGCCCCCTGCCATTTTTCTCCTGCTTGCAGTATATTTTTTGATTTGGGTGACCTCGGTGTTGGATCCTGCTTTAACTTCCCAAATTCAGCCTTTCTTTAGTATACCACCACTTTGAATTGACACTTGGGAAAGGGGCAGCATTTTTCTGTAGGCTTGAAAACGCTGTTGTTGTGCTGCTAAAATCTAAATAACACGGAAATACTTGACTGGTGATGGTCTAGATCTTGATTTGCCACTGGGATCGAACACTGTGTGTAATTATGCCTTTCAAAATAGTCCTTAGAGTATAAAAATAACTGTGTGCTTTTTTATTTTTCATCTTTATTTTAAGTATAACTGCTTTTTCTTCACTAGAATGGTGTGAGGCATTACACTAACCCTGGATCATTGGATCTGATCACTCAATAAGCTGTTAGGAGAACTTGATCTAGAAATTCTGAACTCTGTGTCTGTGTTCTGTGAAGAATGCAGCCTGATTCCCATGGAATGCTTTACAGTTTCAAATTCAACACTGTGTGTGTGTAGGTCTAAAACCACCAAGTCTAAATCTGCATCCTTATTCTATTGCTGAACAATTTGAATTCTTTTTTTGGACATGAATGTCTCTGATTGAGAGTTTGAGTTAGTTTAACTGGCCCAGTGACCCTAGCAGTTAATGTAATGCATTGATGTGAACCACGTTGATAGTATTTGATCTAACTCAGATGGGTTTTAATTTCTTGAAAACAGTTCTTTTTTCTTTTTTTGTTTACTAGCATGTGTATAAACACCAATCACATGTTCATAAATAAAGTTAACATTCTTTTAGCCTCCTGTGTTCCCTGGCATGTCTGTATTATGTTTCTGAGTAGCATCTTATCACAAGCTAACATAGATGTTTGAAGGAAGAATCTTGGAGTGGGAGGGAAGACTTAGGGTTAGTTACAGCTAACTAAAGGATAGGAAAGGCAAAACGAACTCCTTTTCTCCTATGCCCTGGATGGACGTGATTTGGGTTGTGGGTAGCCATAGAGAGGAGTCTTTGCATCAGTCTTTCCAAGTCCTGTCTCTCACTGTAGCAGCACAGCAGCCTCAGGCTCTTCTAGTGTGGGAGAATCTTTATTCTTAAAGCTACCTCAGGTCTTGGCATAAAGTGTGGGGGCTCTGTGTGCTTGTTTTTTATTTATTTTTTTCTTTTTTTAATACACATTTCTGTCTGGATTTCGAAGCAGAGCCTGAATATTAGTGTGGTAGGAATAAATCCCTGGAGAGTTTGCCAATTCTTGTTCAACAGTAAAGCAGCAAAATTAAAATTAGTGATTTTTTTTTTTTAAACCAAGGATGCACAGAGCTTATCCTCTGCCTCTATTCATTTTCTTGCTCTTCTGTTAGCTGACAGCCTACACTTGCAGATCTGTGCTGCTGTCCCACTATAACTACAGCCAAAGCAAGGAGGTGGATCCTTTTTTGGTTTAGTGTTACTATATGAGTAACTCCAAGGATCACTGTTTGGTATTTGTCCTTGGAGACTGCAGAAGTACAGGGAGTCATGCCTATTGTTTCAGTGCCTTCAGGCCTAACCTTGGAGTGATCCTTCTTGGCTGAATTTGTAGCTTAGCCAAGTTGATGGGTTCTAAGAAATGACTGTAACTCAGGTGTAGCACTTCAGCAGTGAGATCAGCCTTTTCTGTCCCATTTCTCACTTAATTTCTGTTAGTTCTTGCTTAGTCTTTTGCAGAAATTAGATTTGTTGATGCTGAGGCTTGGGGTTTTCTGGGTTATTTTCAGTTCTTCTGCAGTGTTAGGGCTGTACACAAGTTTGTTGGAGATGTTGTTTGTGCTTGACTGATTGGAAGGACTGGCTGGAAATACTTTAGCAGAAATTTAAAGGCAAAAAGAAAGACCAGAGCATGCAGGATGACTAGAAGATGGCCACTGGGCAAACACACTAACTAGTACATTAATTCTTTGATTAAGTGTGCAGTGGAAAGGAGTGCTAGCATCTCCTTTAAGAAATGAGACTGTTGCCTTCAAGCCATCCCTAAAAAATACAGAAGCTCATTAATAGTTGATTAACTGTTATGTTTGAGTTACAGTCAGTACTGGACTGTTTAACTCCAGTGGAGAGCTTCCCTAACTTCTCCTTTGCTTCTGCCAAACCACAGAATGGTTGTGGCTGTGCCTGCCCTGAGAGAAAGCATAGGTCTGTTTCTTCACCTGTGAAAAGAGTGGCATATGGAGCTGCAGAACACCTGCTCAGCATTTTTTTTTGCAGAATGATGTACAAAATGTTCTGGCAAGATGGAAAGCTAAGTCTTCTGGTGAGGCTTGCAGTGGGAAGCAGGTCTGCCCTTCCAGAGCTGGGCATTCCTCTCCCAAGCCATACTCCCAAGTACTGCTTAGTTAGAACAATGATGTTGTGTGTGCTTCTTTGTAGATTATTAGCGTTTTTCCCTCCTGGAGTCTGGTAAAACAGCTCCCATGAATTCTTCCACTCTATCAGGTAGTAAAGGACAAGAGCTTTTTGCCAAGGAAGGGTTTTAGTCTCTCTCCCGAGCTGATCAGTGACCTCTTGAGGAGAGCTCTTCAGTTTATCTTGTGAAACTTTAGTCTACATTTTTGAGCAACTGAAGACATAAGCAGTGATTCAGATGTCTTTCTGGTGATTTTTTTTTTCTTGCTATTGGCAGCTATGCTGCTGCTTGAAGCATAATTCAAGGCAGTATATTGGGAAAGGAACTAGAGAAGAGTTACCCTGCACTCCAGTATATTTTCGTTGAACACTGCACTGCTAACTACTGCCTGGGGACTCCGTTCCTGCAGCTGGGAGGGAGGAGTGGGGTTGCAGTGGAGAAAACATATGACAGGATTGTGCTCTGAATTTGTGTTTTCCTCATCAACAGGATACTTTACACCCCCTTGCATTTGTTCCTTTAATACTGGGCTGCTGTTAAAAAATAGCAAGTTGAATAGTAAACTGTCCCACTTCCCAAAGCAATCTGGACAGTGTGGGCTGTGCTCTTAAGAAAAGAGAAGCAATCACTTTCCTAGACTGCTCCAAACACCTCCATCTCAATGGTTTGATCTGGTTTGTTTTTTTTCTAGATGAAGTGGTGGGGTTACTTTTATGGCTGATGTTTTAGATTGGTACTGTTGTTTGGGGGTTGTGGGTATGGGGAGTTTGACATCCTTAACCTTACTGTGGGGAGAGGCACAGCTCCTGTTTCAGGGCTGAGGTGCCTGTGCTTTATTCTGCCAGGCAGCTGCTGCCTTCCTAAAAGCAAAGCTATGTGCCTTTTTTACATAGTAAACCATGAATTGATTCAGTTACAACCATGCTGAAGTGTCCTGTAGTGATGCTTCCTTCTCAGAGAAGTAGTTGGGTTTAAATCCTCAGCTGAAAATTGACAGCTGCTTACTCCTTTGACTTGTAAGCAGTTGTCAGCTTTTGACAAAGGTCCCTCTCTGAGATACTATGGAGTACTAAGTTGATATTGAGAGGGCTTGGTTACTTCAGTTCCTTCTCATTATCCACATCCAGGCTCTCCTAAGCTATCATAGCTTTTAAATACAAATTACATGGGGTTGGAAATGCCTCTTTCAGTGACACTCAGAGGGTATAGTGCAGATTGCAAACTACTAGAGGTTAACTGTTGCTATGTTTTGACTGTAGAACTTGAATATGTGTTTAATTTTTTGTGAACAGATTGATGACTCTTCTGCATCTATTTCTCTGGCCCAGCTTACTAAGGTATATATATATATTCTTGTCAAATACTTTAAACAAAAAGTGTTTGCTATCCTATTTTTAACTTTATTCTGTGATCTTTAGCTGGATAATTGTTGTAATTTGAACAAATCTCTAATTTAATTCTTAACAGTTTAAAGTATTTATTTTCTTTAAATCATTTTAAAAGCAAAATGTGTGTATATTTTGATACTATCCTGTAAAGAGTAGTTCCCAGTTTGGGAAGATAGAAGGGGAGTACCTTATCAGCCTCAACATAATGTTGCAGTATTACTCATCCTCAAGACCCACAGAAGAAGCTCTTCAGAAGCTGTTTACCGTTTTTCATACCTTTTCATTAATTTTCCGTTGGAAACTAACACAATTTTTACAGAAGAATTTAATTGGCTGTAAGTTATGGACATTGCAGGGGGGGTCTGCAACAGCCAAACTAGAAGCCTTTCTGTAACATGGACAATTGCATGGCTCTTTCTGAATTTCTAGTCATTACAGTTACAGATCTATCCTTTGAATGCTGCACAAGCTCACCCATTGTAGTAGGTTTGCAGTGGACACCCTGAGCTAATTTGTTTGAACGCAGACTGTGTGAATTGTGTAAATGTACCTCATTGTTTATAGGAATATACCAATGTGTGTGTGTGGCATATAAGCAGCTGTGACCTTCTGAAATTGTTGTAATGCCGTGTTTTTCTCTGGAACTGCTTGCATTTTTTGCTCACCAATGTGTAACTTTGTCTGGGAAAGCACTAGTGATTGCTCCTGGGGAGAAGGCATAGGGTTAGCCAGCTGCATTCCTAGGCTGTAGAGCTGCAGAGAGCAGAGAAGGCAGGGCTTGATGCAGAGGAACTAGTTCTTCCTTCTGAAAAAAATGAAAGCTGGAGTCCATTCCCAAGAGAGAAATCTCTTTCCACTGGTAATTTCTTCCCTGTCTCACCGCAACAATTCAAATTGTGTAGATTTGGCACAAACTCCAAACTCAGTTTGGAAGGTAGCCACCAAAAGAACTTGGTCTCCATTAGTGCTGTCCCTAAACATGTCCTCGGCTCTGTAAACTCATGTGAAGTTTTACTTTCAAATGTGACAATTTGTGGTGTGCACAGTTCAGCTTTTGAGACAATTTTAACTCTTTTCAGAACAATGCAGCTAAGGTAAATAAGTTAACAGTAGCTCAAACCTGTGCCTTACTCTGACCTCTTTAGTGCAGAGCGGCTCGGCACAGAGGCAATGTGTTGAGAGTTCTCTGGTTGATGATTACTATGTATTAAATGCCATCTTCTGAATTTTGGTCTATTCCTACTAATGTTTTTTTGTGGGTTTTTTTGGAGATTGCTTTTGTAAACCGTTTGGGTTCAAACAAATTAGTCAAGTATCTGTAAAGCTTTCTGTACATGTCAATGGAAATGATTTCGTAGCTGTTGATCTGGTTTATGTTACTGTTGAGAAAATACTATGTATTTGAAACAACCATTTAATAAAATGTTGAAACTAGTTGGTTGCTTTTGTGAATGAATGCATCTAAAACAAAAAAAACAAACAAAAAAAAAGGAAAAAAAAAAGGAAAAACATGAGTGGTTGATCTGAATGATAGGTGCTTGAAGGTCCAAAATCATTTGCAGTCACTCCCTTAGACCCTGCTTGTATCTGGACTGGTGTGTAATAAAACCATTGATACAAATGCTATTTTGAAAAAAAAAATCAGCTGGCTTCAGTAATTTGAAGATCTAGTTCTGCAGAAGGTTTATATTACAATTTGTGTGTTAAAAGGACATAGTCAACTGGACAAAAAAACTAAACGGCAAATTGTGCTTCCTGTGGTTAAATCACTTAACCAGAGTGAGATAGCAGGAGAGGAGCGTGCAGCTTGGGCTGCCTGCAGCACATGATGAGCAAATTTGTGCTCAAAAGAATCTTTTTCTCTTGCTGAGGGATTATCAAAGGCTTGATTCCTTTTAGTGCCTCTGTGTCTGAAGCTGCATTTCAGCAAGCAGAAACAACTGCCCCCGCTCTTGAGTTGTGTGTCCTTTTAATGCTGCAAAATGTAAATAACAATGCTTGCATACATCTGAATTAAATGTACAGTGGATGGCTTCTCCTTCAAATAGTCTGGAGCTGAACAATCACTTTAAAAGTACTGGATAGTGTAATTTTTTTTTGTGTCTACACATAGCTTCAGCCCACTTGGAAGAAAATTGGATTGGTTACACAAGTCTTGATGTAAGGTACAAACAGAGCCTAAGGTTTTGAGTGCCCAAGAATGCTCTTTTCAAGTAGGTTGGCAGGCACGTAAACATCATGTAATGGCGTAAGGACTCCCCAGAACATCTTCAGGACAAACAGATTTTATATAAAGCAGCTGTGTTCATGCAACCTCAGCTAGAGTTGTGCTGCTCTTTACAGGATTGGATGAGTGGTGTTGTCTTTGGCTGTGTGGGCTTAAATGTGTTTCTAATGTGTGTGTCAAATAATTACCTGTTAAACAGACTGCCAATCTGGCTGAAGCCAATGCTTCCGAGGAAGATAAAATTAAAGCTATGATGACACAGTCTGGCCATGAATATGATCCAGTCAAGTAAGTGTCAATTCTTTCCTTTTGAAGATGATGAAAAAATTGTAGATTTGCTTGTTGTAACAAGAGATACACATGCATATCTTCTTTGTCTTTTGTTTTTTTCCTCCCCAAACTTCTAGTTACATGAAGAAACCCTTGGGCCCACCTCCCCCGTCGTACACTTGCTTCCGCTGTGGGAAACCTGGCCACTACATAAAGAACTGCCCAACAAATGGGGTAAGATTGAGGAGACTTTGGGTGTTGCTTGGGTTTTAATCTTTGTTAACTGGGCAGTTAATAAATGCATGGATATTCATGTAAAAGTTGTTTTTTCTTGGGTTGAAATACAAAGGACTTTGACATAGCACCTGGGGAGATGGTTTAATGGCCATGGTGGCTTTAGGTTGGTGGTTGGGCTCAATAAACCTTAGAGTTCTCTTCCAACCAAAACAATTCTGTGATGCTATTAAGGGCAAGTTTTTCCTCTTTTTCTAGGTCATGGGTATTAAATATGTCAGTAGCTCTTCCATATGTATTTTAGTATTTTCTTCCATGTATGTTTGATATTTTTCATTATTATTGGAAAGCTTTGTGGTGTTTTTTTATGACAGTTGACCGACTTTAGTATTTCTTCTAAAAAGCTGTTGTTTCTATTGATCCTAGCTATTGAATGTTTGCTTGCTGTAATTACACATCTCTGCTTGAACATTAGTGCTATTTAGTGGTAGTGAGGTGTGGAGTGAACCTTCACATCGAGATGGAGAATATTTCAGAGATGTGAATTCAATTTTTCCCTCTGAATTGTGCTTTGGAGGAGGGGTAGAATTGTGTCTTCTCTGGCGAGCTGAGGGATGTTTCACCCTTGAGGAACCTGATGTTAAGCCAAAGAACGCTGCTGGAGCCTTTGAAACATTCTGGCTGTGCTGATCCAGGGAAATAAACTTTTTAGTCGAGCATCACTTACACTGAGTGACAGGAGAGGTTTTGCAGCTTAAAGTAACCTTTGAAATAGCATTTGCAGTGAGATGCCTGCATTTCTTTCCTTAACAGGACAAAAACTTTGAGTCTGTTCCTAGAATTAAAAAGAGCACAGGGATTCCCAGGAGCTTCATGATGGAGGTTAAAGATCCAAATACCAAGGGTGCTATGCTGACCAACACCGGCAAATACGCAATCCCGACCATTGACGCGTAAGTGCGGGGAGCTTTGGGCTGGCTGAGAGTGAGGGATGCCCTTGTGGCATTGCAACCAAGCTGCCCAGCAGCTGTCTTTAAGGAGAGGAATTGCTGTACCTCACAGTGCTGTTTCACAGCAGGTGAACATGAGCCAGTGTGTGCTTAGCATCCTGGCCTGAATCTGCAATGGTCTGGCCCACAGGACAGGCGCAGGGATTGTCCCTCTGTACAGGGCACTGGTGAGGCCACACCTCAAATACTGGGCTCAATTTTGGGCCCTTCACTCCCAGGAAGGACATTGAGGGGCTGGTGCAGGTCCAGAATAGAGCAAGGAAGCTGATGAAGGTTATGGAGAACAGCAGCTGAGAGAACTGGGATTGTTTAGGTGTAGAAGAGGAGGTTGAGGGAAGACCTCACTGCTCTCTATAACTCCCTAAAAGGAGGTTGGAGCCAGGTAGGGGTTGGTCTCTTCTCCCTAGTTTCAAGTGATAGGAGAGGAAGTGGCCTGAAGATGTCAGGGCAGGTTCAGGTTGATGGAGATGAGGAAAAATTCCTTTTCCTGCAAGAGTGGTCAGGGATTGGAACAGCCTGTCTAGGGAGGTAGAGTCCCCATCCCTAGAGCTGTTCAAGAAATGTGTGGCCATGGCACTTGAGGACATGGTTTAGTGGCCATGATGGTGTTGGGTTGATGATTGGACACTATCTTGGAGGTCTTTTCCAGCTGAAACAATTATTCAACCTTAAAAATTGTGATGCCTTCTAATGAAAACAGAGTGCTGCTGCTACTCCTGCAGGTTGGCTGCAGAATCCCTGGTGTTTATACTTGGAGTTGCTCTCTTTGAAAGCTGCTTTTGCTTCTGTTTTTTATCAAAGAGCTGACCTCAATCACATCTGTTGTGTCAAACCAGCTGAAATTTGCCCTAACTGGGAGAGTTCTGCAAAAGGAAAATTGTTACCTCTTCTAATCTGGAAAAGTAGCTAGAATTAAATGTCTGTGTTTTAGAAGGCTGATGTGGAGTGAGAAGAATCCCATTTCTTACCTTCCTTTGCTAAAACTCAATACTTGGAAAAGTTTCCCTTTGCCCATCTTTTAACTTTTTTCTTTTTCTTTCCCCACCCTCCCTTTAGGGAAGCTTATGCTATAGGCAAGAAGGAAAAGCCTCCCTTTTTACCAGAGGAGCCGTCATCCTCTTCAGAAGAAGATGATCCTATTCCAGATGAGTTGCTGTGTCTCATCTGTAAGGATATCATGACAGATGCGGTTGTTATTCCCTGCTGTGGAAACAGCTACTGCGACGAGTGTGAGTGTCACTGCCATCCTTGATAGCTTAAAAACATCACATCTGGGCTGCTGAAGGCAGAAATAGGAGATCAGAGCATTGCTTTGGTCCTAACAGTTGTGCTTAGTACTTAAATATACCAGAGTAGGAAAGGGCTGCTCTTCTACAAAGGAGAAAACAGAGAAAAGCTTTTTCCCTTCTTCCCTCTCTAGTTTAATCCTCTTTGCATGTGCATGGATGAGTGAGTGCAATTGAGGCGTTGCTACAGTGTCAGCTAGTTTAAAACCCTGGTTTGAAACTGAGGGAGAGTAGGTTTAGACTGGATCTTAGAAAGAAGTTCTTCAGTACAGGGGTGGTGAGACTTTAATACGTTACTCAGGGAGGTTGTGGATGCCTCCTCCCTGGGTGCGTTTAAGGCTAGGTTGGATGAAGCCCTCAGCACCTGAGTCTAGTTGAGAGGTGTCCCTGCCCATAGTGGGGAGGTTTGAGTAGATGTCTCTGAGTTCCCTTACAACTTGAGCCATTCTAGGGGTCTCTTGATTACACTGAGTTTGTTTACTGCCCTTTCTCTCACACAAGTACACATCCAACTCTGGGGACTTCCTGTGAACTGGACCACTCAGTTTGGCCTTTAATCCACATTCCTCCTCTCCTAAACCCTTCAGAACTTATAAAGCTGTTAATAGGGTTTTGAAGTGTCTTAGTTATTGACTTCTGTCTGTACTAGACAGTGGAAAAAGCACTAGAAACATGAAGGCCCAGCCCACTCCTCACCTTCAAATGATTCAACAGTTTGTATAGCACTAGCAAATCTGTAGAGATTTTGCTGCCTGCTAGGAGCTGACCATTTCCAGCTTCATACTGTCTGTTCCAGACTGTTCATCCATCAATTGCATAGATGTTTTGAGGATTAATTAAACCCCCCTAAATTTCCTTAACTTGCCTAACAAAACCCACCTGCCTGGTTCTGTTGACAGGTATTAGAACAGCACTGCTGGAATCTGAGGAGCACACGTGTCCAACGTGTCATCAAACAGATGTCTCTCCAGATGCTCTCATTGCCAACAAGTTCCTACGCCAGGTAAGGGGATGGGCTTTCACATCAAATGTGGATGAGAAAAGGCTGTTTGGGAAAAGCTGGATGGGAAGAAAATACTCAATTAGCTCTCCTTACCAATTGGCACCTTGCTTAAGGATTAAGTTACCTTTCAGGCTGCGGATCTGTTGTTACAGGGGCTTGGAACTGTGGAGTCTGGCAAATTCAGATCACACTTCTGTTGAGCTTGGTTTGTTTTTCCCCACTTCATGTTCAGTGTTAACACATAAATGCTGCAAATGCACACACTCTTGAGTTCCCAGTCACTGCTGTCAGTGTTTAATGTGATGTGTTGGTGCATCTGTGTGCTGATTTATTTCAGGATTAATAATTTTTGCTGCAGTCTGCCAGCAGCTTTACTCTCTGGAGCCTTTTGTTTGTGTTTCTGCTAAAGTTTTATGTTATGTTATTGTAAATGTTTGCCTCTAGGCTGTGAACAACTTCAAAAATGAAACTGGCTACACCAAGAGGCTCCGTAAGCAGGTTCAGCACCACCAACAGCAGCAGCAACAGCAGCAGCAGCAGCCACCACCTCCACCACCACCTCCGCCTCCCCCACCCCTGATGAGACAAACAATAACGCGCAACCTGCAGCCCCTGATGCGGCCAGCCATGGCCAGACAGCAGGATCCCCTCATGATCCCACTGGCTTCTCTGGCCTCTCGTTCAGCTGCTTTGTCATCCTTGGGTCCTGGTCAGGGACCTGGGCTGCCAGTAAATCCCAATTCCGTCCTTGTCTCTGATCTCCCTCCAGCAGTGTCCCTCCTCCGTGGTGAAAAGCCAGATGGACCTTTTCGGTGAGTATATCTGTAAGTGAACGTGAGAGATGCTAAAAAGCTGAAGTTGGATTCTTCTTCTTGAGCTTCTCAGCTTGTGATTTCTCTGTCATCAGCCACAGTTGCAGATTGTTTGGGCAGCTGTGCTTTTTTGTTTTTGCTTGGAGTGAGGACACTTTGATCAAAGCAGCGTGCCTTGAGCCAGAATTGTCTCAGAAGCCTTTATCAGTCATTCAATGCAGATTTACCCTGAACCTTTTCTCCACATTAGCCTTTTGACCCTTTTTAGGGACATGGTTTAGCATAGACTCTTCATTGCTGGGTTAAAGGTTGGACTGGGTGATCTCGGAGGTCTCTTCCAGCCAAAGATATCCTGTAATATGGTGATTTCAAGTGGCTAGAAACTCCTACAGTAATCAGTTAGTGATATCAGACCTTCTTGAGTGTGTTCATTTCTCTGTAGTACTGAAGAGGTGTTCTCAGGAAAAGGGGGAAAGCAGAATTGCAGGTAAAGCTGACCAGGTGTTTACAGCATCATTTTTTCTATGGTACTTCCATCCTCTGTATTTCAGAATCCCATAGAAACACTATGGGTAGAAAATACCTTTTTTTTAAGGTCATATATCAGAGTCATCCTCAATAATATACAGTGCAGTCAGGCTTTTTAGAGGGTATTTTGTGGATCTCTACAAGAATTCATCTTCACACCTGAAAGGTAGACAGCTGCTCTCTTCAGAAGGCTGAGGCTCAGCTTTACCATGAATACAAAAGATCACAATCAAAAAGACCTTCTAAGGCAGCTTCTAAAGGAGCAGATAAACATTTCCTGATGAGATTTGAGTTCTTTCACCTTCCAAACTTGGCATTCAGTGTGTAGCGTTTATGTTCTCCAGTCCTTTCACATGCTGTTAACTTCAGAAGATACTTCTCCAGTGAGCTTTCTCTTCCAGTGCTGGTAGTGTGCAGTGACTCCTAGTCAATGCTTCCTTTGGAATCAGCCAACTTCACATGTGTAAATCTAGTGGCAATCCCATTCTCTACTATCTTTCTATTTACAGTAGTCAATCTTTTGTCACCTTGAGTTTAGTATTTCAAGTAACACTTCAAGGTTAAAATAATTGTTTAAAAATGTTTGGTTTGGTTTTGTTGCAGTGATGCTGATCCTGTTTTACCTCCTGCTCTGATGTCTGCTGAGCTTTCTAAAACTTCCTCTTTGTCAATCAGCAGTTTGTTAGAAGAGAAGGTAAGTTTTATGTCAACAGCTGCAACACTTCTTGTCCTGTAGTAGCAGAGCTTGTTGCTAACTGTTTGCATTTATTCACAAGGGCTATCAGGTTCCCGTGCTACGACAGCCAGCAATACCAAGTCTTCTGGGCCCTCAAGGACAATCCATACCCACAACTGGTAAGTAGCTGTAGCCTTAGAATTTCTCCTATGAAAAAATGCTCATCAGATAAACTATATGTTGGGATTTTTGTCTTTTTTCTCTCCCTGTTCCCCCAGGTCACCCCATGAGAGCAGGCACCCTTCGCTCTGCAGGTGGCAGACCAGGCTGGGAGCTGTAAGTATCTGGCAGAAATTCCATGTATTGCTGCTTCTAAGCTGTGAAATGAGGCTGTAGCACAGAATTTACCCCACAGCCTGTTTCTAAGGAAATGAGCATGCACAGATAGTTATGGAGAATACAAGTGGTAATTAATTTTTAAACAGCTTAAAGTGAATTGGCTTTAACAAAGGAGATCTGTGCTTGCAGTGAGATTATTGTGAATAAAATTCAGTATATAATTGAAAAGAGGGCTCTGAAACATGACCAATTTTGAGGAAACCATAATTACATACAAAAATCAAATCTAATTAAAAGATCAGATGGAAAGCCACTCTTTGATTACTGGCTGAATAGGGCTGAAGAAATTGATTTCCCAATAGAAATCGAGCTCCAGCATTCTTCAGCAACTTTGTTGGTACTGCTGGAACAATTTATTGGATCTGTTCTTGTACAACAGCTTTGAATTCCTTCAGATGAGTCCTCAGACAGGCTTTCTCTCAGTTGGAGAGGGAGGAATCTGTTTTACCTGTTCTGTGGTGGCAAGTTAGGCCTTTCTGTTGATATCTGTGTGCTACAGATAGATTATAAGGACTCATTTTGTCTATAGAGCCTTAAAGAAAAGCACAAACCAAGACCCATCCCACAGGTTGCCTAAAATTTCAGATTCCATAAGTAGGAAGATAACAATTCAGGGACAAGAACAGGCCAAACACATCTTCATGAGACAACAACACAGGAAGCCTGCATGGGAAAGGTTAAAACCTGTTGAGAGATGATTAGGTGCTGTCTGTGCAGTACTTTGAAGGTCAGAAGTGAGAAGGGGTGGCAGAGGAGCAGTGGGTCTATGGGAAACGGGAATCTGGCTTACTCCCAGGCAGCCTTCCTGCACAGTCACAGAGCTGAGTGCGAGAGGAGGAAGAGACTGAGGGAATGGTTTGGGGTGACAATGTGGAAGACATATATGAGGATGTAGAGCTGGGTGTAGGCTGAAGTGCAGAGAAAGCAGGGAAGAGGTCGCTTGAGCTGAGAACCAGAAGTGCTGGCCGCCATGCTGCTGCTTCGTTTGTGTCCTCCTCAGAGGCAGGGCAGAGTGACAAACAGTGACACGTGTTTTTGGGTTTCTTTAAAGTTCAAATCGAGGACGCCTGCACAGTGATCGTTCCCAAAGGACTCAGGCCCCAGCACTACCAGCATCATCACCAGTCTTTGTGCCTGTGCCTCCACCTCCCTTGTACCCTCCACCACCCCATGCACTTCCTCTTCCACCCGGGGTACCACCACCACAGTTTCCACCTCAGTTTCCACCTGGCCAACCTCCGTCTGCTGGGTACTCTGTCCCCCCTCCAGGATACCCCCCAGCTCCTGCAAATATATCATCAGCTTGGGTCCCAGCAGCAGTACCAGCGGGGCACTCAAACACCATCCCAACGACACAAGCACCTCCTCTCTCTAGGGAGGAGTTTTACAGAGAGCAGCGGAGACTGAAAGAGGAGTAAGTATCAGCTCGGCGCAGCGGCCTTTTGTCGTTTCTGTGTTTCGGGAGCATCTGACATAAGCAAAACTGACTTAGTGGGCTGGTTTTTTTTTGCCCTGAGACATTTCCCTGTGGCAGCTAGTAAACGTGCAAAAACTTAACCCAAGACAAATGTAAACTTAAAACTCGGCCCCAAAACCTCTCCTCAGGAATTCCACCTTGGTTTTGCTGAGCTAGGATGTGCACCCTTGGCGTTTGCATGCGATAAACATTCTCTCATATTGGCCTTGTTTTTTGTTTCTTGTTGTCTATTTTTTTTTTCTTTTTTTTTTCTTTTTTTGTAATAAAGGTCAAACTATCATTGTAATAAAGGTCAAACTTATTTTAACAGGGAAAAGAAAAAGTCCAAACTTGATGAGTTTACAAATGATTTTGCTAAGGAATTGATGGAATATAAAAAGATTCAAAAGGAGCGTAGGCGTTCGTTTTCCAGGTAACTGCTTTACATGTCCGTAATGGAGAAGCAGATTGTCTAGAAGAGGCAGGAGGAGTCCCACTCCACCTCCTTGTTAGATGGATTGGATCATTGCAGGGATTAGCAGTGATAGGAGTTTGAAATCTAGGTTACTAGCTCAGATGTGGCAGAGATTACAGTTGACCATCACCATTTGGCAAGAGTTAAGGAGCAGGTGTCTCTTACTATAAGCTTCCCTGAAATCCTTCACCTCCTGCCAGCTAGGAGGAGATTGGAAGTTCAGTAGGGGTAGCTACTGGATTTTCTGTGTCCCCTATTCTGATTGTAACCATTGATGGTTGGACTCGAGGATTTGAGAGATCTTTTCCAACCAAAACAATTGTGTTGTTCTGTGACTATCTGAGAACACTTTGGAGGAGATTGAGAGACATTGTCTTCGTGTCCTCTTCTGTTTATCTCACATGGAGAGATCTTATCCTGGACTGCAGACTGGTGACTTTCACTAGTTTGGTTTTGCTGACATTGTTAAATTTCTCTTAGGAATCCAAAAGACCAGAGCTGTCTGTTAAATTTTTCTTAGGAATTGAATGATTGGACCCATTTGTTAAATTTCCTTTAGAATTTCAAAGACTAGACCTGTTTGTTAATTTTTTTGGGGAATTCAAAGATCAGATGTGTTTGTAAGGAAATCTTACTTTGGTGAAAGGCTTGGAGAGGAGGAATGATTCTGATGAACATTTGTGGAACCATGTGAAATCACAGAATACTGACCTTGTGAAGAAGAGCTCAGAGTAGCAGATGTTTTCTGTCCCCAAAAATTACTTAGGCAGGAGTCTGAGTAGCTCTCTGCTTGTAATGCTGGCAGTAGCTTTCCTAGAGTAGTGTCTTTGAGCCATATTATTACTAGAGGCTGAGTTTAGAAGCTTTTAGAGATGTTTTTCCTTGAAGTGGTCCCTAGCCTTGGTTAGAGCTAGAGCTGTGTACAGACCCTTGCTGAAATAGCCATGTGTGTAGGGCAGTAGTCAGGTGCTTCAGGGCCTCTGTAGATGAGTGAAGCTGAATAGTCCAAGCTGGCTTTTTAAAAATCGAGCTGTGCTGTCTCCAAGCTGAGTGGTGGGTTTGGATGTTTGGCGCTGTACTGGAGCTGTGAAGCCTTGCTCTCTTTCTGCAACTTATGCAACCAGAATGATTTGCATGCATGTAGGGGCTGCGCAGCGAGAACGTGCAGGTTCCCATACCAGTAGAGGCCAGTATAGACCACCCCAGACCAATGGGTGGCTGTGGTAGCTGGTGGGCTAGAAGCGAGTGGAAATAAACTCACCCTTCCTGTGTGTTTTTCCACTAACAAAGCAGCAGCTGTTCTGTCTTGTAAGCAGAAACTTTGCGCTCTCAGGTTTTTCAGTTTGCAGTAGCTTTATGTCAGCAGCTGAAAGAAGCTTTGACATGAGCATATGGAGAGGAGAAAAGAAACCAAACCAGATTTGAGAGGAGAGAAAAAAAAGCCTGAGCAGAGTGGCTGTTGTGAATTAACTGCAGTTATTCTTCTGTTGTGCTTGCTTTTAAGGTCCAAGTCTCCCTATAGCGCCTCGTCCTACTCCAGAAGCTCCTACACCTACTCCAAGTCGAGATCGGGCTCCTCGCGCTCACGCTCCTACTCACGCTCCTTCAGCCGCTCCCACTCCCGCTCCTACTCGCGCTCCCCTCCGTACCCCAGGAGAGGCAAAGGCAAGAGCCGCAACTACCGCTCGCGCTCCCGCTCCCATGGCTACCACCGCTCCCGCTCCAGGTCACCCCCCTACAGGAGGTACCACTCACGCTCCAGGTCTCCAGCCTTCCGAGGCCAGTCTCCCACCAAGAGGACTGTGCCGCAAGGGGAGGCAGAGCGGGAGTATTTCAACCGATACAGGGAGGTGCCTCCCTATGATATGAAAGCTTACTATGGCAGGTCTGTTGACTTCAGAGACCCTTTTGAGAAGGAGAGATACAGAGAGTGGGAGCGGAACTACAGAGAGTGGTATGAGAAGTTCTACAAGGGCTATGCTGTTGGTGCTCAACCTCGGCCTCCAGTAAGCAGAGAGAACTTTTCTCCAGATAGGTTTGGTCCACCTGGGGCCAGACGAGAGAACTCACCCTACGCCCGCGGGCGCAGGGAGGATTATCCGGGTGGGCAGAGCCACAGAACTCGTAACGTAGCTGGGAATTACCCTGAAAAACCTGGGAGAGAGAGCCATGGCATCAAAGATCCTACAAAATCAAAGGAGAAGGAGGTGGACAATCCCCTAGGAGATAGCAAAGGCAATAAACATAAAAAGCACAGGAAGAGGAGAAAAGGGGATGAAAATGAGGGGTTTGCCAGTGCTGAGCTGCTAGAAGGCTCCAGAAAGCCAAGAGAGACGGTTCCAACAGAGGATGTGAAAGCAGACTCCCTGTTCATGCTCCCCAGCAGAGATGATGCTACCCCCGTGAGGGATGAGCCTATGGAAGCAGATTCTATTGCTTTCAAACCAGTGTCTGAAAAGGAGAAGAAAGAGAAGGACAAGCCAAAAGCAAAGGTTGAGAAGACAAAGCGAAAAGCAGAAGTGGCTGCTCCTCCTAAGAAGGACACTGTAGTTAAACCAGCAAAAGCTTCCCAAGAGAAGGTGGATGCTGACCGTGAGAAATCTCCTCGAGCAGAACCTCCTGCCAAAAAAACCAAGGAGGAGCTGCCGAAGACAGACAGTGCTAAGACCTCTTCCTCTCAAAAGGATGAGAAGGCTCTTGGTACCCCACGCAAAGTTCACCCAAAAGCCACAAAAGATCACGCAGAAAGCAGACCAGCCAAGGAGGAAAAAGCAAAGAAAGACCATCCGAAGGAAACCAAGTCAGAGAAGCCTTCCAACAAGGAGGACAAGTCAAAGAAACCTGCTGAGAAAAGCAAACCTTCTGATGCCAAACCTGAGAAAAGGAAAAGGAAGGCAGATGAAAAGGTGGATAAAGAGCATGAGGCCACTTCTGCCAAGACCTCAAAACTTGAAACTGCAGAGTCGAAGACGTCACCTAAGGGGAAGGTTGAACCTGATGGTGACAAAGGCGAACGGACTCCCGAGAAGGATAAATCTGCTTTCCTTAACAACCCTGCAAAAAAGATTAAACTTAACAGAGAAACTGGCAAAAAGATTGTGAGTACGGAGAATGTGCCACCTGGGAAAGAACCTGCTGAGAAACCGGAGCCCAGCAGCAGCAAAGTTAAACAAGAGAAAACCAAGGGGAAAACCAGAAGAAAAGTAACTGCAGCTGATGGAACCAGCACAACCCTTGTGGACTACACCAGGTACCTCACCATGTCTTCTTTCTTTCCTTCCCCCCCCAGAATGTAAACATTTTTGTGGTGTCTAATGGAAGGAGGAGCTAAGTCTGTGCTGAATGAGCAAAGAGTCTTTGAGCTTTCCTGGTAAGCTGTGCTTGAGTCTCCACCAGAGCTGCTATAAAGAGAGGAGCGGTCCATGCTGTACAGGGAGCTGAGGAGGGAGGTTAGCTCATTTCACATCATTTCACCGACTTGAAATCTTACTGCTGGGACAGTTTTTCCCCTTTATTCATTACCTGTTGCCTCTGAGGCGGCCTGTCTGTGTCTTCCTTCAAAACCTGCCTACTGCTGAAGGCTAAGATACAGCCACAGGGCAATGTGGAGTTAGACTTGGCATGGACACCAGCTTGCTTCCAATATATTGTAGTGGCCTTACATTTGAGCATATTGCTGTGTGGACACAGCTCACCCTGCCTGCCTGCCTTCCTCCTAGCTCACCCTGCCTGCCTGCTCCACCTTTTGCCTGCCTTCCTTAGGGCTAAGTAAATTCAAACTATTTTAGGCATCACTGGAGACTTAGGGTAGTACCTTGATGCTCTAAAAAGCTTTAAAAGATACATTTTGTCAAGAACAGCACTAAGGCATGAGAATCAGACTGGCTTTTGTGTCCCTCTCCATAATTGCTTGGTGAGGATCAGTCCTGGCTTTTGTGTTCCTCTCCATAATTGCTTACTGAGGATCAGTCCTAGCTCGTGTGTCCCTCTCCATAATTGCTTGGTGAGGATCAGTCCTAGCTCGTGTGTCCCTCTCCAAAATTGCTTGGTGAGGATCAGTCCTAGCTCGTGTGTCCCTCTCCAAAATTGCTTGGTGAGGATCAGTCCTAGCTCATGTGTCCCTCTCCATAATTGCTTGCTTCCATGTTGAAAGAAGAACATGGATCTAATTTCTCTGCTGTTGGTGAAAATAGGACATGAAGGAGTTAGCAGATCAGACAGTCCCCAATCTGATCATCTCATGCCTGATAATTAAATACATAGTAGCTAGATAATTAATTGATTGCTCATAATCTTGGCTGACAGCCTTTCTCTTGTCTGCTCCCTTAATTGAATCTCTGAAGTCACTGAAGATTTAGACCCGAACCAGCCCCCACTTGCTGAAGGCTGCAGAAGCAGTCGGTCTGTGTCTCACTAACCCCTTGTTTTCTTCCCCAGCACCAGCTCCACTGGAGGAAGCCCTGTCAGAAAGGCTGAAGATAAGCCAGATACCAAACGAACTGTCATCAAGACCATGGAGGAGTACAACAATGATATCACAGCCCCTGCTGAAGATGTCATCATCATGATCCAGGTCCCTCAGTCCAAGTGGGATAAAGATGACTTTGAGTCTGAAGAGGAGGACATTAAAACTACCCAGGTGCCCACAAGCATCGGGAAACCTGCCAGCGTGATCAAAAATGTGAGTGCTAAGGCACCAAACCCCATCAAACACAGTGAAAAGGAAATGGAGTCCCTGGAGAAGCTGCAGAAAGCTGCAAAGGAAATGAGTTACGAAAGCTCCCAGCACGACGCAAAAAGCTCCAAAAGTTCCACCTCGAGCGAGAAGGGCAAAACCAAAGACAGGGATCATCCTCTGCCAGAAAAGGACACCTCTGAGAAAAGGAAGAGCAGTGTTCAGCCAGAGAAGGACCACTCAGAACGGGCAGCTGAACAGGGCAATGGGAAAGGCGTTTCTCAATCTTCCAGAGACAGCAGATCGTCCGAGAAACATGACTCTAGCCGCGGGTCCTCCACCAAGGACTTCACGCCCAACCGGGACAAGAAGTCTGAGCACGACAGCAGCAGAGAGCACTCTAGTTCCAAGCGCAGGGAGGAGAAGAGTGAATCGGCCAGAAGAAAAGAGTCCCCCTCTCGAACCAGGGACTCTGCAGCAGCACAGAAGAGCAAGCCAAGGGAGGAGCGGGCAGAGCCCTCCAAGAAGGGCACTGGAGATGCAAAGAGGAGCAGCTACAGCCCCTCGCGTGAGCGCAAGCAGGCGGAGCACAAGGCTGCTCACGACTCCAAACGCACGGCGGAGGAGCACAAACCTCCAGATAAAAACCCAGCGAAGGAGAAGGAGAAACACATCCCTGAGGTGAAGAGCAACAAAGAGAAGGAAAAGGAGAAAGAAAAGGAGAAGGAGAAAGAGAAGGAGAAAGAGAAGGAGCCCAGTGGCAATAAACCCCCTGTGAAGCAGGAGTCACCCGATGTCAAAAGTGAGAAGGAAAACGTGCCTGGGCAGAATGACAAAAATGCAGTGAAGCCCAAGCCTCAGGTCAGCAGCTCCTCACGGCTCTCCTCTGACCTCACCAGAGAGACTGATGAGGCTGCCTTTGTGCCAGACTACAACGAGAGTGACAGCGAGAGCAACCTGTCTGCCAAAGAGGAGGAGGCTGCAGGGAAGGCTCCAAAGGAGCCCAAGGAGAAGGCTGTGGAGAAGGCGAAGGAGGAGCCGGCAGCGCCTGCTGTGGCAGAGCAGCCAGAAGCAGCCCCAAGCCAGAGCAGCCCCAGTGTCAGCCGCAGCCGCAGTCAGAGCCCGTCTGAGAGCCAGACCCGGAGCCATAGCAGCAGTGCCAGCTCCGGGGAGAGCCAGGACAGCAAGAAGAAGAAGAAGAAAAAAGAGAAGAAGAAGCACAAGAAGCACAAGAAACACAAGAAGCATAAGAAACACCTGGGAAACGAAACAGAGCTGGAAAAGAGCCAAAAACACAAACACAAGAAGAAAAAATCCAAGAAGAGCAAAGATAAAGAGAAGGACGACCAAAAAGTGAAATCTGTCCCCACGTAGAGCGACAGATCAGTACAAAAGTGACTTAATTCCTAAGTCATCTGTATTAAATTTTGTTAAAATGTAAAACCAATTGGAGCATTGTAAATAATGAAAAGACCCTGTGCTGCACTTAAACTATTGCTGCTTGATTCTTTGATTTTTACATCAGAGCTTTATAAAAGTGAACATTTTGTACAGAATTGTGACTTGTGACCGTGTAACATGGAAGGGGTTTGCTAGGGCCTCTTTTTAACCACCGCGGATGAATTGGGGTGGACTTTACTGTACTGTGAAGATTTTCACATTTGAGGTTGGTTATGGGGTTTTTGTTTTGGTTTGGCGTTTTTTTTTTTTGTTTTGTTTGGGGTTTTTTTTTAATTGCCTGGCAGGAAGCAGCTGGTCTCAGTTAGGAAAGACCAGCAGGCTGAGTTGCAGAGTCCATTGCAGCCCTCTGTTATGTCACATTTTTGATTACAATAAAAGGTTTTCAGTAAACTATCCCAATGTGATGAGACTTGCAGTGACAGATGGGTGCCAGCAGAGAGCAGGGACAGGGAAAAAATCCCCTCTGTGCAGAGCCTTCTGGCAGCTGACCTGTATGGAAAACAGACAGCAGCAGCTTGAGTTTGGAGCAGTCTGGCAGGAGTAGGGACAGTCACCATCAGAGAGGGGATTGTCCCTCTGGGCTGGGCACTGGTGAGGCCACACCTCAAATACTGGATTCAGCTGGGGGCCTCTCAGTCCAAGGAGGACGTTGAGAGACTGGAGCAGGTCCAGAGAAAGGCAGCAAAGCTGGTGAAGGGTGATGATACCTTCAGTCCACCTCGATGGGTCACCAGTGAGCATCTCCCTGCTGGGTGTGTCACGAGGTGCCAGTGCTTACCTTTGCTCTGCCACAATGCAGCACAGCAGTAGGAGCTCCTGGGCTCATGACACCAGCTGGCGTTTTGCCCGTGAGCTCACATGGTTTCTTTCTTCCTTGGCTCGGTCTGTGCACTGCAGAGGTTAGCAGTGCCTGACCCGAGGTGCATGCAGGTGCCTGGTGAGCCATGGTGCCCTTGCAGACAGCCCTGGCTCTTCAGTGAGGGGGGACGTGCTGGCATCTTTCCAGACTCATCACGGCTCTGCTGTAACAATGAAGTACTGCTCTATTGGCTCATGCCAGGCTTATCAGGGTAGGGGAGATGGCAGGAAGGATTTGGAGAAGGATGATTGTGGTGAGGAAGATGATGCTGTGTGGAGGATGAGGTGCCTGGCAGCATTCCAGGGCATCACATTGGCTGAGCCGTAGGGGATGCCTGGCACTGGCACTGCCCTGGCTCAGCAGGACTGATGTCAGCATAGGGCATGAGGGGCTTCATGCTGAGCCTATGACCCAATTTCTCTTCCCAGCAGCAAGGGTTTTGCTCACAAACACGAAGCCCTAATCCAGTGCCAGGCTGCTGGCAGAACCCACCTCAGTGGGACCCTGCAAACATCCTCTCCTCTACTAGTGGAAGTGTATGCCAGGTCCATCAGCAGCTGCTGCATTGAGAGGTAAATGGGAGCTGAATAATGAGCAGGAATGCAGGGGGTGGAATTTCTCAGCTTTGATGCCACTTTTGCTGAGCTGGGCTGGCAGCCAGGGTGGGCGAGATGGGGCAGCTCTGGCCAGGTATCCTACAGTGCCATTTGCCCTCTGCAGGCTGGGGCAGGACAAGGCTGTTGGAGGAGCTTTTACTCCCCTGTTTGGTGTGTCTCAGCCTGGGCTTTCCTTGCCCTTTTGTGAGCAAGATGGTTGGTAGCAAGGAGGGAGGGCTGTGTGCCAAGGCTGCCTCATTAAGATGAAGCAGATGCAGATGGGCCTGGGCTGCAGCTAATGATGGCTGCAAACAGTCCTTGTTGTCGTGGTCTGCAAGTGTTGACCGATAAAGGCCAGGTCTGGACTGAAGAATCTGGCCCATTCATGGTGGCCATGGCCATGGATGCAAGTACCTGCTGCCATCCTGGTATCTGATTGCTACCAGCCCATGCCCTTGCTGATCTCTGTCTCTGTGAGTTAGTCCTCAGTGGTCCCTGGCTCTGGGCTCAGCCCATGCCCTCAGTGGTCCCCAGCTCTGGGCTCAGCTCATGTTCCTGGTGGGCCATGGCCCTGGGGTCAGTTTGTGCCTTTGGTGGTCCCTGTTTCCATTGGTCAGCCCAGGGCTTTGGGCAGCTGGCCCTGGCATTGCCCCCACAGATGTTTGTCTGAGATGTGCTGGAGGTGGGATTTACTGTGCTGTTCCAAACATTGCCATCAGCACAGACCTGATGCTTTCCCAGGAAAACACCCAATGTGCAGCTCAGGAAGCACCTTGGCACCTCTCCCAAGTGCCTGGGCTTTTTAGGGGTGCTCTTGGAAAGCACTAGAATTAATCTGATGCTGCTGATGCCCCTTCCACAAAAGGATGCCCAAGCAGACGAAATCCTCAGCTTCCCAGGTGAAAGCTTGAAGATGGCTCATGAATGAGGGTGTGGTGGGGAAATGGCCCCTGCAGAAGTTTGGCTGTGTTCTGTTTGCCATCCATCCCCTCACTGATGCATGCCACCTGCATGTGCCACCCTCACAGCATGCCTTGCCCTAGTCTGCAGCCCACATCTATGGCCACACAATGCCCATCTTCAGGGTCATTTGGACTCCTCCCTGGGTGATCTGGCCTGTTCCTATCAATCTCTGCAAGCTGGTTTTAGTCTAGGATAAGGAGAGGACCCCTCCAGCCCTGGGGAGTGGTGGAACTCCTGCTCCACTCCATGGACATGGGTTACCCTCAGGCTGGATGCCAGGGCTGGGTTGTGGCCCCTGAGCTGCTCATCTGCCAGGCCCATTGAGTGTGTCCGTCTTGGGAGGTTCTGTCCTTGTCCCTGCTTGGCAGCAGAGATGGGCTGACGTGCAGGACCCCCAGCGTGGGGGGAGGCTGGGACACCCCCGTTCCACTGCATCTCAAACCCCAAGCCACTGGCAGCCTTACACCCTATGCCCAGCCTGGTGCTTGGCCACGTCCCTGGCACTCCAATGCCTGTGTTGTTCCTGCCAGGAGCAGAGGCAAACGCTCAGGCACTGCTGGGGATCTTTTGGAGTGTTGCTGATAGTTAATTTGGTTTACTTAATTATTATTTACTCTGCCTGAAGAAACTGTTGTATTTAAATAAGGCTGCTCATGCCAAAAGGCTGTCACAGAGACACAGCTTTCCCTTCAGGAGCCCTCAAACGTGGGCTGCCTTCCAAGCCCCTGGGCTGGGTGGTGCATGGAGCAGCATCCCTGGTGCTCCTGCTCCTTCCTTTGTGCTCCTGCAGCACTGGGGGTGAAATGGGGGCACTGCTGCTGCCGGGCACCTCCAGCTTCTCTGCCCGGAGCTATTCAGGGCTGAGGGTTCTGGGCTGCGAGCTTCCTGCAGCTGGGCAGCCCCTGGTGTGCCAGAAGTTTGTGGGGGGGAAACAGACCCAAAGGGCATCTGCAGACATTGGAGGGGTGAGTTGGCTGGACTGGAAAGGTTGGTGAGAAGAAAGCTGAACCTTGAGGAATGAAAAGCAGCCTGGAATTAGAGAGAGTGCCAGGAAGATGGCTGTGGTGGTACTGGGGTGATGGCTGGGCTTGATCTTGATTCTGTGGTTCTCTGAAGCAGAGCTTGCACTGAGCACCAAGCAGACACAGTCCCACTGCAGACTGAGGTGAGGGTTGGGGCCCTTTCTTCTTGTTTCTCTCATCTTGCTTTGTTCATTTATTCCTGCATTTGATTTGGGTTTTTGGTTTGAGGGTTGGGTTGTTTTTTAGTTTGGTTTGGTTATTTTGAGTTTGGTTGTTTGGATTTATTCTAAATCAGTTAAACAGCCTCCAACTTCTCCTTGGAGATGGAAATACCAGCTCCTGAGAGCTGCAGTTCCCCACCCACCCCTGCTGCTTTGGGATGGAATCAGGCAAGTGATGCTCCGTAAGGACCTGGGTTCAGCGTCCTGACCCCCCAGCACTGGGTGAGCAAAGGGCCCTGGGATTTCTCCACTGTCCGATGGGCAGGGCAGCAGGATGGTGCTGGGCAGGTAAGTCCTGCCTCTGCTCAGTTCAGCACCCAAACTCCTGTAAAATGAGAGGGGACAAGGTGATGTTTGGATCCTTTTTTGACCATGGGGACCTTTATGAGGGGAGACCTCATAGCTGTCTACAGCTACCTGAAAGGAGGTTGTGGAGAGGCTGCTGCTGGTCTCCTCTCACGAGTAAATAGTGATAGAACAAGAGGGAATGGCCTCAAGCTGTGGCTGGGTAGGTATAGACTAGACATGGAGCATGTTTTACAGCAAGAGTGGTCAGGCATTGGAATGGGCTGCCCAGCCAGGTGGTGGAGTCACCAAACCTGGGGGTATTTAAAAGTTGTTTGGATGTGGTTCTTTGGGATATGGTTTAGGGTGAGCCTTGTTGGACTTGATGATCCTGAGGGGCTTTTCCAAGCAGAATGTTCCTGTGATTCTGTGCCTCTGAGGCAGTTCAGAAAGGAGCAGGTAGGAAGGGACAGGGTATCCCAAAGGATCAAGCCCAGCAGCCTGGCACTGGGTCACTGAAATGGGATCTTCCAAGAGAATCCCAGCCTGAGGGGAGTAGTGCTTGCAGGGGTGGGGAGGCCTGACTTCACCCAAAGCGTGGTTCAGGGCTGGTGGTGGAGAGCCTCACACCCAGCCCTCGCCTTGCCCCTTAGAACTCTTCTCTCTTTGCTCAGCTGCCTTTTTGCTGCTGTTTTCTTTCTGGTTTGGGGGGGTTTGGCCTTTTTTTTCTTTCCCTGTTCTTTTTATTTTTGCTCTTCATTTAAAGGTTTGGGTTTGGTGTTTTGGTTGTTTGAGTTTGGTTGGGGTGTGCTGGATTTTCTTTCAGGCTTTGTTTGGTTTGTTTTTTGTTCTGGGTTTGTTTTTTGTTTGGGTTTGGTTTGTTTTTCCCCTGGGTTTTGTCCTTTTCATCCTGGGGTTTGGTTTGGTTGCAGGGTTTCTTTTGTTGTTGTTTGGTTTTGGGGTGTTTTTTTAAGGCTTTTGGTTAGTTTGGGGGGGGGGGGGTGGGGTGTTTTTACACAGACACAGAATTTCTTAGGTTGGAAAAGACCTTCAAGACCATTGAGTCCAGTCATTAGTTTCACATTGACAAGTCCTTGACTAAACCAAATACCTCAGCACAGCATCTAATGAATCACTGTGGTTGGAAAGGACCACCAGGATCATCCAGCCCGACCTTCATCCCAGCATCCTTCATCACTAGACCATAGCCTCAAGTGCCACATCCACTCTCCTCTTAAACACCTCCAGGGATGGCAACTCCACCACCTCCCTGGGCAGCCTATGCCAGTGCCTGACCACCTGCTCAGGAAAGAACATCCTCCCAGCATCCAACCTAAACCTCCCCTGATGCAACTTGAGGCCATTTCCTTTTGTCTTATCATTAGTAATTGGGGAGAAGAGACCAGCTCCAGCCTCACTACAACCTCTGTTTAGGTAGTTGTAGAGGGCAATAAGGTCCCCTCTCAGCCTCCTCTTCTCCAGGGTAAACAACCCCGAGGTCACTCAGCCTCAATTTTTTGTTTGTGGGGTTTTATTTTTATCTTGTTTTTTTTCTTGGAGGTTTTGGGGTTGTTGGGTTTTTTTACCTTTTTTGCTTGGTTTTGTGCTGATCTTCTCCATGGCAATGAGCATTGCAGCCCCTCAGGCTGGGACTGGGCTGGTGCCTGTCCCCAGCTCTGCAGGATTTGGGGTTGCCAGCATTGTAGTCAGTTTGTCCCGCCCAGCACACACGAGGGGTTTTGCCGCTCCTGCAGCCTTTGGTCTCCTTATTTGGTGTCTCTTTAATAATTAGTGGCAGATTTTGTACTTATGTTTGCAATTATCTCAGTGCCGGTGGGACATGTTCTGCCAGATAATTGATTCTCCTTGGTCGGTGCTGCTGAGGATGCTGGCAGCGGGCACGGGCTGGAGCTGAGGATGCTGGAGCTGGGCAGCGTCGTGCTGGGATTTGGTGTCCAGACAAATCAGGGCTGCCTCCTGCTGCAGAACGGTTGCAAAAGGAAGAGTTTGGCTTTGCTGCGCTCGGCTGAGGCTTTGCTGGGAGAGGGCAAGACGAGGCTGTCAGTAATTAACTGGGTGCGCGTTGTAATTACCCACAGTGGCTGCTTCCTGGGCGGCAGCAAATCCTCCCCGTACGCAGCTCAGTGCTGCAGGAAGGAAAGGCAAGAGGTGGGGAGGAGCACTGGGGACATCGGGGCTGGGACAGAGGGGCCTCTGGCTGGGCGGACAGACAGACTCTGTGTGTGCAGCCTTGCTTGGGGGAGGCAAGAGGGGTGGTCCCCGTGCCTTGCACTGGAGGAGAGGAGGCTGAGGGGGGACCACACTGCTCTAGGACGTGAAAGGAGGTTGGAGCCAGGTGGGAGTTGGTCTTTGCTCCCTAGCATCAGGTGATAGAAGGGGAGGAAACGGCCTGAAGTTGTGCCAGGAGAGGCTTAGGTTGGAGATTAGGAAAAATTCTTTGCTGCAAGAGTGGTCATGAACAGGAATAGGCTGCCCAGGGAGGTGGTGGAGTCGCCATCCCTTGAGGGGTTTAAAAGACACCTGGGTGTGGCTCTGAGGAACGTTGTTTAGTGCCAGTGGTGAGGTTGTGAGCTCTCGGTGAGCTGTTGGACTTCCCCACCGTGACCCTACCACGGCGCGCAGGGGATCTGCAGGGGAAGGGTGGGGGGACACAGTGCTGCCCCACCGTGAGACTCTCACTGGGCTCTGTTGGGGCAGGGGTGGAGGGTGTCAGGGAGTCACAGACTGGTTTGGGTGGGAAGAGACCTTTAAAGCTCATCTAGTCCAGCCCCCTCTGTAGTCAGCAGCGACATCTGCAAGGAGAGCAGGTTGCTCGGAGCCCCAGCCAACCTGAGCTGCGATGACTTGAGGGGTGGGACATCTACTGCCTCTCTGGGCAACCTGGGACAGGTTCTCACCACCTTCAGTGTCAAACATTTCTCCCTTCTCTCCACTCTGAACTAAAAGAGGGAGATTCAAACCATCCCTCCTTGTCCTGTCACAACAGGCCCTGCTCAAAAGTCTGTTCCCAGCTGAAGGTCTTCCTCTGTCCCCGGTGTGTGGGCTGTGACAGGATACAGCTGGGGAGAGCTGCAGACCCCAGCCCCTGAGGCCTCAGCTTGGTTATTAACAAAGACAGAGATTCCAACGGTGCTGGCACAGCGCCAGGGAGCTCCTCAGGAGCAGGGAGTGAGGGCTGAATTCATCCACATCCTGGCATTTCACTCCCATCTCTGTGTCTCCCACCTCCCCCTGCCCAAAATGATTTGGTTCCAAAGGGTAGATGCCTGCTTCGCGAATGAATGAACTCAGCAGCCCACTGCCAATGAGGTTTCTACAACTAAGTTGCGTGGGGCCGGTGCCAAGCGGGCACCGGTGGCACCTCGTCAGGCTCGCTCGTGACGTGAGGCCTGACCCTGGGCACGTGACGGTGCCACCCGGTGCTGGCAGCGTGCGACCCTAAATGCTGCCTGAGCTCCCGAGGCAGGAGAGCGAAGCAACCGACATCCCGGCACCAAAATGTGAGCAGCTGGGGCTGCTGCCTGCCGCTGCCCTGCTGCCCGCCAGCCGGCCCTGCCAGCGGAGCGCGGCGGCGGGCACAGGAGCTCCACACTCCTGCCGCAGCATCGCCAAGCCCTGCCCTGCTGCCTGGCACCACGGCCGCCTCTGGGTGAGTAGAGACTTCCAGCAATTAATTGGTACTGCTCATTTGCATGCAGGGCACGGGCGGGCACTCGCCGTGTGCCGCCTCACCATGCGGTGCCACGGGAAGGGCTCGCTGGCCCCGATGCCCGCAGGGCTCCCCTCCGTGGGGGCTTGGCCTCGGGGGGATGGGCTTGGAGTGGCGTAGAGTCAGTGGGGTGTGTTGGCATCTTTGTCATCCCACTTGGCGCATCACTGCCAACATCGCGATAGCCCACAAAGGGCTCCCTGCGGGCACGGGTTAAGGTGTGCCATGGCTGCCAAGCATTGCCATGTCCACGTGAGGATGGAAAAGTGACGTGTCCTGAGTGGGGTGGGCCTGGGGAGCTGCTCCCCTTTCCTGCTGCATCCGAGGGCTGGGCGGTGCTCACAGTGCTGTAGATCCGTGCCCGTTGTGCTGCCAGCAGCTCCCACACAATGCAGATCTCGTCTGGGCGCTCGTGCGGTGCCTCAGGGTCCCCTGGCACTGTCCCCACCAGGGGTGGGGTCGGTGGAGCAGGGGCTGAATCCCTAATGCCTGGGTTCCCAGCCCCAGCCTGGTCGCGGGCGCTGCAGGCCCCGTCATTAGGATGCAGGTCCAGGTCCATCTCCCTGGAGACGCCGGCAGCGTGGGGCTGGGTGGCCGCTGTCTGGCACGGCTGGCAGCCACGCCGGGAAGAGGGCAGCTGCGTGCCGGCGCCTGGGGGGCACGGGTGAATTACTGCCCCTGCTCGGGAGCCAGCCCTCGAGCCTTTGTTCTTGTCGTTGTCGCAGCGAACAGGACAGGAACGCGAAGCGGCCCGAGCACAGCCATGCTGGGGGCACCAGGGGTCGAGTCCCCAGCACGTCCCGTGCGCAGGCATGACTGTTGAGTGTGCCCACCCTCGGGCTGATGCCGCACAAAGGCTCTTCGGAGCTGACGCCCAACGTGCGCCGCCGTCCCGGCGCGGCATGGTCCTCGCAGCCATCCCGCACGGGTGACTGGCGGCGCCCCCGGGCGAGCCGCGGGCACTTTGTGCTGCCCAAGGCAGCCACACGTTTCAGAGGCGGCATTGAGATGCTGGCAGAAGCGGCACCCAAAGGGGGTTCGAGCCCTGCTGAACGCAGCTGCAGTCACCCGGCGTCCCGGCCGGTCCCACGGAGCTCACCCGGAGTGCGCCGCGGCTGCAGCGCCGGGGGATCCAGGATGGGGGTGGAAGATTTGCCGGCTGGGGGAACGAGCTGGGCCAGCTTTTAATTGGCACCAAGGTCTGCCCTGCCCCTTCCTCCCCTTTGGCGGCTCTCCCCAGCTCACCCACTCCAGTTCCACGGTGGGGGATGGCTGCCTGGCGCTGCTGCTGGGGGGTGGCTTTCCTCTGCAGGCAGGTCTCTTCTCACATGCAACAAGTGACAGGCCAAGAGCAAACGGCCTCAAGCTGTGCCAGAGGAAGCTTAGATTGGATGTTAGGGGGAAAAAATCTTGCCAGAAAGAGTTCTCAGGCACTGGAATAGGCTACCCAGGGAGGTGATGGAGTCACTATCCCTGGAGGGGTTTAAAAGATGCATGGGTGTGGTGCCGAGGGACATGGTTTAGTGGTGGTGGCTTAGGAGAAGTGGTGGGATTGTGAGCTCAAGGTGAGTGGTTGGACTTGGTGATCTCAAAGTTCTCTTCCAGTCTTACTAGTTCCACAATTTCATTTTCTCTGCCTGCAGCAGCTGTCCTGGCAACAAGGCCATGAAACGAGTGCCCCAAACCCCACACTGCCAACCCCCAGCTCTCCCCACAGCAGTTTGCTGTTTGATTTGCCGTTCCTCTCTTCCCTCTTCCCTTCTCCCTTCAAGATGTCCTTCAACTGACATCTTCAACTGGAGCAGGTTGCTCAGAGCCCCACCAAGCCTAATCTAATGAACATGGACAGTACCCCTTGCACTGCCCCACCAAAGGCTGTACACAGAGGTGTGAGGAGATGCGAGACAAGCACAGGGTGTCCTGTGGCTGTCACCCTGCTGCTGGCCACCTTTCTTTTGTGTCATTGTCATTTCTGTGTTGCTTGGTGACTCTGGAGACCCAGCTTGGTGAGAATGGGTTGATGGATGCCATGTGAGAGCCAGGTCAACACATCCAAGTGTTACTGCCTCATAATTTGCTGTGCCACAGAGGCCAGAAGAGATGCCTCATGTTATTAATTACACCAATGGATTTTCATGAGGAAAGTGATTAATTAGCTGTGCATACAACAGTTGCAGGCCAGCTCTGGGGCTGTTTGCTCTGGGATGGAGCTCAGCTTGGGGAGCAGCAGTAGAAACTGTAGCTTGGACTTGGTCTCATTTCTTCTCTTTCAGAGCACTTCAGGGGGAAGCACAATTCCACAACTGCAGTTTGTGTGCCAAGGAGTCCCTGGGCAGGCAGGGAAGGAACTGGGGCTGTCCCCAGCCATGGTTAAGGGTCATAGGAAGGGTTGGACACTGCCTGGGCTGGCCTCACAGATGATGCCAGATTTTAGCATCAGCTCCCAGGACCAGAAAAACCCTTAGGATGATAGAATTGTTTGGGCTGGAAAAGCCCTCTGAGATCATCCAGTTCAACCTCCAGCCCAACACCACCATGGCTGCTAAACCATGTCCCCACGTGCCATGGACACACGTTTCTTCAGTGCCTCCAGGGAAGGGGACTCCACCACCTCCCTGGGCAGCCTCCAGTCCCTCACCACTCCTACAAAGAAATTGTTCCTACATTTTTCCTTAGCAGCAGCAGGATGAGCAGGGAAGTGCTGAATATGATTCCTGCCCTGGGGCTGTGGGAACAGGCAGGATCACACTCGCCACAAGATGCTCCCACCAGCACCTTGGAGCCTCACTTCTAGCACTGCCATATATTTGAAATGTCACCCACCTTGCAGTGCTAAAAGTGAGGCTCCAAGGTGCTGGTGGGAGCATCTTATGGCAGGTGTGATCCTGCCTGTTCCCACAGCCCTCTACTCTCACTGAACTTCTGAGATGTGACCACTGAAGTTGTTCCTCTGACTTGCTTTATCTTCCCTTTCCAAGCTCCACATGCAGGCTCTGAAGGGTGCTGAGCATGGTCCCCCAACAACAGCAGGGTTCAGCTTCCCAGAGCAGCCTTAGCCCTGGTGAGCTGCTCTCAACCTGCACCAAGTGTATGCAGCTTTGCTGCACTGCGAAAATCCTCACAGAAAAGCAGGTTTTGGACAGAAGCAGCAGCTCCCCACCTGCTGGGTGTGTCTGCTCCCTGTCGGGGCTTCAGCCTCCCTGGCAGCCCACCACACCTGTCCCTCATGGCCACACTGGGACCTGGGAACTCCAGGGTCTACCAGCTCAGCACCCCTAAAGCTACACAAAGCTCATCCAAGCTCTGCAGGTGGAGTGAGAGGAGCCTGTGTCCCCAGGAGCTCTGCTCCTAGCACTGCAGTGGAGCTGAGCCCTCTTCTGTCTTTCGTTTCAAGGTCGAGGAAGAGTCATTGTCCTTTAAGTGCCAAGAAGAGGCCTCCCACCCTCTGCTGCAAGAAGCCCTTGCACAGTAAGGCAACTGCTCTGTTCCTGGTGCTAGCTGCTCAAAGCATGTACATTGATCTGGCTCTGGCTGGCTTTGCCTTCTCATCATGACCTGCATTGCAGGAGCTTGATGTAGTTTTTTATGTAGTTTATCCCCAGCAGCCACAAAACCAACCCTGTTGTTAATGAGGTCTTGTCCTCCCAGTGATGCTCCGAGATCTCCTTTGCAATTTTCCCATAGAGTTTTTCCTTAGATGGGAATGGCAGGAGCTGGGGGGAGGATAGTCCTGGCTTCTCTGGAGCCTTGCTGACCCCCCCTAAGAGCATCCAGGGAGCAATTCTGGCACTGAGAAGGGACAAATTGCAGCTGGCCTGGTTCTTGGGGTGAGTTTCAGGCTGGGAGACCCTATCTCTGTGTGGTTTCACTGTCTCTCTGGAAGGGAGAGACTGTGCAAATCCCCACATTGGAGTTGAGGACAGAAAGCTGGCAGGGTGCAGGAGCAAACCCAGTGAGATGAGGGTGGGCAGAAGCTGCCCCTGTTGGTCCCTGTGCATCCTTGCTTGCAGAGGGACACAGGTCTGTGATCCTGTTGGAGTTTCTGACATCGACACACAGCTATTCTTGCACTCTGGGGTGAAGCCCAAAGGTTCTGTGGTGCTTTGGTGGACCCTGGGGTGGGCAGAGCCCCTCTCACTGCAGCCCAGTTGCTGCCCAGTGCAGCAGGATGGCACAGGCTGGCTCAGAGCTGTAGCAGCAGCAAAGAGGATGTTCTGCTGCAGTGTTTCATGGAGAGGAGAGAGCAGCACGGATACACCACGGGTCAGCTGTGGCCAGCTGCCCGTGCAGGACCTTCATTTAATTATGCCAGTGGCTGTAGTTGGCAGCCAGCCTGATAGGTGCCAGACTGCTGGGAGATTTCCAGGAGCAGCCTGTGCCAGGGGACCGTGAGCTGTGGCATCAGCTAGGGTCACTGATCCCATGTGGAGATGGGAAGAGGGCTGGAGGAGCAACTGCATTCTGCAGGCCAGGAAGGGTTTGCTCTCGTGTGCACTTAAGGGTGGCTGTGATGAGATGGCAGAAAGGGGGCAGCAGATGTGGAGTGGTGACATCACCTGGCACTGCCGAAAGCTGCCCATGCGGATCCCAGACTGTGCCCAATGCACCCATCCCCCTGTACTGGGAAGTTCAGGAGGAGCTTGGTGGCACCGTGCCACAGCAGCAACGCGACAGCCACCAGCAAGGCAGGGAAGTGGAGCAGCCTCAGCCACAAAGGAGGCACGGTGAGGGCAGGCTGGGACACGGTGTCCGGGCTTGTGGCTGACGAGTTCTCTCCGGGTCCTGCGGAGTATTTACCTGTGCTAGAGCGATGGGCACCGGGACCCTCCCTGCCCAGCAGCCAAGGTGGGGGCACAGCCCGGGCACCTCGGGGAAAAGCAGCGTCTGTGCCTCCCATCAGGTCTCTGAAGTAGCTCCTGTCGTGTTTCTGGGCTCCATGGGCACCGCCTGATGGTGCGGGGGCATCTCTGCAGGAGTGAGCCTCGGTGCAGGGCCACACGTGTGCCCTGTGCTGCGGCGGCTCGCTGCGGGCGGCAGCGCTCCCGGCGATGGACCTGGCCCAGCATCCCGCGGCAGCTCCGGCCCGGAGCCGGCTGTGCTCCCTGTCCTCTTGGTTCTCCAACGGCCCTGCGCGGGGATTCACTCCCTAACGATCTGTTCCTTCTGGCATTTGTAGCTTTCCTGCAGGAATCGTGCACCGAACCTGGAGCGAAGTCAAGCACAGACCCTCCTCCCAGTTCATCCAGCCACCCGGCTCACAAAGGGCCCCCTCATTATCCCCGCATCCACACTCCCTAGCCCTGTAATTAGCTGCTTAGGCTGTGATTGCCCCATTGTCCGCCGGATGGCTTTAATCATTCTTTTCTCCTACAGTGGCAATTTTGTTCCAATTAATTATTTCAGTTTGAACGGCAATAGCTGGTTGAGTTTAGAGAGAAATTAAAAGGGTAGAGGAGGATAATGAAGAATGAGCTAACAGGGGAGGGACTACAGCAGGGCTGTGGCACTGCTGCCTCGCTTCCAGGCTCCTGCTTGCTCCCCAGAGAGTTTTCCAGCGCTGGAAAATGTTCTCGCTGGAAACACAGACCCTGCCCGGCACAGGGTCCTTACTGGGCGTGATGGAAACAAGAGGGCTTGCTCCCAGTCTAGATGGGAGAGGAAGTATCTCTCAATGACGTGTCTCAGGCTCTGGCAGCAGCAGGGCAGGGTTGGGCTGGCTGTGATGTCTCCCTGGTGTGTTCCTGGCCATGGAACACCTGTCCCAGTTCAGTCCCAGCTGAACAAGACCTGTAGCTGCTTTCTGTGGGAAGCAGCTGCACAGCGAGTGGATGACCTATGTGGGAAAGAGAAGAAAGCCAAGGTCTGGTCCAGCTCTCCATGCCAGCGCCTCCTGAGGAAGAGGAGAAGCAGTCCAGCCACGCTCCAGCCCCGGGTGGCTCTCAAAGCAGCA
This sequence comes from Pogoniulus pusillus, assembly GCF_015220805.1. Taxonomy (NCBI): domain Eukaryota; kingdom Metazoa; phylum Chordata; class Aves; order Piciformes; family Lybiidae; genus Pogoniulus; species Pogoniulus pusillus. The sequence continues at coordinate 19,855,068 of NC_087276.1, read as the reverse complement.
TTGCTTTCTCCACCCGGGTGGATCCAGCTCCAGGATGGAGCAGCAGTGGGCTGGGACTTGCTGCTGGTGGGACCCCATAGCTCTCCCAGCCCTGCAGCCCTCCCTGCCAGTTGAAGGTGACAGGCTGCTGGCAGTGGCACTCGTGGCTGTGCCATGCCCATGCTGTCAACCGTGCAGCATGTTCACAGCAACATCTGGTGGTGCCCCTCCCCTGCCTGGCACATCTGGCCACTTGGCCAGTGAACAGTTGTGAGCTGCCAGCCGAAGGCTCCAGCCTAGCAGAGGCTGCCATGGGGAGGCAGCCGCTGGCAGCAGGCACAGGTCTGAGCATGGCAGCAGCGATTGTGAACCTGTCCGTGGTTCTTAGAGCAGTGTGAGGAACCACCCAGAGCCACAACCCACCTGGAAGTCCATCTGAAACGCTGCTGCTCTTGATGGCTTGTAAACAGCTGTGGTTTTCATACTGGTGTGGGCAGAAATTAACCCATGCCCAGCACTGGCAGTAGTTTACCTGGCTCAGGCTTGGTAAGGGTTTTGCTTTAGGGGTCACTGGATGGACAGAAGCTCCTTTGGTTTGAGGTCTGCCCTGTTGTCTTCTCAGATAGCACAAGGATCTCAGCACCACTGTGGATACCCAGTTCTGGTGCTCAGCCTCTTGCATGAGCACAGCTCCATGAGCTTTGTGTCTCAGAGCTAGCCCTAAAGTGGGGATTAGTGAGCCAGGGCACCCCAATGCAGGGTTGCTATCCATCAGTCCCTAATCTGGTGGCATTAATAGGCAGGGCACCCTTCTTAGGGTGATTTGGGATGTGACTGATTTGGAGATTTTAAAACTGTGGCTAGAGAAGGTTTGGAAGCAGGAAAGAGAAAAATAAACCCATGCCTTTCAGGAGCTGAGAAATGCTGCCTGTGCAATTCATGTTTAATTCAATGAATTCCGGAGCAGTTTGAATATTTAAATGGTGAATGATCAAAGCAACTCAGAAATTTGCATTTCCTCACTGTGAGCCCCCTCAGACACCACACTCCCAGGTGCCCCCTCCCCGATAGGCATCTCCTGCCTTGCGCACTCTCAGCTCCTCCAAGCCTCAGTGCTCCACAGAACCTGAGCTGGGCTGGAGGAACGCAGCTGCTGCTCCTTCATCAGCCCCTGGTGCTGCAGGCAGCACCATTGCCTGGGTGATGGCCACTGCCACCACCTCAGGACAGGCCTGGGGAGGGCTGGTGGGCACAGTGTGGGGGCCAAGGAGTGCCCAGTGCAGGCAGCTTCCTGCCCTGAGGAAGCAAAGCTCTTTCTGGGGAGGATGGCGAAGAGCAGCTGGGCTCCTAGAAGGAGGGTGGAAGGGGTCTTGTCCTTTCTGGCCTCATTGTATTGCCTCCTTGATCCCTTCCTCCAAGTCCCCCTAGATGTTCTTTGTAGAACTGGAAACTTCCTCACATTTCTGTCTTTAGGAAAGTATTTACCCACAAATCAAGCAGGTGCTGATCTGAGCAGGAAAGCACTTCCAGCATTATTTGAATTCTATGCCCTTTTGTGCTCTTTCGAGGTGCTGGGCACCATAAACTCTTCACTGACTCTTGTTGCTTTGCCAGGTGCCTCCAATGGCACTTTGTCTACTCAGCTCAAGCCTCCATGGAGTGGTGGAGCACATGGATAAACACCTGCAGAGTTCAACCAAGGAAGAGGCCAGTTTTAGTGCCCAGGACGGCAGGGACACCTGAAACTTACCACAGTGCATGCAGAAAGTGAAGCCAGGAGCAGTGCAGGAGCCTCTGTGCTTTGACACCCTCCACCTCATACTGGTTTGCATCTGTAGGCACCTAAAACTCTGAAGACTTTTCAAGACCCATCTGGATGTGTTCCTGTGAGACCTACCCCAGGTAACCCTCCTTTGGCAGGGAGGTTGGACTGGATGATCTCCAGAGGTCCCTTCCAACTCCTAACATTCTGTGATTCTGTGATTCCTGCTCCTGGGCCGGGAGGCAGCAGCTCCCCTCCCCCAGCTGCAGCTGTGACCAGTCAGGGGAAAAGAGGAAAAAAAAGAGAGGAGGCAAATCAAACAAAATGCTCCTTCTGCCCCTTCCCTCAGCCCTTCTCCAGCTGCTGTAAACTTTCAGTAGTGTTCTGGAATTTAACAATCTGTTCTCCAGAGAAAATGAGTCTTCCATTTAAAAAAACCCCAACAAACCAACACCAAAATCCACATTAATTTAAGCAAAATAGTTTGAAAGCAACCAGTGTGGTGGCAGCACCCCCCACCCCAGCCTGGCACAGGGCATTTAGGAGGCAGAATGCCAGTGACATAGAATCAACCAGGTTGGAAGAGACCTCCAAGGTCGTCCAGTCCAACCTATCACTCAGCCCTCTCCTGTCAGCTAGACCATGGTGCTAAGTGCCTCATCCAGTCTTTTCTTGAACACCTCCAGGGACATGCTGAGGTCCATGTGAAATCTCCCAAGGAAAGCTGCAGAGAGATTCCTGGGGCAAAAAAGGCAATCTCCTGCTGAAGGAAGAGGTAAACACAACCGTTCAGATGGAGGCTGATGCTGGCAGCCTGAGAGAGGCAGAAGCACACTGGGCTTGCTGGTGAGCTCACCCACCACTCACCACTGGACCATCCTGGGGTTTAAGATGCCAACCAGTGCCAAGGCCCTGCAGAATCACAGAATAGCAGAATTGTTTGGGTTGGAAGAGACCTCTAAGACCAAGTCCAAGCATCAGCCAAAGCCTACCATGGTCACCTGGTTTTAGTAACCATGGGCCCAGATGACATGGCCACATGACTCTTGAACCCCTTCAAGGATGGGCACTCCACCACCTCCCTGGGCAGCCTGTTCCAATCCCTGACCACTCTTGCAGCAAAGACATTTTTCCTCATCTCCAACCTAACCTTCCCCTGGCACAGTTTCAGGCCATTTCCTCTCCTTCTATCACCTGATACTAGGGAGCAAAGACCAACCTCACCTCACTGCATCCCCTTTGCAGAGCAGTGCTGGGCAACACAGCCCTCCACCAACCAAAACGTAGTTCCTGGGGTAGAGAGGCACCAGGTCAGCTTGTTTCTGACTGCCAACTCAGTCTGGGGGTGCTGCAGCTCCCAGACCCAAAGCTCCAGGCTCTGTGCTCATGCTGCCAACACTGCCCACCAAGGGGTGAGTTCAAGGACAATTTTCCCCACCCCAGCCCCATGCCACTCATGCCAAGGGTGGCAGGGAAATCCTGGGTGTCAGAGGGAAGCCATCTCCTCTGCAGATATTGAGATAGATGGCAGAGGCTTTGCTCATTAGAGGCTGTGGCAAAGGGTAGGTGCTGGGAGTCTGCTGCAGGGAAGAGCTGCAAGGGGAGCTAATTAAGTTGAGGACCTGGGTCCAGAGGCTCATTTGTCTGCTGGCAGCTCACTGCTCTTTCTACTGATGTGGGAAATGAGGAAGTGGGACCTGACCCACTCTTTGATTTACCCTGTTCATGTCCCTTAATGTTCTTTATTTTCCATAGATCTGAAGCCTATCCAGGTGGAACACCACCTGTGGTATGCTGCTTACTGGACAGATCAGACACTGCTGCACAGGTTTGCACCCTGGCACCACAGGGGTGTTTTTCAGAGGCACATGAGATTGTCCTGGTCAAGCCAGGGAGGGTCCAAGAGCAGGTCCACTGTCCAGGCTGCCCAGGGCAGTTGTGGAGTCCCCATCCCTGGAGAGGTTTCAAAGCTGTTTCTGGGGGCCATGCTTTAGTGGTGACCTGACAGAGACAGGAACTGGTGTGACCCTTCCTGAGGGCTGTGGCTGTGGCTGGGTCCAGCTCAGCACCACAGGAGGGTTTGGAGCACAGGGGATGCAGATGCCCTCTTTCCATGCATCCTTAACAGCAAGCACGTTAATTGATGGAGCTGTTAATGAAGGCAGAGCTGTCAAACTACAGCAAACACTGAAGTGGAAGCCTGGAGCCACCCCCTGCCAAGGTACTGCTCTGACCTGTAGCAGGGTGGGTGATGGGATGGGTAGTGGGGCAGTGATGATGTAGGTGGTGGGATGGACATTGGTGCAGTGATGATGTGAGTGAAGGGATGGGCAATGGAGTGAGTGATGACATGGGTGATGGGGTGGGCAGCAGGCTGGGTTTCAGGGCACACAAGAGCAGGACATGCTTTTAGCTGAGCTCCCATGGGGAAGGGGCAGGGCCAGGCTTGGCCACAGCTGCCAGCTCCACTCAGCATCGCTACATCCCATCAGCAAGAGCTGCGTGTCCCTGGCACAGAGCTCAGGACTGCTCTCCTCACAGGATGCAAGGCAATGAGAAGGGAAATCACTCCCCTGGTCAAAAGGAAAAAAGCAAGGCAGGCAGGCCAGCAGAGTCAGAGTTAAATTTAGATATCTGCTGTGGAAGTGGAGCTGACAACGGCGGGGAGTGGGGGGAGTGGTGTGGTGAAAAAGGAGGGTTTGAATTATTGAAGGGTAGGAGGAGATGGTGCATGCAAATAGCACTGCTGTGGAGAGAGGCAGCTCTCTGCAGGGCCAGGGGAGGGCTTGCAGCATAATTATTTCTTTTAAGGAAAGAGCTATATTAAAGAGAAGCCAATAGAACCAGCACATGTTTATTTCAAAGGCCCTTTCTTCCCATCCTGCCACTTTGTTCTTCCGGCTCTTCTCTCTCTGTCCCTCCCCCTGCAAAGCGCCGAGAGCAGGGGAAGGCTGCTGCACTTCTTTGGCTTTCATTAAAACGAGATGAATTAAGTTCCGATTGCTGCATGAGAACAAATGAGTCCCAGGGATGGCTGATCACAGGCTGCTACCGAGAGGGCTGGGAGAAGGTGTTTGCTAATTGAATTGTTGGGGAGGGGGCTCTCTGGCCACCAGAGCCTTGGCAGGTGCAGCCTCCTTCATCACAGCCCCCTGGAAACAGCACTGGCGATGGTGTGAGCTTGCTGCAGATGGAGAAATACCTGCCTGCAGGTGCCAGGAGGAGTTCATGCCACCCACGCTGCCGACACTCTGCCTTTGCTCTTCTTTCTCAGGGTGTTGCAGAGGGCACCAAGGAGCAGGGCTGGGCTGAGCTGGTTCCTCTGCAGGCGCTGCAGAAGCATTATCAGCTCAATGCTGAAGGTAAAGCTCGGGGATTGTTTTTATCAGCAGTAAAGCTGACAAGAGATTCTGAGGAGTAAATGCCCTCCTCACCTTTCACCAGCTCTGGCTGTGCCTCTGGGAGCTCCTCCAGGACTGCCAGGGCAGGGCACAGCTTCCCTCTTTCTAACTCAGTGCCTGACGCCTCCAGAGGAGTTGGTAAAGCCATAGATCAAAATGTCATTTGTTGGGCAAGTGCCTCCCCAGCGACTCCCACCCTTCAGCTGCTGTTTGTTTCATGCCAACGTCCTGCTCTGCTCTGTCTGTCTGTCCAGCTCCTCACACAGCCCTCACCACAGCACCACCCCAGTGCTCCCATTGCTGGTTTATTTCCTGCTCCCTGCCCTGCCCTGTAGAGCCAAGGAGGCAGTTTGGTTTAATGAGCAGTGCCAGGGATGTATTTCCCACCTGTTTCTGAGTTACATGTGGTGAAGGATCCACCTTGTCCCACACAGCAAAGGGGATCTGGGCCCAGGGCAGTGTCTAGGAGCTCTCCCTACTGCCCAGGATGCTACTTTCACCTCTCAGGTGAGCAGAGATCCCTGGGTGGCCTTGGCATCCTCTGCATCATATCAGTCTTGGGTGGCTTTAGTCCTTGCCTGATCTGGGTCTTGGGCAGCCAGAAAGCGAAGGCAGAGGGGGATGCTTCCATGCTCTCACCTAGCTGGTGCCTCCTTGCCATGTCCCAGAAGAATGCAGGAGCTGATTGCATTGTCCTAAGTTGCCCCAGGGGAGGTTTAGGTTGGATGTGAGGAACAGTTTCTTCTCCTTGAGGGTTGTCAAGGCCTAGCCTAGGCTGCCCGGGGCAGTGGTGGAGTCCCCATCTCTGGAGTGGTTTCAAAGCCATGGAGATGTGGTGCTGAGGGCCATGGTTTAGAGTTGAGTTGGCAGTGCTGGGATAAGGGTTGGACTTGATGATTTTAAAGCTCTTTTCCAGCCAATATGATTCTGGGAAGCTTTTGGATAAGTTCCCTTCTTGACTCTGGGAAGTGTTCCACAGGATTTCTATCTCAGCTTTAATCACTTTCTGCTGCTAAACCCTTACCTGTAGGAAGCTGTGAGGCTGCTGGAAAGCCACCACTGCAGCTCTGCTGTGGGCACACGGCAGCCTCCCTGCACTGCTTGGGCCCTGGAGAGCTCCTCAGAGTGAAGCAGCTGCTTCTCCTTCAGGCTGAGCCTCCATTTGCTCTGCCCAGGTGGCAGCTGTTAAAAGATGACCCTCTGTGTCCTCCTGCCTGGTCCCTTGGAGCAGAGAGCACTGATGAGAGCCATGATGGGACACCTTATGAGGCCATCCCAATGCTCAGTAGCCGTACAAGCCCCCTCCCCCCCCAAGTCCCTACCTCCCGTTCCAAGCACAGCTGCTTCTGGACAACCCCATTCTCCATCTCCACCTCCCAGGACAACCCAGCCCTGGGGCACCCAGACGACAAAGAGCCAGTATCTGGTCCTGCCTCTGGGTGCAACTCCCTCTCTGAGGGTCCAGCCGGGAGCTGGAGGCAACAGTGTCCCTGCCTCTTGGCTCCTGCGTCTCCCGCGGTTCCCAGTCCATCCCAGCACAGGTTCCTCCTTGCCCCAGTTTGGCCGCCGTGTCTCCATGGCAACGCGCTCTCCCTGCCGCAGAGGCATGCAGGCATCCTTGGCTCTCCACTTCCAGCTGCATTTGTATTCCCAGCCTTTGTCTCCTGCTCTGCTGGCAGCCGGCCAGGCCAGGCATCCATTTCAAAGCAGCCTTTGTTTTCCTGGTGAAAGGGCTGCTCAGAAGGACCTGGGCTCCAGGCAAGGCCAGCACACTTCGTTCCTTTGCCTTTCTCCCTGCCCAGCCAAGGTGAGGCCGCTCGCTGGAGCTGGCTGGTACCTGTGCCCCAGGAAAAGCCCCACGGACAGAAACTCACCTTCAGAACCTGCAGAAGTAGGTCTGCGCCAGCTGCAGTGTGTCTGATGAGCAGGAGAAAGCAGCAGGGAGACATTTCCTTCTCTAACTCACTGCCCAGAGATGTCCTTGCCTGGTCAGATGGGCCATTTGTGGGTGCCCTCTCCTTGGAGGTGCTCAAGGTCAGGTTGCATGAGTCCTTGAGCAACCTAGGCTAGTGGGAGGTGTCCCTGACCATGGCAGGAGGGCTGGAACTGGATGATCTTTCAGGTCCCTTCCAACCCAATCCATTCTATGAATCTGTGATTTCAGAGCAGCCTTGTCCACAGGGTCAGACACAGCTGCATTTGCTGGAATGCAAAGCCCAGGAGCTGAGATCCTGGTCCCTGGCCAGGAGGAAAAGTCTGCTTGGAGGGAAAGAGGAGCTCAAAGCCAGGATCCTGCCACCACCTTCTTGCATCTTCCCTGTCTTGCCTGCCTTCTTCAGCCTTGAGCCACATCCCCCCACAGACTGGCTATGCAGCTGGAAGTGGGGATGAAGACTTTGACCTCCATGGTCTCACAGGAAAGATGTTTTGATGTTGGTAAACCTCAGGCAGGCTTCTAAGTAATTTAGTGCATCCTTGTGGGGAGAGCTAAAGCATTCTGGCGCTGCAGGTCCTGTGACCCCTTCCCCTGGAGTCACACTGTCAGCCTGGGTGTGTTTGTCGTGTCCCAGCACAGGACTCTGCCCCTGGGTAGGAAGGACTGAGGGCAGTGCTGTGCGCTCGCTCTCACTTCCCTCACAGGCACGTGGCGAGTGCAGGTCTTGGGTGCAGGTCAGTGTCCCCAGAGGACCAGGGCAGAGGCACTGCAGGGACAGCTCAGCTGGTGAGCAGCCCAGGCTGCTCTCAGGGACCATCAGAGAGGCTGTGTGGCTGCTTGGTGGAGCACCCCGGAGAGGTGGGAAAAGCCGCTCTAGGTTTGTACAAATGGGCAGAAGCAAACCCAGGCCAGCAGGAGCAGAGCCTGGATTTTAGTCAGGGATGAGGACTGAAAGTCACTTTCAGCAGCACTTGAACTTGTGTCCATGGCTCGTGCTTGGAAAGGGGCCTGGATAAAGTAGTTCATCAACACTGATCTATACTTCAAGGGTTGGTAGCAGGGGGATGGGACCAGGCTTTGTTCAGTGGTGCCCAGTGGCAAGGACAAGGGGTAATGAGCACAAAGTGGAACATCAGTAGTTCCATATCAACATTAGGAGGAATATCTTTACTTAAGGGTGCTGGAGCCCTGGAGCAGGCTGCCCAGAGAGGTGGTAGAGTCTCTATCTCTGGAGACATTCCAATCCCACCTGGATGTGTTCCTGTGTGAGCTTCTCTAGGTGGCACTGCCTTGGCAGGGGGGTTGGACTGGATGACTTCCAGAGGTCCCTTCCAGCCCCCACAATGCTGTGGTTTGTGTGAAATGAGCTGTACAGCAAAACTTCATTCAGATGTTGCTCTCCAGGCCATGCAGTGACCTTTGCAGACAGGAACGAAGTGAGGTGCCCTGGGTGTTTGTGAGGTGTGGCTCACCAGGGCCTTATATAGCTGTGAGAAGTGGGACCACAGGGGTTCAGAGCTGCACAGACAGCTTCTGGCAGGTGCCAGCTGTGCCCAGGCATGATGGCTGCTGGAAGTTGCCTCCCTGGCAGCACCAAGCTGACTTTGCATGAGGAAAGTCCTTACCCAGCGACAGCCCCAGGAGGTAACTAGTGCCAGAGCTCATGCCTTGGTCTGTGGTGGTGTTCCACGAAGTGTGTCCTGGCCCTGTTTTCTTCACTGTAATTAGGAAATTCAGCAACTGAATCACTTTCTGAAGCCGAAACCAGAGAATATTGCAGGCACAGAATGAAACAGTGTGCGGCAGAGTAGAAATAATTTCTGCTATTGTCAGTGGGAAGCGCAAAAGGAAGAGGAGAAATTTTCTGCTACTGTGGTGCTGTGTTGAGAAAGGGCAGTTGCTGAGTTAGAAGATCAATAAGCATCGATTCCAGAACAGCTCCCTCCTGTTAAACACGGTGGAGGACAGCAGAAATATCCACAAACAGCAGTAGCTGCCTGGGCAGGGTGAGAGCTGCCCAGCCGTGGGCACAACATGTCTGTGGCCTTTGCCCCAGGGTAGCACATCCTCCCACATCAGCCTCCCATGCTGGTCACTACTGCAGTTGCTCCCTCTCCTCCTCCTTAGTTTCTCTGGATTAATCCTGGAGGAAAGACTTCATCTCTACTGGTGGGTCAGAGGCAGAAGTCGTTTCCTCCATGAGTTTGCATGAGCCTGTGGCTAATTCCTGGGCCGGGGTGGGGGGCGGTGGGAAGAAGAGGGAAGCATTTTTCCCTGCACATTCTCCACATCATCTTGCTGGTGGTGAAGGAGGACAGAGGTTTGTAGCTCCGGGGCTCTCTAAACGGTGCCCCACTGCTTTCTGAAGTTGTCTTCTTTATTTAGCAAAAGCCTAGAAATAAGCTGGGAAGAGCCATGCCTGTGAGGGGACACTGGCACAATCTACTGAGCTGGTGGCAGGGGATGCCTAGGGGACAGGATGGGCAGAGCCCATCACTGTGTCAGCATGTGGAGAACGACCTTCTAACAGCCATCGCTGTGATGTGCTTTTGAGGTGCAGTGCACCCTGGAAAGCCTGGAAAGCTCCCTTGTGCTGCATCGCTTCAGAGAGAGGGATGTGAGGAAGGTGGAAGTGTCTGGCTGCAGAGTGAGACACAGGCTCAGCGATTCCATTTGGCAGCTGGCAGCCTTCCCAAAGGAGGATCAGGGGCAAGCAAGTTGGACTGGCTTTCAAACACAGGGCAACGCTTTATCATCTATAATTTTATGCTGATTTAAAGGGCAGGATTAAATTCTCATTTAATAACCCCAAGTGCCTGCTCTCCCTTGCTCTGATCACTGTGTGAGGGCGATAAGGCTGAAAAGGCAGCGGGAGCCTGCAGGCAAGGCGCTGCATTTCCTGCCCCCCAGCGCAAGTCTGCGGCTGCCTGCTGCTGCTGCTGCTGCTGCTGCTGCGCGGCCAGCACCGACTGCTGCACCAGCAGCCTCTGTGCAACATCTTGCTTGCTGCTTGGAAGGCAAGCCCGATGCTTTCTGTCAGCAACTTCAAATCAGTTGGTGATGAAGGATCCTACAGAGCCTCAAACGCTCTTGGCTAGCAGGAACAGTTCTCCTGCCTGCTCCCAACCTTCTCACCACCACCTCTTGCCAATGCTCAAGCTCTTTTTAAATCCCTTCTCTGAAACCTCTACAATGGCCAAGGATGAGCAGGACAGCTCACAGAAGCTCTGTGCTAGCACAAGGCCTCTTTTCCCTGTCCTGGTAGAGCAGTTCCTCTCTGTTACTGAGTCAAGTGCAATCCATCTGCTCTGCTGCTGCCAGTGCCTGCTTCCTAAGTAGCAATGCTGCATGGAAGAAGCAGTGAAGGGTTATGGATGGCAGATCCTCCACACTCCTGAGCCACCAGGAAAAGCCACCCCTGTGCTTTCTTTCCCCCACACACCCAGCACAAAGTCTTCTCCAGTGTGTTTGCTTCCCAGCTCCAGGCTGGAGCCTTCATTTCATGGGAAGCCTTGACAGCAAACTGCACATGCAGGGGAAGGGAAATGCTGAAATGGTGCCAGCTTCTTTTTAACTCTTTTCTGTCAGAAGGTTTCTCTCCCTCCTGCAGCTTATCCTCTTGCTCTGATGACATGAAAACCCTAATTACCAAGTTAATGGGATGTGAAGAAAGGAAGACTCGGGTGTGTGGCCAGGGGCAGGCGGTGGCTGCTGTTGCTGGGAGAAGGTGCTTGGGGATCAGTGCCCAGAAGGGCATGTTGACAGAGTGGTGAAAATGTAACAGCAGAGATCCACCTGGGCAGCTGCCTGAAGGCAGGGCAGGTTGTTTGCCCTTGATTGAGTAGCTGTTCCCATTATTTCTGATGCCCTGGATGACCACAGTGACATTCAGATGCACAGCAGAGAAGTGGCTGGCAGCCTAACCACGGTGCCAACAGCACTAAATGCAGTTCCTCACGTCTCCTGCTGTCTCCACCCAGCTGCCACCACCCTTTGCACGGCTGATGTCCAACCTCCTGTTTCTTCTTGAAGAAAATGTCCTCCCTGTTTGAGGGTGCCTGCATTTCTCCAGTGTACCCATTCCACCAGCCAATTCCACTTGTGTGAGAAGGTGGCTGAAAGAAACTGTCACCTGAGAGAGTGAAAGAGGCAGGATCATGATGTAGATGAGAGAAGATGCTAGGAAGCAGAGGGTCAGTTGATGCAGCAGGTTTGCTGGCTGTGTTCAGGCAGCTGTAACACTTCCAAGGCAGAAGGGAATCAGTGGCTGCAGCAGTGGAGTGGCTGGGAGCATGTGCATAAATAACATCAGAGACCTAGCTAAAACAACACAGCAAGCTGCAGCCCCTGATTGGCAACTTTACCGACAGTGGCACGAGACAGTTAACACAGTGCCACAACAGGAGTGCATCAGGCATTTATCAGCCTCTTCAGCTGAGGACAGACTTAACAGCAGCCTCCTACACTGAGGGTAGTGTCTTTAAAGCCAGCTAAAGCAGGAGTGCCATGAATGAAACACTAACAGGATGCTGAATCAGACATCAGGAGATAAAGGCTTTCAGTCACTCACTCTGACAGGGCAATCCAAACTTTTCATGTGAGGAGAAATAAACAATTAGCTTATGAGTTATTAATAGAAGCTGAGAACCCATTTTCAAATTGTCAGTGTCTTTGGAGTACCTCAGAAAGAACACAGGCCCTTGATGTGTGTGTCTGTGTATTTAGCTCCCAGCGATGCAAGCTGCATTATGCAGCTTCTGAGAGAAAGACAAAAATGCCCTTCCTGGTTATGCTGCATCATCATCAGTGCTCAGCTTTAATAATGCAGAATCATCTTCAGCTGGAAAATACTTCATTCATGCTGGCAGAAAGACAGCTGCTGCTGCACAGAGTGCCAGAGACAACTGCTCATCTGTGTGGGGCATGCTTCGATTCCACAGGTGGATAAAGCAGCAGTTGGTTTTGCACCAGCACTACAGGATCACAGGATGTTAGGTGTTGGAAGGGACCTCTGGAGATCATCGAGTCCAAACCCCCTGCCAGAGCAGGAACATAACCTAGTGCAGGTCACACAGGAACACATCCATTCAGATCTTGAAAGTCTCCAGAGAAGGAGACTCTACAACCTCTCTGGGGAGCATTTCCAGTGCTCTGTGACCTTTACAGTAAAGAAGTTCTTCCTGTGCCATAGTTTATACCCATGCTGTAGCTTATACCCATTGCCCCTTGTCCTATCACAGGGCACGACTGAGAAGAGTTTGTCCCCTCTCTCTTGGCACCCAGCCCTCAGATACTTATCAACATTGATTAGATCCCCTTTAAGTCTTCTCTTCACCAGACCAAAAAGCCTCAAGTCCCTCAGCCTCTTCTCAAAGGGCAGTGCTCCAGCCCCTTAATCATCTTTGCAGCCCTCCCTCTGACTCTTGAGTGGGTCCCTGAACTTCCTGAACTGCAGAGCCCAAAACTGAATGCAATATCCCAGGTAAGGTCCCACCAGGGCGGAGTAGGAATGGTAAAGACCAAGGGAAATTGGGCTGGTAAAAGCTTGTGATAATGTGCAAGTGAGATGCAAAAAGAGAGCAAGAACTTCCCTGGGCAAACAAAACCACTGGTCTCAGTAGCCCCTGCAACAACAGATGGGGTAACACTGATTTCCACATGCACAGTGGAAGGGAGCAGAGAAGAAAATGGAATTCCCCAGCAGTAGCCCAGGCAGATGGAGTAACAACCATTCCCTGGAACAGTGGCTGTGCAGGGGGCTGGTTATGGCCATCCAGATCTTTAGAACCCACCACAGCAGTGCACAATCACCTCAGTGACAGCTGTGCTGGGCATCAGAGCAACTGAGCCCTGGCACCAGACAGCACACAGCAAAAGCTAAGGTCACTCAGTGAACATTTTAAGGGTGGTTTTGCAGAGACACAGCTATGAGCATGACACATCCTCACTGCTGGGGTACCTGCTGTGGCACCAACTCCTTCTGGGTTACATTTTTAATCAGAAACCCATCACCTGCAGTCACTCTGTGATTATCAGTTTGCTAAGAGAGCTGCATCTGTGTCTTTATCTTACCCTGTAGGTGTTGGAGACGGGAAGCAGAAATTAGCCACAGTGTTTGGAAAAGGGAAGTGTAGGCTGGATGTTAGGAGGAAGTTCTTCACAGAGAGAGTGATTTGCCATTGGAATGGGCTGCCCAGGGAGGTGGTGGAGTCACCATCCGTGGAGGTGTTCAAGCAAAGCCTGGATGAAGCACTTGGTGCCATGGTCTAGTTGACTGGATAGGGCTGGGTGCTAGGTTGGACTGGATGATCTTGGAGGTCTCTTCCAACCTGGTTGATTCTATGATTCTATGACATGAAGTTCTACACAATGAGAGTGGTGAGACACTGGAACAGGCTGCCCAAGGATGTGGTTGAAGCCTCATCCCTGGAAACATTCAAGATCAGACTTGATGCCATTGGAATGGGCTGCCCAGGGAGGTGGTGGAGTCCCTGTCCCTGGAGGTGTCCAGGAAAAGCCTGGATGAGGCACTTAGTGCCATGGTCTGGTTGACTGGCTAGGGCTGGGTGCTAGGTTGGACTGGATGAGCTTGGAGGTCTCTTCCACCCTGGTTGATTCTATGATTCTATGATGTGGCCCTGGGCAGCCTGCTCTAGTTAGAAGTGCCCTTGCTGACAAGATGGCCTTGGAAGGTCCATTCCGACCCAAAGCAATCCGTGCCTCTGTGACTCGGGAGTTTAAAAGCTGTGTCGTAAGCAAGCTTCTTGCTCTGCCTTTCGTGCTGCTGTCTGTGACAACAGTTTAAAAAGGTGAGAACGCTTCCACGCCACCATTTCTTCTGTGGGCTTGGACAGTGAGAATTAAATCATTTCACTTCCATTTTGTGGAATTTTCCAGTTTTCACTTTGGGCACGGCTGGGCTGCCCTGAGCTCGTGGTGACACCATGGGGACACCAGCTCCAGCCCCTGCACAGGGAAGTGCCCTTGGGAAGGCAGACCTGGTTGCTGTGGGTTTTGTCTGCTCTGGGCTCTGCTCTTCCTTGCCATCGTTACCATTCCTAACCCTCTCCCGTTCCTCCCTGTCATGCCTCTAACCGGTTGTGATGTTCCAAGTGAATTTCTGGGGTACTCTCACTAGAGTCCAGCAGAGTAACACCGAGCGGGGCTGATGCGTTCTGCACTCTGCGTGTTTGAGGTTCCAACCTCTCTGTGTACTCTTGGGACGAAGCCGTTTGTCCACACAGATCCATTTCTAGCGAGGTTTCCAAGTGCTGGATACGTTTCTGCTCCCTCCTCCATCCTATAGAAGTCAATGGAAGGGTGAGAGCGAGGCTTCTCTCACTCTGTGGTAGGTATCTACACATTAACGCCTCTTTGCCATGGATGATGTAGTCCCCGCGGTTCAGCACAGAGCTGAGCATGCCTGCGGCGCCCGAGGAGTGCAAGAGCTGCCCCACGCAGGGCAGAAAGAGGGGCCTGGAGACCTGCGTTCTGCTCCTGGCGGAGCCTCGCCCTGCACTGCGTGGGGAAGCGACTGCTCACGCCTGTGGCTGTTTGATGTGACGGCGACTGCAAGCCGGTGTATGTTCTGGAGACAGCTAAGAGCCACAGCGGCGCCCCACAGGGATCCCCTGGCCAGAGGGGCGGGCGCACCGCAGGCTACCCTGCGCCATGCCCCGCCGGGGCAGCCCCTGCCGGGCGCGAACCCCCGGGGCAGGGCCTGGGTCCTGCGAGCGGGCTCGGCCTTCCCCGGGGCCGGTCTCAGCGCCAGGGCGAGGACGCTTGGCCGCCCCCGCCCCGTTGCTAGGGCGCCATGTTGGGGGAGCGCGGCGCCCCGGAAGCGCTGCCGGGGCGGGGGTTCGGTTCCGGTACGGCGGGGCCGGACCCGGCCGGGTGAGGAGGCAGGAAATGGCGGCGGTGCTGCAGCAGCAGCTGCCGGGCCCTCCCGCTCCGCAGTGCCGGGCCCAGGCTGCCTAGAGCCGCCGCGCCAGCGCCGGGCCCGGGCCGCAGCCTCGCCGGGCCGGACTCCGAGCACTTTACATACATGAGGTAGCGGGCGGGGCCGGGCCGGGAGCGGGAGGGGCGGGCGCCGCCGAGCAGGGGCGCCAGCGGGGGCCGGGGGAGCCCCTCTCGGTGTCCCGGAGACGGCGAGGGGAGCGGCGGGCCGGGCTCGGCGGCTCCTCCGGTGCAGGGAGACGGGGAGCGGGCTGCAGCCGGCGGGCGCCCCGCAGCAGCGGAGCCCGCCCCGGCGGGACTCGCCCCGGAGGGGCCGCGGCGCTGGGCGCAAAGCAGCGTTTTCCCCACGGAGCCCAGCTTTGGCCTGCCGTGCTCGGTATTGTTCGCTTCCACGGAGCGGGCAGCCCTTTGTAGCCGCCGATGTGGGTAGGCATGGCGGGGCTGGGAGCGCTGGCTCGCTGCTGCGCTTCGAGCGGGCTCCCGGGCTAAAGTGATGCAGCAGAATCGTTTTCCTTAAAGTACTTGAAAGGCTTCGGCGGAGGGTGGGCAGCGGCGAGGGCTGGCTGGCCATGGCCGTGTTCTGCTCGCCTCGCTGGCCCGGGGTAAACACGGCCCCGGCTTCCCTAAGGCGGTCCGTGGGCCCCCCGCTGCCTCCTGCCGAGCCCCCCTCTGGAGCTCAGTGTGTTTCTTAACCCCGCTCCGGTTTGCTGTTTTGCTTTGTGCTGCATTACTGTTGACATGGAAACCAACACCACTTTCTGTTCCAGAGAATTGGAAGCTAAAGCTACCAAAGAAGTCGAAAGAAAACTAAGCAGGTAAGATGCTCATTGAAATTCACTCCCACTGCTCAGAACGAGAGTTGGCCTTGGGCTAGGAATCGTTGTGGGCTTTATCGGGAGCTTTAATCTCATGTTAATTGTAAGGATAAAAGGGGGAAAAAAAACACGCACACAACAACCACCAACTTGAATTTGGAAATGTCCTTCATTGCACAGAGCAACCTCTGCGAGTTTAATTAATTCTGTAGACTAAACACCTCTTACTTCTGCACAATAACAACGCCAGGTTCTGTAATCGGGGTGTGGGGGGGGGTGAGGAGGTAGGTTTTTAAAGAGAAAAACAACTTACTCTGCCCTGGGTTGCAGCAGTACCTAACAACTAAAACAAATGTCGAAAGCTCTGTTTCCTTTTTTGTGGTGGTGTTTTTTTTTCCCCCTATAGAGTCGAAGCAGATAATGTTGGGAGGCAAGAAACGGTTGGTTTAGGCAAGGAAGGTGTTTTGATCTCAGCTAATCTCTGTGTTGCTCTCTAACTGTTAGGCCTTTGCCTCTTTTTCCCTCCCCCTCCCCCCCGGAGATAAAGGTGGGGAACTTGTCCTTGGCATGAGAACTTTGTGGAATGGGCAATGCCTGTTTTCAGTTCCTTAGCTCGGGAGTAGAGAGTCAGGGGTGATGATGTTCATCAGGGGTCCTGATGTTCATCAGGGGTCCTGTGCCAGTGCTGGGCATCACTCCTGGCTTTCAGGAGTTCTTTCTTCTGCAGCCTTGATGTTTTTAAAAGCACAGGGGCTTTCTTGAACGTGTCCACTTCTTGTGGTGTTTCCATTCATGTGTTGTGACTCTCCTGCTGCTTCCTTCTCGTGTCCTTTTGCAATTAGACCCTAAAGAGATTTTAACTGACAAACTATTAAAGGGAGTTCTGCGAGGGCTGATTGCAGTCTTCTGAAGCCCCAAACATGACCAATAAAATTAACTTCTGGTACCTTGCTTTGAATCAGTGTCCAACTTCCAGACTGATTGATGCTTACACTGTGAAAACTGTTTGGCTCTCCCCTGCTGCCAGTGTGTGTTTGTTCTTTTTTTTGTTGCTAATATGCTGAAGCATGGAGATTTTTTTTTCCATTTCCTAGCTGAAATCCATGGAATCTTTTAAGATCCTTGTAGCATCTTACTTTTAAAAGAGCATCAGGGTTACTAAGTGGGTTTGACTCGAAGGGAGTGATTTAAAATTGCAGCTCTTTAAGTCATCTCTCTACAGAAGGTACCAAAATGCTGTGTAATAAAAAAATAAATCCAGTGAACTCAGAATTGCTGTGTGGAAAGCCCTCAGTGCAAGCATGATGCTAGAAGCAGTCTCAGAACTGTTGCTCAGGTGGGCAGAGTGCAGAGTTCAAAGCAAGGTTCTGGGGTAAGTGTTAGGAAGTCAGCAGAGCCTCTCATTTCCCTGCCCTTCAGAGGATCTCTTGTCACACTGGCAGGCGTGGCAGAAGGTGGCACAAGTGGCAGGGGAAGTGAAAGTAAACTGTGAGCTGCCTGAGCTCAGAGCTTTGGAGGCTGGAGACAGAGCAAGGGTCACTGATAAGTGCTGCTGTGCAATGGGCCTCTGGCTTTGCTGCCACAGAGCGGGTACTTTGTTGGAAAGATTCACAGCTGGCTTTTAACATTCACTCACTAGAGACCTGGTTTCTAAGTGGCTGATGTTTAGTGAGGGAGTTCTCGTCCTGTAAGCACATAGCCTGCTGAGCCCATGGCATGCCTGCTCTGGAGACACCTGCCCAAGTGTTTTCCTGGTGGAGAACTCAATAGAGGCTTCATCCTTCCTCGGGTGCTGTTGTTAACAGCATTTGGAAAAGGGCACAGTTCTTCTCTTGGGAGGGGCACACAGCCCCATCCTGCAGCTTTGCTAAATCTCAAGTGGCAGAGGTGTCTGGAGTGGAACTCCACAGAGTGCTGGCATTGCTCATGGTTATGCTGAAGTCACCTTTGGAGCTTAGAAGCAAATGATTAGCAACTGTTCTTTATCTCTCTAGGAATATTGGGCCAGGCTTGTGACAGGAGAAGTTATTGAGCTTCTCCTGCAGCCTGCTTGGCCAGTGGGAGTGATTCCTGCTTTATAGTTAGGATTAGCAATTCGCCTTGTTGGGCCCTTTGGAAGAGAAGCTTCCTGTGGTGTGTGCTGTTTAAATCACAACTGTGCCCAGTCCTCTGCAAGTATTCCTGGACTCCAAAATCAGTTTAGTGCTTGATTTGTGAGAGTGGCTCAAACAGATCTATTGCATAATGTGACAAGTGAGATGTCAGCTGTTTGCTTTGCCAAACCACAACTGCCCCTAATTAACTGGAGAAATGTCAGAGGGAAATTTGCTTCCAATCAGGAGCAGTAAAAGTCACCATTTAGTTGTTCTGCTTTAAGAAATAACTTGTTGATTCTGTTTGGTAAACAGGGCTGTCCTGCCTCATTTATGTGGAGCTGAGAGAAGGTAAATAATTCTCTTTGCAATTCTTCCTTTGAAGAGTTTGACTCTGCCTTCACCATGGTAGGGTGGCTTCACACACTGCTTTCATTCACCTGTGTCCTGCGTCAGGGATTCCATCTCATCAGCTGCAGCCTGTCCATGTTCTGGGAGAGCAGCAAACTTTTCCCCTGAATCATTATTTCATCCATGCGTGCTACACTGAGCTCCTGCTGTACAGTTTGCTTACTCTTCCATCTTAGAGGAGCTGCCACATTGCCATCAGCCTTTTCTTAAGTGCTGTAGAAGAAACATGAGATGGCTCAATGATAGAGACAGAGAGAGGTAGTGAGGAGTGGAGCTGTTGGGATTTCAGCAGATGCTTTTCTGGTGGGATTACATGGGTTACTTTTTCCTGGAAGAGCTTATGGGAATCATAGAATCCTACAATGGCTCAGGTTGGGAAAGACCTCAGAGCTCATCTGCCCCTGCCATGGACAGGGGACACCTCTCGACTCAGCTGCTCGAGGCCTCATCCAGCCTGGCCTTGAACACCCTCAGGGAGGAGGAATCCACAACCTCCCTGTGCAACCTGTTCCAGAGTCTCACCACCCTCATACTGAAGAACTTCTTCCTCCACTCCAGGCTAACACTGCTCTCCCTCAGCTTCAAACCATTTCCCCATGCCCTGTCTCTAGACACCCTCCTCATGAAAAGTCCCTCTGCAGCTTTCCTGGTGGATCCCTTCAGGTACTGGAAGGTGTCTGTAAAGTTCCCCTTTGCCAGCAGGGGAATAGAGGGGATTCTGTCTCTTTGCTCTGCTGAGGCTCTACTTCAAAGACAGTTCTGGTGTCCCCAGCATGAGGACACAGAGCAATTAGAGTGAGTCCAGAGGATACCATAAAGATGATCCAAGGTTTGGGAGCGCCTCTGCTATGAGGATAGGCTGAAGGAGCTGAGGTTGTTCAGCCTGGAGAACAGAAGCCTTCAGGCAGACCTTAGAGCAGCCTTCCAGTAAGTGAAGGGGGCTACAAGAAAGCTGCAGAGGGACTGTTTGCAAAGGCCTGCAGTGACAGGTATGAGGGCAGTGGTTTGAAATGAGAGAAGAGCAGATTCAGATTGATATGAGGAACATGTTCTGCACCATGACAGTGCTGGAACACTGCAACTCCCAGGGAGGGAGTTGAGGCTCCATCCATGGAGGTCTTCAAGGTCAGGCTGGGCAAGTCTCTGAGTAGCCTGCTGTAGCGGAGGATGTCCCTGCTGCCTGTACAAGGTTGGACTGGATGACCTTTGGAGGTCCCTTCCAACCCAAACCATTCTGTGATTGTTTAGTGTTGCTACTGGAGTCTGCTGTGTTTAGATGATAAAGCTCCTGGGAAGGAGATCTGCTTTTCGCCTGTTCACGGAGCAGTGAGCATCTCGGATGAAACTTGAGGTGGAACTATGAGGGAGATCCTGCCCAGAACTAGAGCACATTTTGTATGCCCTGCTTCTGTTGAGCTACCTTCTGTAGTGGGACATGAGAAAGCTGAGCTGGGAGTGGTTGGAGTTCTGTCACTGCACTTCCAGGGTGATAATTTAAACACTGAGGCATTTAAAAGCAAAGAGGAAAAGAAAGTATCTGACACACATTTACTACTTAATTATTCATGGCAGTAATTGGTTCAGTTTTTAGCCTGGCAGCACCTCTTGAATGCATTAATAGCTGGAAGAAAGCAACACAACAGCTGGAAGTGAGTGGGGCTGGTTTGTTGCAGTGCCTGAGGCTTGCCTTGCTCCTGGGCAATGTGCTATGAGGGTTTGGTTGGCAGAGCATTTCCATTACCCAGCATCACAAGGCACTTCCCGGAGAAGAGCAGCCTGAGAGGGGATCTGCTCAGTGCTCAGCAACAGCTAAAGGCTAGGAGACAGAAAGATGGGGCCAGACTTGTCAGTGGTGCCCAGGGACAGGACAAGGGGCACCAGGCACAAACTGGAGAGCCCAGGAGGTTCTGTCTGAGCTGGAGGAGTTGTTTGGTGCTAGGGTGCTGGAGGCCTGCAACAGGCTGCCCAGAGAGATTGTAGAGTCTCCTTGTCTGGAGAGCTTCCAACCTCACCTGGCCATTGTGATCTTGGGCAAGGTGCTGTGGTTGCCCCTGCTTGAGCAGGAGAAGTTGGACTGGATGATCCCTAGAGATCCTTTCTAACCCAACCTGGACATTGTGCACTGCACATCAGAGTACTGGCTTCTACTTCATAAGCTTTGAGAGCTCTTTGGTGTAGTGTGCTGTTGTGAGGAGCACTGATACAGGAGCTGAAAGATTTGATTTTAATCCAAAATCCACCTTTTATTATTGATCTGTGGGCAATGCTGGGTTTGTGTTCATGGAAACCGAGGAGCCGCTGGCAGTTGTGTGTTATTGTATCGTTTCAAAACACTGAAAGATGAGGGAACTTCTGTAGGTCATAACAGTTAGCAAAACTTAAAATTCACACATTCACAGACTGCATCAGGTTGGAAGGGACCCTCCAAGGTCACCTTGTCCACCCACCCTGCGCTTAGCGGTGATACCTCCAACTAGAGCAAGGTGCCCTGGGGCGCATGAAGTCTGATCTTGAATGTCTCCAGGGATGGGGCCTCAACCACACCCCAGGGCAGCCTGTTCCACTGTCTCCCCACCCTCATTGTGCAGAACTTCCTCCTGATGTCTGACCTAAATCTGCCCTGCTCCAGTTTCAAACCATTGTCCCTTGTCCTGTCACCTCAGGCCCTTCTGAACAGTCCCTCCCCAGCGTTCCTGTAGGTCCCCTTCAGATACTGAACTGCAGCTCTGAGGTCTCCCTGGAGCCTTCGCTTCTCCAGGCTGAACAGCCACAACTCTTCCAGCCTGTCCCCATAGCAGAGGAGCTACAGCAGACTGTCGGAAGATTTGTGTAGAGCATTAGACTCAGGGTGGTTCTGTGGTGCTTGCATCCATCATGTTACTGTCCTGGCAGGGCTATAGAGACCTTTCCACTGCAGACCCTTCAGTGTGGCTCTAGCACTGTCCCAGCAGTGAGTTAATGTGTCACCAGATCAAGAGCAAACGGTGGCCAGGGTTTGGTTCTTTCCCCAGAAGAATTCTTTTAAGTATTTGGCACTGGAACTGTTAATAGTAGTTTCAAAAGTGACTCTGGGTGATCACTTCTAAGTCTTACTTATATGCTTGCTCCATGTAGTATGTGGGTGGAAGGCAAACATACATAGTGAGCTCTTCACCCTCAGTCAGTAGCACAGGCCCAATAAGAGGCTGGCCAGTTGTGTACCTGGACTCCTGGCCACCAGCAGAGTGCTTCCCCTGCATGATCCCTGCCTGCTGGTGGTGGAGCCCATGTGGTGCTTGGTCACTGGATCTGTTTGATATGGAGACCACCACGATGCCACCACAACCCCCAGCATGCTTTCCAGCCCTTGAGCTGCTTCAGAGAGCACCGGAGCACGGGAGAATCATTCCCAGCCCCAAGGCTGGAAGCAAAATATCTTCAGAGCTGTGCTAGCTCCATCTTGTGGGGCCCTGTGCCTTCAGGTGGCTTTGAAGGCATCTGCTCCAGGAGGTGCCAGCACCTTCAGCAGCTCTGCTGCAGGGGCAGTGCCCACCCTCAGTGCTTGGGGATCCCAGGGAGTGGTTATGCTGTGGAGGTAATGTGGGTTAGATGCGTGCTGGGAAACTGGCCTGGGATTTTGACTTGCTTCATTTAAGTGCTGAAGGGTTGCAGGTCACGAAGGAAATAAACAGTGAGCTCAGTGCAGCAACAGGGTGCTGGGGCTGAGATCTTAATCTGTGGCAGACTGCTCCTCCCCACCATAGTTTCCTCGGTGAGGTGACCAGAGCTGTGGTGTTACTGTGGCATCACAGGGTTTGCCTGTGTGTTAGCCAGCACAGAGAGCACTTCCAGCAGTTACTGCACCCTCAGTGCCCCTGCCAGGGAGTGTGCTGGTGCTGGATTGTCCTCACCTCTGGTGGCAGAACACAGCTTCAGTGTCTATGCCAGCTCAGGTGGTTTAGACAGTGCCCAGCTGGAGCTTTGAGAAGTAATCTTTTCTCCAGAATTAGTCCAAGTTGATTTGATACAAGCACTGCCTGAGCTGGTGCCATTTGGAGCACTGCAGCTTGTTTGCAGCTCCCAAGACAGGTGACAAATGAAACTACACCAAACCCAGACTAGCACTGGCAAAACTTAGGACAAGTAGCAGTGAGTGCTGGCTGCAGGTGAGAAGTTGGCTGCTTGTCATTTCATGGCTTGTGGTGGTGACAGTCATCATCTGCAAGACTTCATGTTCAAAGTCACCCAACTTTACAAGGTGCTTCCTGGAGAAGAACAGCCTGAGAGGGAGTCTGCTCAATGTTCAGCAACAGCTAAAGGATGAGGGGTGAGAGGATGGGGCCAGGCTCTTGTAAGTAGTGCCCAGGGACAGGACAAGGGGCAGTGGGCACAAACTGGAATCCAGGAGGTTCCAGCTGAACAGGAGGAAAAAATATTTGTTGTGAGGGTGTTGGAGGCCTGGAGCAGGCTGTCTGGAGAGGTTGTGGAGTCTCCTTCTCTGGAGAGCTTCCAAACCCACTTGGCTGTTGTGATCTTGGGCAGGCTGCTGTGGGTGCCTCTGCTTTAGCAGGGGTTGGACTGGATGATCTCCAGAGGTCCCTTCCAACCCCACCATGCTGGGATTCTGTCTTGCCAAAGTGATAGCTTGTCCTCAGAGATTATAAAAAGCCAAACCCCAAATTATATATTTTGTGATTACATGGGTTGAGGAAAGTGCTTTGGGAATTTGGTTTGTTCCCCTTATTCAAACAAGAATGTTGTGAACAAGAGGTTCACAGTAGTGGAGGAAAACAGAAATAAAGAAATAAAAATTAAATAGGCAGCAGAAAGACAAAGAAAATACAACAAACCCAGAAGACCCCAAACAAGCAAACATCCAAACAAACAGACAAACCCTCCAATAATAACTAAAAACCAACCCCAAACAGACAAAAAAAAAACTCCAACCAAACACAAAACTCAACCCAAACCATTTTAAGCTAAGTAAGGATAAGTATTTCTCTGCCAGTGTGTTGAAGTGCTGCAGCTCTCAGCAGCTCCTGCCTGTGTCTTCTCAGAGGCACTGAGTGCAGCCCCTCCTGGGCTCAGGATCCCTTTCCATTTGCTCTGGCTTGACAGTAAAACCCCTTTCAAGCTAAGCTCTTCATACTCTTCAGGCCTTTGCTCCAGGCTCCCCTCAGTTATCCAAAGGGAAGGCTGAGGTTTGCCTTTCTGCTAGCAGCACTGAACCTTCAGCCAGCTGATCCTCCATGAACCTCCTCTGCAGGTGTTCTGGTGCAGGTTGGGTGGCTGATGTGGGACAGCAGAGGCTTGGGGCTGTGACCTTCATACGGATCAGGATTCTCTGCCATTGCTGTTTGGCCAGCTGAGGAGTTGTGGTCAATGGGACAGAGTCTAGTCAGAGGTCTGTGTCTAGTGGTGTCCCTCAGGGGTTGGTAGTGGGACCAGGCCTATTCAGTACGTTCATCAAGGCCTGTGTGAGGACACAGAGGGCACTGGCAGGCAGTTTGCTGATGACACCAAACTGAGAACAGTGGCTGACACCCCCCAGGCTGTGCTGCCTGGACAGGCTGGAGAGCTGGGTGGGGAGGAATTGAATGAAATCCAACAAGGACAAATGTAGGGTCTTGCATCTGGGGAAGAACAACCCCATGGACCAGTAGAGCCTGGGGACTGATCTGTTGGAGAGCAGTGTAGGGAAAAGGGATCTCAGGGTCCTGGTAGACAACAGGATGTCCATATACCAGTAGTGTGTTCTTGTGGAGAAGAAGGCCAGTTGCAGCCTGGGGTGGATTAGAAGGGGAGTGGTGAGTAGGTCCAAAGATGTTCTTTACCTCTGCTCTGTCCTGGTGAGGCCACAGCTGGAATATTGTGTCCAGCTCTGTGCCACTCAGTTCAAGGAGGACCTCAGGGAACTGCCTGAGAGGGTCCAGCACAGAGCCACAGAGATGCTGAAGGCAGTGAAACATCTCCCTGCTGCGGAAGGTCTGAGGGAGCTGAGTCTCGTTAGCATGGAGCAGAGGAGCCTGAGGGCTGCCCTCAGTCATGTTGATAAAGATGTGCAGGGCAGCGTTGGGAGGACAGAGCCAGGCTCTGCTCAGGCATGTCCAGTGACAGGACAAGGGCAATGGGTGCAGGCTGGAGCAGAGGAGGTGCCACAGGAACACATGGAAAAACTGTGAGGGTGTTGGAGGCCTGGAGCAGGCTGCCCAGAGAGGCTGTGGCAACCTGTTGCAATGTTTCAGCACTGTCATGGTGCAGAACATGTTCCTCACATCAATCTGAATCTGCTTTTCTCTCATTTCAAACCACTGCCCTCATACCTGTCACTGCAGGCCTTTGCAAACAGTCCCTCTGCAGCTTTCTTGTAGCCCCCTTCACTTACTGGAAGGCTGCTCTAAGGTCTGCCTGAAGGCTTCTGTTCTCCAGGCTGAACAACCTCAGCTCCTTCAGCCTATCCTCATGGCAGAGGTATTCCAGCCCTCTGATCATTTTCACAGCCTCTGGCTCCAGAGCTGGCCACAGCACTGCAGTGAGGTCTCACCAGAGCAGAGGAGTAGCATTGCCCCTCTCCACGTCTTGGGGTGACAGGACAAGGGGCATTGACTTTGAGCTGGAAGAGGGGAGCTTGAGGCTGGAGAAGGAATTCTTGACAGTGTGGGTGGTGAAACTCTGGAACAGGTTGTCCAGGGAGGTTGTGGATGCCTCTTCCCTGGAGGTGTTCAAGATCAGGCTGGATGAGGCCTTGACCAAGCTGTTCTAGTGGGAGGCAGAGAGGTTGGAACTGGATGATCTCTGAAGTCCCTTCCAACCCATTCCATGATTCTCTGCTAATGGCAAAACTTGTCCTGAGCTCCAGGTGCTATTCCCGGGGGGTCTTCATGTGTTCTGGGCTGGTTTTGCCATGTTTTTCTTAACTACATGAAACCGGAGGGATCACAGGGTCATAATTTAGTGCAAAGTGATGCTGCGGTGGAATGTTCCAGAGATCTTGGTGTGTTGGTTGTTAGCGTCTGCACTCTACCAGTCCAATGTAATCTTGTCGATTTGGCTGCAGCAGAATTCCCCAGTTCCTTCTTTTTTTTCCTTCTCCAGACAAAACGCTGCTTTGCACTCCGTCTCTGCTTGCTTTTTAACCTGCTGCAGCTTCCTTCTAGGAGCAGAATGATTTCTCGGTGCCGCTTTTGTGTGTGACACTGAGGTTTGTTACACAAATCAAGGCACTGGTGGCTTTCTCAACTCCTAGGATTCTCCTCAGGTCGTTAGAAATGCCGTCAGCAACCTTTTGTTCCAGTGACAACCCCCTCACCACCCCCTACCACCCCCGCCCCCGGCAATGCACCATCCTGCAGCCCTGCTGCACTCCCTGCAGCAGAGGTGGAGAACCTGTGCCCACAGCCCCTGCTCAGTTTGCTGCAACAACTAATTCAGGTGGCAGATAAGCAGGAGCTGGACTCTTTCCCAGGTGCTCCACAGCCTAGCAGGGATAAGTTTCAGATGGGTTGCCTGTCTCTCACAGCAGCAGCCTGTCCCCAGCTGTCATCTCTTGCTGAGCTCTGGCAGCTCAGCTCAGCTCCTCTCGATGTGCACACCCAGTGCCGAACAGACCTGGGGATGGCAGTGACCTGGGCTGAGGCTGCTGCTTCCCAGTGATCACTCTGGCTTACAGCTTGCTCCTTTCTCGGATCTAAGCAGCCTTTGGAAGATATAATGTCATGGGAAGGTGCCAGGAATTCCCATTGCACAACCTGATTGTGATGGGGCTTTTTCCTGGGGTGAGCTCGGGACAAGGTGAGCAGAGAACTGCTCATGGGCCGTATGTAGCCTTGCCCAGCAGCACATAGCAGCTGTGTCACACACAGGGGTGCGAGGCTGGGAGAAGAGAGGGGCTGGGGACATGATTTCTGGTCATGGGAGGGAGATACAGGACTTGGCCTTTCCAGCTGGAGTAGATGTGTCTCATTCTCAGTGGTACTTGAAGAAACAGGCTAGTTCCTGCTGACCCTGACAGCCTGCAGGTCTGCAGATCCTCCTGCTTCTTGTCTCCACCTTCTCCCTCTTGACTCGCCTTTGCTGCAGGCTGTTTGTAAACGGTGGAGCTGCTGCTGAGCCGTCTGCTTGAGCACAGAAAGCTTGGTGCTAAGGGAATGGTTAGGGTTTGTTGTCACTTCTGTCACCTTGCAGCTCTGTCACTCATTGAAGGTGCTATCAAAAGCTCTGCTCTGGTAGCAGAGCAGGCTGGGTTCCTGCTGGTCCGTGTGTCCTTGCTGTCAGCAGTGCCTCCACACAGGCACATAGCCAGCTGTTAGCTTTCTGCTCGGGCAGGGAAGTGCAGGATGAGCTGTTCCTGCACAGAGGTGGTTAACATCAGTGAGTATGAGGAGGAGAATGCTTCAGGGAGACCTTAGAGCTGCAGTTCAGTATATGGGGAGGGACTGTTCAGAAGGGCCTGAGGTGACAAGGGGCAATGGTTTAAAACTGGAGCAGGGCAGATTTAGGTTGGACATCAGGAGGAAGTTCTGCACAATGAGAGTGGGGAGGCAGTGGAACAGGCTGCTCAGGAGTGTGATTGAGGCCCCATCCCTGGAGACATTCAAGATCAGACTTGATGTGTCCCAGGGCTGGCAGCTCTAGTTGGAGGTGTCCCTGCTGAATGCACAGAGGTGGACAAGGTGACTTTGGAGGGTCCCTTCCAACCTGATGCAGTCTGTGACTCTCTGATGCAGGTTTCTGTATAGCTGCCCAGGAAGCAGAGCAGATGTATGGCTGGAAGAACCTATCAGCAGGCTGAGCCCAAGTGTAGTAAACTCTGTGGGTCACACCTTCACAGACTGCACTGGATTGGAAGGGACCCTCCAAGGTCATCTTGTCCAACTCCCCTGCAGTCAGCAGTGACACCTCCAACCAGGTCATGCTGCCTAGGGACACATCAAGTCTGATCTTGAATGTCTCCAGGGATGGGGCCTCAAACACATCCCTGGGCAGCCTCCTGTCAGTGCTGGCTGTGTGTGACTGGAGAGCTGTGGGGACAAGAGCTCAGCCTCAAACTCAGCATAGCAGGGAGAGAAATAACAGCTGAGATTGTGCTGACTTTTGAATCAGGCTCGTGTCTGCTCCTTCCCTCCAAGTTCTGGAATCAAAAGGCACTCACACCTAGCTCCACACTGCGTCTGCTCCTGGAGTTGTGTCACTTGTGATTTGCAGTGGCAGTGCAGAGTCCCTGCAAGGAACAGGATCCAATTAGAGGGAAAATTCCCCAGTTCCTTTTGTGCCATTGTGAAATAATTGTTCTGAAATGAATCTAAGTGTGTCCAGATTGTATTTTGGGAGAGTTAATTACAAACTGTGTGGTTCAGGGATTTAGTGCAAGAAGAGGAAGAACAGTTGATGGAAGAAAGGAAAAAGAGAAAAGAAGACAAGAAGAAGAAGGAAGCTGCTCAAAAAAAGGTAAGTGCAGCATGAGAGGGATCCCTCTGCTTCAGCACCAGGAACTGCTGCTTTAGCTGATCTCATTCTTTGGAGTGTTTGAATCTTTAAAGGTAGCCAGTGGTGCCCCAGCACCTTCACTGGCTTTGTGTACAGCTCCTGCAGATGTTCAGTGTTCTTCAGAGGTGATCTTCTTTCTCCTGATGGGCAGCTGAAATGGTTTCCTGTGTGAAAACTTCCTCGGTCTTGGTGCTTTAATTAGGAGAATAAAATTTCCTTTTCTTTTAAGATGATGGCTTTTAGCTGTATCCTTGCCTTCCACCTTCCTGGCTTTCTTGCCTTCCACTTTCCTGGCCTCCTGGCCTTTTTTCCACCATCCTATACTTCACTGTAAAAACATGTCTTCTCAACTTGTGTTAGGAAGGATGAAGAGAAATGAAAGTATTGACAGCAGAGATGTTTTTGGATGGAAACATCACAGAGATGCTTGTAAACACTTGAGAATTTCTGTTCACTGTCAGGATATTGGTCATGGACATTGATTGATTCTAAGTATTGACCCTGAGCTGCAGTGGTGCTCCTAAAGCTGGTTTTGAACCTGTGTCTGTAGCAAAGGGAAGCTGTTTAACAGTTCTGCCTCGTTTCCATAGACTGATGCTGGATATTTGTGGTAGAGTCAAACAATCTGTAGCTGGCTCTCCCTGTTTGGCCTAGCTGAAGGTGCCTGTTGTGCACCTATGCAAAATCAGGGCTGTCTAATCCTGCAACAAACCCAAACTGTGTGGAGGGATGCTCCTAGGAAAGGCATTTGCTCATAACTCAGAAGGAGAGATTCTTCGGTAGCTGACTACAAAGCTCCTGCATAATGTTTTGACCTCAGTTGGAAATTTGGAACTTGTTTTCCTCTTGGAATTCTGTAACCAGAAGTTGCAGTGGGAAAGGAGCTAGGCAACTTGGAGGGCTGGAATCTTTACAAGAAATGATCCTTCAGACCTCCTTCAGTGTTCCCCAAATTGATTTTTGTCAGGAGTTCGAGAGTGAAATTTGTAGAAGAACTAAAAGCATAAATGGTTTGTGAGTGGAGAGAGCAGACCTTTGCCTAAGACAGGAGGTTTGCTGTGAAGCACTTCCTAGTCTGTTCTTTAGGAGCTCTGGGGCTTCACTGATGTGCTGCTGGACTTCCTAAGGAACAGAAGCTGGAGTTTGTCAGCTTCATTTGTCAAGAACTGAAGCAGCTTCTATTGCCAAAGGAGGAGGATGCTGCAAGGATGCTTGAGTGCATTCCTGAAGGAGCTTAACCTTGATCCAAGAGAAGACTGCTCCACAAACTCATAGCAACAAACAGCCGGACTGTTAGAGAAGACATCCTAGTGCAGGTGTGGCTAGGTTGAAATGAGATGCCCCAAAGGAGAGCAGCTGAGGAGGGGTCTGTGTTAGCAGAGGAGTTGGTGTAAGGGGGATCAGATGGACTGAGCTGGACATGAGCATGGTGAAGGCATTGTGCAAGCAGCCAGGGGCTTGGTTTTTGCTTCCTTAATCCCAGGGGCTCATGCACTGCTGGTGGTGAATCTCCTCAGAAGAGATTCCAGAGGCATCTTAGTCTGTAGATATTTTTAGCAATCTCTAGGAGCATAAATAAAGAAATAAAATCTTATGCTCAGGGTTTCTGGGGAGCAAGATCTTTTGCCAGCTTAAGAAGATGGAAAGGGGAGGTTTCTGTTGCTGTACTTTGGATTTCCTTAGGAGCAGGGAGGCTACAGCACTGAGTCGTCATTGATGAAGTTCCAGCAGTCCACCTTGAGGTGCTGATGTCTGAGTCCAGCCCAGTCTTACACCACCTCAGGCAATCAACACATTTTGGTTACATCCACAGCTGCTTTTGTCCTTCTTCTCACAATTTTACTTGCAGACAATCAGATCCTCAGCAGTGACACAGAATGCTTGCATGCTCTGAACAGCTGGAATATCGGAGTGAAAATAGGCTGGGCACAGCTACCACAGTGACTGCATCCAGCTACATATCTTGCTTGGGCTGTGGTGTGTTTGGAAAGTGCTGAGAAAACTTTCAGGCAGGAAGATCCAGATTTGTGGTTTTGAAAGGCCTTCTCTGAAGGGGATTCCTTTGTTTTATATAGTTATATGCCAGAAATGTTTCTGTCCTATGATAAAGTTTTATTCTGTCAGGTCTCTCATCGTGGCCATATCCCAGGTGTACCCAGTGCAGTCTTGAAGCTTGAGGGGGAAGGTTTAGGCTGGAGATTAGGGAGAAATTCTTTCCAGTAAGGGTGGTGAGACACTGGAACAGGTTGTCCAGGGATGCCCCCTCCCTGGAGGTGCTGAAGGCCAGGTTGGATGGGGCCTTAAGCAACTTGAGCTAGTGGGAGGTGTCTCTGCCCTGGGGCAATGAGGTGTGGAACTGGATGAGCTTTAAGGTCCCTTCCAAACCATTCTAGGATTCTGTGAATCTTGGAAATTAAAAATGTGAAGCTTTTGCCTTTGCTTCCTTAGCTCCTTTCCGTTTCTGAGTCTCTCCCTCCTCCCCTGCCCTCTCCTGCAGTAAAAGTGGTGATGGCTTTCTGCTTCCAGGCACAGTTTTTAACTCGCTTCAAACATCTTCATTTGCAAGTTTAATTCAGTCTGTTTCATGTAGTTATCTTTCAAATTAATTTTGTCTTCTCTAACATTTAAACAGCTTTCTAGGCACAAGGAATAATAGGCAGGGGGTGGTGAGAGAGGCACTTCTGAAGCAGATAATTAAATAACTCTAAAACACTTGAAAAGAGGAAAGGCAGAAGCTGCTCTCTAGCACGTGTAGTTTTCTCTGCACCAATCACTGACTCTTCTTTCTTTTTTCCCCCTCCTTCTAGGCCATTGAACAAAAAATCAAAGGTAAGTTACTTGAATTTCTATCCCTTGTATTATTTCTGTGGTTTTAAATCTGGTCAATCAAAATGTTCACCTAAAATCTCTCCTCAAAATTAAATGCTGGGCTCCTTGAAACTTCAGCTGCACTTTTTCCCACCACAGAAGACCAGAAGAGGGATGGAGCAGGGTGTTTGTTTCAGGGCTTGGGGTCTCCTGTTCTTCCCTTCTCCATTCTCAATTACTTGAGCAGCACCAGGCATATCCGTATCACCCTGAATTCTTTTCCTTCCTCGCTTTTTTCCTTCCACTTTTCAACTTTCTCTGAGCAATGCACAAAGAGCCCAAGTGTGCCCATGTGTAGATCCCACAGTGGGTCTGTTTGAAGCTTCATTTGCATACAGTCCCAAGTGCAGCTGTGGTTGGGACCTCTTGATGGACAATTGCTGGGTCCAGTTTTAACTAGTGCACGTGGAGGATCCATCCTCATAGATCCACTAAGGAAGTGTCTGAAAGCACAACACAGTGTCTGAAAGCTGTGATGGGGATGTCCAGTGGCAGACTGGGAATGTTGCAGTCATTCTGAGCAGCTGTGGAGCTGAGATCCCCTCCATTCCCACCAGCTTCCATAAAGGATGCTTTTCACTTTCTCCTTCTATTCTCCCTGCTCCTAACCTGTTAGTTGGGATGTGGATAATAATTGCCCAAATGATCCTGTGGAGTACTGCTGAATAACTGTTTTGTGGGGCCATAGGCTTTCATTTAATACTTCCTGGAGCAGTGGTGGAAGCAGGAGCTTTGAGAGCCCCGTGTGGCAGAGCCTCTTCTTCTCCAGGCTGTCCTCCCCTGAGCTCTTCCAGGCTGTCCTCTTGGCAGAAGTGTTTTCTTCTCTATTTTCCTGCCCTAAGGCTTCTAGGATGGTATCTCCTACTGAATGAACTGTGCA
Organism: Pogoniulus pusillus; assembly: GCF_015220805.1. NCBI lineage: Eukaryota > Metazoa > Chordata > Aves > Piciformes > Lybiidae > Pogoniulus > Pogoniulus pusillus. The sequence continues at coordinate 19,823,502 of NC_087276.1, read as the reverse complement.
GGTGTTCGGGTTTATTCTGAAGCAATCAAACACATCTGAGAAGCTAGTGAGGAAGGAAGGTGGGAGAAGGCTTCATCCATTTGGAGTGAACATTTGACCTGTGTACTCACAGCAGCCTGGCATCCACGTGGCACAACAGGGACAGGGCTGCAAGTGACTAAAAATAGCCTGAGGAGAGTAGGGCAGCAATGCTCAGTAGCACCTGGTGGTCATCTTCACATGGAGAGAAAATGCCTGGCTGTGCGAGGACAGAAAGGTTTTTCTCTTGGGGTTCTTCTCTTCATTTTTTTCATCCTTTGCTCACAGGCCTGATGTTTAAATGTTAAGTCCCAGCTTTAATATCCCATTATTGCTAACATCACATTGCAGGAAATGGAGCAGGAATTTAGAGCTGTCACAGAAGCAGAGGCTGGCAGGCCTGAAGAAGAGCAGACAACACCAGGGTTAGAGCCAGGACTTTCTGCAACAGCTCCTGTAGGAACAGAATTCCTTGCTCAGGTTGCACCGAGCTCTGTCATGGGTTCACCAGGGCTGCCTGCTTGCGTTCAGGATGCAAATGAATGATTCATTAGCTTCCAACTTTCCATCACGGTGATGTCTTCAATAATTGATTCTGTGCATGGGCTGGAGGTAAAATACAGGAGCGTAGAATCCCTTAAATTATTCAAAATCAGCTTCCTTCAGCAAAGAAGCTGGTTAAGTGGTGGAGGGAGCTGAATTTGGGGGTCCAGGCTGCTGTCGCGGGTCTCAGTTGATGCCTTGGATCTGAGCTGAGTTTGGATGGCTCCAAAGTGCTGGTTTAGCTAAGGCAGAAACTACTTCTGGAGCAGCTAGCAGTGTGCATGTAAAACTACATAACTGCCTTCCAGAGAAGTTAGTGCTGATTTTTTTTTTTTTTCCTTTCTTCTGCTGTTCAGGTCTAGGAATAAAAGTAGATAAAAGTACATTAGAAAGTCAGTGAAAGTCACAAAGCTGATGGCAGTATGAATGCTGCTGGTCCAGGCAGCACCTAAATGCTGTAGGACGGTGATGCACAGTGCCTGTCTGCCATTCCTGTGGATTTCAGATACTCCAAACCCACCTGGTTTTGTCCAACTGCTTTTATTGCAAGAGGGAAGAGGAAGTTCCCAGGGCTTGGAGCTGAACCTAGCCTAGAATGGCTAAGTGGAAGGTTTCTGTGTGCAGCAGCCAGCAGAACAAGCTCGTGCATCCACAAGTGCTCTCCAAGTGCTCTTGTACAGGGTGTTTGGGAACAAAATAAGCATCACTTGAAAGTCCTTGTTTGTGGAGAACCCTGGAGAATTGTCAGTGGTTGTGGTATGGCGAAAGAGGTATTTTTGCTGTGTTTCATGTCAGTGCTGTTAAAGCCCAACAAACCAATCCATTTACCCTGACTTTCCCCTCAGGCAGGATTCTGCAAACCGTTCTGTGGCCACCATGAGCCAAGCGCGGAGGAAATTGCTTTCCAGGAGGAATGTTGGGGGTTTGATTGTGTACACTGCAACAGTCCTGGTGTGCTTCTGCAGGGTGGGGTTGTACTAGGAGGTGAAGTAGCTTTTTGCACGCTGAAATGTCTGCACACAAGACCCCTAACACTGAGCAGGAGCACTGATGTGCTTGGTTGTTCTGAGGGTGTCTGCAGAACAGCGCAAGAACAGCTCTGAGCCCCCAGTTCTGCCTTTGTGGAAGCAGAAGGCACTGCTTTTATTGCAGGAGAGAATCCTCTTGGACTCGCTCACTGAAATGGAAAGTGCTTTAAAAATAGCAGGGTGTGGAGTCGAAATCCTTGACTCACATTTCCCACCTTGGAAAACTTCTCTGCAGAGCCGCCCGAACGCACCAAGTCCGCATCTGCTCAGCTTTGGGGTTCGGGGGGGGGGGGACACACTTCCTAACTCTGCTTTTCCTGATTGGGAAAAACTCTTCTGTGAGCTTTGAAACCCGGGGAGCAAACAGCAGAAGGGCAGGGGCGGGGAGCGCTGGCAGGGAGCTCACCTTGGCGCGGCTCAGCAGGGGTTAATGCCTTGGCAAACGGCGAGAGATTTTCCAGAGCCGCTCTCCGAGCTTACAGCTGCGGCCATTTTTCCAGCACGAAAATTCTAGCACCACATCTTCCGTGTGGCAGCTCGAACGGCAGCCTGCCTCTGTGTGCGGGGGTGTGTGTGTGTGTGTGCCCTGCAGCATTCCACCACTGACAACTCCTCGGGACGTGGCGTGCAGGGAGAAGAGAGGCTCTGCAAAGCCCAATGGAAGAGCTCAGCTCCAGCAGCGAGAAGAAACCTTTCAGTGACAGCTTGGGTGCTGTTCTTTGTGTGGTTTAGGAGGCGATTTGATCTTTGTCCGCGGGGTTTGGAGCCAGCCAGAAACTGTTTTCCATCTGCATTAAAAGTTCCCGGAGCAGCAGCAGCTGCCTTTTTTTTTTTTCCCCTCCCCTTGGCGGGGGAGCTGAGTCCTGGGCCCCTGCTCCAGGAGGAGTTGGCAGGCGGCTCAGGAGCCGTAAAATGACACCATGCTGCTCCTCCATTTTCTCATGAAATCCGCAGAGTGGGGAAGCAACACAAGTTGGAAGCGCCTGGCTTTGGAATCTGTAACACCCTCACTTCAAGCCACCCCCTTGCTCTGTGGGTTTTTGCAAAAGCAGGTTTGTTCTTTCTGGAAAAAAAAAAAGAAAAGAAAAAAGAAGGCTTGTTGCGTTTTAATCCTCCTGGCTGGAAGCTTGCCGTGGCTAGTGAAGGAAACCGAACTTGCCCAGGGGCTTTGCAGGCTGCCGGTGTTGTCTTGCTGCTTCAGGAACAGCTCGGAGTGAAGCGGTGCTGTGCCGGAGGGCAGACTTCTCCCTAGCCGCTTGTTTAGGGCGAAATCTTCAGGAGCATGCTGAAAGGGCTGTTGGAATTTGGGATATTAATGCGGTGCTTAAAGTCTCTGAGAAGTTGTTGGGCCAGCAAATGTTGGACGGGAGAAGTTGTGCAGCTGTAAAGTCCGTGGTGCTGAGGGGGAAGCGCAGGCAGGGGGATTCTGTTGCGCTTTGATGGTTTGGGTTTGCAGGGGCCGCAGGAATGGAAGTTCGGCAGATTTCCTAGAATCCCTGTGCTTGCTGGTCCATTTCTGGCTTTTTTTTGCTGGTAAAAAGAGCTCCCATTTGCTAAGAGGAATAATCAGGACACGGAGAATAACGTTTTCTTAACCTGAAGCCTTGTTCCTGTGGTAGCCTCGGGGCTGCCTCGGCAGAAAGCAGCTGCTTGAGTTGCGCCCTGATGTGGTCCAAAGTGATTGGATTCCCTGCGAGTCCTTTGCAGTCTCTTCTCATGGCCACTTTATCCTAACCGAGCTTCAGCTAGGAGGGGAGATCTGGATGTTGTTGTGCTGCTGAGCTGCCCTTAGTGTGCTGCTGCGGCTCTGGATGTCCTGTGGGATGGCAGAGAGAAAGGGTTTTGGCTAAGAGGGGAGTGGTGAATGGAGGAGAGTTGAGTCTCTCAGTGCCCACACTGTGGGGTGTTGTGTGCTGGGTTAACAGGCCTGCTTTCCACTTCAGCTGATAGGAAACAAAAACCTCTAAATCCAGTGTGCAAGGCTGAGGGGTGTCTGTGACCAAGTGGTGTCATTCCTCACTATGTTGGTGGCTTGCTAATGCCACACTGGCTGCAGAAAGGGTCTGGCTTCTGCCTGTGACTGTCAGCACCCCTCAGGTGTGGGCTGGACTCTGTCCATTTGCACATGTGAGTGTGGCAGAGCTGTAGCATGGACAGAGCAGAAGGGAGTGGGCTGCCCAGGGAAGGGAGGTGGTTGAGTCACCAGCCCTGTATGTGTTTAGAAGTCATTTGGATGTGGTGCTTGGGGGGTATGGTTTAGGGTGCATCTTGTGGAGTAGGGTTATCAGTTAGACTTGGTGATCCTGAGGGTCTTTTCCAACCTGACTGTTTCTGTGAAAGTGAAGCCTTGGGCAATTGTGACACAGCTTGGGCTGTGCACAGAATTCCTCTGTTCTTGATTTCAGAGCTTGCTGCAGTGCCTAGGCCACAGCAACCTTCCGAGTGCTCCTGCATTCACTTGGTGACAGATTCTGAGCCCCTCAAAGGCTCAGTCTCTTTGCCAGTTCTCTTCTCATGCTTCTGAAACCAGGAGGATTTGAACAGTAGTGGAAGGGAGTTCATTTGGGGCTTCTTTGTGGTTGTGAACTGGGGTTTTGCTTGTGATTTGTTGTGATGTTACAGGCATCAAAACATTGTGCAGAGGATCTGCCTCTGCTGGGGAACAACCTGAGCTGCTGGTGTCTGAGGGGGTGGTGGGGAGTTTTATCAACCTGCCAGTTTCTCTCACAGCTTTTTGAACACCTTCTGTTCCCCCTACTCCTTATGTTAAATTGATGGATAGCTTTGGCCATTCATTTTCTCAGCTCTGGCCTTCTCCACTCAGCTGTGAAATGGAGAGTGCTGGGTCACTGCTGGCAGGGCAGGGAAGTGGGCTGGGAGCACCTGAAGCTGAGGCTGTGTAGTAGGGAGAGGAGAAGGCTGAGAGGGGATCTGATCAGTGTCTGTAAATAGCTGAGAGGTGGGTGCCAGGATGAAGGTGCCAGGCTCTTTCAGTGGTGCCCACTAATAGGACAAGGAACAATGGGCACAAGCTGGAACACAGGAGGTTCCACATCAACATGATGCTGACCCCTAGGTGACATTTCATTCCATGCTTGTGTCTTTCAAAATAGGTAACTGGGTGGTAGAGCAGAAATGAAAAGAAATTCTAGTCGTAAGTGGCACTGTTCCAAAGGATGCCTTAAGCTAAAGCTTGAGTTTGTTTAATCTTTTATGCTGTATTCAGGTGAATCTGTTCCTGCAAGGGAATGCTGAGATGGTCTTTAAGCAAATCTAAAGACGTGGAAAAGCCCCAGAAAATGCTATTTGCAGTCATGTAGGAACCATATCACTACTGCAGGCACACTAGGAGATGGTGAAATGGAGCACAGCAGGGGAATGGTCCAAGGGTGCTGTTCCAGAGCCTCCAGTTGTGGGTGTTTAGATGCTGCCGACCAGCAAAACTGAAAGTAAGCCCAGCCCTGGAGCACCTGAACTTCAGCCCCAGCTCTGCCGGGGAGCCACCCTCCCCAGCAGGGCAGGGCAAGAGCATTACTGCTCGTTTGCCTCAGTGTCCCTCTGTCACAGCACACAGGCTCAGTCCGTGGTCTGTGCGATACCATGGAGCAGGTTGGTGCAGCTGTCTCCTGAGGAGCTAATGAGAAAAACACATGGGGTGACTTTAACCTGGGTCACTGTGTCCCTCTGGCTGTACATGCCCAGAAGGGTGATGTTACTGGGGAGGGAGTGACCTGAAGCTAGGAGGAACCTCTCTGTTTGCCACCAGAGGAGTAGTGTTACCAGGCTGTGCCCCTGCTGTTAGCAGTGGGAGTGCCACATGGATTCCACTGTTTTTCTTCAGCTGCTGATTTGGTTTTGTGAGGCTCTGAGCAGAAGTGGTGACCTGACCACCTCGATGTGTCAGTGCTGAGGGAGGGCATTGCCTTGGGAAAGTCACACTGCTTGTGGTCATGCTTTGTGTGGATCTGTCATCCAGGGAAGCTGCAAAGTACCTGAAAGTATCAATAATGTAAGAGGTTGGCAGTGCAGCTGTCCACTCAGGGTGGTGGGGGTGAGTGGCAGAGGCACTGGGGAGCACACAGCCAGTAGCTCCCAGTATTCCTTCCCATAGCTGAGCCCTGAACACCCCCATTCTTTGCACCATCACTTCTGCTGCGGGTAGAGATAGTAAGCTGAGTCTGGGGGATTGGTTCGCAGCTGACCTCTTCAAATGCTATGACCTTCACCTTGCCCTGAGGAGGCCGAGCTGCTAGAGCTGAGTGGTGCTGTGGTGTTGTGCTTGGCACTGGACCAGCGCTGGCAGTGTCCTGCCAAGCCATGCATGGGGCTCCCTGTGCTGCTGTCTCTCCTGCTGGCAGCAGACCGACCTGGGGGGCTTCCTGCATGTCCCTTTGTGTGCTGGGGGCTTCACAAGGCATTTTGTAGGGCCTTTTCTCCCTTTTTTAGAGCAAGAGCAGAGCACTTCTCTGCAAGTAACACTTTGGTTTCCTACTGCAGTGGGGTTATGGGCTGTAGCACCTCAGTATTTGAAGAGGGTTTAAATGCTGCAGGAGCCTGGCAGAGGGGCTGCTTTGCCTGAGAAGGCTGCTCAGAGCTTGTTAGCAGGATCAGCCTTTAGCTGGAGTAAGGCAGCAGTAGCAGCAAGGCACTTCTGCTCTCAGGGCTGTACTGCTAAAGCTGGGAACTCAGGAGATGATTCACAGGTGGATAGAATGGGTTGGATTGGAAGGGGCCTCAAAAAACATCCAGTATCAAGCCCCCTGTACTGGGGAAGGGACATTTCCCACTGGCTACCAGGTTGGTCAAGGCCTTATCCAGTCTGGCCTTGAACACCTCCAGGGAGAGGATATCCACAACCTCTCTGGGCAACCTGTTCCAGTGTCTCATCATTCTCACTGTCAATAATTCCTTTCTAATCTCCAGTCTCAGTCTCTCATCAAGCTTCAGTTCATTCCCTCTCATCCTTTCACTCCAAGCCCTTGTCAAAAATCCCTCCCCAGCTCTCCTGTGGCTCCTTTTAGGTACTGGAAGGCTGCTCTGAGGTTGCTCTGGAACCTTCTTTTCTCCAGGCTGAACAGCCCAACTTTTCCAGACTGTCCCCATAGCAGAGGTGCTCTAGCCCTTGTGGCCTCTGACCCCACTCCAGCAGTTCCATGTCCCTGTAGCGGAGCTTTGGATGGGGAATGGATTAGAACTTGATCCAGGACAACTTCTGCGATCGCATGGTCCAGACACACCTCTGGAGTTTTGATTTAGCCTTCGAGTTTTGAATGTTGAAGTTGCTGTTCTCCTGAATAACTGTGTCCAACTTTTCTTTTTCCTGGGGGTGGGGGCAGTGCCAGAACAAACCAAGACAAGCTCAAGCCAGCCTCAGCCCGTCGCCTCTGCCGGCACTTCCCCAGTAACCAGCACCAACAATAATGCCAAGCGGGCCCCAGCCAGCAGCCAGCAGCAGCCCTCGCCTCGGTACCCTCCTCGGGAAGTCCCACCTCGATTTCGACACCAGGAACAGAAACAGCTTCTGAAGAGAGGGCAGCAGCTCCCAGTGATAGCTGCCAACCTGGGATCCACTCCGAAGGTACTCAGTGGCCAGGCAGGAGGCAGCACTGTCACAAATCAGCAGCCAGTGACCAACGGAGAAGTGCCCAACAGCAGCAAAAAACAGCCAGGTGAGAGGCAGCATCCCTGCTGTCCTGGAATGGTTTGAATTCTTGGAGCTGCTTTTATGGAAACTGTGAGCTGGAGCATGGTGATGAGAGGTTTTGCTTGAGAATGGACATTGCAGGATGGTTTCAGCCATCTCTGTGTGAGTTCCATGCTGACACATGAGACATGGAAGGTGCTTCTTGTTGCAGTGCTGTAGAATGGACTTGGCTGGTTGGGTACAGATGGTGAAGCCAACACAGAATCACAGACTGGGTTTGGTTGGAAAGGACCTTAAAGATCATCCAGTTCCAACCCCCTTGCTGTGGGCAGGGACAGGTTGTTCAAGGCCTTATCCATCCTGGCCTTGAACACTTCCAGGCTTCTCTGGACAATCTGTTCCTGTACCTCACCACCCTTATGAGAAGGAATTTCTTCCTACTGTCTGGTTTAAATCAACCTTGCAGTTTTGTAGGCACTCTGCAGTCCCAGGGCACCGCAGGGACAGTGGCTGGCCTGAGCCACCTGTTCCTAACACATGTGGTTCAAATCAGCTGCTGTCCATGCAGTATCCTGGCCTTCAGAGATGACCACTGCTATCTTCTCACTTCCAAGTCTTCATCCAAATAATCTAAGCACAGTCATGGTGTGAACCATCTTCTCTGCATCCAGTTTTGATGCACAGGAGGAGTCTTTCAGGCACTGCCCAGGGTGTTCTGAGCAGCATCTCCAGACTTTGCTGGGTTTTTTAATTCCTACCTAGAGATAAAGCCAGAGTGCAGCTCGTTTAGAATGTCAGGATGGCTCTTTGTTGTTGGGTCAGGGTTTTCCTTTGTTCATCTACCTGAAGCCTGCCTGTCTTACAGAATGGATTCAGCTTTCCCTTTATTCCTGTTGGAGTTAGTTGGCCTTTACTCTTCTGGCCTGCTGTGCATTCTCTTCAGTCACCCTTCCAGGAGCAGGAACTGTATCTTACAGGGGGTTGTTGTGAGTGCTCCAGCATACAGTGCTGTGCTGCTCATCTGTGGGGACAAGAAGGACAGGCTGTGTGGGGCTGGGTAAAAAAAAGTCCCTTTCTTTGGAGGGAGCTGGATTTTCCAAGGAGTTTACTCTGGGAACATGCTCACACGTGATGGTTTGGACACATACTTGCTTAGTTTCTAGTGTGCACGTAGCGGTAACAAGGGATGCTGTTCCCACAGACAGTTTCTTCTGAAGCTTTGCTGAGCTCTCAGTGTTCCTCCAAAGGGTAGGTTTGTCTACTCTGAAGGATGGGACTCCAAACCCTTTCACTTCAGAAGAGATTTCTGGAAAACAGCCTGGATGCTTCAGGTTGTAGTTCCTGAGCTGCCCCGCTTGCTGGATGTGTTAGAAGTGTTTGAAGTGAAGTTACCAGAGCAGTGGAAACACTTCAACCGTGTGGCCTTCCAGGAATGTTTCTGATGCTGCTCTCCAGTGTTATTTTTGTCACACACTGGCAGGACTCTGCCATTCCAAGGAGATTTTGAGTAGCTAATTGGGTTTTACTCCATCATTTTCCTCTTGTCTATAGTCCTGTGGACAACAGGATGCCCATACGCCAGTCGTGTGCCCTTGTGGCCAAGAAGTCAATTGGGAGCCTGGGGTGGATTAGAAGGTATATTGTTGAGTAGGTCCAGAGAAGTTCTCCTCCCATTCTGCTCTGTCCTGATGAGGCTACGTCTGGAATATTGTGTGCAGTTCTGGGCCCCTCAATTCAAGAAAGACCTCGGAACTGCTTGAGAGAGTCCAGCACAGAGCCACAGAGATGCTGAAGGCAGTATCCCTGCTGGGGACATGCTGAGGGAGCTGAGTCTCATTAGCTTGGAGCAGAGGAGCCTGAGGGCTGCTCTCAGTCATGTTGATAAAGATGTGCAGGGCAGTGTTGGGAGGACAGAGCCAGGTTCTCTCAGGGATGTCCAATGACAGGACAAAGGGTTTACTCTACAAAGTGTGCTGTGCCTTGAGCATCTAGTGGAGATGTCCTGCTGCTGCACTTCTGAGCTTCACCTGCTGGCACAGACGAGCAGCGAGTGGAGGTGATGATGGCACTCCAGCTGCAGGTTGTTTTTGCTAGATTAGCAGTTTCATTATGGAGTTGAGAGGATGGGGCCAAACTCTTGTCAGTGGTGCTCAGCCACAGGACATGGGGTAATGGGTGCAAACTAAAACCCAGGAGGTTCCATCTGAGCAGGAGAAACATGTTTGGTGGGGGGATGCTGGAACCCTGGAGCAGACTGCCTGGAGAGGCTGTGGATTCTCCCCTGGAGACATTCAAAACCCTCCTGGATGTGTTTCTGTGTGACATGCCCTGGGTGATCCTGCTCTGACAGGGGGTTGGACTGGGTGAATTCTGGATGTTCCTTCCAACCCCTATCATTCTGTGACCCTGTGACAGTCACATCTGAGAGAACCTTTCAGATGCTCACTTGTTTCTAAGATGAAGCTTTCCCCAACCTATCTCCTCTGCTTGTCAAACTGTGTGCTACCAAGTAGGTATTGAAATCTGATCATTTAACAGGTCTGACTCTTTACAGGACCTGTTAAACCTCCCACTTGTACCCAGAAGACTTTTGGGTTGTGCCAGCCTTCATTTCTCTGCTTTTGTGACCACCAGCCCAGTATTTACTCAGCTGGGTCCCATTTGTGCATTACATTGTCCCCAGTTTTGCCTGACTGTGCTGGTGTTGCTGGCAGATCCAGCAGGTCCCTGTATGTTGCAGCCACCAGGCTGGGCTGGGAGTTGAGGCAGCTGCTTTACTGGGAGTAGTTCTGGGGGTTGAATAGTGTCTGAGTTAGTTAAATAATATCCAGGGTCCAGTTCTGGTGTCCCTAGCATAAGAAGAAGACAGAGCTGTTGGAGTGAGTCCAAAGGAGGTCACAAAGGTGATCCAAGGACTGGAGCACCTCTGCTGTGAGATTGGGCTGAGAGAGCTGGGGATGTACAACCTGGAGAAGAGAAGAATCCAGGGGGACCTTAGAGATGCCTTCCAATACCTGAAGATATCCTACAGGAAGGCTGCAGGGAGACTTCTTGTGAGGGTGTGTAGAGACAGGACAAGGGGGAAAAGTTTGACGATGAGGAAGAGCAGGGTTAGACTGGACCTCAGGAAGAAGTGTTTCAGTACAGGGGTGGTGAGACTCTGAAACAGGCTGCCCAGGGAAGCTGTGGATTCCTCTTTCCTGGGGGTGTTCAAGGCCAGGTTGGATGAGACCTTGAGCAGCCAAGTCTAGCTGTGAGGGCTTCCTGCCCATGGTGGGGAGTTTGAAGTAGATGATTCCTGAGGCCACTTCCAACCTGAGCCACTCTAGGATTGTGAGGCAGGGAGTGGTTGGGGGCTGTTCTCTAGGTGCCAGCTCACTGCAGTGACTCTTCTGTGACTTTCTTGCTCTCTGTTTTTTTTAGGCATGCCTCCCATTCGGGACTTGGTGAGCCACTCCCCTAACCAGTCAGGTCAGCTATTCCCATCTCACCCTTGGTTTGCTCTCCCTATCTGTAGCAGTTCACTTCTTGCACACCACTGTGTCTGAGTTTGAATCGATTTGGTTTGTTCTTCGGCTTCTGTTTTTCACTGGCATGTGCTGTGTGAGTGCCTGACCTCAGTCTGCTCTTCTTTCTGCCATCACATCCTGCATTTGGCTCCACATTTTGAGTGTTCTCCAGTCACCTCACAACTCATCCCATAGCAGATGGTTTGGGCTGTGACACTTCAGCTTTAAAGGACTAGGTCCCTTTAGTACTGATTTCACCTGGATGCTTCCATGTCAGCTCTTTGTGGTACTGAAGGGATCTGTGCTGTGCACCGGAGACAGTTCACAGCATTGTGCAGGAAGTTCTGGACCCTTCTGTGGTCAACATGAAGGTGATGCTGGGGTTAGCAGGGAGGTGGAGGCCTGCAGCTGTGCCTCGTGCTTGCTGGATTTGATTGTCAGGAACATTTGCTGGTGAGCATTTGGGAGTGGATGTGCTGTCTGAGGGCTTGGGGACAGGCTGGGTGGAATGAAACGCCACAGATAGCACTGTGGTGTGGGTGGCACTGGCCCTTCAGGCTGCTCTGAGCACCTTGTTCAGGAGAACATTTAATCTTTCATCTCTCCTCTTTACCTTGAAGGTGTGCTGATATTCAGCCTCCTCTGCCCTCCCCTCCCTTCTTTTCACTTGGAATTCAACCACTGCAGGGGTGCTTGTTCCAGCACAGGATGGGGCCAGAGCCCTTGATGGGGGAAAGAAGAGGAGAGAAGGAAGATGTGCAGTATAGTCCCCTTTGGGAGAGCAGCCCTTGTGCTGGGTTAGGCACAAAGGACACCACATCCTTGTTCTGGCACCTTTTCCTGTCCTGCACTTGTTGTGAGGAAGCCATCGTGGAGGCAGCTAGAGCTACTAGCTCTTGAAGTGCTTTGAGAAGACACAAACTTGAAGACCTTTTTCTCTGCCCCAGACAAAAAAAATCCTCCATGATGCTAACAAGAAGGTTTCAGCTGTTTGAGTTTGGCGTTTCATACTCAAGGTACTTTTGAGTAGAAGCTGCAGAACTTCTTTACTCCATTGTATTTCTTCATAAGCAGCCACAGGACCGTAGCTAGGAAAGTCCTGCAAGTCTGGGGGGTGCCAGGATTGGCTGGGCCTGGAAAAGAAGATAGCGAGGGCAAGGTTTAGGTATTTCTTAGTTCACCTGTCTCAGTCCTGCTGTTCGTACTCGGCTGTGTGCAGACACTTCAAAACAAACCAACCACCTTAGAAAATCCCTTCAGTGTCTTGTAAACATCTCCCCTGGGGATCAGTCCTAGCTAGAAAGCACTAAACTGCTAAACTACAAGTTGCTGAACACAGCCTTAGTAGATAACTGGCACTGAAGGTCTTCAGCTTTATGTAAACAGGTTTGATTTTGGTTAAGGTTTGGTGCACATCCAGGACTTAAGCAGCAAAAGTTGAATTGCAGCTTCTAGGTAGTCTGAGGGAGTAAACCTGAGAGTAGGCTGTTCCTGGCTTGTTTAGCTGTGCACCAAATGTCAGCTAGAATTCTTTGGCTTTGAAGGTGACTTTTGTAGTGACTGCCAGATACAAAAAGTCAGGGCTAATACCTTGTGTGTGCTTAATGTCAGAAATGGATGGGATGTGGAGATTCAGCTGGGGATAGTCCTCAGCAGTGGCTTGTACTAGAAATCACTCCTATTTCTGTCCGGGAAAGATGTTAGTGGGAAGATGTTAGTCAGAGGAAGTTAGTCTGTGAGAGGATGAAGCTCTGGGTGCCTGAGAGTGAATCACTACATGCTGTTTGTGTGTTAGCTCCTTGCAGACCCTGCACCTCCTCTGAAGCAGAGGCAGAGGATGTCCATCAGTATCAGTTTCTTTTTCTCTCTTCTCTTGCTGTGCAAAATAGAGTTTGTTTCCCTTCTGCCCTTGGCCTGGAGTCATGGCCTCTCTTCCTGCCCCTCCATACAGTGCTCAGGCTGTATTTTGATTTCAAAGCTGATCTCCCGTTTCTGGGGTGATGTTTGTGCAGCCAACACTTTGAGTTGCCAGGGCAGTGCTGTTGATGTTCTCTTTGGTGAGTACAGGTACCTCGCATAGAATCAACCAGGTTGGAAGAGACCTCTCTCAGTTTTGATTAAATGTCTCCCTAAAATAGTGTGGAATTTGAACTCTTGGGAGTTGTTGGCATTGCTCAGGTCCTGCAGGCTTTGTCTTACTGAAAACATCCAGAAACAGGCTCTGGGCTGTGTTCAGCTGCAGGTGTGATGCCCAGCTCTGGCAAGGATGCTCTGTGGTTCTCTTCTCCAAGCCCATGGAGCTGCCAGGCACTTGCAGCTGTTGCAGCACTGTTTCTGCCTTTCCCCACTCCCTGTTGCACACTCCTGCACCTGCATCCTTGTTCCTCACGCTGTGGTTACCAAGTGAAGCTTAACTGATTGCTTGGCTTTTCTCAAGCTTCCACCAGCCTGATTGCTGGATTTGCTATGGGCGGTGCCTGCTCTCTGTGCTCTTGGAGGCAGGGACTTAGCTTAGATTCTCCTTTACTGTAGGATGAATAACGTTGATACTGATTACAAATTAATTACCAATAGACCAGAAGTGGTGTAGTACTCATCAGTCTGTCCCTGGTAACTTCAGTGTAAGCTTTCTTGCTTTGCTCCTGTCCATTTCCTCCTGGATCATCAAGGTCATGCATCCCAGTCATGAGCAGCTTGTTTATGGAGACAGAGGTGATAGTGCTTTGATAAATGAAAAGGAGAAGTTCTTGGCTGCTGTAGCAGCAGGACTTCTGGTGGCTCTGGAGGCGTTGTTTCAAACTGCTGCTGTCTAGGAGATACCTCAGTTCACCTGTGCCTCATGCAGTGTCTTTAATAGGGGTGGCGAGGTGTGTTTCTGCTGCCACAGAACAGCTGGCACTACCAGGTCACTCCAGTGTTTTGCCTATATTCTGCCTTTCAGGAAGTCTGGGTTTAGTTTGCAGTGTGTGTGCCCTTTAGCAAATGCTTTGCATGTGCTGATGCAGAGACTGTAAAACCCTTTTTCTCTGGCCAAAGACTGTACCTTCAGGGGTGCTTCTTGATGCTCTCTGTGACCATGCAGCTCTGCCTGGTGTGGAGTGCTCGAGGTGATGTGTGGCAGTGTGCTGAGCAGCTGGACCTTTCTCTGGCACCTCCAGTGCCTGCAGTGCTTGAGGTGATGTGTGGCAGTGCACTGAGCAGCTGGACCTTTCTGTGACACCTTCAGTGCCTGCAGTGCTCGAGGTGATGTGTGGCAGTGCACTGAGCAGCTGGACCTTTCTGTGACACCTTCAGTGCCTGCAGTGCTTGAGGTGGTGTGTGGCAGTGCGCTGAGCAGCTGGACCTTTCTGTGACACCTTCAGTGCCTGCAGTGCTTGAGGTGGTGTGTGGCAGTGCGCTGAGCAGCTGGACCTTTCTGTGACACCTTCAGTGCCTGCAGTGCTTGAGGTGGTGTGTGGCAGTGCGCTGAGCAGCTGGACCTTTCTCTGGCACCTCCAGTGCCTGCAGTGCTTGAGGTGATGTGTGACAGTGCGCTGAGCAGCTGGACCTTTCTGTGGCACCTTCAGTGCCCGCAGTGCTTGAGGTGATGTGTGGCAGTGTGCTGAGCAGCTGGACCTTTCTGTGACACCTTCAGTGCCTGCAGTGCTTGAGGTGATGTGTGGCAGTGTGCTGAGCAGCTGGACCTTTCTGTGACACCTTCAGTGCCTGCAGTGCTTGAGGTGATGTGTGGCACTGCGCTGAGCAGCTGCTTTCTGTGACACCTTCAGTGCCTGCAGTGCTTGAGGTGGTGTGTGGCAGTGTGCTGAGCAGCTGGACCTTTCTGTGGCACCTTCAGTGCCTGCAGTGTCAGAAGCAGCAAAACCGTTCCTGGCTTTAGTATCTTTATGCATCCTCCCCCTCCTTCTGCTCAGTGCAGTAATAATGCCAAGTTTGTAATAATGCCAAGTTTATAATAATGCCCTTGGACTTTTCCTTCTTCCCTTTAGATCTGAACCACAGTGGTCTAGGATCCCATTATGAAAATTCTCACTGGGGACCAGTCTCTTCGAACAGTGACTCCAGCACAAACTGGGATAAAGTTATTGTAGACGGCTCTGACAAAGAAGCATGGCCATCAATCACTGGCAGTGACCCAGAGCTGACATCAGAATGTATGGACACTGACTCTGCCTCTAGCTCTGGGTCAGAGAGGAACCTGGTGATCATGGCTTCAGGGAGCGCAGGTGGTGACGGCGATGGCATTCGGAACGGCGTCGGACACGGTTCTCAGAATAAGTTTGTGGTTGGTAGCAACAGCAATAATGTGGGCAATGGAAGTATCAATGGGCCCTGGGGGTTGTCCCATGGAACCATAATAAGCACATGTCAAGTTTCTGTGGATGCTCCTGACAGCAAATCTGAAAGTAGCAACAATAGAATGAATGCTTGGGGCACCATAAACTCTTCATCAAATGGAGGGTTAAATCCAAGCACTTTGAATTCAAATGGCAACCATGGTGCCTGGCCTGTATTGGAGAACAATGGACATGCCCTGAAAGGGTCTGTAGGGAGTGGTAATCCTGGCACAAGTATTCAGTGCAGTACCATAGGTCAGATCTCTACCAGTCAGAGTATTAGCTCCAAGGTGGGTGGCTCAGCCCATGGTTCCTGGGGAAGCCTTCAGGAAAGCTGCGATTCTGAAGTCAATGGTACAAGGAAGGTTTCATTCAGTGGGCAACCTCAAAACCTTAACACTGAAATGAATGGACCAAATAACACTAACTTTATGACCTCTAGTTTACCAAACTCTGCTGGTTCAGTGCAGATGAACGAGCTGCCCAGTAACACAGGGCACGGGGCCTGGCGCTTGAGCACAATGAACCACCCTCAGATCCAGCCCTCCCCGGTTCCAAACGGCACTTCCATGGCTCACCTGAGCAACGGGGAGGCCAAGACTGGTGGCTCTTACGGTACTTCCTGGGGTGCCTATGGTTCTAGTTACTCTGGAGACAAGTGTTCAGGCCCGAGCAGCCAAGCTAATGGTGACACTGTGAATGCAACTCTAATGCAGCCAGGCGGCAGCGGGCCTGGCAGCACTAACTTTCAAATCAACGGGAGTAAAGGAGCAGGGGTGTGGGAGGCAGGGCCAGGCAGCTCCCAGAACGTGCCGTGGGGAAGTGGAAATGGTGCAGGTGCTGCCGGGAGTCGAAGAGGATGGGGCAGCCCTGCCCAAAGCGCTGGCACTGCCATTGCCAACGGGGAGTGGAGCAAAGCGCCCAGCGGTCAGCATTCCGGCGAGAGCGCCAGCGGCGGCAGCAGGAAGTTTACAAATGGATGGAAGCCTGCTGAGGAGGATGAGCTCAACGGCCAGAGCCCTGCTGCTCCTCCGCTTCCTGAGCAGGGCAGTGCCTGGGCCAAGGCAGGTGCAGGGGAGAGCGAGGGTAGTTCGGAGAGCACTGGATGCCACGAGGACAGAGGGAGCACGGAGGGGCAGAGCCGCGAGAGGAGGAAGGTCGACCAGCACGCGTTGCTCCAAAGCATAGTGACCAGAACTGACCTAGACCCACGTGTCCTCTCCAACTCGGGCTGGGGACAGACTCCAATCAAACAGAACACTGCCTGGGACACCGAAACGTCACCGAGGGGAGAGCGAAAAACTGACAATGGGACAGAGGCCTGGGGAGGCTCTGTGACACAGACTTCCAGCTCAGGGGGATGTGTGGATAGACCTAACCCTAACAATAACGATACCTCATCTGTGTCAGGGTGGGGAGAGCCAAAGGCTGCCACAAGGTGGGGAGACTCCAAAGGGTCAAACAGCCAAGGGGGGTGGGAAGAAGATTCTGCTGCTACAGTAATGGTCAAGAGCAATCAATCATGGGGAAGTGGCAAGGAGGAAAAGTCATCGTGGAATGACAGCCAGAAGATTAAACAGGGATGGGCAGATGGACAGAAGTCCAGCCAGGGTTGGGCAGTTTCTGCCGGTGAGAGCTGGGGCGAAAATTCGAGGAGCAACCATTGGGGTGAGTCTAAGAAATCCAGTTCAGGTGGCAGTGACAGTGACAGATCGGTGTCTGGTTGGAATGAGCCAGGTAAATCAAGTTCTGCTCCTTGGGGAGGAAATAACACAAACCCAAACAGCTCTGCAACGTGGGATGAGCCTGCAAAGCCTAATCAGAGCCAGGGCTGGGGAGAGCCTCCTAAAGCCAACCAGCCTCAAGTCTGGGGGGATTCATCAAAGCAAATCAACTCTCCAGAATGGAACAAACAAGATGTTGGCTCTTGGGGGGCCCCCTCTGCCACGAACAAACCCCCGGGCTCGGGCTGGCTGGGCGGGCCGATGCCAGCAGCAGCAAAGGAGGAGGAGCCCACGGGCTGGGAGGAGCCATCCCCGGAGTCCATCCGCCGCAAAATGGAAATTGATGATGGAACTTCTGCTTGGGGTGACCCAAGCAAATACAACTACAAAAATGTGAATATGTGGAATAAAAATGTCCCAAACAGTAGCAGCAGTTCAGACCAGCAAGCACAGGTACATCAGCAGCTACTGTCTTCAAGTGCCATGTCTAGCAAGGAGAGCAGTTCGGGTTCTGGTAAGGCTTGGTTTTACGCACCTCTCTTTTCTCTCCTTTGTCAAAGTTCTTTGTTCTTGCTTCATTCGAGAGGATTGGCAAGAGAAAGCTGCCAATGAAACGCTGTTTGTGTTTCTCAGTAGTAGCAACAGTGCTCATAGCCATTTTTATCCCAAATGGAAGAGCTGTTGGAGTTTGAACAGCTCCAGTAGTAACGACTGGACAGCTCTGCTGTCACTCTGGGCTGTGGGGAGAGGGGAGGGCCTCAGATACAACCTGAGGAACAAAAGTGGGGTTCTTCATGTGGTTCTGAACCAGTTAAAGTTCATGTTGCCAAAGAGTCCTCTCCAAGTGAGACAGAATGAAGAGGGTTGGTTGTAGGTGGAGTCTGGACCAGCATTTCTGCACTGGTAGTTGTAGGAGCAGTGAATGCTGAGCCTGCAGCTGAGCCTGCCTGGTGGCCTTGAGGTGCTCTGTGCTCTGGCTCTTTTATCACATGTGAAAGGGAGAAGCTTGTATCAAATGAGCAGCTTTTAAGATCATGATATCTTAGGCATTTCTCTTCTCAAAATGCCATCCCTTCCACGTGCCCTTTGTATTTTTGTAATTCCTTTTGTTCCTGGTAGGGCTCCCGGCTGTGACAGTTCACACACCAGATCAGTGTCCATTCATGTGCTCTCTGTTGTGTCTTACCATCTAGAAAAGGCAAAACACCTGAGTCTCTCTAGATAGCTGTTTGGAATTCTGCTTTAGAACATGTCAATAACTCATACTGCTTTCAAAAGGTTGGGGAGAGCCTTCTACTCCAGCCACCACTGTAGATAACGGAACTTCAGCGTGGGGTAAACCCATGGATACTGGTACTAGCTGGGGAGAACCCATCAGCGATGCAGCAGGCACCTCTGGCTGGGGAAATGCTCCTCTTGGTCAACAGGCTTCAAATAAACCTGGTGAGTGCTTTCTGCATCATCTTTGACTAAATGAGGATTGGGGAGATAACTCCAGGAGCTTGACATGATCGAGGGCTTTTTGTCCTAGAGTAGACACCAAGCTAACTTTGTGTTAAGGGCAGTTGCTTGCTACTGGAATGTTAATGTGCTGGATTTTTTTTTTTTTTCACAACTCAGGGCCTAAATCTATGCAAGACAGTTGGTGTGGAGATGATATGCCACTGACAGGCAGTCGTCAGAC
The DNA here is from genome assembly GCF_015220805.1 of Pogoniulus pusillus. Lineage (NCBI taxonomy): Eukaryota > Metazoa > Chordata > Aves > Piciformes > Lybiidae > Pogoniulus > Pogoniulus pusillus. Next base: position 19,805,018 of record NC_087276.1, on the reverse strand, counting down.
CAGCTGGGAGGAAGAGGAGGATGTAGAGATTGGAATGTGGAACAGCAGTTCTTCACAAGAAGCAAACCCATCTTTGAATTGGCCACCGTACATGAAAAAAATGCCCACAAAGGTAATCACAGTATCACAGAGTGGATTCTGTTAGAAGGGACTTCAAGGATTATCCAGCTCCAAACCCCTGCCATGGGCAGGGACACCTCTGCTAGACCAGCTTGCTCAGGGCCACATCCAGCCTGGCCTTGGACACTTCCAGGCTTGGAACCTTCACCACTTTTCTGGATAACCTGTTCCAACATCTCACCACCCTCCATGGGGAAGAATTTCTTCCTAATATCTGACCTAAACAGAACTTCTTCCAGTTTGAAGCCCTCGCCCCTCATCCTGTCACTCCAGGCCTTTGTCAGAAGTCTCTCCCCAGCTCTCTTACAGCCCCCTTCAGATACTGGAAGGCTGCTCTCAGGTGTCCCCAGAGCCGCCTTTTCTGTAGGCTGAACAGCCCCAACTCCCTCAGCCTGTTCTCATAGCAGAGGTGCTCCACCCTCTGATTATCTTTGTTCCAACCTGTTGCATGCCCTGATTGTGCTGGGGCAAAGACTGAGTGAAGCCTTTTGCAGCAGTGTAATTTCTGAAAGCTAGGTCAGAGCAGATTGCTGCACTCAGTGAAGTTCCACCAGTCTTCATCCACAGCTGTTTGTGGTGTAATGGAAGCTGCAGGTAGTGAACATCTGAGTCTCACAGGAATCTTTCTGTTTTGAAGGGAGTGATGAAAGGTGGAAACAAGCACGATGAAGCATGGATCAATCCATTCCTTAAGCAATTCACCAATCTCAGTTTCTCGGTAAGTGTGTGCTGCTTGCTGTGCAGAGGCTGAAGTGTTTCATTGCCTAGAGGTCACTCTCACTGTCCCTTTACTTGTCTCTCTTTACCCTCTGTCATTCATCCATCCCATTTCTCTGCATCCTCATTGCAAAAAGACTCAGTTATTGATCAAAAGTGGGGTTGTAGACACTGCCCAGGAATTTGTGGTATCCTTCAATGGTTCAGGTTGGAAGGGACCTTAATGATCATCCTGTTCCAATCCCCTGCCATGGGTAGAGACACCTCCACTAGCCCAGGTTGCTCAAGCCTTATCCAGCATAGCCTTGAATGCTTTCAGGGAGGAGACATCCACAGCCTCCCTGGACAACCTATCCCATTGTTCATCCAACAGCTTGGTGTTTAATTTAACGCTCCATAGGGTTCTGGTGGATCTCTATTTGCAGCTGAGTAGCAACTAAAGGAAGAAAATGCTTTAAAATAGCATCTGGTTAGTCTCAGGTATTTGTTTTATTTTCCTTGCAGGTTTGCATTGAAGTAGGGTGTAGGAATTTTTGTTGAATTTTACACTATGGCTAAATAATTACCATTAATTTTATTACTGCAGAGAGAATCACCAGAAGAAACCATACAGAGCAATAAGATGGACATGTCTGGAGGTAAGAAGAGGAGAACCTAGCTGGGGGTTATTGCTTTCCTTTCCAATTTCTCTTTTAGTTTGTGTCCTTCTTTAAATTGCTTTTTAAAACCCATGTATATTGTCTATAGAGCTGGCTATAAATAGTTAAAACAATTACCCTAAAATGAGGAACAGAGTAAAAAACCCAACTGTGGCTGTGAGCTGCTGCACAGCTACATCACCTGGCTGCTGCAGTCACATTGTCTCTAGGTCAAGCTGAGCTGAGCTGCATTAAGCTGACCAGAAAGGATGATTTCGGGATGTGGTGGCTTTGTTTCTTGTAGTGTAAATATCTCAGTTGCACCAAAGAGCACCAGAAATGTGCCCAATCCCACACTCACTGCTCAGGGCTCATCCTGGGAAACACATTTTTAGTTCTATGAGCTTAGATAATACAGAACAGTTGTTTTAAGAGAAGTGTAAACCTGGGTGCAAAATGGTTTGTGAGCAGATTTGGGTTTCTTTGGATCCCCTGATTGTCAGGATTCCTCTGGCAAATGAAACCTAGTAGAATTCTTCCGTGGATTAATAACAATATGTTCTAATAACAGACTACTGAATTCAAAGTCGTTGTAGATTAGAGTTTTTGCTGTAGTTGCACTCTTTATTCCAGTTTAAAATTGGGTGTTTGCATTCTACTGCAGTTAAAACTGGGTATTTGCACTCTTCCTGTTTAAAGTGGGATATCTGTACTCTATTCCAGTTTAAAACTGGAGTTGGAAAAGATCTCAAAGATCAGCAAGTCAAACTCTTATGTCAGCACTGCCAGGTCGCCACCAAACCATGGCCCTCAGCAGCACATCCCCACAGTTCTGAAACCCCTCTGAGAATGGGGACTCCACCACTATCCTGGGCAGCCTGGGCCAGGCCTTGACAACCCTTTGGCAGGATAAACCTGAGTCCATTTCCTCTCATCCTGTTGCCTGTTACCTGGGAGAAGAGCCCAACCCCACCACAGCCATCCATTCCCGTTGTCTCCTCTCCCATCTCAGCGGAGCCCAAGAGTTCAAAGCTAAAGGGATGGGTTTTAGTGTCAGGCTCGAGAGCAGAATCGTCTCAGCTGTTGCTGAGCAGAGCCTGGCCGAGGCAGCGAGGCCTGGCTGTGGCCCATGGCTGCTGTCCCCGCAGGGTTGCTGCAGGAGAAGCGGCTGGAGCTGGAGAAGCACGGGCTGGGCGCTGGAGATTACAACCGCGTGGTGGGAAAGGGCCCTGGCTCGCGCCCGCAGGTTCCCAAAGAGTCTTCCATGGAGCGCGGTCCTTACTTCGATAAGGTCAGTCTGGCTCTCGCCGCTGGGCACCTGTGGGCAGGCAGGTAGCTCTGTGCCCCTGGGCTGCCTGCCTGGAGGGGAGAGGACCATGGCGGGGGGTTCTCATCAGTCCCTTGGTAGATTTGTTCTCTGCTAGATAAGACACTAAACACTTTGTGTGGCCCCTTCCCGGCGCCGACCACTAACCTGATCTCTTTTGTTTTCTGCCTATCTCCTGCTGGTGCTGGACTGTCCTGTGACTCTTCCCTTCTGCTCCTGGCAATGGTTTCTCCCTTCTGCTTGCTTGCTGGCTGGCTCTTGCGCATCGGTTTGTGTGTCCGAGCAGGATGGCATTGTAGCAGACGAGTCCCAAAACTTGCAGTTTATGTCCAATCAAAACCTGAAGCTTCCCCCTTCAAATAATGCACTACCTAACCAAGCCCTGGGCTCCCTAGCAGGGCTGGGTATGCAAAACTTGAATTCTGTTAGACAGGTAAGGCTGGGGGCACGTCCTTGGCATGATACTGACGGCATTTGGTAGCTGTTGGTGTAACGTCCCAGTACCTGTGGGGTTGAGACCTGGTTCGTTCAGATGTGTTGGGGTGGGGAGAGCAGCAGCAGAGGCTTCTTGTCACTGACTGTCCATCTTTTCCCTAGAATGGCAATCCCAGTATGTTTGGTGTTGGTAATATAGCAGCACAGCCCAGGAGCATGCAGCAGCCTCCAGCACAACCTCTTAATTCATCTCAGCCTAATCCACGTGCTCAAGTGCCTCCTCCATTACTGTCCCCTCAGGTAATTGAGTCCATCAGACCTTCTGTGGGTAAACTGCCAGAATGCTGCCTCAGAGGGCAGAGCTTGCTTTGGTGGCAGTGCTGGTTCTTGTCTACAGCTTTGAAGCCATACTTGGCTCGATGAGGATTTCAAGAACTGGACAGCTGTTGACCAGATGTTGAAGTACTCTACGTCTTGCCTGTTTTGCAGGTTCCAGTATCATTACTGAAGTATGCACCAAACAACGGTGGCCTGAGCCCACTTTTTGGCCCACAACAGGTAGCCATGTTGAATCAACTGTCCCAGTTAAACCAGCTTTCTCAGATCTCCCAGTTACAGGTAAGCTAACAAAGCCTACTCGCCCTCTGCTGGGTTTGAAAGTCTTAAGTAAGAGACTTGTGGCAGCCGTAACCGTTCCTCCAACACCCACCACCACGCACTGTCTCCTAGCGGTTGTTGGCTCAGCAGCAAAAAGCCCAGAGTCGAAGCATGCCTTCTGGTGGTCGTCAGCAGCAGGAGCAGCAGGTAAAGAACGACCTTTCTTACTTACTTGCTCCTGAGCCGCCTTTCTGCTCGCCAGTGCTCTTAGAAGCGCAGCAGAGCAGGCAGGGTTTGAGCAGCTAAGCCTGGCTCCGGGGCTGTGCCGCGCAGAGGCGTGTGGGGCCCAGAGCTGCCTTTGGTGGTCTTCCTGGAGTAGAGGAGAAGCTTTCTGCTGCCTATTGATGTTGGGACTGCTCTTGTCTTTTCAAGGGTCGATCTCTTAGTATGCAGCAACAGATGATGCAACAGTCCCGTCAGCTTGATCCAAACCTGTTAATGAAGCAGCAGACTCCACCCTCCCAACAGCAGTCACTCCATCAGCCCTCCATGAAATCCTTCCTTGAGAATGTCCTGCCCCACACTACTCCTGAGCTGCAGAAAGGGCCTTCGCCAATAAATGCGTTCAGCAGCTTCCCTATAGGTGAGTTCTCCATCCTCATTTCTTGTGCTCCGTGCTGGTGTGGCACAGCCTTGCTCTCCTTGGGGCCTGTCTCTGGAAACAAGTAGCTGGAGTCCTGTTAGCACCTGGGGGTTGGTGGCAGTGGTGGTTCCTTGTGGGGTTAACGTTCTTTGGTCGGCAAAGATTTTCACAAGTGCTCCATTCGCTGTTGAGGAGAGAAGCTTTAAGATGTAGATTAGGAAGAAATTCTTTAGAGTGAGGGTGGTGAGACACTGGAATAGGTTGCCCAGGGAGGCTGTGGATGCTCTCTCTCTGAAGGTCTTCAAGACCAGGTTGGATGAGGCTTTGAGCAGCCTCGGCTAGTGGGAGATGTCCTTGCCCATGGCTGGGCCTGGAATTGGATGACCTTTTAAGGTGCCTTCCAACCCAAACAAGTCTGTGATGCTATGAATTCTTTCCTTTTTTATCCTCTGGGTCCTAAGGGTGATCCAAAGTCCTTCTGCAATTTTATAATTCCTGGACCTGAAGGACTTTTAAAGGCAGAATCCACTGATGTGGCCTCATTTCTGTGGATTTTCAGATCCCTGTCAGTGAGTCTCCATTCACACAGGGGAAACAAAGTCCTCATTTCCCCTCTGGTGGTGTCCAGGAGAGGAAGTTTTAGCTCTGCATTTTTAGAGATGGGTTATCTCACTCCAGGCAAAAAGTCTGCACATTTCTGCACACAAGCATCTCCTCTTTCTTTCTCCCTACCTTTGCAGGCTTCTGTCCAATTTCTGCTTCAGAAATTCCAGGCTCGTATATTTTCTCCTTACTTTAGGTCCCTATTTAATGCTGTCCTGTACTTACTACAGCTGTGCACCATAACCCTCCTGTTCTATCCCTCCTCTTCAGTTTGCTTTTCTCCTACATGAATCTGATTCTTACTGCTGGGCTGATTCCCTTTGCACTCTCATTGCCCTTTGTAGGAAAGTTTAAGTGAGACTGCTGTTGCAATCCCTCCGCTTGGTAAAGGTGCTGTGGAGCCAGTGGGTGGCTGCTGCTGCACTGCCTGTGGCACCCTGCAGTTCTGCTTCTGGCCACTTCACTGCAGGCTGCCGCTTAACGTTTTTGCTGCTGCTGGTTGGCGTCAAGATCTAACTCCTGCTTTCATTTAGAGGGCGAGGCAGGACACTGAAGTTTGTTTGGCCATTGGGGGCACTGTCTTAGGGTTTAAGCAAGGAATATTTGACTTTGTCACCAAACTTCATGCTAATTTCAGCCTGCCCACCCGAGGTTCCTCTCTGTTGTGTCTCTGCAGTTGCACTGTTGTATGCCACTGTTCAGTAGCTGCTTTCTCACCTTACTCATTGCCACGTTTCAGGAACCTGCAGTTTGTGTAAGATTGCTTTGAGGTCCCTCAGGAATCTGCTGCAGTGTACCTAAGGATTCTTTGAGATTCCTCTGGAGTAGTGCTGTAGTGATCTGAGCAAGTGGAGCCAGAGCTTAAGGGTAGAGCTTCTTCACTCTTTAGTGAAACACAGAGTCCAGAGGAGTGTTGATAGCATCCTCCAAGTGCAGAGTGTAGTAGCCTAGGAGTGAGGAGGAGCTGAACTTCCCCACTTGTCTTCTGGAAGATCTCACAGGTATGTGCTTCTCTCCATGTTCTATCAATGGTGTCAGGAGGCCTAGCAACAAAAGCAGGAGGTCCTCTTGATAGTCTGGGTTGCTGAGCTTGTGGAGGTTCTCTGAGTGTTTGTTCCTGAGGAGCAGAGATTGGGAGTGGGTGGAGGTCTCTAGCCAGCCAGTCCTGCAGTCCCATTCTAAGCTCGTGTACACAGTTCAGCATTTCTCATAACAATAATAACCCTCTTACACCACACAGTGAGCAGGAGAAAATCTTCCACAACTTAGTGTGAAAAGCCCCTTCTGGGAGGACTTTAAATGACAGATTCTGTCCAGGGGCTGATGTTCATACCCTGGGTTTCATACATGGAGCCCTGGACAGAGGCCTGTGCCTGTTGGAGGGTTGGCATTAACCTGGTCAGCTGGCTGTGCCCATCTGCCAGCTTGTCATCTTCCTGACCTTCCTTCAGAGCTCTGACCTGTGCAGGCTTCTTCAGAGCCAGAGACAAGGTTACTGTTGCACACAGCTGATGGCTCTGACAGCAGCAGAATGCCAAAAGCAGAGGTGTCAGGAGCTGCACTGAGATGACTTCTCCTGTTTCCTGCTGCAGCTCTTGGTAGTTGTTGTGTTTCTTGAAACTCAGCTGACCTCTCCCAGGGCACTTCCTCTGAGGCTTCTCAAGGGGCTGCTTTTCTGGCATCAACATCTGCTGGTGCCTTTATGGAAACAAACCTGAACCACTCAAACCAAACCAACTGCTGCATGATACTGGTTGTGAACTCAGGAGCACAGCTCAGCACTCATTGCAGTGCTGCTAATGGTGTTTCTCCTTGATCTGAGAAGTTCCCTGCATGTCCCTGGCCCTCCACTGAAATCTTGGAGTGGTTTGTTAACCAGAAATGGAGTAAATGGATCTAAAGGGCTGGGAATGCAACCAACTCTGTTGTGAATTAAAGGCTCTTACAGACCTGGAAGGAGAGCAGGTGTGCCAAAGTCCAACATGTGGGCATGCTGTCCAAAGCCAGAGTAGCTGGTCCTCACAGGTACTTGAGTTGCTTTTGGTTGGCATCACATAGGTTCTCTGGCAGATAAACCTGGAATACAACAGTTTAGAAAGGCCAGGACAAGTTTGGTTTGTGTCCTCTTAGTGAGGCTTTCCTCCAGGGCAAGCAGGCTGTGTGGAGGAGGAGCAGCAGCATGACTTGTGCAGTTCACACCAAGTGCTGCTCTAACTATGCTGGTGTGGTACAGAAGCTGAAAGAGCAGGAATGAGGTAGATACTGACCAGAACTAGGTGCAGACACCCTCCTGCGGAGGAAAGTGTTTGCTGTAGGTAAGCATAGCTCCTCAAAGTCCCTCTTTGTACAGCTGGGCTCAGCTGTGCTGCTGTCAGAAGTGCCACACTCGAGACCCTGGCATTTTCTTTATCTTCCTCAATTGCACTGACACCTTTGCATGAAGACATCACCTGAGAGCTCTCAGTGCTTTGCATCGCTTAGCTGGGCTCTGTAGTGAGGTCACTGTGTTCACTGCTAGAACCTTTCTCCAAAGCAGGCTTGGAAGCATGAGGTAACCCCAGCAATCTGCTCTGCAGTGTTTGGGAGGACAGCAGTGGTGACTGGCAGGGGTAGTGGGCTGTGTTTCTGAAGTTGTATCTCTTCCTAGGAATGAACTCAAACTTGAATGTAAACCTGGACATGAGCAGTATTAAAGAGCCACAGTCTCGACTGAGGAAATGGACTACAGTGGACAGCATCTCTGTGAACACCTCGTTAGAGCAAAACTCCAGCAAACATGGTAAGTTCAAGCTGTCCTCAAGAGGGCTAGACACTGCACAGCAGATTTTGATCTTACTGAGGGAGCTGGGGTTGTTCAGCATGGAGAAAAGGAGGCTGAGGGGAGATCTGGTTCTCTACAACTCCCTGAGAGGATGCTGGAGCCAGGTGAGGGTCAGGCTCTTCTCCCAAGAAACAGTGATGGGGCAAGAATGGCCTCAGGTTGCCCCAGGGGAAGTTTAGATTGGACATGAGGAACAATTTCTTTCCCTTGAGTGGTTTCAAGGCCTGGCCCAGGTTGCTCAGGGCAGTGGTGGAGTTTTCATCTCTGGAGGGGTTTCAAAGCCATGGAGATGTGGTGCTGAGGGCCATGGTTCAGTGGTGACCTGGCAGTGCTGGGTTGAGGGTTGGACTTGGTGATCTTAGAAGTCTCTTCAAACCCAGCCCTTCTGTGATGACGCATCAGATGTAGCCATGGTTGTTGTCTTGTCTGTGACGAGCTTGCTGCTTGTCTCCTGCAGCAGCCTAAAGCTGGCTTGAAGCTTACAGCTGTGATCTGAGGTGTAACAGAACTGTCATACACAATTCCTGTCTTGAAGAGTGGCTGCTGCCACTGCTTTCACCTTAATCTGTCTTGGAATGCTTTATACATGTTTAAACCAGGGGCTTTGTATTTCCTAGCTTGCTTTCCCACAGCCTTGCTGGTTTAAGGTGATTTAGGGGGATTTGTCTCATGTCCAGGTGTTCTGTCTGCTGTCCATAGTTGCAGGTTTTGGTCATGAGTGTGAGCATTTGAATTGTGAGCATGGGGAGAGCTTAGAGGGGACAGAGCAGTAGAGCTGCTGTGCCTTGCTGTACAGGAGGTAGATTTGAGTGCTTCATGTTTCCTGGCAGCAGTCAGGACTCAGATGATATTTCAGCTGTTTCAGTTGCTTGAAATCTCATCCAGTTAAAATCTGAGTCTGTAGCACAAAGGTTCTGTGTCTAAAGATAGTCCCAGAATGTCTCTGGGCTCCTGTTCCTGTCCAGTCTTCGGATGGTTTGGGTATTTTTAGCTTTGTCAGCTGGTTTACTCTAGCAAGTGTCTTGTTCCCTGAGCATCTAGTGGAAGTGTCCTGCTACTGCACTTGGAGCTTCACCTGCTGGCACAGATGAGCAGAGTCTAGAGGTGCTGGTGGCACTCCAGCTGCAGGTCATGTTTGCTGCATAGTATTAGCAGTTCGATTATGGAGTCAAGAGGATGGGGCCAGACTCTTCTCAGTGGTGCCCAGCAACAGGACAAGGGGCAGTAGCACAAACTACATCCCAGAAGGTTCCACCTGACCAGCAGGAGAAAATTCTTTGGTGTGAGGGTGCTGGAGCCCTGAAGCAGGCTGCCCAAAGAGGTCATGGAATTTCCTTCTCTGGAGACTTCCAAGAGCCATCTGGATGTGTTCCTGTGTGACTTGCACTGGGTGACTCTGTTCTGACAGAACGATTGGATTCAATCTCTGGAAGTCCTTTCCAATCCCCACCATGCTGTGGTTCTCTGCTGCTCTGCCTGGGCATGGGTTCCTCCAGCTGCAGCTGTAGGAGGATTGCCTGTGAGAAGCACTTAGTGCTCTTTGTTGTTGTTTTCTCACTAGGTGCTATTTCAAGTGGTTTCAGGCTGGAAGAGTCTCCGTTTGTCCCCTATGACTTCATGAACAGCAGTAACTCACCAGCCAGTCCTCCTGGATCGATTGGGGATGGCTGGCCCCGTGCCAAATCGCCTAATGGCTCTAGCAGTGTTAACTGGCCACCAGGTAGGCGACACCTGGGGGGATCCTTCCTGCCCAGCTTATACCCTCCAGCTGCCACGTGGGGAGGGACAAGGAAAGGAGCCGCAGAGAAGCATGGAAGGAGTGTTAGAGCAGGGTGAGGCTGAGAGAACTGGGGCTTTTTAAGGCTGGAGGAGAGCAGCCTGAGGGGAGATCTCATCAGTGTTTCAAGGGTGGCTGTCAGGGGGCTTTGTTCAGTGGTGCCCAGTGATAGGACAAGGGGTAACAGGCACAGAGTGGAACATCAGAAGCTCCATCTAAACATGAGGAGGAACTTCTGTAATTTAAGAGTAATGGAGCCCTGGAACAGACTTCCCAGGGGGGCGATGGAGTCTCCTTCTCTGGAGACATTCCAAACCCACCTGGATGTGTTCCTGTGCGACCTTCTCTATGTAACCTTGCCTTGGCAGGGGAGCTGGACTAAATGTTACCTTCAGAGGTCACTTCCAACCCCCACCATTTTGTGACTCTGGAGGCTGAGAGCAGCAGTTTCGTTGTACAAAGAGAAGTGAGAGAGATTTTACCTTGGTAAGATGGGACCAGAGAAACTGAAAGGAAGTGGATGAAACGGTGAAGGCAGAGTCAATTAAGTGCTGCAGGGGGTTGGGCTCATCAAGCATTAGGAGATGTGTTGCTTAGACAGCTGTTTCCTGTTCATGAAAACAAGCAAAATGAGCTGCTTCTCTGAATCTGTTCCTAGAGTTCCGTCCTGGTGAGCCGTGGAAAGGTTATCCAAACATCGACCCTGAAACTGACCCTTACGTCACTCCTGGCAGTGTCATAAACAATCTCTCAATTAATACTGTGCGGGAAGTTGACCACCTCAGGGACAGGAACAGTGGTATGTGGGCTGCTGCCTTCTCCAATTAGTGCTGTGTTTACTTGGAGATGGGTTTGCCTCCCACTCATCTCCTCCTTTAAACATCTTTTGTGTTGTGGATTCGCTGCTGCAGAGCTCATCCCTGGCTCTGGCGCTGCTGCTTGATGCAGCACCGCAGCTATGGCAGGAATGCAGCCTGATGTCATCGAGTGCAGGGACAGGCAGAGCCTGGCAGCCACTGCAGGAGATGGAGCTGCCTCTGCTTGGAGCCACTACAGAGGGCTATCTGCTCCTGGCTTTGCTTCTCAGCAGTGTCTTCAACAGAAAGGATTCTGCCCCTCTGCTGAGACCCCACCTGCAGTGCTGGGGCCAGCTCTGGAGTCTGTGGCACAGGACGCAGAGATGTGTTGGAGCAGGGCCAGAGGAGGCCACAGCAATGCTGGGAGGGCTGGAAGAAGCCCTGTGCTGAGGCCAGGCTGAGATTTGTGCTTGTTCAGCCTGGAGAAGAGAAGGCTTCAGGAGACCTTCTGGTGGCCTTTCAGGACTTAAAGGGGCTGACCAGAAAGCAGGGGATGGAATTTTGAGCAGGGCCTGGTGTGACAGGACAAGGGGAAATGGTTTGAACTAGAAGAGATTCAGACTGGAGAGAGAAGGTAGAATTTGTTTTATAGTGAGAGTGGTGAGACCCTGTCCCAGGTTGCCCTGACAGGTGGGAGATGCCCAGTCACTGGAACTGTTCCAGATGAAGTTGTCTGGGGCTCTGAGCAGCCTGCTCTAGTTGGGGATGTCCCTACTGACTGCAGAGGGGTTGGACTGAGTCACTTTCAAAGGTCCCTTCCCACCCAAACAGTCTGGGATTGATGCCTTTCAATTCTCCTGCATTTGTGCTGTGACTCCTGTCTCTGCCCCAGGGTCATCCTCATCTTTGAACACCACGCTGCCTTCAACTAGTGCCTGGTCATCCATTCGTGCCTCCAACTACAATGTTTCCCTCAGCAGTACAGCACAAAGCACTTCAGGTGAGGTCTGCTTCTGCTGCTCTTTCCCTACACCTGCTCCAGGAGGGATGTTAAATGCAGCCGTGGAGTCTCTGCTGTCCCTTCAGTGATCTCAAAGGAGCCATTCTGAGCTGACTCGTGATCAGCAGCTTTAATTTGTAGCGAGGTGCCAGTTCCAGCAGCACACTGATGGTGGTTGTCTCTTTGTCTTTCAGTAGCCAGAAACAGTGATTCCAAATCAACGTGGTCTCCTGGATCAGTCACTAACACCTCTCTGGCTCATGAGCTGTGGAAGGTCCCTTTGCCACCTAAAAGCATCACTGCTCCGTCTCGGCCCCCTCCAGGGCTAACAGGCCAGAAGCCACCGTTGTCCACTTGGGATAATTCCCTGCGTTTGGGTGGAGGATGGGGGAATTCTGATGCCAGATACACCCCTGGTAAGATGTCTGCCTGTGTCTGGGGGAGCCTTTCGGTTTGTTGTCGAGCTGGGGGATGTCCCACCGGTTTGGTTAGATGGTCTGTCACTGTCAGCTGGCATCTGGAGCTCTGGCCTTGCCAAAAGCAAAGGCTGGGCTGTACCTTGTGCTCTGCACTGCAGCAGATGTCTTCCTGGGTGGAAGAGGGAAGGGAGAGGTGTGGGTGCAGTGGCAGCACAGGTGACACTCTGGGCTGTTCTCTCTTCAGTGTGAGCCGCATCTCCATGTGTTTGGAGTTGAGGTCTGAACACAGTTCCCTGTTCGGAGCGGCTCACACCAGAATGAGCTCACTCGTGGGAGCTCAGCTCAGGCAGGCTCCAGAGCTGTCATCAGCTTGCAGCAAGAGTCAGAACAAGCCTCTTTGTATTTTGCCTTCATTATCTGACCACAGTGTAGCTACCTCTGGCTGTGTTTCCCTCATCAAAACACTTCAGAAGGTAAATGAGTAGAGGAGATCGAGACATGGAGTCCTACAGCATCCCTAAGCACCCTTCTAATGACTCCAGGTCCGCAGAGGACTGGCACCACCTGGGGTTTCCTTTGCTGTCCCTGTTCCTGTTGGCTGCCATGCAACTGCTTATGTTATTACACCCAGTGTGCAGCATGGCAGGGCATTGACTCCTTCCTTTTCCCTCGCTCAGGTTCAAGCTGGGGTGAGAGCAGCTCAGGGAGAATAACAAATTGGCTTGTTCTGAAAAACCTTACACCTCAGGTAAGGATGCAGGGCATGGGTGGGCACGAGGTGGACTGGCGGAGGGCTCTGGGAGCCCAGCAGCTGCCCTGTGCTGGAGCTGAGGCTTTGCAGGGGCTGTCCTCATGTCCTGCCTTGGTTTCCTCCTCAGATTGATGGCTCAACCCTGCGTACTCTGTGCATGCAGCACGGCCCACTAATAACATTCCACCTTAACCTCCCACATGGGAATGCTTTGGTCCGTTACAGTTCAAAAGAAGAGGTAGTGAAGGCACAAAAATCTCTGCACATGTGAGTGCTTTCTTCTGTCTCCTCCCCGAATGTTACACACAAGTGTTTGGTGGGGGTTGAAACGCTGCCCAGGGCTGCAGGGATTCCAGGTGCCACATCCTCTGTGTTCAGGTTTGGGCTCCTCACTCCAAGAAAGGCATTCAGGGGCTGGACTGAGTTTAGAGTAGGGCAGTGAAGCTGGGGGTCTGGAGGACAGGGCTGATGAGGAGCAGCTGAGGGACCTGGGGCTGTTCAGCCTGGAGAAGAGGAGGCTGAGGGGAGACCTCATTGCTCTCTACAGCTCCCTGAAGGAGGTTGCAGTGAGATGGGGCTTGGTCTCTTTTCCTTAGTGTCAGGTGGTAGAGAAAGAGGAGCTGGCCTGAAGTTGTGCCAGGGGAGAGTTAGATTGGAGATGAGGAAAAAAATGTCTACTGCAGGAATGGTCAGGGATTGGAACAGGCTGCCCAGGGAGGTGGTGGAGGTGTTCAAGAAATGTGTGGCCATGGCACTGTGGGACATGGTTTAGTGGCCATGGTGGTGCTGGGTTGAAGGTTGGACTGGATGATCTCAGCCCAAACAGTTCAGTGATCCTATCCGAGGGGCTTGTGGCAGGGGTTTGGAGTCCCTGTTGGTGTGGCGGGAGGGTGTGTGTGGGAATGTCAGTGTCTGAGGCTGGCTGTTGTCCCTCTGCAGGTGTGTTTTAGGGAACACTACCATCCTTGCTGAGTTTGCCAGTGAAGAGGAGATCAGCCGCTTCTTTGCACAAGGCCAGTCCCTGACTCCGTCTCCTGGCTGGCAGTCTCTGGGATCCAGCCAGAGCCGACTCGGATCCATTGACGGTTCCCACTCGTTCTCAAACCGTAATGATCTAAATCACTGGAATGGTGCTGGGCTGTCGGGAACTAGCAGTGGAGACCTTCATGGCACTTCACTTTGGGGGAGCCCCAACTATTCCACGAGCCTGTGGGGCACCCCGAGCAGCAGTGACACCCGGGGAATCAGCAGCCCGTCCCCCATCAACGCTTTCCTTTCTGTTGACCACCTAGGCGGAGGTGGAGAGTCCATGTAAAAACCTTCCCCTCTCCCCCCTCCCTTTGGGTTTTCTTTTTTTCCAGCTGAGAAACTGTGACCTCAAGATGTAACAAAGCAGCACTAATTTGGACTTCTTCACCTACAGCCGGGGGAGGGGGGGTCACCTGTGGAAACAAGTTACTTTCTGCACATTTTCCACTTTGTTTTAGCCCAAAACATATCAGTTTGAATACTTGAATCATGCAGGCCAATAGTATAATGTGAAAGAAAAAAAAAACCTACAAAAAAAAACCAACAAAAAAAATAAATCTATATTTACACTTCCAGCTAGTGCTATCCGTATGGAAACGCTTGGAATGAGCTCATTTGTGGATATTCATCATGGGTTGGTCTCTTGGGTTGTTTTTAGTTGGGGTTTTTTTGTTTTTATTCCGTTTTATTTCTCTTCTCCTTCTTTTTTTTTTGCTGATGTTTGGAGTATGAGCTTTGTACCTTTGCACTGAATGATGTCCTCCTCTCTGTCCCAGTTGGCACTAGGTGGGGGGAGGGGGAGGCAGCAGTTCACGTGTAAATGTTTACTCAAGGATTGTCCCTACTACAGGCGGTTTGTGCTCTCTACTATGCCTTGCTGTTAATCGCCCCCTACCTTCTCGTGCTGTCGTGGCGTTGAAAAGATCCGGTCCCGAGGATGCTGAACCCTAGCGTTTTAACGAATGAAAAGTATTGCACCAGTTGTTGTTCGTTGTTGTTTGGTGTTGTTGTTACTCTCGTTTTATTTTTACATGTATTAAAAAAGAAAAAAAAACATACAAAAAAAAAATCCTAAAGAATTTAGCTCTGCAGTTTAAATAATAATAAAAAAAAAAAGATTAAAAAAAAAAACTTTAAAATAATAAAAAATCTAAAAAAGGAAAGAAAAGAGAAAAAAAAAATATAAATAACTAACAAAACTGTGGCCACAGCTGTGACTTTGCAAACCCAACCTGCAAGCCAGGAGGGGTCCTGCACTTTCAATAGGCTTTCAAGTTTATGTTTGGTTTGGTTTGGTTTTGGGGGGTGCCTGTGGTTGAGACGCCTCCTATGTTTACAGACTATTTTCTTTGTTTGGGTTTGGGACTTCAGTTTCGTTTTTGAACAATAAAAAAGAGAGAGAGAGAAAGAAAATAAGAAGCTTTTAAAAATGTTTACTCTTCCATCATTTAAAAAAAAAATAAAAGACACCAAAAAAAAGAAAAAGAAAAAAAGACCAAAAAAATGGTGACTGAAAAAAAATAAAAAAGGTTTTAAATAAAAAAGTTTTTAAAAAGGAAAGAAGGAAGGAAAAATGAAGGAAGGAAAAAGAAAGGAAGGAAAAAATGAAAGAAGGAAAGAAAAAGGAAGAAAAGGAAAGGGGAAAAAAAGGAAGGGAAGAAAGGAAAGAAAAAGGAAGGGAAAAAACTGGAAGGAAAAAAGGAAAGAAAAAGGAAGGGAAGAAAGGAAAGAAAAAGGAAGGGAAAAAATGGAAGGAAAAAAGGAAAGAAAAAGGAAGGGAAGAAAGGAAAGAAAAAGGAAGGGAAAAAACTGGAAGGAAAAGAGGAAAGAAAACGGAAGGGGAAAAACTGGAAGAAAGAAAGAAAAAGGAAGGAAGGGAAGAAGAAGGAAGAAAAGGAAAGGAAAATAAGAAGGGAAGAAAGGGAAGAAAAAGGAAGGAAAGAAAAAGGAAGAAAAGGAAAGAAAAAAAGGAAGGAAAGAAGGAAAAAGGAAGGGAAAAAAGGAAAGGCAACAAAAAGAAAGGAAAGGAAAAGCAAGGAAGGGGAAAAAAGGAAAGAAAAAAGAAAGGAAAGAAAAAGGAAGAGAAAAAGTATTAAAAGATTTAAGAAAGAAAAGAAAAAGATTTTAAAAGGTTTTAAAAAGCAAAGATTAAAAAGAAAGAGAAGGAAAAGATTTTAAAAAGAAAAAAAAATATTTTAAAAATCTAAAAAAAAAAATAAAATAAGAAAAAAAAATATAAAAAGAAAGATGCTTTTTATCTCTGGGAATAACGAACAGTGTTTGGCCATGTCCTTTTGTTTTCTAGTCCTGTATCCTAAATCAAAGAGCATGGCTCTCAGGAAAACCAGTTCCCCAGTTAAATAAAAATACAAAAATACAAAAAAAAAAAAACCACCAACCCCTCCTTGTAGTTTCTTATAGGAAAGAAAAAAAATAAGCTTAAAAAAATAAACAAAAACAAAAACCAAGCAACTTTTAGCACTGATAACACTTATTGCTCTGTAAGACTTTTTCTCTGCCAAAAAGAATATAAAAAACAGAAGAAGAAAACAGGAAAAAAATAAAAGACAAAAAAAAAAAAGGAAAAAAGAAAAGGAAAAAAAAAACCAAAACCAAGAAAAGAAACCTGCTTGAAGCTGGAGTTTGACCATTCTGCTTTCTGTCCTTAGTGGTGAGTGCTGGTGGTTTGCTGATGATCTGTAGCTCCCTGTTCCTGCCCCCTCCGCCCCTCCGTCCCCTCCCCGGGCCCAGCAGCGGCTCCCTTCCTGCTCTCTGTGACTGTGTTGCCGTTAACTCTGTCGTACCTTAAAGCCCACCCGAACTATGCAGACTGTAACCAACCTCTGGGGCTTGCAGCAGCCTTTGGGTCCTACCCAACTCTGAGCTGGCTCTTGCAAAAGTAACGAGTTACATCTTCTGTTGTTTTTTGTTTCGTTTTGCCACGCAAAGAGGGGTGTTGGGGGTTTTTTTGTTTGTTTTGTTCTCTTCTGAAGCTTGGCTGGTCCACGAACTTTATTACTCATAAAGACCAGGCAAGGGTAAAAAAAAAAAGCAACCAACCTGGACCAGTGCAGGACTCGCCATCATTTCATTGCCTTGATTCTAACTGTTTTTGTGTCCGACAATGCAAAAGAAGTCAGTGGCTTTTTAACTGTTTACAAATAGAATGTGATTGTAAAATGTACAGTTTGGTTGTGTTTGGACTATGAAGTTTCTCCAGATATGAAAAATAAATCATGATGTTTTTGGCTGCTCAGCATAGAACTGTCTTTTTTTTTTTTTTTTCCTTGTTTTGTTTTGTTTTGTTGGTTTTTTTTCCTTCTTTTTTGGGTGACTTTATTTGTAGGCTCTTTTCTGTACGATGAAGATCCCGCCCCATACTCACCCCACCCTGGATGATACGATAGTTCTGTGCCCACCCCAGCCTCCCCAGCTTGATTTTGTTTTCATTTAGCAACCTCCTGTTTTTATCCACAGCTCTGCTTTTTATTCCAGTGGAGAGCTCCTTCCCACTCCACAGAGGAGGGAGGAGAGGAGAACCTTAAAGCATAGAAAAACAGCAGCTTTGCTTTTGCCTTTTCTATTCGAGCACCTTTGGGACCACATTGCCCTCCACACGCCCTATCTCCAAATGCTCCCCCCCACACCATTTGTGCCCAGCCAGAGATGCTCAAGAGGACACCTGCAAGTAAGGAGAGCATTTTGGAAAATGAACTTTAATGCTGACAAGGTCCTGGTGTCTGGATCGATACCTCACTGGCAGGAGCCGTGGCGGACGATGTGGCGGCACTCACCTTGTGCCCGGCGGCGGCTCTGCTCGCTCTGAACTGGCTGCAGGGCAGCCCCTCTGTGTGCAGAAGACATGGGATGTCAAAGCATCTCCCCGGTGCTGGATGTGAGTCCTCAGCTCCATGTGTGTTACTGGACACTGCTCTGTAACGACCGGCTCTGACCACTCTGTCCCCAGCCAAAGCTGGCTCCCGAGGGCTGCTCCCATAGCAGTGCTGCAAACCTTGGTGGATCACCCTTGGGGCCCTGCCTGGAGTGGAGCTGACATCACACCTGCCTTGATTGTATTGTCCAAGTGTTTTGAGATCCCTTCACCGAGCTTGTTACGTGGAAATAAAATGGGGTTGGTTTGAAAAGCTGAACCTTGTCCTGCCTCTGCTTCCTTGCTGTGGCATTCAGGCTGTCCAGCTCCTCTCCAGGTTGGCCAGCTCCATCCCCTCGCAGTAAGAGTGAGGCCTCCTGGCTTTGTGCTGTAGAGAGAGGAGTTCTGCCTCGTACCGCACAGAGCTGCTTCCCTCCAGCTGGGTTCTCAGCACTGCCCTCAGCCTGCTGCCACCTTCCCATCATAGAGTGAGAAGGGGCACACACAGGGATCTGCACCCTCATGCTGGAGAGGGTGGGCATGACCCTTTCAACCCTCCCACACCTACAGACCCAAATCCAGAGCCCCACGCTGCACTCACTGGCCGCTGCCTAGAGAGCTGGTGGAGGAGCGGAAATGGTGTCCACTGCAGGGGCTCCATGGGCCAGCTCGACACCGAGATGTCGCTGGCCTTCCCCGAGTCCACCATGGGGTCGTTCATGCTGCTGGAGCTTGTGTCCCACTCGTAATGGAAGCTGGGAAGACAAGTGGTAGTTCAAAGAAGGGGAAAGGGGGTGAAGGCCAACTGCTGCTGCTGAAGTAGCCTTGGGACCTGGAGCTCCAGAGCAGGACCCTGCTGGCAGAGCTTCGGCTCCCACGGGTGAGGTGCTGGCTGCACTGCCTGCAAGTGGTTGCCAGTCCACAGAGCAACACAGGGAGTCACTCCCCAGCCAGGGCTGAGCTCCTGGCTTGCCTGGCTGTGTGGTGATGGGAAGGTCCCTAGCTGCAGACTGGAAACTTCCAGGGCCCTTTTTCCATTTACACCCCTGGAAGCTGATTGTGAGACTCTCACAGCCATACAGTTTCCTGCAGATGAGAGCCCTGCTCCTGTTAAACCAGCTCCAACCACAGACTGCTCCTGGCAGGGCAGGGAAGAACCCACTCCTTTCTCCTTGCCCGCCAGAAGACCCGACGTCTTTCAAGCTCCTAGGTGCTGCCCATCAGCTCGGGGAAACCAGCGCGTGGCTGGCAGCGGCTGCAAAGCAGAAGTGGCAGGCCAGGCTCCAGCACCTCACAAATCCTCATGCTTCTCTGCCTGCAGATTCATGGGCGGCTTTGGGTTGGAATGGACCCTCCAAGGTCATCTTGGCTCAGCCCCCTCCCTCTGCACTCAGTAGGGACATCTCCAACTAGAGCAAGCTGTACAGGGACACATCAAGTCTGACCTTGAATGTCTCCAGAATGGGGCCTCAACTGCAGCCCTGAGCAGCCTGTTCCAGTGTCTGACCACCCTGTGCAGAACCTCCTCCTGCTGTCCAACCTAAATCTGCCCTGCTCCAGTTTCAAACCATTGCTCCTCGTCCTGTCACCTCAGGCCCTTCTAAACAGTCCTTCCCCAGCCTTCCTGTAGGTCCCCTTCAGATACTGGAATGCACCTCTAAGGTCTCCCTGGAGCCTTCCTTTCTCAGGCTGACCAGCCACAAGTCACAGTATCACCAAGGTTGGAAGAGACCTCACAGATCATCAAGTCCAACCCTTTACCACAGAGCTCAAGGCCAGACCATGGCACCAAGTGCCACGTCCAATCCTGCCTTGAACAGCCCCAGGGACGGCGACTCCACCACCTCCCCGGGCAGCCCATTCCAGTGTCCAATGACTCTCTCAGTGAAGAACTTTCTCCTTACCTCAAGGTTCTCCAGCTCTCTGCTCATCCTGGTGGCCCTTAAACCCCCAAGCAAATGAAAAGAAAGGCCACGAGGTTGGCAAACCTGGGCTGGCGCAGAGGGCGGGCAGGAGGAGCGGGGTGCTGCTGCTTGGTGCCATCAGCTGTGCCTGAGTCCTCCTGGCAGCCGCAGCAGCCGGTGTCCAGGATCTGCAGGTGGAGTAGTTCCTCCGAGGTGCTGAAGGCAGGGTTGTCCAGAGAGCTGGCCGAGGGCAGCCAGGAACGCGACCAGTACTGTGCTGAGACATCGTCCAGCCGGCAGAACCGCCGGTAGCTGCGGGGAGAGGTGGTGGCAGTGGCGGTGGCGGTGGCAGTGCCAGGAACACCCGGGCACGCACAGCTGCAGTGACTGCACCACGAGCACGGCTTGCAGGCGGCCGCCCAAGCTGCCCAGCGCTGGGACTGGGTGGGGACAGAGCTGTGACACCAGCTAAGGTCTGTGGCTGTTGCAGTGGTTTCCTCGGGAACAAGCTCCATGGCCCCTGACAGCAACACCCTGCCCCGCAGGGCAGCGGGGCCAGGACCGTGAGGCTGCTTTGGTGGGGCTGTGCTGGAGCCCAGCTCTCCCCCCACAGCCCTCCCAGGGAGCCCAACTCAGGCAGCTGAGACGCTACAGGGCAAACAGGTCCTGTGCTCCCGGCAGGGAGGTCTCTGGGACCTTGACAGGACAAGAGGCACCAGCCTCAAGCTGTCCCAGGGGAGCTTTAGGTCGGACAGGAGGAACAATTTGTTCCCCCTAAGGACTGTCAAAGTCTGTCCCGGGAGAGTGGTGGAGTCCCCATCCCTGGAAAGGTTTCAAAGCCACGGAGAGGTGGTGCTAAGGGCCACGTTTCAGCCGTGACCTGGCAGTGCTGGAGTGGTTAAAGTTGGACCCGATGACCTTAGAGGGCACCGCTCAGCAGCACGTCCTGTGTCTCCCTCCACAGCCACTGTCCAGTGCCCCAGCCCACAGCGCTGGTGAGCAGCCATAGACCCAGCCAGCCCTGCAGCCTCCGTCAGCCCTTTCCTGCCTGCGCACTGGCTCCCTGTGGCCACCGAGCATGCCCTAGGCACTGCTGGCACAGCCGTATGCACACAGACCCCCCCTCACACCCGGCCAGTGGCACTGCCCGGTCCCCACAAGATGCTGGGGCCAGCCCCTCCCCGATGCCACACGTGTCCCCCCATCCGGCCACCTCCTGCCCGCCGCTCTCCGCCGCCGCCAGGTGTTTGCCTTGGCAGAGCTCAGCCTGAGCCCAGCCCTGCTCCCCTGAGCCCGGGTGGGCACCACGTGTAGGGCCACACCACCCCCACTAGAGGCACCCTGCACCGCACCCCTCATGCACCCCACCTGCTGCGGGTCTGGTCAGCCCTGGCCTCCAGCAGCAGCACCTTGAAGCGCCGGATGGCGACGGCAGCGATGATGGCGGCCAGGAGGACGATGCTGAGCAGGATGCCCGCGGCCATGCCCAGCAGGCTTTGCTGTGTCACTCGGTAGTCACAGCGAAGCCCCATGAACCAGAAATCGCTGCCAACAGGGCACCTGTGCCAAGGGGGAGCATCAGCTGCCGCGGGGGGCAGCGCCTGTCGCCCCGGGGCTGCTCTGAGGACACTCACTGGCAGAGGGGCCCGCGGCCCGGGTGGTGGGTGCAGATGCCATGGTTCTTGCAGTAGTCGTGGTGGCACAGCGAGGTGCAGGTGGCATTCCTGCTCTCGCTGGCCACGCAGGCGAAGCCGTCCCGGCAGGAGAAAAGCACAGCACAGGGATCCAACGGCCGTCCTGCAGAGGTGGGGGTCAGGCTGCGTGTCCATCCCCGGACCAGCTCCAGTCAGAGGCCACAGGAGGCTCTGGCGACGGCACAGCCCCATGAACACCCCACACTCACCCAGCACCACGTTGCTCAGGACAGGGGCAGTGCCCACCACCAGTTCTGGCCGTGCACCACCGGAGCCCAGCACGGCGTCAAGGAGCTCGCCCAGCCCTGGCATCTGCACCTGCTCTGCTGCGAAGAGCGCATCGTACTCCAGCACCACGCTGCCCTCCCTGCAGGGACACCCCACCATGTGTCTGGGGAGGCTCAGCCCCCCAGGCCCAGTCCCCTGCCACTGCCGTTGCCCCTCAGCATGTGACGGTCCCCGTGTCCCCTGTGCCAGGAAGCATCACGGAGCTGTGCCAGCACCCACCTGATGCCCGTCACCTCCAGCCGCAGGAACCCTGGCACCGCCGTGAAGAGGGGCGAGACCTGTGCAGGGGGGAAGCTGAGCGGTGCGGGGTGGCCCCCAGCCCCGCCCCCGGCGCCCCCGGCCCGCACTCACCGTCCGGTTGAAGCTGTGCAGCAGCCCCCGGCGCTCCCGGGACGCAGGGTCCCGCAGGGCAGGGACGAAACCCATGTCCAGCACCAGCTGGCAGGCGATGCGCAGGAGGGACGCTGCGGGGCAAGAGGTGAGGGGCAGCACAACAGGGCCTGCACTGCTCACCCCGGGGGCCACCACGACTGACCCCTTCCCCCATGATGGAAGTGGGGTGTCCTGGGTCCTCTCCTCCCCCACACTGTGCCCCAGCAGAGGGTCCCAAAGCCCCAGACCCACCTCTGAGGAGCGGCGGCTGATCCTCCACGATGAACACCCGGGGCACCGGACTCACTCCGGCGGTGCCAGCATCCGGCCATCCTCCGGGGCTGTTCGATGGCTGGACCAGGTCTGTGTCCCCAGCAGCTGGGGGGAACCCAGGGTCCCCACGATGGCCCAGGCTCTCGGGGGCATCGGAGGGCTGCTGGGGGGGCTCTGTCACCATGGTGGGCAGATGTGTTGTCGGCTCCCGTGTCAGCCCTGCCACATCCCCCCGCAAGACCACAGCACCGGACTCTGGCGTGACGGCTCCCTCGTCCCCATGAGGAGCTGGGCTGGCGGTGGCAGCTCGGATGGTGGCAGTAGTGACATCGAAAGCTGCGACTGATCCCAGGGAGGATGCAGGCTGAGACGGAGCTGGCTGCTGCGGGAGCCCAGGGGCTGCGGTGGGTGCCAGGCTGCCCAGCTGCCAGCTCGGTGGGGCAGTCACTGCCCAAGGCCCAGCATTGCCCACTTCCACTGGGGTCCCCCCCAGGATCTGAGGGGTCTCAGCAGGATTCCCCCCTGAGCCAACATGGGGCAGCTGGTACCCTGAGGATGGCCTTGCCAGCGGCATGCCCGCAGCAGGGCTGAGCCCCGGGACCCCTGTGGAGGGCTGTGGGGTGGGTGCTGCAGAGCTGTTGGTTGGAGCTGGCTGTCGGGACAGGGGGACATGGGAGGGCTCTGGGCTGGGGTAGGGCATCCTGCTCTGCGCTTCTACAGTGCTGCTGGGGGTCGATGAGGTAGGGACCTGCCCTGGCATGGCTGGCGGATGCCAGGTCTGGTCCAGGGGGACGTGGCTGTGCCCAGGTGAATGCGTGGTAGGGACCAGAGCTCCCTCTAGGTCAGAGGATGTCATCCTTGGGGTGCCAGCCATGTCAGTGGGGACAGGCAGCTCCATACCCTTGCCTACAGCTGGCAGCAAAGCTTTGTCTGTGCCCATGGCCGGCTGGGCTGTGCTGGCCATAGGACCCCCACGGCCACCTGATCCCAGAGAGGAGTGAGGGGCAGAGAAGGGGCCCTTCAGATCAGCATCCACCTCTGCAGGGCTCGGCACCCTCTGCAGACCCCCTGCAAAGGCTGATGTCCTCGCTGTCCCCAGGGCAGGGCTGTCTGTGGCCAGAGCAATGCTTGGATGAGTCCCTGGACTGCTGTTACCCAGCAGGATGGTGGCACCCAGACCCTCCCCAGCCCATGGTTCTGGGGACGAGGGGCTGTGTGAGCCCCCCTGCCTATGCACAAGCCTTGTGCCCACGGGGCTCCAGCCTGGCAGGGCGCTGGAAGGTCTCCACTGCCCCCCAGCAGAGCTGGACACCGTCACGGAGGACGGTGAATGCGAGAGGGTCTCCTGTGGGCCTGTGGCACCTTCTACTGTCACATTTGCCCCAAGGTTAGTCCCAGGGCCAGAGCCCACGGCAGGAGCAGTGCCTGGCTCCAGCGATGCTGGGGCGTGAGTTGGACGGTCGCTGACCACAGCTGCCAGCTCAGCGGTGCCTGTAGAGAGCCCCAGGTGCTCGGTGGCAGTCCCGTCCTGTGTCACAGGCCCCGACCCCTCCCCACCTGCCCAGGGACCTCCGTGGCTCCTCTGGGGGCTGGGGAGCTCGGCAGTCCCGGTGGGGGTCTCAGGGGAGGGCAGCAGCTCAGTCTCTGTCCTCAGCTGCCCCACAGCTTCTGGTGTTGGTGCCTGCCCCGTGCCAGCTCCTTGCTCTGTATCTAGGATCACAGGCGGAAGGAGGGGGATGCTGAGCAGGACTGACCCACAGCTGGCACCCCACAGGTGACAGCTTGCCACCCTGGGCCCCAGCATGGCCAGTGAAGGGCAACAGGAGGGATGGTCCCAGCCTGGTGGTACCTGTCTGGCAACACTCCCCCATCACGGTCTCCAGGCGGGCACGGGGGGCGGCAGTACCCAGCGTGGAGCCCGTTTCACTGCCAAGACTGGGGCAAAACCATGAGCAGCACTCCACGATCACTGAGGAGAGAGAGGGGTGGGCAGCATGTACCGGTGTTGGGCATCGTGCACCAGCAACGGGCACCAACACCGGAGCACTGCGCCTGCCAGAGCTGTGGGCACAGGATGGGAGGCTCTGCATTCCCCGCTGCTACCCGCAGGCAGCTCTGCCCAGGAGATGCTGGGGAACGGCCCGAACCCCTCTGGACTCCCCTCGCCTGCCTCCCAACAGCAGAACCAAACCCAGTCCCAGCGGGCCACGTGCTGGGAACGCCCGTTTCACCCTGCCCCGAACCATCGCCGGGCAGAGGCGCCATGTGCCAGCGCTGGCACTGCCAGCTCCCCGGGCAGGGCACCGCATCAGCGCCAGGCCAGTGCCAGAGCGGTGCCAGCCGAGCGCCGGACCGGACTGGCGCTAGGGCAGCACCAGGCCAGTGCCAGAGCGGTGCCAGGGGCACCACCAGCCTGGGCAGGACGCCGGGTCCCCGCCGTGGCCCTGGCGGCTCTCCGGGGGAGCAGGCGCCGCAGCGGCAGAGGGCCGGGCTCGCCCCGCTGCGTACCTGCTCCCCGCTCTCCCCGGTCACATCCCCGCGGGGCTCCGCTGACACCCACCGCAGCCCACTCCGGTGCGGCCGGAGAGCCCCGCCCCGCCCGAGCCCGGGGCCGGTACTGGCTCCGCTGCAGCCCCCGGACCCGGTATCCCCCGCCGAGGCACCGCGCCCGCCCCGCCACTCGCCCTCCCGGCCGTGCCGCCGCCGCAGGGGGGGCTGGAAGCGGCGGGCCCCCGTGCTCACCTGCGGCGGCCAGGAGCCGCGGGAACCGGGAGAACCGGAGCCGAGGCCGGTACCGCTCCATGGCGCTGCCGAGAAGGAGGCAGGAAGCCCCCGCCCGCCCCCGCTGCGGCGGGGCGGAGGCACTGGGGAGCCGCAGCCCCCGGCCCGGTCCCGCCCCACCGATACCGGCACCGGCCCCGCGGCTCCACCCATCGGGGCCGGCGGCGTCCGCGGACCCCCGCGAAGCATCGGGCGGGTCGGGGCTCGTCGGGCGCGGAGCCCCCTGTGGATCCCTGGCCGCGGCTAGGAGCTGTTCCGCAGGGTCAGCTCCGCGCACCGGCACGGCGTGAGGCCGGGACGGTCGCTGCTCCACAGGCTTCCCAGAAGGGCCACCCGGGGACTGCAGGGCTCTGCCCCTGCCTCAGGCTGTCCAGGGCCACTTGCGGCCCTGTCCAGCTCTGCCCCGGTTGTGGCTCGGGGCAAAGGCTCCTCCAGGGCACATCTGGTTGCGGGGCCAGAGCTGGCGCTCTGGTGGGGGTTGGAAGAGACCTCTGGAGATCACCCAGCCCAACCCCCTGCTAAGGCAAGGCACCCTCAGCAGCTTGCCCAGCATCACAATGGACAGGTGGCTTTGGAAGGTCTCAAGACAAGGAGATTCCACCTCCTCTCTGGGCAGCCTGCTACAGGGCTCCAGCACCTTCACACCAAGTAAGTTTCACCTTCTACTCACGTGGAACCTCCTGGGTTCAGTTGTGCCCACTGGCCCTTGTCCTGTCACTGGACACTACTGACAAGAGTCTAGCCCCATCCTCTTGCCTCCAGCTCTTGCTAAGCATTGATCTGACCCCCTCTGGGGCTGCTCTTCTCTAGGCTCAACAGCCCCAGGGCTCTCAGCCTTCCCTCCTCAGAGGTGCTCCAGGCCCCTCAGCTTCTTTGTAACATCTGCTGGACTTTCTCCAGTACTTGCTTATCCTTCCTGAACTGGGAAGCCCAAAACTGGACCCAGGACACTCCATCTGTGTCCTCAGTGGGGCAGAACAGAAGGGAAGACCTTCCCGGCCCTGCTGCTGTGAGGAGCAAGGAGGAGCCGCCAAAGGAACCAGCCTGACTAGCAGTTAAACTTGGCCCCTACAGGCTGGGGCTGCTCTGCTGGGAAGCCTCAGCACAGGGCTGGGGGGATTCAGAGGAGCTCCAGAGGAAGCCCAAGGAATACCCACTCCATGCTCTAGCCCTACATGCTGCCCAGCAGAGCTAGCTCTGCCCTCCATCCTCTGCTGGCCCTGTTGCCAGGAGGAGCCGTTATGGGTGACACTTCCTTGGCTGGCAGCGCCTCTGTGACCCTGGGAAGTGTTTCTTGGCACAGAGAAGCTGAGCAGCGTCCAGAAAGCACAGGGGTGTGTCTGGGGAGAGATCCCAGGCAAGGGTCCCATGTGGGGATGAGCTGGGCTCACAGCAACACCAACGGGATTCTGCTCCTCAGCCGCAGGAAAAGTCCTTCCCTAGGTTATTTTCCATGAGGAAGGCAGAAGCCTCTCTCGGCCCTGCTTGCTACTTGCTACCAGCAAGCATGGGGAGCAGAAGGGTGGATGATAAGATGGGTGGACACCACCCACAGTGAGGTCAGGGAGCAGCAGTGCGCCAGCAGCACAGGCTGTGCTGCTGCTGACACTTCCACACATATGGGAACAGCATAGGACATGCCTGGAGCTTCACCACCATCCCTCACACACCTGAAGATGGTGCTGCTGTCCCCAGGGGTGACAGAGCCCTGGCTATGCCACCCCTCAAGGCCTGGGCACTCCCAGTGAGGGCAGCCACACACCCTCACACACTGACATCAGCAGCAGGAGCCACCCACAGCATGGAAGGCAAAGAGCAGCCACAACAGCATGGCCTCAGGTGTTTTTATTCCTTTTTCTCTGGTTTGTGGGGAGGAGATCCCCAGACAGTTTAAATACAGTGGCCATGCACGGCTCTCGGATGAAAGCAGCAGCAGGCAGCCTGTGCCCTCACAGCCTGTCCACTGGCACCAGCCTGGCCTGGGTGGTGGAGACAGCTCCTGCAGAGACACAAAGCCCATGAGGTCAGTACTTCATCAAGAGAACAACCATACCAAGGGTCAGAAAAAGTGAGTTGGGCAGAGACAAGATGAGCTGAATGCCAACAGCAGGCACAGGAGGAGACAGGATGAGAGGAAATGGCCTGAAATTGTGCCAGGGGAGGGTTAGGTTGGAGATAAGGAAAAATTTCTTTGCTGCAGGAGTGGTCAGGGACTGGAACAGGCTGCCCAGGGAGGTGGTGGAGTGCCCATCGCTGAACATGGCACTTGGGGACATGGTTTAGTGGCCATGGTGCTGGGCTGATGGCTGGATTTGATGATCTTAGAGGTCTCTTCCAACCCAAACCTTTCTGTGACTCCCACAGCCCCCTCAAATTACCAGGTTTCTCCTCTTGGCTCAGGGAGCAGCAAAGGGGCACAGCCCCCTCCCCGGAGTGAGGAGGGGAGTGTGGGGGAAGCCAGCAACACACACAGGAACAAACAGGGCCACGGATGTAGCCTGAGGCCACCGTTCATTTCCCCTGCAGCCCCAGAGCCCCTCCGAGCACTGGCTCCAGTAACCCTTTCCTGCCCATTTCCTGCCCTGCTCCAGTAGGGAGGGAAGGAGGAAATGTGGCCCTGGGCAGCTGGGAGCTGTGTGGTCACACCCCTCCGGAGATGCCTCCCCACAGGCCCTGAGCAGCACCAGAGATTGACTTGCAAGAAGAATTCCTGACCTGCTGAGAGCCCTGGGGAGATTCTGAGTGCTTCAAGGGACACACCAGGAGAGAAGGGAGGTCAGCAGGCCCCACATCCACCGTCTGATGGCAGATCCCTCAGAAATCCCAGCATTCCAGCATGGTGGGGTTGGCAGAGACCTCTGGAGATCACTCAGTCCAACACCCCTGCTCAAGCAGGGGCAACCACAGCAGCTTGCCCAGGATCACAATGGACTGGGGGGTCCGGAAGCTCTTCAGAGGAGACTCCACAATCCCTCTGGGCAGCCTGCTCCAGGCCTCCAGCACTCTCACATCAAACAAGCTTCTCCTCCTGCTCACCTCCTGGGTTCTAGTTTGTGCCGACTGCCCCTTATCCAGTCACTATTCACCCCTGACAAGAGTCTGGCCCCATCTTCTTGACCCCTCACCCTTCAGGTCTTGCTGAGCATTCAGCAGATCCCCTCTGAGTCTGCTCTTCCCCAGGCTCTACAGCCCCAGGGCTCTCAGCCTTTCCTCCTCATAGAGGTGTTCCAGGCCCTTCAGCATCTTTGTAGCTTCCACTGGACTGTCTCCAGCACTTCCCTATCCCTCCTGATTTGGGGAGCCCAAAACTCCAGATGTGGCCTCCTTGGGGCCACCAAAGAAGGAGAAGCTCCCCGGACCCACTGGCCATCCTCTTCACGTCCCCAGGAGTCCCGTGGCCTTCCTGGCCATGAGGACACTTGTGGGCAACTTGTCCACCAGGAAAGCACCCTTCCTGCTAGGAGAGGGCAGCTGTGGCCAGCTCCCTCCCAGACCTGCTGGTCTCCCACCCACCACACAGCCACTCCATGTGCTGGCACCTCACACAAACCACCCACCATGTGCCACCATCACCCACACACTCCCAGGAGCATGCTTCTACTCACCTGGCTTTGCAGCACTGTTCCTATTCATAGACATCCTTCTTATCTGCAATGTAATCTACAATCTCTTGTGGACACATCAACTTCTCTGCATCTCCATCAGGAATCTCAAACCCTGCAAAGAAAGGGCAAGATTTTCAGCCCTACATGAGGGAAGGACAAGTGAGGCTGAAGAAAGCAGCTGCTGTTGCCTTCTTTCTGTTGGCTCAGGGACTGCTCAGAGCCAAGGCTGCAGCCACTTCTGCCTCTCACAGCTGCTGCAGATGGGGCAGGGAGCTAGGCTGCTACTTCCTTAAAGCCAACAATGCTCTTCCAGAGCTCAAACAGCCAGACAGAATGGGATGCTCCTGGTAGCTCCAGGCAAGGTGAAGCCTGAAACCCTCAGGTTTGAAGCCTGCTACTGGGGCTCATAGACATGGTCTAGTTTATTGAACAGGGCTGGGTGATTAGACTGGATGATCTTGGAGGTCTCTTCCAACCTGGTTGATTCTATGACCAAGAGCTCACAGAGAGCCACAGCCAGGGGACAGGAGAACAAGGCTCTTGGAGGTGGCCAGAAATAGACTGGAGAAAATGAATGTTCTTCTTTCTACTCCTCAGGGAAGGAGAAATCCACCCACGGTACCCAGTAACAGATTAAACACAGCATTAGGAAATGCTCTGGAAGTGAATTATCTGCCCAGGTTTTAGAGTGGCCAAACCCCAGGGACTTCTGTGCCTCAGTGTGACAAATCAGGCAGTTACAACAGAATGTCACAGCTTTAAATGACAGCAAGAAGAAAGCCAAAATGAAGGAAAAAGAAACTTGGAAGGCAAGGAAGGGGGGGAAAAAATCACTTCTTTTACCCCTTTGTTCTAGTAGCATCAAGTATGGAGCATGAAAAAAACTGCTGAGGAGCAACGTGGAGTATCTCAGCTTTCACAAGGAGCCAAGAGTACCCCAGCCTTTGCAGCAGATGTAGCATCTGCTGGCCTCACAACACGCTGCTGTCCCCCTCCTCAGCACCACGGGGGGTGATGCCCAGGGGGCGTGGGGAAGAAAGCACACAGTGCTCCCAGGGGCAGGCAAAAAGCTTCTGCTGCTGCCACCAGCACCCAGCACACATTCCTGCTGGTGGGAATGGCAGTGTCTTCTGTGAGCTACATCAGAGGAAAGCCAAGAGGGAAGAGCTAATCCTTGTTTGCTGGAGCTGTGTTTGAGGATTAGCCAGGAGGCCACAGAGAGAAGGAACAGCTCTGAATTACCAAATTCATCTTCCATAGCCATGATGATTTCCACTTGGTCCAAACTGTCCAAACCCAGGTCTTTCATAAAATGGGATTCAGCTGTGAGCTGAGGGAAGAAAAACCGAAGATTATTTGGCTGCAGCCACTTCAGCACAGCAGAAACCAGGCTCAGAACAGCCCCTAGCCTTGCCGGGTCTCCCGCTGCCCATCACCTCCTTCCCCCCCAGAGGGACCGACACTGCCGAGCCCCCCTGCAGAGAGCGGCTGCCCGGGGCCACATGCCCCCCCCCGGCCCGGCCCCACTCGCCTTCTCCGGGTCGATCTTGTCGTACAGCTTGAGGACGTAGAGGACGCGCTCCTTGATGTCGGACAAGGTGAGGGGCGGCAGCTCGGAGAAGCGGCGGCACGCCGGCCAGGCCACCCTCGGTACCTACGAGAGAGGGGGCAGCAGCGGGCAGCAGCGGGCAGCACCGGGCCGCCCCCTCCCCGCTGCCCGCCCGCCCGGAGCCGGCCCTTACCTGGGCTAGCAGCTGCGACAGCGGCGGGAGCGCGCATGGCGAGGCCCGAGGGCGGCGGCCACAGAGGGAGGCGAGGGCAGCGGCCCGCGGGGCGGCAGGCGGCGGCCGCGGCAGGAGGCGGCGGACGCAGGCCGAGAGGACACGGGCCGCCATGGTGACCTGTTCCCAGCGGGCGCCGCGCCGCGCCCAGCAGCCCCCGCGGCGGAGCGGGACCGGGCGGCACAGCGCCCCCTGGCGGCCCCGGAGCAAACAGCCCTCCGCGGGGGCTGGGGAAGGGCGCCGGGCACGGCTCGGCACCTGCAGAGCCTCGGGTGCAGCACAGCGCAGGGAGAAGCCTCGGGCATGGCTCGGCTCCGGGTAGCGCTGGTACCGGGCGCAGCCTCAGGGGCGGCACAGCATACCCCACAGCCGTGCGCAGCGGGCACGATCTGTGCAAAGCCTCAGGGGTGGCGTGGTTCTGAGCAGAGAAGCAAGCACAGCCTTGGGCACGGCGCAGCAGCAGGCACAGAGTCATTCCAAAGCAAACAGTTTTAATGTCATTGCACACACCAGAGTGCTCAGCAGTGCCCTCCCGGTGCCCGTCCCAACCCCTGCCCCACACACCCTGTTAACCTGAGTTGAAGTGCCAGGCTCCGCCAGCACTGCTAATACTCATCTCCACTAGGCTACTCGTGGCCAGGGCTGGCGGTACTGATACAGGCAGACAGTGCCATCCCGCTGCCCAGCCAGCAGGCAGGCACCAGTGGTGGCCCAGCGGGCCAGTGCCCAGTTCCCTGCTGGGCCTGGGGGCAGCAAGGCCGTGCACTGCCCCAGCAGCAGGTCCCAGACCGCGATGGCACCTGATGTCAGCACAGCAGCGGCGGAGGCATCCTTCACATCACCCTCCAGGTACCTATGGTCATACACAGAAGGTCACTCAGTACCAGTCAAAGCACTCTCACATCCTTCCCGAGAGAGCCAAGTGGTAGTGGGGGAGCTGATAAGGGGACTTTAGCCGGGTCATGGCACCTGCTGTGCCTTCAGGGCACCTAGGGATGAAAGATGTCAGGATAACCTGGACATCCCCTGGCACTCTGCGCTGCCGTGTCCTGGGCTGATCACCATCAGTGCGGGCAGCAGGGACAAGGAGGGGATTCTGCTCCTCTGCTGTGCTCTGCTGCCACCTCTCCTGCAGTGCTGGAGCCAGCTCTGGAGTCCTCAGCACAGCAGAGGCAGGAACCTGTTGGAGTGGGGCCAGAGGAGCCCACAGCAATGCTAGGAGGGCTGGAAGCCTTCCGCTGTGCAGCCAGGCTGAGAGAGTTAGGGTTGCTCAGCCTGGAGAAGACTCCAGAGAGACCTTCAGGTGGTCTTTCAGTTCTTAAAGGGGCTGATCAGAAAGCTGAGGATAGACCTTTGAGCAGGGCCTGTTGTGACAGGACAGAGGGTGATGGTTTGAACTAAAAGAAGGAGGTTCAGACTAGAGGTAAGGCTTTTTTTAAAGCGAGGGTGATGAGAACTTGCACAGGTTGCCAAGAGAGGTGGGAAATGCCCTATTGCTGGAACCATTCCAGGTGATGTTGTTTGTGGCTCTGAGCAACCTGCTCTAGTTGCAGATGTCCCTGCTGACTGCAGAAGGGGTTGAGTCGGTGACCTTTAAATGTCTCTTCCCCCTCACAGCAGTCTGTGACTCTGTGATAATCCTCCCCCAGTCTCAGAACATAAACACCAAGTGCTCAGCAAGCCAAGATGTCCATTCACTCATTTTTGGGCACATCCATCACCACGTGTCCTATGTCAGAGCATCTCAAGGCTAAGCCCTGAAGCCCTTACTCTAAAAATCTCCTACAAGACACAGGAAGGAAAAGGTCATCTCCCTGCAGACAGCTGCTTAACTCAAGCTGCAGAAGCACAGCACAAAGGCTCAGGACACCTCACCCACAGACATTTTCTTGAGGGGAGCTGTTTGACGAACCCAGTCACAGCATTTCCACAGTGGGTTGGTGGGGACAGACAGAGAAAAGCAGCAGCAGAGGGCTGTTGTCTGTGAGCAGAGTCCCTCCTGAGGCCGGAGCGCAGGGGTCAGCGCACAGGCGGGCTCGGGAAGCAGGCAGGAAGCAGCCAACTCCCTCAGCCCATGGATGCGGCCTCCTTATCGCCAGCAGGATGGCAGCTGGCTCCCTGCCAACAGCACTGCTCTGCTCAGGGGGCACTTCTCCCCCAAACCACCTCGCATGGGCCACAGCAGTGTTCCCCAGGTACTTGCCTTCCCGTGTGGCCTGGTGGGAGAGAGGAGGCCATCACCCCCCTGCTCCTGGCTGTTGTGGGGTTGAAGGCCACCAGGCGGAACGCGGGGTTTCCACAGGACTCGCTCTCTTTGGCGTGGGGGTGACTTAAAACAACAAACAGAAGGCCCTGGTACACAGGGGAAAAAAAAACACATCACTCAAAACAACAGCAGGAGGGGAACAAATCCCACAGAGTTTTCCAAAAATTAATTGCCAGATTCCCTCTATAATCACAGCCCTGGGGACAGTGAGGCACGGAGCAGAACTGGTTTACTCTCCTTATCAAGTCAGATAAAAGCCAAAGCAGCTGCTGACTGATAAGGACTGGTGCAACCCAGCAGAATGACAGCTCAGGACCCAATGGATTTTGGCACTTATCTTTCTGCCTGAAAAAGCTAAAGCCACTGGAGGATGAGGGAACATTTACAGTAGAATTTCTGGGCCTCATTTTAATCCCGAGGCACTTCAAAAACAGCAGCTCTCAGAGCAGCCACAAAATACCCTGGGACAGGTATTCCAGGGAAGTTTCCAAAAAGTCTGGCTCAAGCCATCGTTATCAGACAAAACATTCTTGTCCCCAGAGCTTAAATGCCCACTGAAAACAATCAAATCCTTGACAAACCACAAAAATCCACTGGGAATCACAGCACAGGTGGAAGCAAGTGGCAAAGAATTGTGAGTAGGGATCTTGGTGTTAAGCAGTTCAGGGAGGCCAAGGAAATTACCACTGCTTTCCATCAGCTTTCCAACAACAGCAGCTACCCACTGTGAAATGGAAGAGATTTCCCTAGCTTCTCAGTGCTTCCCACATACAAGATGTTGCTGCTTTGGAACACCCCATGACACCTCATTCTTATCTTACTAGCACACTACAGAAGGGCCAAGGATTCCAGGTAGCCACTGGTTAAGCCATTTGCCTCTGAAATCTCTTCAGTGTATGTAAAGAGAGCTGGTGTTTTACTCCCCTCTAGAGAGCTGGTGTTTCAGCCCCTCTAGAGAGCCCAGAGCTCTTAGTCCCCACCTGGCCAGTGCAGCACAGGCATGTCTCCTGTGCCACGTTCTGGGTACGTACGGAGTCGGAATACGCTCGATGGCAGATGGAAGCTGGGTAGGAATAACCAACGTGCATCTTCTTCAGGAGCTGGCCTGTCTTCAGATTCCTGCAGTTGGTGAGAAGCCAATTTCTGACTACATTTCCATCCTCTGCTGGTTGTTTTCTAAGCATGGTAACACCACGACACAGAACAGACACAGCTTTGGTTCCGCATAAACCAAACCAGGAGAAGGGGCCGAGGGAAGAGATGTGATGCCAACAACTGTGACGCCAAAGCAGGAGGAATTCTAGCTGTGTAGCTCCTTCTCTGTCTGCCTGGCTGCACAGAGTCAGGAACAGACTGCAGGCCCTTTGACAGCTGCCATTGACAGGTAAGTCAGCAGCCCACCAACACCCCTCTGCACCACCCACAGTTGGCACAGCCACCCAGAAGCTGAACACTTTAACTGCAAGGGAACACTGACCAAACAACGATGCTGTTCACTGCAGTGGTGCCAACCAGGGCCTCTCTCATTCCTTCTACTTCAGCAAAAGCCAGAACAGTTTCTTCAGGAGGCATCAGAGTCTGTCCATCCGTGCTCCTGAATGGATAACCAAGTGAGAAGAGGCAGTCAGAATAGTAAAATACATTGCAAACTCAGCAGAACTCCAGAGAGAATTCAACTCTTTTCTGTATCTGTTTCCTGACTTGTCTTCCACCTGCCACATGGAGACACTCCAGAACCAGAGGACTCACCTCCCTGTCTCTGAAAGTGACACTATTTCCACCTGCTGCTCTTGCAGGGTTCTGCTGCTGCTGACCAGCCTCCTGTCCTTCAGCCCAAGAACAGCTTTTATGGTCCCAGTTTTGACTACTGATTGCTTGAATGAGTCATTCTCAGGAGAATAAAGCAAGAGCCTGAATGAAGAGAGAAGCACATCTAATGACAGAAGGAAGAGTATCTCAGAGAGGCCACAGCACAGAGAAATAAGCACAAATTCAAGCAGTCTGCCACCCCTCAAGGTAAAAAGAAGACTTCAGAGTTGATTTTAGGAATCCCTTCCATATTTTCCAATTGTTAAAGCACCTGAGAAAGTGACAGAGTAACAAAAGACAACTTGAGCCACTACACAAGAGGAGAGTCAAGCTACAGCTGTTCAGGGTGCAAAGGGCTTGTAAGAAATAAATACCAAACCTTATTTCTTCAATCTCCAGCTCTCCCAGTGCTACACACACGAGATTACAGGTGTCTGGCAGAGGAACAATCTGGATTACAGGAACCTAGGACAGCAAAACAGCAATTCAGTGCCACCCACAACCTCCCTTTGACTTGATTTCCGTTTTCTAGTGTTTCAAGCAAAATGACACAGAGCAGAACACATTTTCAAATCCCTTTAGTTGAGCAGCTGGACTCTTTACCTAATTAAACAATCCTTGTTGATGCAAGAGACAAAAGTTTCTCCAGGGAGCACAAGGGGAAAGAGAAGAAGACAGTGGCTGAAGTGCAGCCACCATTCAGTAGATGAAACACCTAATTGCAGCAGGAAACACACAGCCACACAAACTGCTGGCCTTCTCCAGCAGCCCTGCAAATCTTTCTGCCTGATGGAGTGAAAATTTTGTGCTACCTAAAGAACTTAACTCAGACCCAAGACTGCAAGTTCCTTGTAGATCTAACCCATGGGACAAGAAAGTTGCTCTAAGCTATAGAAAGAAGGGTTGTGTTTGTACCTCTCCAAGTTGCCAGGTATGGACCTTCCCCCAGCAGTCAGAGTCCAGAGGCTTCCACAGGGAGACACAGCTCTCACAGGCAGTCACCACACACAGCTCTCTGCAGCCAGCTGCTTCCCACCACATGGTGCTCACATCCACGGCACAGGAACTTGAAGAATCCTGTTGAAATCAAAACCAGGGTTGGTTTTCTTCTGACAGACATGGTTACCCAACCTGGAGCTTCAGTCCAACCCACTAAACAGTTATCTGAGGAGATCCCACCTTTAGCCTGGATACAAGCTGCAGGCTCTCTTCTGCCAGGCTGTGATGCAGCTCCGCAGCCAGCTGTTCTGCTACATGTTTTTTCTGCATGAACAAGTGAAGAATGAGGATAACTCAACTTTACAACTACATTCAGCACCTGCAAAATCAAGGCAGAAGTGGGAACTCAAGCTGCATGCCCTGCATAGCTGGAGAGCTGTAGCAGGAGCACCTCTTTCTGTACTCTCACGTCTTGAGAAAACAGGAAGCCCTAGACAAGTTATTCCCTGTTTTCACCTGAGAACTGTCTTTTAGCACCACTTTGCATCTCTCAGCCTTCAGAGACAAGTTAATCCTCTCAGTAGCCATCCTGCATGCCAGTCATTTAACCTCCTTTAGCAGCTCCTAGCTGAAAACTTCCCTTAAGGTCCCACCAGCACTATGTGGGACCAGAAACTCCTTGTTTGTACATGCATTGGACAGATGCCTGCTGCACTGAAACCTACATCTCCAGTTCCATCACACAGGACTGTAAAGAATCCGCTTTTGGGGTCAAAATACTATAGGCAAGACGAAAGCCAAATATTCACTAAGTCAGCCAAAGGACAGCCTGCAGAGAAGTCGTCAGGGGAGGCTCTGGAAAAGGGGATTCACCCTCAAAAGCACTGGTTCGTTCCCCTTGGCAGAGGCCAGCTGTTACCTGCCCAGGAGAATCTCTGCAGGATCTCTGCTGTTCACCTTCTGACTGCTGATCTTCCTCCAAAGCCACAACCTCAGCAGGTTTATCATCAAGACCTCTTTCAGCTTCTGAAGGAAGCGTTGTACCTCGTTCCTCCTCTTTCCCAACAGATCCCACAGCACAGCTGTCCAAGGGCAGCAGGACAGTGGAGTCTCTGCACTCATCATCCACGACCTGGGCAGATGCTCTTCTGGAAGAACAGGGTGCAGAGGAGGCACTGGGGAAGAGCTCACCCTGCACTGATGGTAGGACAGCTGGGCTTGCCCCCAGGACAGGGAAAATGGGTGAGGAGATCTGAGTCTCAGGCTGAGTGGGAGCACCAGGCAAGACAGTCCCCATGGGAGTAGACAGCAGTTCATGGGTGGAAAGCTTTTTCCTGGCAGTTGGGCTTTCTGTAGGAGGTAACTTGAGCAATCCACGTCTGAGAGGTGAAATCAAATTACTTGTGAGAGTTTTTAGTCCTGCATTCATTTGTGCATCTTTGCTGTCCTCTGAAGCCACACCATCCTCAACCACACTAGGAACAAAAACCTCCAACTCATTCACAGAAGATTCTAATTTCTTGAGTTTTAGTTGTCCAAACTCCTCATCTGGCAAGTGGAAGTCTGTGATACCCAGCTTGGAGGCCAGCCACTGGGGACTGCGGAAGGAGAAGGGAGAGCTGCAGGTATTGGAATCCAGAGCAGGGAGGCCAAGGGAAGGAGAACCCTCTGAACCTGCTGGCAAGCTTAGTCCTCTTTTGCTACCATCTAGACAATGAAATGACAAGAACACAAGAAAGAACATCACACCATAACATAGCCAGGAGCAAGACATTCCAGAATCCCTCATCCAGTGCCATTTAATCTATCTGAACAAAACTAAACCAAGCTGTGTTCACCTTTGCACATGGCAGTGGCAGTTTTTTGGAAGATACCACACCCCACAACTGCTCTGCATCAAGTCTTCAGCTAAAACATCATTGCCAAAGCTGCCCGAACTGACCAGGTGCTTGGGCAGTTTGTTTGCTATCGTTTTCTCCCCATCCTTTCTCTTCCCACAATACTCACAGCCACTCAGGCAGTGGAGCTGCTCTTTGTAGCACTAAAACCCTCCCCATTGACTATTGGGCAGGTTTAACTAGAGAAACAAATTCACACCCATGTGCTGGAACATCAGCTCCAGCACGCACGGAAGTCCCCCTCCGACAGCAAAGGCAGCTGAAGCAGTTCTCAGCCCTGCACCTCACCCATGCATTTCTGTTCACTCCCTGTCACTGTGCCAAGGCAGAAGTTTCTGGAGCTGTTCAAGGCTCATGGACACCACAATAAAAAATCTTTCTCATTTAAAAAAATAACCCAAGCCAGATTTTGTTGGATGAAAGCCCATGGCAAGGTATGAAGAGCAGTGCCCACACTCCCCTGGGATGTTTCTCTGCCTTGCTCCTGGGCTGTAGTTTTAGGAGTGTTGGCATTTGATGGTACCTTTGGAGGCTTGACTGGTTCTCTGTCTTGTGGAGGAACGTAGAGAGCGGCGTGGAGAGACAGGAAGCAGTAGTGGCTGCTCAGCTCCAGAGGCTCCTTCCACGTGCTGATTCCTAACGTGCTCCATGGGCTGTTTACCAGCCTGGCTCACAGCTGAATTGGCTTCCACATCTCTGGTGTGGCTGGGAAAAGCTTCACTCCCTGAATTCAGAGAATCTGTGCTCTGAAGTGGATTCTGAAGCTGTTCTGATGTAATCCTACAGCATCTGTCATGCCCTTGGCTTTCCCCAGGAGGATCAGCACCTGCCAGCTGTGTAGCACTGGTCATTCCTGCCCCTCTAGCCCCCAGAGCTCCAGCAGCAGATGGCCTTCTCTCATCTGAGGATGGTTTTTCAAGGTTAGCCTCACAGTTTTCCTTCTCACTCTGACCCTCATTTGACATCCAACTGCTGCCTCCTCCTGGTGCCATGAGCTCCAAACTCTCTGGAAGCTCCTGTGACAGCTGGTGCACAGGGGGGCTGCAGGCAGGCCTCCTGCTGCCCTTCTGTTTCCGCTGTGATCGTCTCTGGTCTCGCTTTGTGCTGCTGACACTGCTTTGAGAAGCTGATCCCAGGGAAGTGCTGCTGCTGCTGGACACAGGAAGAGATCTGTGAGGACTGCCTGAATTTGCGTGGTCATTTTCTGCAGCAGAAGAAGGGAATGGCATCTCCAAATCTCTTTCAACTCTTTCCTGGGAGGGGAGATCTGAATTTGCACCTTTCTGCTTGCCCTTACTTCTCTGGCCTTTCTTACTCCTGCCCAGCTGGCTGAGAATCACAGCATCCAGGTCTACTTTCCGCTGGCAGCTGGACATGCGTCGAGTTGTCCTCACATAGTATTCCACTGGAAAAAGAAGTCCCTCGACCACAGTGCAGGAATTCAGTGTGTTTTCAGCTGCCACCTTGTCTGGGCAAGAAAGCTTGGGCTGAATTTCAGGCTGTTGATCCTCAGGCAGTTCTCCAGCACTACCCACAGGAAGATCTGTAGGAAGGGGGGTTAAGGTCTCAGCATCCCTCTGATTCCCTTGGTGGCTTTTGCTTTCATTGGTCATGGTGCTATCTCCATCAGCAGGCAGCACTTCATTTTCTGACATCAAATCCAAGAGCCTCTGCAGCTCTCCCTGATCCTCACACCCCCTCTCACCATCCATTGGGTTTATTACACTGGAGGATTCTTTTCCTTTGTCATCACTGGTGTCAAGTAAAACAGAGTCCCTGCTCTCTGAACATGACCCTGCAGGCTCATGGTAACCAGATGTGGCCACAGCACTGGGGGATTCAGGCTGCCAGACATCACTGCTGTCCCTTGGTGCAGACAGGAACAGCTCAGGCATTCCTGGAAGGATGCTGTCATCAATCACATCTTGGATAACCTCCAGTGCTGTCTCAGGAGGTACAGAGCTGCTTCCTTCTCTCTGTTTAAGTGCTGCACTGGAAGCTCTGTCAATCTTTTCCTCAGCCTTCAGGGGGCTGCTCTGCCTGAAGACAGGTGACTGAAGCTCCTCTGTCCCAGCCATTTGATTTCTCACTGTTCCACCAGCACTGATTCGATGCACATGAGGTGCTGCTTCCCTCTCCTCCAACATCACAGCCTTTGGACGTCTCCTCAGCTTCAGCAAGCTGCTGGAGGTTTGGGGTTTTTTCTCCTCAAGGGCATGCCTCACAAGTCCCCAGCAGAGGCTTTGCTGGCTGGGCTGTGAGCTGGCCTGCAGCTTAACCTCAGCCTCATCACTGGAGCAGTCAGGAACATCTTTAAACGTGACAGATGTTTGCTTCTCTGTGTCAAGATCAGAGCCGGCTTTAGTCTGTAACTGAGGGGGTTCATGTTTGTCAGCAGGAGAAACCTTATCTCTAGAACCTGCGGAAAAAAGGTCACATGTGCAAAGTACTCCCGGCAAAGTCCTGTCCAAGAAAAACATCACACAGCAAAGGAAGGCAGCTTGTTAAGGAGGGCAAGCATGGGACTGTACAGTGGGGATCGGAGAGCACCGAGGCCTGAGCAGGATGAAAGCCAAGATGTTATTTCCCTGGACGACTCAGGAGCCCTGGAAGGGGTGGGGGTGGGTCTGGGGACAGCAAAGCAGGGACTTGAGAGGTCAGCAGAGGTCGGGTCCCTCTTCTGCTCGTTAGGGTAGGCCATGGGGGTATAGAAATGAGATAGTGGCTGGACTGGACCGCCCCCACGCCTCTCCCGGACCCAGCGCTGGCCGAGCACAAGGGCAGCACAGGGCGGCTGGCAGGCGCTCCAGGGATCCCGCTGGCCCGTCCCGGAGCGGGTGGACACCTGTCGAGTCCTACCTGCGGGGCTCCGCTCCTCTCGCCGGCCTCCTTCTGCCGCCGTGCCGTGGCTCCTGGCTCGCTCTGCTCGCCGTGCCCGCTGCGGACACAACAACGGCGCGGGGCTAGCATCGGCCTTCCGGTACCTCCCCCCGCTCCCGGCCGGGCCGAGCTCGCCCGGTCCCAGCCCGTCCCGCTCACCTGCAGCCGGCTGACGGTCTCGCTGTACTCTCTCCGCAGCAGCGCCAGCTTCTCCCTCAGCTGCAAGACACAACGCACCGCGCTAGCACTGCCTCGCCGAGCCCGCCGGACCGGGCCCCGCCGGCTCCCGCCCAGCCCCGCACCTTCTCCTTCTCGGCGCCACTGAGGGACCCTCCACCTGCCGCCTGCCCTGGCCCCTCGGGAGCCGCCGGTCCCGCCAGGGCCGCGGCTCCCCGCTCCGCCGCCGGTCCCGCCAGGGCCGCGGCTCCCCGCTCCGCCGCCGGTCCCGCCAGGGCCGCGGCTCCCCGCTCCGCCGCCGGTCCCGCCAGGGCTGCCTGCCGCGGGAAGCGCGCGGCGCGCGGGCGGTGCGTTCCCATGGCAACCAGGCCGCCATAGGCCGCGGCGGCGGAAGCGGCGCTGGCGGAGGAAGTGGCGCGGCGGAAGCCGGGAGCGGCCGTGCGGAAGCGGCGCAGCCGTCATGGAGCTGAGCGAGATGCTCTACAACAAGTCCGAGTACATCGAGACGGTGCGGGAGGCTGGGGCGGGGCTGGGGGGAGTCGGCTGGGGCGGTTGAAGGGACAGGACTGGGCCCTGCCGGGCTCGTCTACGCTGAGGTGCCGGGGTGTCGGGACGCGGGAGGCGGCAGGGCGCAGGCGGTGACCGGCCCGTTCTTCCCGCAGGCGTCCGGCAATAAAGTGAGTCGGCAGTCCGTGCTGTGCGGCAGCCAGAACATCGTTCTTAACGGCAAGGTAGGTGGCGAGAAAAGAGAGGGCTGTGGAATGCCGCTGCTCTGGTACTTCGTGCGTTCTGGCAGCTCGGGTGGGTGGGAAGGGAGCGGGGCCGAGCCGGGGTGTCCCTGTCACCTCTGCAGTGGCCGCCA
Organism: Pogoniulus pusillus; assembly: GCF_015220805.1. Lineage (NCBI taxonomy): Eukaryota > Metazoa > Chordata > Aves > Piciformes > Lybiidae > Pogoniulus > Pogoniulus pusillus. Next base: position 19,763,944 of record NC_087276.1, on the reverse strand, counting down.
CGCTGCTCCGCTGACAGCCGCTGTAGCGCCATGGTACCAGAGCTCTGCTCATTGAGAGCACAGTCTCTTCACGGTGCAAACAGATCACGGTCCTTTTAGCCTGTTTGTGCTTAAGCTTTCCCTTGTGTCTTGGCTCACTGTGTGAATCTAACCAGCCAGAGCACGGCTGGTGGTTGCAGGCTCCTTTGCCTTTGCTTTGTTCTCAGTTTTCTTTTGACTTGCTGAAACGGCCTGATCTTTGCATGAGTCTGCAGGATAACCGGCAGCAGGGGTAGAAGCTGGAGCTCATTTGTATCTTCACTTTTCCAGACCATCGTTATGAATGACTGCATCATCCGTGGTGACCTGGCAAATGTTCGGGTGGGCCGGCACTGCGTGGTGAAAAGCCGCAGCGTCATCAGACCACCCTTCAAGAAGTTCAGTAAAGGGTAAGAGGTTCCCTCCTGTTAGGGAGACTGAAGTTAAAATCCATATGCTTAAGAAAATACACCAGCTTAGCTGAGATCTGTAGCCAGAGAACAGTATTCCTTTGGAGGTCTCTTCCAACCTAGTTGATTCTGTGATTCTGTGATGCAGAAATGTGTCCCTCTGAAAATGCCTCTGTCAGGAAGGCTGGAATTCCCTTCAGCCCCTGGGAGGGAAGGGCTGGGATGTATGAACATAGAGAAGTGAAGCTTGTCTCTGCTCATTCTTTGTTTATCCACAGTGTCTTCCTGTGTGTATGCTTTAGGTTGGCCTTTAGACAGAGCTGAACAAGAACAGTTACTGTTCTAGCCACCTCCAGAGTGTGATTTGGGCCTGACAGTGTTGTGGGTCAGCCTGTTGTACACCTGAACAAATAACTCTCCTGTCACAGGGTGGCTTTTTTCCCTCTGCACATTGGTGATCATGTCTTCATAGAAGAGGATTGTGTTGTCAACGCAGCCCAGATTGGCTCCTATGTCCACATAGGCAAGAACTGTGTCATTGTGAGTGCCACTCCTCAGACTTTGCTTTGAATGTGGAGTACTCTTGAGGCTTTGCAACAGCAGCAAGGGGTCTCTGCACCAGCTGTGCTGTTTCTTCTCCTTTTCCTTCTTCACAGAAAGTGATGCTTGCAGTTTGGCTTGTCTAAGGATAATGGGTTCAGCTCAGTGTTGCATGGAAAGTCCATTCCATAATATTGTCCCTGTGGCTCAGGGGACTGTCTGGGGAAGGCTTTTCCATGGAGTACATGTGGTTGTGTGTCAATAACACAACATATTGAAGGTTGCTGGCTGCTGAGTCAGAGAAGCTTTGCTAGCTCACTGCATGGCTGAGGTTGTAGGCTCCAGTTTCATGCTGCCACTGTTGGTCTGTGTGAGAGCAGAAGAATGGTTTTCCTGCAGAAAGAAAACAATTCCATTCTGTTGGGAAGAACATTCTGCCAGGGTGATAATTCCTGTGATCCCTTACACACAACATGTTTCGAGCAGCTCAACTTGATGAAGTTCAGGTCAGTTCAAACACTGAATGCTTCAGCTGGTCACTGGTAAGTAGTAACTTTTCCATATCCCCGTTGAAGGGCCGGAGGTGTGTTTTGAAAGACTGCTGTAAGATCCTGGACAACACAGTGCTACCTCCTGAGACAGTGGTCCCACCTTTCACCGTCTTCTCGGGCTGCCCAGGTATGTTGCCTCCAGCATCGTGCACATGGAAGCATGGCTACCCCCAGCAGTGTTGTTTTAAGAGGAGATGGCTATGGCAAACTTGCCTGTTAGCATTTAGTGCCAAGGTGTGCCGATCTAGGGAACTTGGTGAGCTCAGAAGTTAGCTCATTTCTGCTTTCTCCTGTGTAATGTTGGTGGTCAAACTGTGCTTGTCTTTGCAGGACTTTTCTCTGGTGAACTCCCAGAATGCACCCAGGAGCTTATGATCGATGTTACAAAGAGCTATTACCAGAAGTTCTTGCCTCTCACTCAGGTCTAGTAGACTCTTTACCACCTTTCAGAGCAGTAAAGTCACACAGGAGCATCCTGGGGGCAGGGAGGGAGATCTTCTTACTGGGACCAGGGCATGACCCCTCCATTGGGTGTCAAACACTAATAGTCTGGCCAAGCTGTCCCTTGTGAAGCTGCTGTGTCATGTTGGTTAAACTTTGTACTCCCATCTGAATGTAACCCATCCCATCATGTCTGAACTGTGCTGCTAAATGTTCTAGAGCTGAGGAAGCTGACAAATTCCCTGCTGGGCAGCATCTCCTCCCTGCAGCTGAGGAGCAAGGCAGTTGACAGCATCTACTCTGCAGACTAAGTCTTTCATGTCAGCTCTGCCAGGGGGTTTGATGTGTGCTGGAAGCAGTCTCTAGAGCATCAGTGCTGCATCTGAGATGTGGGTTACAGCCAGTTAGTTACCAGTGTTGATCACATCCAGGGCTTTCCTTTGGAAAGATACCTGCTCCTTTGTAGGCCTGCATGTGAGGTGGATGGACAGGCTTTTCCTTTTTTTTCCCAGTAGACTGAGATTCTCCTGTAGTGACAGTTCAGTATCATGGCATTGGCTTTAGGACTTTTGGCTGCCATTAAAACCTTTCTATGCCTTGCTGGCAGAACACTGTTTAGTTTTGAGCTCTTGAAGCTTATATCTGCCCTGTGCTCTCCCCTGCCACCTTCTTGTACCTAGTGCATGTTCTGCTTCCTGAGTATTGCAGATCTTAAAGAGCCAAAGGGCTTTGAAAAGAAGATTTCCATGTCCCTCACAGAATTCAGTGCAGCAGAAAGTGGAGAACTAAAAGCAGAAACTGAAGGTGGATGAGAGAATGCTGCATTTGCTTCCAGTTATTACCTACAGTGTGCATTTGCAGAAAGTTCTTTGGTGCTTTTTTGCATTACAAAACTTAAGAAAGAGAATCAGACTTGGTGGAAAGAGTGAACATATCACTTTGAACTTGCAGTAGTGCAGGAATAACTCAGCTGGGAGCAGCTCCCTAGAAGTTGGAGGCAGCTGACACTTGTGTGTCCCTGACTCGGTGCCAGACAACTGAATCTGCCTGATCTGGATGTGTGTTCTACTCAAGCTTAGCACTGTCTTTCTCTAGCTACTGAAACTAGGGCTCCTGTGTGTTGCAGTCTGGCAGTGAGGGGCCAAGAGCTGTGATAGTTCTGTGGTAGGCATGTGCCTGAGGATCTGCAGCCCTGGAACCTGCAGCTGCTCTGTGTAGTGCAGTGTGCTGAGACACCTTGAGTAGGAACAGCCCACAAGTACCAGAGTGTGTAGTGACTGCTGCTCATCCAATGTAAACCCCCTGACTGGTTTGTTTGTATTTTTACTGTATGTAAATTAAAAGCCTCTTCCATTGTTCAAGTGACTCAAGGTTGTGACTCTTCCAATCACACTTTAGAGTGAGGTCTCTGCTGTGCTGAGGCACATGTGCCACAGTCTCTTGGGCATCCTTGCAAGGCTTATAGAATAGAGTGGAGTAACAGACTGGTTTGGGTTGGAAGGGACTAGATAGTCAACCGCCCCAGCAGTGACCAGGGACAGCAGCAACCAGAGCAGGTTTCTCAGAACCCCAACCAACCTGCTTCTAGGGACAGGGCATTTCCCACCAATCTGGGCAGCCTGGCCAGAGTCTTGCCACCATTCCCTTTGGGAACCTTGCCATCAGCTGTCTCCTGTGGCAGCCACTTGTGTTGGTTCAGGGGGCCTGTGTGTGCCATATGTCTCACCTCAAAGTTTCAACACCACATAGCATGTTTCACTGGGATTGCTTGAGGAGCAGCCACATCTGGGCAGCGTGGAGCTGGGCTGGGACAGGGGAGGGAGGAGGCTGTGAGCTTGAGAAGGGAAATGGGCTGGCAGCTGTAGAAGTCTGAGTGATGCCTTTCCATAATCAATGGAGAAACATGGCCACACCAGTACTTGAGTGTTTCTTGGCCTCCTCTGCCAGCAGGCCGAGCCAACCTGACTGCCTGAATTAAACCCTCTTCTGTTGTCTCTGTTAAGGTGGCCTCAGCCAGGGCCTAACACCGAGCTGCCACTGAAGATCTCAGACACCCAGCACTATTAACATTCCTTAGCTTTGGCCACTTTATCCTGTCTTCTGAAGCATCCCTCTGACCTGGGTTCATCTCTACGCCGCTGCCAGCTTTGGAAGATGGAGAGTCAGTGGGTTGCAGCATCCTGCCCCATTCCCAAGGGGATGTTCATTCCAGCGCACCACACTGAACCCTGACACTGAACCCAGGGGAGGCCTTTGTGTAGTCACAGTGGAGCTGCAGCTGCACGGGGTGGCACGGTCCTCAGGGAGGGAATTCCCAGGAAACCCCTTCCTTCAGGAATCCTGTACAAACACTGAGCACTCCAAACACCAACTCGCTGTTGTTGCATCATTGATCCCGTGCTTCGCTCCCATTCCTCTGAGCAGGGCCAATCCTAGAATTACTTTGGGTGGAAGAGACCTCTGTTGAGCCCAACTGTCAGCCTAAGACTAGTGTGGCCATTAAAGCATGTCCCATGTGCCAAGGCCACAAATGATGGGCTGCACTGCTCTTACCTTGGGGTGTTCTCACACCCTTACTCTTCCACTCTGTATCCACTCTGGGCTGTGAGATGGCTCTGCAAATTTGCAGCTCCTGGTGGAGGAACAGCCTTGGTGTAGGGATAGGCTGTGCAGGAGGGTAAGGGAGCCACCAGCTGAGTGGAGGCCACGTGTGCTTGGTGTGGAGCAGAATTTACCAAGGTGATCCCACGGAGTAACAGCTCAGCTGCTGGGATCTACAGGGCTGTGCCTCATACCCCTGGTTGAGCTGTCTAAGCCACCCCAGAGCCATGGATGCCTCATGTCACTAGCTGAAGGCCAGCTGGATGTCAGCAGCAGTGCCCACGGGTCCAACACCTTGCAAAGCATGGGAATAGCTGGCCAGAGCCGTCTGCTCTTAGCCAGGGATGAAAGAATCAGCTTTTGCTGCTAGGCCGGGCAGGCCATGCAAGGGAGTTCCTGCCCTGACCTCTGCGACAGCCCAGGTGTGGGTTGTTGTCTGTGGGTGCTCTGCGGTGCTGCAGTATCAGGTGAAGGGCTGAGCGCACCCGAGTCAGCGCTCGCGGCTCGCGGTGTTGGGAGCGCAGAGCGCTGTAAGCGTGGGGCAGGCATGGACCGCGGCGGCACCGCGTCCGTGGGGAGAGGCGGCGGAGACCCGGTTCGTCAGGTCAGGCACGGCTGTGTCGAACTGGGAAATGTCGCCCCTGCAGATGGCACCACGAGTGGGTGGGGTTCCACAGAGCGGAAACCGGCAGAAAGAGCCGGTCCTGAGGTGAGCGCGGAGAGCTGCCAGAGGTCCGGAGGAGACCCGCCCGAACCCTGCCTGGCTCCGGGGAACCGGCACCGGCAGCCACAGGGAAGTGACCGGGCGAGTTGCAGCTTCTCTCCCATAGAACTCACGCCGAGTACACCCCTATCATGAGCGTCCCGACACACACCGCCTCTCGCCGTGCGCTCGGGACTCCCCGCCGCTGTCCCGGCGCCTGCGGACCCCCGCTTCGACCGGAGCCACCCCGCGTATGCCGAGAACGGCCGCAACCGACGGCGCCGCACCGACACGGGCCGCAGCCGGCCCGGGGACACCGCGCGCGCGCGCCGCCGGCACCGGAAGCACCGGTCCGCGTGCGGCCGCCACCGGCGTCCCCCGTGCGCACGAGCTCCGCGCTTCCGGCCCCGCCCGGCGCGGGGGCGTGTCCCACCCGGTCCCGGAGCTCCCATGGTGCCCCGCGGCGGGCGGCGTGGATTTTAAATCCTCCCAGCCAATGGGGAGCGGCTGCAGGCTCGTAACGTCCCGGGGCCGCGTTTGAATCGGGCAGCGCCTGCCTCGGTCCGCCGCTGCGCCTGCCTCGGTCCGCTGCTGCCTGCTTCGGCTCCCCCCGTCCCCCTCCCTGCTCCTCCTGCCCGCTCCCGGCACACCTTCCGTTCATCAGCACTCCGGCCTGACCCAGCCATGAGCGCCAAGGTTGGGAAGGCGACGGCCGTAGCTCGACCGGCGACCGTAGCGGAGCCGGCCCGCACGGGGAGCTCGGAGGTACCGAAAGTCCTGGTGGACCCGCGGACTCGGCGTAGCTTTGTGTGCGGGAGGTTCCTGGGGAAGGGCGGCTTCGCTCGGTGTTACGAGCTAACGGAGACGGAGAGTCAGGAGGTGTTCGCGGGCAAGGTGGTGCCCAAGTCTCTGCTGGTGAAGCCTCACCAGAAGGAGAAGATGTCCATGGAGATCGCCATCCACCGCAGCCTGTCCCACCGCCACGTTGTCGGTTTCCACGGGTTCTTTGAAGACTCCAATTTCGTCTATGTGGTGCTGGAACTCTGCCGCCGCAGGGTGAGGGGCTGGGGCCGGCGGGGGGAGGGGAGTGGGTCAAGATCCCCTGGGGAAGTGGAGTCTGTCGGCTTCCCCAGTACTGACCGTTCCCCCTGGTACCGACTGTTTCCCGCAGTCGCTGCTGGAGCTGCACAAGCGGCGGAAGGTGCTGAGCGAGCCCGAGGTGCGGTACTACCTGCGACAAACCATCCTGGGCTGCCAGTACCTGCACAGCAACCGCGTCATCCACCGCGACCTCAAGCTGGGCAACCTCTTCCTCAGCGACGACATGGAGGTCAAGATCGGTAGGTGCTCCTGACGCCGTGCCGCACTATCCCCGTGGCAGGAGCCCCAGCCCCGGGGACCAGCCCTGCTGGCCATCTCCAGTCCTATCCCATCTCCCCGTTTCTCCCAGGTGACTTTGGCCTGGCCACCAAAGTGGAGTATGATGGCGAGCGCAAGAAGACACTGTGTGGGACTCCCAACTACATTGCCCCAGAGGTGCTGGGCAAGAAGGGGCACAGCTTCGAGGTGGACATTTGGTCCATCGGCTGCATCATGTGAGTCAAAATGCCCCATAGGGCCAGGCAGTCCCTGTGATCTTTGGCTTGTTGGCCCTTCTGGGCTTTGGTGTGTGCCAAAGCTTTGGGTGTGCTGTCTCTGGAGCACCAGCCCTGGCACTTCCTAATTGGGATTTTCCTCAAGGATCTCCTGCTCCCAGCCTCCCTTCTCTGAGGGTGGCAGCCAGGCACACACCACATGTGTTTGTACCCCGGCGTGGCTGATGCCAAGCACATTATTTTTACCAGGAAAGCCCTGGGGTGTGCTTAGGATGGGGTCCATTCTGCACGGAGGTCTCACTTGCAGTCGTGTTTCCCTGTAAACACACAGGTACACCCTACTGGTGGGCAAACCACCTTTTGAAACATCTTGTCTGAAGGAGACGTACATCCGCATCAAGAAGAACGAGTACACGATCCCCAAGGTATGCTGCTTCGTGTGGGGAGGCTCTTGGGATAGCTTCCCACTCGCCTTGCTGCAGTTCCTGTCACCCCTCTACTGCACCACCCTGGTCCTGGTGCTTGGTGGGCTCTCATATGTTGGTGAGATGGCTCCTGTTGTGGGGTGTTGGGAAAGGGAGGTCTCAGTTGGTGGAGGGAATCCACGCGGCCACAGCTTCCTCATGGAGAACTAGCAGCTCTTCCATAATTCAGCAAAATCCCAGCTGGGCAGTTGGCTTGTAGGGTTAAATGGACATGGCCCAGGCCAGGTCCCCAGTTCACCCTGCTGCTGTTGATATGGTTTTGCCAAAGCTGACTTTGGGCTTTGCCTGCTCTCAGCTGCCAGTTCTCCATCTCCACCCATTCCCTTTCTCCAGCCGTGCATCCTGCTTGCCTGGCTCATGCAGGAGCTCTGTTCCAGGCATAGCTTCCCCCAAGTCATGTACCTGACACGTTTGCTTCTAGTGCATGTTGTCCCCTGACCTTTTCTGCCAACCCTGCTTGTGTCCCCTTAGCACATCAACCCTGTAGCTGCTAACCTCATCCAGAAGATGCTGAGGTCTGACCCTGCTGCCCGCCCGACTATCGATGAGCTGCTGAATGATGAGTTCTTCACGTCAGGCTACATCCCCACCCGCCTGCCCACCAGCTGCCTCACCATGGCTCCCAGGTTCTCCTTTGCCCCCAGTGGGCTGGAGCTGAATGGGAGGAAGCCACTGACTGCGCTCAACAAAGGTGAGAGCTGGGGCCTGGAGGTGGGACTGGCCCGTGGTGCTTGGCACGAGCCCGTGGGTCTCCAGCAGCATCTGGCAGCACCAGTGGGGAATGTGGTGCTGCCTTGCCTCTTCTCCCACTTCCTGTGGGGAAATTAGAGCATTTTGAGAGTGAGAGGGAGGGCTCCATGCCCAGAGCCAATGCCGGGAGATGTGCCAGCACTAGTTCTAGCACTGTGACCCTGGGCAGCCTGCTCCAGTTGGAGGTGTCCTTGCTGAATACAGGGGTGTCAGATAAGATGACCTTTGAGGGTCCTTTTCAACCACTGAATCTATGGTATCTAACATGTCTCCTGTGGTTTGGGTTAAATGTAGCTCTGGTGTCTTGAGGACCCTGCTCATACCTCCACATGCTTCTCTTTTTCCTGCCCAGGACCAGACAATCCTGCAGTAGAGAACCTGCCTGAGAAGGAGGATGTGATGGGGCTGCAGGAGCTGGGAGATACTGTGAACTGTCACTTGGCAGACATGTTACAGCAGCTGACTGCACTCAACTCAGCCAAGCCCTCTGAGAGAGCCATAGTGCGGCAAGGTGGGTTTGCAGATAGTCCCACAGCTACTGCCCTTCCTGGGAAAGCAGCTTTTCTGTCTGAGACCAGCTGACCTCCATCTCAAACTGGAAGGCTGAGGGGTGCTGTAGTAGCTGCTTATCTGCCTCCTTGCCCTGCTGGGATGTAGAGGATGCTGTGAAAGGTCTTCTAACAACTCCTTTCCTCTCTGCAGAAGAAGCTGAGGACCCAGCCTGCATTCCCATCTTCTGGGTTAGCAAATGGGTGGACTACTCAGACAAATATGGACTAGGTAAATAACAGTCTGGCTTCTGCAGAGGCTGGGGCAAGTGTTGATTTGGGCAATGAAATGGTCTAGTTGTTTAGTTGCAGTATTCCAGGATGTGTGTCCAAGACCACCGCCAGGAATGTTCCCAAATATCCAGTGAATCTAGAGCTGTGGTCACCAAACATCATCTCTGGCCACTTTTTAAGGTGGAACATGGCTATCTGCTGCATGAGATGGCTGCCCTGTGATACCTGCTGAGGCAGCCAAAGCTGCTTCTGCAGCTGGTGATGCACCAAGAGAATGACAAAGCCAGTGAGGAAAAGTGCCCCCAGACCCCCACAAAGAAGAGATCTGTTCGACCCGTCAGGGACTTGGTGTGGTGGCTGTTTGGGAACTCTCTGCTGTTGTATTTCACACAACCTGTGGTTCCCTGTGCCTGAAAACCTTGTGGCTCTCTTCTGAACTAGGTTACCAGCTATGTGACAACAGTGTGGGAGTTCTCTTCAACGACTCCACTCGTCTCATCATGTACAACGACAGGGACAGCTTGCAGTACATTGAGCAGAACAGCACCGAGTCCTACTTCACTGTCAGATCCTACCCCTCTGCCCTCAACAAGAAGGTCAGTCCTGGGGACATGAGCCTGCAGCTGGGGGTGGGGGGTGGCTGCTCCTGGTGAGGCTTCTGCCAGCCTGCTTGGGCTTTGGCAGGGTGGATTCCAGGGAGAAACATCTGTGAACTGGAGACACAGGTGTTCTGTGGGTGTCCTTAAAGCTGGTTAAAACATGGCCCCAAGGCAGCGGCAGCTCGGGTGATTTCTGGTTTCTGCCTGAGGCTCCTCTGTGAGCAGCTGCACAGAGATGAGTGCTCACAAGGCTTACACTCTGCTACGTGCCCAGCAAAGGCAGTCTGGAGTATCAGACCGAGCTCACTTAGAGCAGGAGGACCTGCACGAGTGTGCAGTGACACCTTGGACTCTAAGATGGGATGGTGACAGCAGCCCCTGCCCCTGTGGGTGGGGTCCTCCTGGGCCTACCTGCTTACAGCCCTTGCCCCCCACAGATCACACTACTCAAGTACTTCCGCAACTACATGAGTGAGCACCTGCTGAAGGCAGGCGCCAACATCACGCCGCGGGAAGGGGACGAGCTGGCACGGCTGCCCTACCTCTGCACCTGGTTCCGCACCCGCAGCGCCATCATCCTGCACCTCAGCAACGGCACTGTGCAGATCAACTTCTTCCAGGTGAGCCTCTGCCCCTCCAGGGCTGCTGGGAGTATGGCTGTGTGAGGTGCCAGTGCAGCCAGAGGGTAGAACCTGAGCTGGAACTGCCTCACCAGCTGGGCACTGGGAGGCTACTCACTCCCCTTGTTGGTACCAGCCACCACTCCTCACTCATCAAGGGGCTGTATGCTTTATTCATAGATCCATAGAATGGGTTGGAAAGAACTTTAAAAATCATCCTCTTCCAACCCCCTGCCATAGGCAGGGACACCTCCACTAGCACAGGTTGCTGAGCAAGGCCTCATCCAACCTGGCCTTGAACACCTCCAGGGAGGGGCCATCCATGACCTCCCTAGGCAACCTGCTCTAGTGTCTCACCACCCTCACTGGAAAGAATTTCTTCCTAATCTTCCCTCTTCTAGCTCAAAGCTATTGCCTCTTGTCCTGTCACTCCCAGCCCTGGCCAAAAGTCTCTCTCCAGCTCTCCTGTGGCCCCTTCAGGTATTTAAAGTTTGCTCTAAGTTCTTCCTGGAGCCTTCTCTTTTCCAGGCTGAACGGCCCCAACTGCCTCAACCTGTTCCCTCAGGGGAGGTGCTGAGCCTCTTCTCCTCTTCACAGCCTACTCTGGACCCACTCTAGCAGTTTGAGAGACTGCTGCACAGGCTCAGGTGGCCACTCGCCCCTCTTGGCTGCAGTCTCAATGCAGGCATCAAGCCTGCTTCTGGGCATCACCGGGATTCCCCAGCTACTGCTACAATGGTTCCTCCTGAGCAAAGGCAGAGTGCTCACAGGGTAACACTGCATTCTCTCCCCACAGGACCACACCAAGGTCATCTTGTGCCCTCTGATGGCTGCTGTCACCTACATAGACGAGAAGCGGGACTTCCGCACCTACAAGCTGAGCCTGATCGAGGAGCACGGCTGCTGCAAGGAGCTGGCCACGCGCCTGTGCTATGCCCGCACCATGGTGGAGAAGCTCCTGGCTTCCAAGTCGGGCTCTGTCCGCGTCAAAGCCACCGCTTAGCCCTTGCTCTCCATGGACTTAGCATCCGTATGTGCCAACCTGTCCCAGCTGCGGAGCGGGGGGACTCTGGTGGTGCCCCTGCTTGCGTCACAACCTCCCCTCGCAGCTGGGCTCTGCTCCTGAATGTGGTTCAGCTGCCACAAGGAAGCTCCTGGTGCTGTGGGGATGGCATTGCTCGTTCTGACTGTTGTCCAAAGGGTTTTTGCTCCCCACTCCTTATAGTCTGGTTTTTAACTGCATCCGTAGTTGTATTAATGTTCCAAAGCCTGATGCCAGCACCAACCCTCTGGGTTGAGGCTTCTGGGCCTTCTCTGGAGAGAACAAAGGACAGGAGAGCAGGACTATCATGTAAGTTATTTCTGTGTGACCGTGCTCGTGCTCCAGGCCTTTGTTTCCTCTTGTGGACATTCAGGTGACACTGAGCAATTAGACTTTTACTGCTGAAATTTATCTACCTGGAACCCAAACTTTTTGTATATTGTATTACTTGATTAAAGATTGTTCCATGCAGTGCCAAACCTAGTGTGGTTCCCTTGAGCTTGCAGGGAGGGAGCAGCACCTTGGGCAGTAAGAGTAGCTGTGAGAGAGCTGCAGGCTCAAGGAAGGGATTGCTGCTCCTGAGCTTCTGCACAACCTGCTTGGGGCTGCTAGCCACAGGAAGCTCTGACCTGGCATGATCACAGGCTGCTGGTGGCCACAAGGGAGAAAAATTGTCTCAGCCCAGCTGAGATTAAAATCTTCATTCTCAGGATGGTGCCAGGGTCCCACGCCTTGGCCCTGATGCACAGAGCAGGTCTAAGCCCTGAGGCAGCTGCAAAGAGCTACCCTGCTGAGCCTCAGCCCTCACTGGGCTTCAGGCTCAGCTCCAGTGTCAAGACTGCATCAGTTCTGATCAGGAGCAGGTTTGACACTGCTCAGAGTTGCTTTCTCAGAAACGTGGCTCAGGAGGCCACACAGAACCAGGCTCATGGATAGGGGCTGGGTCCTAGCCCCAGCCTGGTTCCATCCATCTGCCCTTGGGGAAACACAAGATGCCTTTTCTTCCTTCTTCCCAACCATTGTGTCCACCACAGGGACGTTTCTTTCTCTGACACACATGCCTCCAAGATGCTGGATCTGACTGTGAGTGGCTGCATACACGGGAGTATGCAGAGAACTCCTCTTTGGCACAGGAGACCTCAGGTGAGAGCCCAGCACCACCCTATGCCCATCTCTTCTGGATCTGTATCCCATGCTGGGTTATCAGCTGCTCCTGGGTCTCCACCTCACTCCAGGAAGGGAGAGAAGAACAGAAAGTCCAAGGGGCTGTGGGTCTGGACAGGGAGGAACAGCCATGCGGGTACCATCCTGGTGCATGTCCCTGGTCACTTGCTGTCGCCCCCTGGTCCCTGGCAGTAGTAGGGCTGGAAGAGCCGCTCGTGGGCACAGAGCCTCATGGCCTGGTGCGTGTGCAGCAGCAGCTGGGGGAAACGGGAGGTGAAGTACTGGACAAAGCCATCAGGGACAGAGCCCAGGGCTGCCCTGACGTCGGCTGGCAGCTCATGGTAGTGGTGTTTCTGCAGGAGAGACAGCAAGGTGAGCAGGGGTGGTGGGTCCTGGAGATGGGGGGGACTGGGGTGGTCATACCTTGTTCCTCATGGCCCGCAGCAGGTCCCGCACTGAGCCCCCCTTGTAGGTTCGGAACTTCCTCAGGTCTGGGGAGAGGGGGAATGATGCTAAGAGAGGTAGGATGTGGCTGAGCAAGGAGCTGCCAAGGCCTCCTTGGTACTAGCCCCACTCTGAGTCCTGGCAGTGCATAGTGAGCACCACAGCCTGCAGCAAAGCTGGGCACTGCTCTACTCCGTCCTCCCAGATGAGGACTGGCATGTTTACCCAGCCTGGTTCTCAGCTCCTAGGCACAAGCAGGTGCCTCCTGCCCAGGGAAAGGCACCAGACTGAGAGCCTTAGTTCCACGTAGGAGGCAGCAGCAGGATCAGGCTGTGAGCACACCTGGCCCCACGCTCACCTGTCTGCAGGGGGAGGGAGATGTGCATCCTCCAGTTGGTCCTCACCACCGAGCGTGCTCCCCGCTCCAGGGCTGAGACCGTGGCCCCCTCGGCAGGCTCCCTCTCGATGCGGTCACTGACGTCCTGCAGGACCAAGGGCAGGGACCACGATGGCTACATTGACCTCACCCCGTACCAGCCCATCCAGTGCCAGGGACCTGAGGCAGGACAACGTGTGTCTGGCCCCAGCCCCAAACCCAGGGAGCCTTCCAAAGTAGCTCAAATTGAGCACAGTGACCCAAAGGCAGATGTTTTTCAGAGCAGCTGGAGCACACTTGTGCTCACTGAGAGTAGGACAGCTGACCTGGAAGAACTGCAGCTGCTTCTCCTGGCTCCAGAAAAAAGGGTGCACTAGGACCATGGGGGCCGAGGGCCGGCGCTGGGGCTCGGGGCTGATCATTGCCACAATCAGCTCTCGTGCAATGAGTTTGTCTGTAGGGAACAGCACACCAGGAATCTCACAAAAGGGCCCAGGGCTTAGGGCTTCCTGTGGGGACCTGCCTGTGGGGCTGGGTCTCACCATGAGTTTCCTCCTGCAGGCAGCTCAGCTGGTAAGAGCCTGACAAGATGTTGGCCTGCCGCCGCAGGCTGTCCCCAAATGGGTGCTGCCCATTGGACACCACGTAGTAGAAGATGCAGCCAGCTGAGAAGATGTCCACAGCACATGTCTGCAAAACACCAGTGGGGAGATGAGATCCTGGCAGCAAAGGGTAAGGAAAGCTTTCACTTTCCACTTCCACTCACTGATATGAGCACTTGTTTGTTGGCTGGGACATGCCTCATGGTAGGATCCTGCCTGCACTGCTGCCAGTGGCTCCAGCCCAGGGCAGAGGGCTTCAGAGGCACAGACAGAAAGCAGGATTCCACAGTCAGATGGACACACCAGGGCTGCTGGTGTTTCAGCCAGCTCTTCAAACTGATCCCAGTAGAAGGGTATGTGGACCATACTGCCAGTGTCAGTATGTGCCCTGCCAGGGACCAGTACAACAAGTGGCTGTCAGCAGGAACAGGATTCTCTGAGCTAAGCAGCTGGAAGATGTCAAGGGCTGAGCTTTTAACCCAGCCCAGAGGCTCCCTGCAAGTTCTCACCCTGGTTTTCTGAGGACTGCAGCCAGAGAAGATGCTGTGTGCTAAACAGAACTGGGCACAGAACCCACGAGGAGAAGCACTGACAAGGGAGGTCCTGGCCAGCAGCACCAGTGCTCAGCATCCAGACTGAATTGGGCTCCTGTAGCCGTAGTCTGAATGGTGGCTTCCAGCAGCATGCAGTAAGATCGCTGCCAGCACGGGCCACTGTCACCATGGGCTCGAGAAGGACCTGAGGTGAGGAGAGCATTCACAGCTCACTGACCGGGTTCTCCTTCGGGGCCTCCTGCAGCACTTCAGGAGCGATCCAGCCCTCGGTGCCAGGGATGCCCGAGCGGAGGCTGAAGCTCTGCCGTCCCCCCTGCAGCTTCTTGCAGAGGCCAAAGTCGGAGATGACAGCTCGGATCTGCCCGTGGCGATTGGGGACGGAAATCAGGATGTTGCAGGGCTTCAGGTCACGATGGACTGGAAGAGAAGGAGCAGGGTGTCACCTGGCAGGGCTGACGCAGAGCAGGGCTCTGCATGCTGCCCACCCTGCCCGCTCACCGATGCTGAGGGAGTGGAGGTGTGCCAGCCCTGACATGGTCTGGCGCAGCAGAGACACCGGGTCCAGGCCACGACGGTCGAAGCTGGGGCTTTCCACGTACTGCAAGATGGAGAAGGAGATGGACTCAGTCCTGATGGAGTGCATAAAGAAGGCAAGGCTTGCCCAGAGAGAGCTGCCAGAGGTGGAAGCAGACAAGCCCATGCAGAGGCCATTTGTGCCCAAGGCTTGCTGTTTCCGGGTCTGCCAGTTGGCATCTACTCCCTCTGCAGCAAACTGCCCTCACTGGTGCTCTCACACCCCCCACAGCTCCAGGGACACTCCTGCTTTATGAAGAGGCAAAAAGATGCTTCTCTCCCATGCCAAGCCTCTTCCCAGCACAGGAACAACTCTGGCCTTTGTCAGGGTTCAGAGCTGCCATGTCTCCCCAGAGAGAGCACACGGGAAAACAGGGGCAGGGCCTTGGCTGGCATAGGAACAGTGCTGCTGCCAGCTGCTTGGCCTCTCCAAAGCACCTTGATGCCTGCCAGTGCCTAATCCCACCCCTGTTCCCTCTGAAGGCTGGGAAGCAGGTTGGGATCAAGACTGTGTGCCCATGGCCAGGTGGGAACCCCAAAAAAGGTCTTCAAACTCAGAAGCTGCTGGCTGCCAGCCCTACCCACAAGCATACACAGCTCCCGTGGGCACGCACAGCTCCCGTGGGCACACACAGCTCCCCGCTCCCAGCAAGGCGCTGGGTGCTGCCGCGCCAAGGCGGGGCGGAGGGCAGCCCCCGCCAGCCTGTGCCCACCTGCTGCAGCGTGGCGGCGCAGAGCTCGGTGGCGATGTAGTGGAACTGCCTGTCCCGCTCGGTGCAGAAGTAGCGCACCACGTGCGGGTGCTCGTCCGACTCCCGCAGCAGCTGCACCTCGCGGTCCACCAGATGGAAGCACTCGGGCAGCAGCCGCTTCACGGCCACCTTCCGTCCATCGAACTGGCCCCTGCGTGGAGACTCAGTGGTAGTGTCCATGCTTGGACCTCCCCGGAGAGAGCAGAGCCCGGTGCTGGCCACGCAGGGTCCTCAGCGTGGGTCACTTTGGGGTGACTCCCAAAGACAAGGTCCCTTGCTCCGAGCTCTGAAAAGGGCTCAGCCAGAGCCAGGGGAACCTTCCAAGGGGCTGGAGCTGCTGAGAAAGACCTGCAGCAGGCACAGCCTAGCTGCCTGAGAGCCCAGTGCATGCAGGAGGGGAAGGGGTACAGCGTGCTGGTGTGAGGAGACACCTGCCAGACACAATGAGCCCAGCTCCCAAATGGCTTTGATGAGGACTACAGGAAGGAGACGGTGGCAACCTACTCTCAAATGCCCCTGAACCAGCAGCTACAAGCAAGGAGTGAGCTGCCCTGAAGCTTTCCTTGCGGCTCCTAGGAGAGTGGAATGAGGGCAAGGCACCCCAGGGGTGCCACTCACCTGAAGACAAAGGTTCCTCCAGCTCCATGGCCCAGCACATCCTTGGGGTTAAAAGAAACTTTCCCAACTACAACCACATCTGACTCTGCATCTACAGAGGAAGAGGGACAGAGCCACCCCTCAGCCTGTGAGCCTTAGCTCACAGAGGACACCCAGACTTTTAACCATCTGGCCTGTTCCTTGACCCTTCCCTTGGAAGGCTTTTGTAGGCCAAGGTGATCCAGGAGCAGATCTGCATCTTCCCCATCTCAGCTGGGATTCAGCCCTCTTATCTCCAGGGCATCTCTGCTCCAGCCTTAGGGGACACATCTACAGACAGAGCCACTTCCCCCTTGCCTGTTCCCACTTGCACACACCTTCATCAGCTGCTGAGACATCTAGATCCGGGCTGCCCATCCCATTAGCCAGGTCCTTCAGGTGATCTGAGTGGCTGGAGCTCTGTGAGAGCTGTGAGAGGCTGCCCTGGCCCAGTTCTGTCTCCTCAGGCTCTGCAGGGACACTCTCTTGAGAGACCCTGCCTGGGAGCAGCTTCTCCTGCTGCTGCTGCAGGAGCTGAATCTGCTTCTCCAGCTGCTGCTGCTGCACCTCGTGCTGCTTCTGCAGCCTCTGGAACACAAACCAGGGCAGTGCTCAGCTCTGGTGCTCAGAGCGGAGCTCAGCCATGGGCAAAGCTGGCACAAACCAGGAGCTGCAGGGCTCATCTCAGCTATAGCACAACTGCTTGTGCTACAAAGATGAGAAAAGAGAAGGATCTCAATCCTTCACAGAATCCCCAAATCCCAGCATGGTGGGGTTGGAAGGGATCTCTGGGGATCACCCAGTCCCACATCCCTGCTCAAGCAAGGTCACCTACAGCAACTTGACCAACATGACAATGCCCAGGTGGGTTTGGGACCTCTTCAGAGAAGGAGACTCCAGAACCTCTCTGGGCAGTCTGCTCCAGGGCTCAGCACCCTCACACCAAAGAAATTTCTCCTTACATTTTGTTGGAGTACTGTAGAGCTCCTGCAGCTGGCTACTTCAGTGGCCACCACTCACCATGACCAGGAGGAACAGTATTCCTCCACCCAGCATAGCTGTGCCAACACCAGCCAGCACCAGCTCCCAGGTGCCAGCCTCAGGGTACACCTCCGTCTGCTTCGGTGCTGGGTCCATGTTGGAGTGCCCCTTGCCACGGAAAGCTGGCTCCTCCAAGCTGCTTGGGGCCAGGTACTGCAACACATGCCAGGGATGAGTGACACCAGAGGGACAGACCTGCAGGCACTCAGGTTTGGGACCCCTTCCCCATGCTACCCCATGCTGGGGACCTACAGCTGAGCCCCAGCCTTTCAGTGACCCAGGACTGCCTGAGGTTCTTCCCAGTACCCAGTGCCCAGCAGAGCTCCACCACTCACATCATCGAACATGGTCCTGGCAGGAGGAGCCCTGGGGATGATGGTTTCAGTGGTCTTCCTCAGGTTCTCTGGGAAGGCTCTCAGCATCGTGGTGTGGACCACGGGGGGCAGCTCATGGTGCCCTGTGGTGGGAGGAAAATTAAGACAACCATCAGAAGATTGCTGGTCATGGCATTAGGCCTTCATCTGCCCAGCACTAACATAGGCTAGGCACACAGCTCTGCTCTCCTGGAGCAGTCTGGCTTCTTGTGGGACACACAACATCATGACTACAACTTGCAGGCTCCATCTGCAGGGAGGGGCACCTGTAGCAGCAGCAGACAGAAGAGGAAGGCAGAGAACAGGAGGCTGACTCTGCTCCTCTGCCTCCCTGCCATGACCCTGAGACACCACCATGACCTCAAAATGTGCCAGTGCAGCCATCACACCTGTGACAGCAACCATAGAGTGGGGAAGGATCACAGTGACAGTAACCACAAAGCATGGAAGAACCCCAGTGATAGCCATCAGGAGCAGGGAAGGACCTTGGTCTCAGCAACCACAGAGTAAAGAATCCAGAGCCTGCATGCCAGGCTTGCTGTGCAGTGGCACACCCACATCAGCCCTGCTTCAAAGGGTCCCCTCCAGGGGAGGGGACAACGATAGGCTGCAACCAGCCCAAGCCAGAGTCACCACAGTCCCCAGGAGTGAGTCACAGCCTTGGTCCATTTACCCCGGTGGCTGCTGCCACCCCAAAACACACTGGCAGCTCCCTGGCGCACCTTGTGGGAACAAGGACACAGGGAAAGCCCTTGGTGTGGCTCCAGCTTTGGAAAGACAGAGCAGCAGGATGCCTACAGGCAGCCTGAGACCAGAGAGACTTCAGGCCCCTCACACAAAGTGTCATTTGCTAAGCAGCAAAAGTCTTAGAGGGTGTTACTGAGTCAGGAACCTGCTCCTGGGAGTCAGGGACCCACTCTTGGGAGTCAGGGCTTATTATAAAATGCTTCATTTGTGTCCTGAAAGCTGCTGATAATTAAAACACTCCCACAAGTGCTTGCCCAGCTCTCCCTTGTGTGTGAGACCTGAAGGACAATGCTGCTGCTTTTCTTCTCCCAGGCCTCCCAGAGTGTAAATTCCATGGGATCACGGTGGGTTCAGCAGCCTAAGGAGCTGGGCGACTGAACAGCGAAGGTACAGCCTCGGCTGCCGGCTGCTGGTGCCCACCTATGAGGAGCCACTGGTTGCGGGGCGAGGCGATGCTGCCCTGCGGGTACTTGACATCGGTGCTGGGCGTGATCTCGCACTCCCCCGACTCTCTCATGGTGACGTCGTCCGTGGTGGGGCCGTCGATCCTGGCCAGGGTGATGCCCTGCGGCTGGGGGCCGACAGCTTGTGGAGCAGCAGCAGCCGGGACCTGTTCCCGCAGCAGCTGACCCCCGAAGGAGACTTACCACCAGCGCCACGCTGCCGTGCACTAGGGAGGTCACGGCGTAGAAGCTGGCCGCGTGTTTCCCCACGTAGAGAGCTGGCCTGCAAGGCAGGGACAGGCATCAGCCCCTCCACCCATGGCGGAGCAGGGCAGCTGAAGCACCGGCAACGCCAACGCCACCGGCTGCCGCGGCGCAGGAACCACCTACAGCAGCTGGGTCTTGGTGGCAGAGGAATCCTTCGCGGACTGGTAGCTGCCCTTGAGCAGGTGGATGTCCTGCGAGTGGAAGGTCAGGTAGCGCAGGGTCTCCATGGCCAGGTTGAGGTGCGGGACGCGGCGGAGACTGTCCTGCTGCCACAGGTAGATGCCCACCACGGGCGAGCCATAGTTGTGTGCCCACAGGACCTCTCCGCTCTCCTTGTCCAGGGTCACCAGCAGCCCATCGCCGCTCGAGGCGAAGTGTGCCATCTCTGGGCAGGGCAGAGCAGAGGGAGCAGAGCTGCCCGTGGGGCTCTGCCACCAGACCCAGACCCTTCCCTGCTGCTCTGCTCCCAGCAGAGCTGTGCCCAGCACAGCAGTCTTTTTCCCCAGCAACTGGCACGGCCAGGATCCACTGGCCACGGCAGCACCTCTGCAGATCCCTGCACAGCCAGGGTCCGGCTGGCAGAGCTGGCTCCCGTGGCTGCCCTGGCTCCCAGGAGCGTGGTGGCCACTCACTGTAGTGCTGGCACTCCTCGCAGAGCGGAGCTGAGTAGTCAGAGAAGGTGGCATTCCAGCGCAGCTCCCGCGACTTGGTGTCGTACATGGTGATGACATACTCTGGGGACCACAGGGGGCACCACGTCATGCCCAGCACCCCAGCCCTGAGGCTGGCTGGGCAAACTGGGAGCAGGGCCGGCTTACGGGTACGGCCGATGTAGAGCAGGGGACTTGATGGGCACAGACCATCCCAGGCTTCTGTGGAGAGAGTGGTCTGCTTCTCTCCCGATTTGGGGTCCACGATGAACCAGGTGTCCTGCTTCTTCCCTGAGAAGGAAAATGCAGCGTCCCTAAGCCCCCCCAGCCCTGCTGTCTGTCCCCAGGAGCCCAGCTTCCTGCTGCGCCCCCTCCACGCTCTCCATACCAGTGTAGAGGATGCCATCCGAGCTGCGGCACGGCGAGGACTGCACCAGCTCTGGGATGGTGAACGGCAGCTTCTGCAACACAGACAGCAGCCTGCATGTGGGGGCAGAGAAACCTCCCCAGGCTGCAGCCTTCCTGCCTTCAGCAGTGGTGTGGGAAAGGAGAGGTCCCTGGGACAGCCTCCCTCTCCTCCCTGCTTTCACTGCTCAGTCCAGAGCTGGACAGGACAGTGTTGGGGAAGGGTCCTAGCTGTGTTTGTCCCACACCCACTCAGCTGGTATCTTCCAGGAGCCACCAAAGGCCCCACTTGTCCTGCCCAGCAGGTCCACCTGGTCCCCCAGTCCAGTGACCCCCAGGCTGTGTGTGTGTGAGATGCCCACAGCCCCACTGACCATCAAACCTTCCTTGTTTTTTCCTCCCAGAATATAGAGGCTGCCATCATTGGGGTCTGGAAGGAATGCAGGTCTGGAAAGGACGAGAGAGAAGGGTGAAACTTGAACTAGGCACTGCCAAGGGCTAAGAGGAGCTGTCCTAAACAACCACCCTCGGCTGTTTGCTTCAGCCTGCAGCCTACAGCACTAGATCTGGTAGATGACCTCCTGCCCCAGTTGTCAGCAGTGCTGGCTCTGTGTCCTGCCCATCCTGGGAAGGTTGCTCTGCTGCCTCCCCCCACACTTCCAGGGGGATTTTCCCCAACTTCTCTCCTATGCTTTTGTGCTTGGCAGTGCTGTGAGCTTCTGAGCTGGCTGTGGAGAGGCTGTAAGCCTGCAGCTGTTCATCACCAGCTGGCACAAGGGAAGGTGTACAGGCCGTGAGGATCATTGCTCTGAGGTTCCCTTCTCCTGCACTGGACCTGTTGGTTCATCAGGGCATTGTGCACCTCCAAGCAGCTCCTGCCAGCCCACAGGCTGCCCTCCCTGAGAAAAGCAACCTGCCCACGAGGAGGACACTCACTCTGCCACATAAACTGGCACCTGCAGAATGGGATCTGAAAGAGAGAGTGAAAGGTAGGCGTCAGCATCTCTCCCCAGGCACGGGACAACATGGCACAGTGTGCTGAGCACCGCTGGAGCCCAGCTCCACAGATCTGCATTCAGACCCAGACAGGTCTGAAATGCTACCACTGGTGGTCTGCTGCACCAGCTGCTCTGCTCCCCTACACCTGTGCTGGGGCTGGAGCTGCAGCTGGCAGCACCCTTCAGCTGAGGAGCTGCTGGCCCAGAGCACTATCACAAGAGCCAGGCTGGAGAAGGGCATCCCCACCATCCAGCAGGAACAAGCCTAAGGAACCAGGAGCATCCCATGTCACTACTCACCATCCTTCAGGGTCCACTTGATGTCACCAGTGCTCTTACTCACTGCGTGGAGGTTTCCATCCAGAGTGGAGATGAAGAGCAGCGTTTCTGGGACTGTGATGGCACCACCTTTGAGGCACTAGGGACAGAAATGTCCTCAGAGCCAGGCCGGGTGTGGGGACAGGCCACCGTGGCCTGGATCATCTCAGGCAGCCCAGCAGCCCCTGCACCCAGCACATCATGGCAGCAGACTGTGGGAAAGGGCCCCAGTGTCCCTTCTCATCCCCACTGACACAAGGATGAGCTAGAGATAATGCACCTCCTTCCACCAGCAGGTCAAGTCCACTTATTCCTGCAGCTCCACCTGCACAGGACACCCACATCTGACAACAGCTGTCCAGAGGTGCTGTCTTTTACATATCCATGGCATAAATCCACTGGCACTAAGGCTGCCACAGCACCCATCGCATCCCACTGGCGCCACCCTGGGGTGACTGCAGCTATTCCCTTTCCCTCCTCTCCCCTGGGATGAGCTACAGCCTGGCTGCTCCCAGCCCCAGCCCCTGGAGCCTCTCCAGAGGTGACCTGAACAGCCCAGCCTCAGGCTCCTTCCAGAAAGAAACGAGTTGGGTGACTTCTCCTGCCAGAAACGCAGCCACTGCTCTTCCTGGCCTCCAGAGCCGCAGCTCTCAGCTGCCCTGACGTGGAGGCAGTGGCTGCGAAGCTGCAGAGCCAGGTGGGGAAGAGGAGCTGCTGCTTCCGTGTGTGGCCCTGCAACCAGCGCCAGCTCAGCCGGGGCACACACGCCAGCCTCACCCCGTCAGCAAACAGGGATCAGCAAACAGCACAGGCACCCAAATGGCCTCAGGTGGAGGCAGGGCTGGCATGGCTGTCCCCAATGCCAGGGCGCAGAGTAGTACCCATTCCTGATGCCAGGGAGCAGAGCAGTGCCCATCCCTGATGCCAGGAAGCAGAATAGAGACCAGACTCCCCACTGGCCATGATGCAGAAGCCAGTCAAGCCAACTGATCGTGTAGGATGGCCCAAGAGATGTCCTTGGGCATGCCACCCCCTGGCAGCCCCCTTGCTGCCCTTTCCCTGCTCTGTACCAGTTACCAGAGCCCAAGCCAGGCACAGACTGGCCTGAGGATGTACCAGGCTGTGCCATCTGCAGATCAGGACTTGATGGTGGTACCAGCCCAGCCATGGCAGAGCAGGGCCAGGAGACACGTTCTCCTCTGATATTGCTCCAGCTCCAGCCACACATACAGCAGCCTGCACGGGTGCCAGGCTGTCTGTTGTCAGGCTGTACCTGTGCCAACAACACACACCAGCTCCCTGCCAGCACACTTCACATCAGCCCCTCTGCTTTGAGCCCAAGTTTTTTATCTGCCCGTATTGCTTTCAGTGAGGTCAGAGTGAGATTCCAGCTCTTTCCTGTCGAGGGCACACAAAGGGGCAGGCAGAAGAGGGTGACTGCTGCCCATCATCCAGCTTCTCCAGCACCGTCTGTCAGGCTGGGAGCTGACACGAGGGACTGGCTGTGGGGACAAGGCAGGCCAGGAGCTCTGGTGCTGTGGACACCTGCACAAGGGAAGCAGAACAGAGAGCACGGAGCCCTCTTGGCCAGCCCAGCTACAGCAGGCTGCGGGTTCTGTTCTGCCCCCTCTTTCACTCCTGCAGCTGCTGGTCTTCTGGTTACAGGGCATTGGAACAAAGGCCAGGCTGCCCAGCCTGCTCCCCACACAGCACCACGGGTGGAGCTGAGAGCACTGGGTGGCTAGGAGCTGCCACTTTCTTCTCTGTCTCTGTCCAGAAGTGTGGCTGCTGCTCCCATGGGATGTCCCCAGAATTCCTGAGGTTCTCTCCATGCCAGCCTGGAGCCTGCAGGGATGCTGCTGAGCCCAGAGTGAACTGCGGGCTTGGGGCATGCTCACCGCCCCGGTGATGGAGTGGGACAGTTGGGCACAGACAGAAACACGGTGCCAGTGTCTGCTGCTTCCTCTGCCTGAGCAGTGCTACCCACGTCTGCCAAACCCATCCTGGCACATTGCCCTTGCCGCTCGAAATGCCACCGGCTGTGGGAGCTGCCATCCAGCTCCCCAGGGCACCATGCTGACAGGAGCGATGGGGCTGCAGCTCGGTCCCAGCCGTGCCCTGGGCAGAGCTGAACAACCTCTGCCCTGGGCACTGTAGGCGGGCCCTCACCCGGGCAAGCAGCACCCATCTTCATCACACTGCCGACACCAGCAACGTGCAGCCACGGGACCCCACCTGCCGCCACCCCGCCAGCCCCTTTGCCCCACGCCCCTGTGCACTCGCCGAAGTCCCTCACCCACTGTCGCAAGCGAGATGCTCCTGGCTGTGCCACCACGCATTGGCACCCAGGGGTGTCACGGGCACCCAGGGACACTCAGCTCGTACGCAGCACGGCGCCCGCGCTGGCACACCCAGGGGACACGCACTCGCACGGCACCCCCGTGTCTCCCCCCGTGGGGCACACACAGGGTACCCAGGCTAGCACCCGCACCTCCACCCGCATCTCCCCCCCGGGCCCAGCCCAGTGCGTACCAGTGCCGGCGGCGGGACCAGCAGCAGCGGGACCAGCAGCGGGACCAGCAGCGGCAGCAGCGGGCAGAGCCCACCCCGGAGCAGCCCCGGGCGCAGCGGCGCTGAGGGGCCGCCCATGTCCCGGACATGCCGGGGCCGCGGCGCGCAGGGCCGGGCCGGGCCGGGCCGGGCTGTGAGTCAGCGGGGACGGGGCGGATCCAGGATGCGGGTTCCTGCCCCCCCGCCCCGGGCCCGGCCCGGTCCGGCCCCGCGCAGCACTGGGGGCGGACACAGGCTGCAGCCTGCGGCCGCCCCGGGACCGGCCCGGTAGCCCTCCGAACACAAGGACGCGTCTCCCCGTGTGCGGCATGTCCCCTCCGTGTGGCAGCGCCTCTGGGTGTGCCATCCCCACCGTGGGGACGCAGAGGCTCCTCCTCGGGCATCAGCCCGCTTGAAACAACCCTTCAGCCTCACTTCAGTGAAGAGCAGGGTACTGCGCTCCTCCCCAGGGGACAGACTGCAGCGCAGAGGCGTTCACAGCAGGGTTCGGCCCCCACGGGTCATCACAGTGCCCCCCCGAGTTAGGGCACACGTGGACATCACAGCAGACAGCAACTCGCCCCTTCGCACACCATTCAGCAGAGGGTTTGGACTTTATCTCAGTTCCAGAACTACTGAACTAGCTCAGACCTCCTGGGGACTTCAGTGGGGGGCAGGCGAGAAAGTTCCTAAAGTCAGCAGCAGGCACCCCCCAGCAGCGTCTGTTAGGCATTACGCAGCCAGGGCTGCTGGAGCCCAGCAGAGCAGCTTCTCCTGGGCACCTGCCTCTGGGGCTGGCAAACACCGGTGGGACTGGTGACATCACAGGCGGGTACCTCCACGTGTAACTCGGAGCTGGGCATGCTCAACACCACCAGCACAGCTGCAGCGTAGAGCAAGCTCACTTGGGCAGAGGGCTGAAGGGGGGCACAGCAGCAGCACCCTCCCCACCCTGGGAGGGAGGCACCCATGCCGTCAGAGGGGCAACGAACAGATCTTCCCCCGTGCTTCCCCACTTCCCTGCAGCCATCCCAGATATACTACCACTGGCAGCTGTCCATGGAGAAGGGCTTAGCGTGCACAGAAAGGCTGAAAGACTCAGACTCAGAAATACTTAATTATCAAATTTTAATTCATGACTAATCTTACAGAATAAAACAAGAGGATAATCAGTCGAGGTGACACTTAAAAGAATCCAGCAGTGCAAATCTAAGACTAAATATTCATCATCTCCCCTCCCCTGGCAGTAGAGGAGTTAAAATCCCTCACTCCAAGGCCCTGCCTTGCTCCTGCAGTGGACACCAAGAGCTGAGCCTTCAGGACACAAACCCAGAGTGAATGGCTCAGAAGATGGGTGACACACGGAGAACTTCCATGAGCCACAGGAAGCCAGCCCTTGGCTAGAAGGTCCAATGCCACATGGCTCATACCAGACTTGCCAGAGCTCTCCCGTCCCCCCTCCTAGTGACGAGGACATTAATTAATTAATACAAGATGCCAACAACGATCCTGCCGAGTGGCAACAGGCTGGAGTGCAAAATGGGAACATTTCCTCTAGGAAAAAAATCAAGTTACAGAGGGAGAAAAGTAAAGAGGAGGAGTTTGGGGCCAGCCCTCACTCTGCTGGCTTGCACAGCCAGCACCAGTGCAGAAGCCTCATGGCCTGCAGTTGAGGGACAGTGATGGAGAAGTATGGAGCAGACCACCACGATAGGGGACCCTGATAGGGTCACCCTGAGGGAACTGGGTCTCTTTGGCCCTTGACATGTGAAGGAGTAACAGACACCAGCTGCATCAGGTGCAGTGTTCAGCAGGCTGTCTGTGCTGCTGGTTGGAGCCTGTTGGGTGTCAGTTCTCCAAGTTCTGGTCACCTCCTGCATCAGATCATGCCCACTGCAGTGCCCAGCTCTCAGCACAGTCACAAAAATGAATCACCGACTTTCACCTTGCTATGAGAACCTTGCAAGTACAGTAAGGCTTTCATGTCAGAGCCAGATTCTGCTCAGACCCAGACAAGGTCTGGTGATCCACCTGTGCATTCCTGATGGAACACCAAGACAGGAGCTGGTTAGGCTTAGGATGCACAGAGAAGGAAGGAACAGTGAACTCAGGACAAGGAGAGCAGAAACCTGCAGTGTTGGGCATGGAGAAGGGTAGAGCCAGCATGTGGGTGAGCTGTGACCCTCAGTGCCATGGAAGAGCATATAGAAAGCTTGGGTCTGCAGCAAGAGCTCCTCCAAGCAGGGCAGTGAGGAGAGAGATGCCAGCTCTGTCCTGTGCAAACCCATGCTTGCCTTCTGGGCGAGAATGCTTTCGGTTGGAAAGGGACCTTGAAGATCTAGTTCCAAACCCCAACGAACAAACTGAAAGCATCCAACACAATTACATAAGGGATTGTCCCCCAGAATGCCCACAGGGACTCACACACACACACAGAGCAGGAAGATGAGCTCCCATCAGCAGAAAGCCTCACATAGGAATGGAAGTGAATTTGTGCAAGAATCACCAGATGTTAACACAAGCCAGCTCCAAACACTGATTCTATATGCACTTAAGACTGGTGTCCTCCCGAGGACCAATCACCAGCTCCTCCACAGCTCCCTCTGTTATGCTGACTATGCCCTGGAGACCACCACAGACATCAGGGAGTCCCATCCAGCACCGAGGCTGGCAAAGGGCTTCCCAGGCAGGCAAGGAGATGGGTGTTTTGTTAGACATTAATGATCATTAGTCACAGTAATAACTGCCTTGGAAACATCACTACAGTGCAGAAGATAAAGCTCCACATCACTCTGACAGAGAAAGGACCTTGCTGCTAAATTCAGCTGGAATATTCATTTATCCAAGAGCTCCCAAGACAGCAACGAGATGAAGCCAACAAACACCAGTTGAGCATTTAATGTAAGCAGCATTTTCTGTACTTTAATTCCAATGTTGCAGAGAACACAAAAGTAAAACAATTCCCTGTTTCAAATCCAACCCAAGTGGAAAAGAAGCCCCTGAACAGGATCACATTTTGTTAGTTTACAGCATTTTCTTCTCCACTTTCAATCTTGCTCTGTAAACCAAGGGGGTCTGTGGTTAGGTTTCTCTTGAGATGACCAGCTGCACCTGGCACAGGACACAAAGTGACTGTAGGGAAGGGGCAGAGGAATGCAAAGCCTGTACCTGTGTGTCCCCAGGTCCTGCCTCAGGCTGCTGCTCTCAGCATGTACTCACCCATCACTGCACTAGCACAGCAGCCATAGGAGCCCTGGGGAGCAGCTGCCACTAAGACACCTCTACTTTCTCTTGGAGCAAAGGAGAGCCCAGGGAAGGAAAATGGAATGTGAAGGGATGCAGGGACAGACCCAGACCACGTGAAAGCTGCCAATCACAGGAGCAACAAGACAGTGAGCGCAAAGGGGACCCCAAGTGACACATAAAACATGTCACTGGTTTTCTCCATGCTGCAGGGCACATTTCCAGCCGGCTCTGAAGGTGGGACTTCAGCCTCACCCAGGAGTGTAAGCTGCAGTCCATCTGTGGTTTTACCTCCAGTTAACTTCCACCAGCTCGCCTCACTGGGGCCAGTCAGGAGAGCTCCTGGCTCAGCACCTTGAATTCAGGACAGACTGCTGGTGGCTGCACACAGAAAGGAAAGATCTCCAGCTACAAGAGTAACAAGCACCTCACTAGTTTGTAGGTAAGATATGAAACACCTTTAGAGGTCATATTGCATGAAGGTTCTAACTGAAAACACAAAGCAGAAGCTGCTCGTATTGCTGTCAGGAGCCTACAGGTACATACACCACCTGAACACACACCAAGTGGAGGCTTTTCCCCGCCTCTCAAACAGAATACAATTAAACCTAATGCTCATTTGGGAGTCTGCACCTGCTGGGATTCAACTGGGCTCTTTCAAGGAGCATGGAAAATGGACACAGCCTGAATCAAAATTCCTACAGTGCTGTTTCTCCAGCAGCTCCACAAAATGCTGCCAGGAGAGCAGCTCTGCTGGATGGAAGGTTTGCAAGGAGCAAGACTGACTCAGTCTGGCTCCACCACAGGTCAGGGCTGTGTACTCCTCCAGCATTGAAAGGCCCTTCCAGAAAACCTGAGGTACAATGGCACAAGTGGCTGGTATGACACAGGGAACGTGGCAGAGCCAAGGCCAGGAGTGTCACTTCAGAAAGGATGATGCAAGAACCTCCTGTAACCTTAGGCAAGAGAAAAACTGAAAGGTGACTTCAATTTCAGATCAGTTGCCGGAGAGAGATTCTAAACTGGGTAAGAGTCACTGAATAAGATCACTCTCCATGTTCAAAACCAGATCACAAAGGACTGTTGCAGGTATTTAGGATCCATAGCAGCATCTGTGCACCTCCTCCCCACCCCAGACAGAGGAGAGTCTCTCTGATGACCTGCTCCCACCACACAGCATTACACAGTATACACCAGAGTTCTTTTTCAGCCAGGTAGGTTTGCTGTAATCATAACAGCTGCACAGCCACCCTGGACTGCAACAAGCATAAGCAGGAAAATGCTCCTAAGACATAGCACCTTGGGGCAGGAGGCAGAGCAGGAGTAGGGGGCAGAGTAGGCAGCAGGAGAACCACCATGACTGGGGACAGCAAGCAGCACTGGGTCACTGCAGATAAAAACCCACCCATGGTGGGGTTCATGTGCTCCTAACGTGCTGCAGCCAGTACAGCCCAGAGCATAGGGTGCACCCAGAGCCCCAGGTACAGCCCAGAGCATGGGATGCACCCAGAGCCCCAGGCATAGCCAGAGCATGGGATGCACCCAGAGCCCCAGGTATAGCCCAGAGCATGGGGTGCACCCAGAGCCCCAGGTACAGCCCAGAGCTTCTGGTGTGGAGGAAAAAAAAAACCAGAAAGAGGTGAGATAAAAAAAAAACAAAGCAGGGCATCTTTGGGTTAAAATCTCCCAAACAAACAGACAAAGAGACTAATTTTGCTCCCAAAGAGTTGAAGCTGAAAGCAAAGGGCCAGCAGGATATGGCTTTACTGAGCATCCAGTTTGCATACTGTTTGGAGTTTATTGTTTTAAAAAAGCCTGCTTGTGAAATTCTCAGTCACTGAGCAAGTCTGGTGCTTGGAACTGAAAGGTTATGGAAAATATCCAGGTTTTGTTCAGTGCAGGTATAAAAATACCCCAAACTCCTCAGGAATACATTGCAATGTTTTCTCTTTACAACTAACCTTGGAAGATCAGCTCTCAGCAGATGTATCACACAGGGTACTTTGTGAATGAAGGTTTATTGATTTCCATCCATTTGCTTTAAATATGGTTGAAGCTGACTGCAGAAAAAAGGGATGGTGAATTTTTTTAAGTTAAAAGTAAACTAATGGTGAAAGAACATCACCTCTGGCTCCCCCTCAGCGCCTCGTACAGCGTGGTTTAGGAATGAGTTCCAGGACTGCCACATCCAGGGACGTTGGAGGCCTCTCCCAGCAGTGTCCTTAGCCTTGTGTCATGCTCCTGTGCCAGAGGTGAGCGTGCTTTCAAAAGTACTGCCACTTGCCCAGCACCGTGTCCTTGATTGCATCCACGTACTGAGTGGGCACCCAATAGACCCAGTAGTAAGAGGCTTCTGTTGGGCCCAGCTGAAATGCCTGCAAAGGCAAAAATGACATTTACCAAGGGGACACACGACAGCTCCTATACTACAAACCTGACAAGGCTGTGGTTCCTGCCCCCTCCTTCCAAGGCCTGGAGCTTGCCATCGCTCAAGAGGGACACAGAACTGCTTGAGAGAGTCTGGTGCAGAGCCACAACGATGATTAAGAGAATGGAACATCTCCCTTATGAGGAGAGGCTGAGGGAGCTGGGGCTTTTTAGCTTGGAGGAGCCCAAGGGGTGACCTCACCAGTGTTTATCAATATGTAAAGGGTGAGTGGCAGGAGGCTGGAGCCAGCTCTGCTGGGTGATGCCCAGCAACAGGACAAGGGGCAATGGGTGGAAGCTGAGGCATAGGAAGTTTCATTTAAACATGAGGAGGATTTTTTTCCCTGTGAGGGTGACAGAACACTGGAACAGGCTGCCCAGGGGGGGTGTTAAGTCTCTCTCTCTGGAGATATTCAAAACCTGCCTGGATGTGTTCCTGTGTGATCTGGTATAGGTGATTTTGCTCTGGCAGGGGGGTTAGACTGGATGAGCTTTCGAGGTCCCTTCCAGCCCCTGACATTCTGTGATTCTGTGATCTGTGGAGAGGTTAAAAAGCCTTCCTCAGAGAAGCAAGAACTGCAAAGCAGCAGTGCAGAGGATGAGCTCTGTCCTTCCACAGAACAGCAATGAAAGCTCTTGGCCAGCTTCAACAATGTGAGGAATTTATTCTGGAAGACAGAGTGTGCAGCATAACTCAGGGTTTGTTAAGAAATCAGAGATTCATAGAAGGGGTTGGAAAGGACCTTAAAGGTCACCCAGGTCCAACTGGCCTGCCTTATGCAGAGACACCTTCTACTAGACAAGGCTGCTCCAGGACTCATCCAGCCTGGCCTTGAACACTTCCAGGTTTGGAGCCTCCACAGCTTCTCTGGCCAACCTGTTCCAGCGTCTCACCACTCTTATGGGAAAGAACTTTCTTCTAATGTCCAATCTCAATCCAGCTTCTCCCAGTTTGAAGCCACTGCTCTCATCCTTTCACTCCAGGCCTCTGTCAACAGTCCCTCTCCAGCTCTCCTGGAGCCCCCTTTGCGTACTGAAAGACTGCTCTAAGGTCTCCCTGGAGCCTTCTCTTCTCTGGGCTGAACAAGCCCAACTCCTTCAGCCTGACCTCAGAGCAGAAGGCTTCCAGCCCTCCCATCATTGCTGTGACCTTCTCTGGCCCTGCTCCAACAGGTTCCTGTCTCTGCTATACTAAGGATTCCAGAGCTGGCCGTGGGGGTGTCTCAGCAGAGTGCAGCAAAGCTTTGGGCAGAATCCCCTCCCTGCCCCTGCTGTCCAAGCTCTGGGGATGCACAGACAACCAGAATGCAGAGAGATGAGAAGCCAAAGAGGGACACATTAAGACAAGAATCATTTTCCAGCCAGAAGATGTCAGAGGATTCCTATTTAGGTACTGTGTCCTGTTCTCATGTCAGCACACATCAGAGAGGAGCTCCACTGCACATTAACAACTTCTCCTCTTCCTCTGAGACAAAAGTTTATTGTAGCATGTTCTTAAGAGGACTTTTTCTTACAAAGGTGATAAAAAAAATCAAATACTTGGGCAAAACCTGGATAAGTGCCCTTCTGCAGCCAATTTGAAGGGATAACATTTCCCCCAAAGAAAGAAGCAGCCTCATGGAAGGAGCTTGCTTCAGTTTGGAGTCTCACTTTGGAGAGCAAGACCTCAAAAAGCCCCACAGACAAAAAGAAACAGCCCAAAGTTCAGAGAACGAGCAGAGCTCTCCTCCTAAGGTGCTGATTTCTTGGCCCAATCCTAGTTTTGCAGGAAAATACTCCAGCAGCAAATCCTTTTTTTCTTTTTTTAACCTCCAGCAAGGGCCTGTTGGTGATAGAAATGTAACAGAAACTCAGCTGGGTGGAAAGAAACATCAAGAGCCATGAGCTACGCCATGGATGTGTCCACTGGTTTAACAGCGCCCCAAGTCTGGAGCTATGGAACACCACTGGAAGCATTCAGTGCCTGTGTGAAGCCAGCCCAGATTTCCACAAGGTGCTACCCAAAACATTCACACTGTGCCAGCAGACCACCTCCACAGCCCCATCACCCCCACAGAGGCTGCCCTGGTTTGAGAGCCTGCCTCTGATCAGAATGAGTGTATCAAAGGGGAGATGCTACTCACCATCATGTGATAGTCTTCGTGGCCTTCAATAGGTTCACTCACCACGTTTTTAATGGACCCCATGGGTAACTTCTCTGTTCTCTCTACATTGAAATGGACTGAGTGTTATTTCTGACACAGGAAGATTTTGTTTCACATCCAGTTCAAATGCCACCTCTCTTATTTGCCAGAGCTCCTCAGGCCAGCAGTCACCTCCCTGGGTGAGCTGTGGAGACCTGCTGCTGAGAACCTCCTCTTCCACGTCACCACCCCCTGCAGACACACTGGAAATTTAAAGCAATGCAGAGCTGGGCCACACAGCTCCTCAGCATCACATCAAGTCCTTCAGGGTACCTGATTAGGGCCTGAAGTCAGTGATGGGCAAACCTTGGCTTTGTTTTCCCACCAGGAACTACACTCAGGCCAGCAGCACTGTTCACAGTAGTAACAGCTGCTCCAGGTGGGAGAATATCAAAGACTGGCTACCAGGGGTTACACCAAGCTCCACAGAAACAAGGCTGACTGAAGACAGGCTAACTAAACCTAAGCCCAGCCCTGGTTGTACCCTGAGACAGTCAGTTGCTATAAAAGCCCAGGGCAGGAACTTTGAACGAGTAAATACAGAAAGAAAAAGAGAAAGAGAAAATGAAGTAAGAGATGAGAATAACACAACAGAGCAACATCAGCCAGCCAGAGGGGACCCCCAAAGAGGACAAAGGTTATGGCTCATGGCAGAACTCTTCTGTCTGTTCTGTCCTCACTGCTTTCTGAAGACTTAACTCAAATTCCTTCCTTTCAGTTCTCTCAATGTCAGCTTAACATTCTTTTCTTGGAGGCAAGACAGAGAAAGCACAAACACTACAGGAGAAATGGAACCATGAGCAACTTAGACATATGTGTGCTCAAAAGAAGCAGTACCTGACCAAAGAAGACACAGAGGGGAGATCAACTTAGTGATAGTAAAGACAAGTATGCTCTGCCCCAGTGCTGTAACACTGCTGACTCCCAGCTACCCACACCTGACAACACTCATTCACGTGAATGAGTCAAATCTGACTCTGCCCTCCTTTACTCTTCACAAGTGTCTCAGAAGACAGACCAATGTCATTCATGGCTCCAATAAAATGACACAGAGCAGCTGAGAAACATCTGCCTGTAGCTAGCCTGAGACTATCCCAAGGTACAGGGTGACTGAGAAGGACAAGAGGCTGTGGTGGAAGAATCTGTTTCACCTTTCCAGGAACAGCAAGTAAAAATCTTGATCAGCACCCAGCTGTTTTAACCCTGTGTGCTGGCACCTGCCACGGATTCCTCAGAGCAGGAAGGAGTTTTTTCCCACCAACAGCCAGCAATTTCATCCATCCCCCAGAGGAAGCAAACTGTTGCTGATTTGGGGAAGCAGGGAAAACAGGTTACAGGACAGGCAGGCGAGTACAAGAAGGATCAGATTTCACAGCTCAGGAAACACTCATCCAGAATGCAGCAGAAAAACCAAACTTGAAGCTGCTCTGGTTGGTGAAGGAAGAGCATTAATCACCTAAACACTCAGCATGCATTCAGAACACAATACCAGAAAGAAAAAGATCTGCCTGCCCAGCCTGCAGAGGGAAAACCTCCAGTGTCTTGCTCCATCACTTAGCCAAGGAGAAAAATCTCTGCAGCCAGTACTAAAAGGTGTGCAAAACAGAAAGACCTCCACTCCAGTCTGTCCTACAAAGTGAAGGGCAAAAACTTGTGAGGTTTCTGCTTACTTTGGCAAGAATGCAGCAGCTGGAAGTGCCCTCCAAAGCCAGCATCACCATCCAGTTAGGTTACTTTACTGAGCTGTGACTCTTCTTGCTCACCACTAGACTATTCCCCATCTGGTCATACCACAGCAGCACAGCTTCCCTTGGGGCCACCGGACTATGGAGACGTCCTCAGCACTGCACCTTATCAGCACAGCACTTTGAGTTCCTCCTGGCCTTGCTCTGCACCATAAACTGTCCCCTGGGCACAGAGCAGATGCCAGAGCTTCTGCAGCTGCACCTCAGGGAAACAAGACACACAAATAATTTTGTTGGGAAGGCCAGATAAGGTAGAGATGCCAGCACTGCTCCTTCTCCTCATGGCCCCAAGATTCCTTGTTGAGTCTCAGCCAAGTCACCGAGTCTGTCTGATGCTGGCACCACACCAATGTTTACGAAGTGCTTTTGAGATACGCTGGCAATGCCAACCATTATCATTTCCAGTTGAGCTGTGAACAGCAGACTGGCAGTTTAGCTACTGGCACAACTGAACTCAAGCTTTTCAAGAACAGAAGCAAACTATCAAGTAATATTCCATGACCTGGGAGAGCAGCAGTTGAGAAGAGGAAGTAAAACTCAAGTTTTGAAGTATTGCAACACCAACATCATCCCCTAACAAACTCAGTCATAGCAGAAGCCATTTCTAGGTCACACAATTCCCTTACAGCCCAGTTAGCAATTATTCATCTCAGAGCTGAAGAGGTGCTCACCTTTTGTACCAATCCATAGCTGGTCTTGCTCAAGTTTAAAGGTCAATCTCACTTTCCCCCCTGACTTGTTGTACATGCCCGACAAGGGCACGGTTGGCAGCCGCTCCTACAGACAGGCAACAAAGTAAGTCAGGGAAAAGCCACATCCTCTGCAAGCCCAAGGATGATTCCTCTTTCCAGCTGACAGCTGAACTTGCAAAGCAAGGTCTCAAAGCAGCCTCTCTCTCCTGATTCTGACAACACCCTGGGCAATGATTTCCTTACCTGAACACCTTTCACAGAAGGCATCACATCGTCAGGTTTGCCTTTATCCAATACTTTTCTGTGTTGCTACAACAGAAAAACAGAAATTGGACATTACAGAAACACAACAGAACTTTTCATTCTGCTTCCAGCTGCCCCTTGACCACATCCTGATAGCACCAGATGAGGATTATTCAGTTATTTATCACACAGGAAACAGAGACATTTCAAAGCTAAGCCGAGAGGTGTCTGTGTCAGTCTTTTAAATACAGATGTGAATAAATCTCCTGACAGAATGCAAAGGGAAGCATCTCTTCTAGAATACACATAAATAGGTTTATAAAAATGATAAAGAATCCCAGGGCCCACTTCAGTATTGTCCACACTGAACCAGAGAGCTGCTATTTGGCAAGAGAGTTTTAAAAGTCAAGTGTTCTGTCAGTGAAGGACAGAATCCCTCCACCTCTGGCAGCACAACATTCTGCTACAGAGCAGCACTGATCAGAGCAGCAACTCAGGAAAGCAAAACCCACAGCCTGGAACTTGCTGAGTCTCTCCAAACAAAGAGAACTGACAGTGAATAGGAGCTGTGAGCAGTTACAGGAAAGGCCAAGCATGTTTCACAAAGGCTGAACTTCAGTATTGCACTATTTCAGTTTTAGCCAAGCTTACTCTGAGGAAGGTACAGGGCTGGGAATACCTTCAGCTGAAAATCCTTTACCAGCCTCTTGACACTGCATCTCGACCACCAAAGCAAGGCTGACTGCACTGGACCTCCCTCCCTGTTTGGAGGCAGCACTTGAGGATGTGAGAGGAGCACTCAGGAACATCCGATGCTCATTTTAAAGGCCAATCAAATTCTGTCATGCCATCAAAAAAATCAGTTCGTTTTAGATACAATTAAATCAGATTGCTTTTGAGCTAACAACCAAGAAATAGTTACCATTTCTGGCCTGCAATGCTAGGCTGTGCCTGGAACCTGCACAAGTAGTGTCCTGCAAAGCCTCAGCCTCCGCTAGGCTGCAGTTCTGCTGCTGTAAGAACTCCTCTCACAGCGCCCATCTGCTGTCACTCAGCTGTAAGAAAAGCCCCCCAGCCTGCTCTGAGGAGGAGCAGGACCCAAAGGGGACCGCAGAGAGAGAACCACGCACGCCCTCCAGCTCCCCGAGATGTCAAAAACCTTTTGTCTGCAAAGCGGCTCCTTTTTATTCTCTTCGGCCTTGACCTCCTGCTGAGCAGCCTCTTTGGGGGTATTCACTGCTAGCACGTCGTTGATCGTCGAGCCCACCACCATTATTTTCGCTCCGTTCGTTACTTTGATTTCCCGCAAGGTTTTCTCCTCGGGTAGCAGTCCCTTGAACATGACTTTCTGCATGGCAGGCGGGAGGCCTAAGGGGCAAGAACACCGATTAGGAGCCGCCTGAGCGCGGCGGGAGGCGCAGCCGGGGCAGGAGAGGCGGCGGCAGCCCCACAGACCTGTGAGCGAGTGGATCTTCTGCTTCAGCTCGGCCCCCGTGCTGTCCAGGCAGAACTTCACGTCGTACTTGTTCTTGTTCCAGATAACCTTAAGCTCCACCAGCTCCTTGCCGCTCTCCGCGTCGCCGCCGTTGCTGACAGACGCCGGCGGAGGATCCTGACGCTCCTCAGCCTCCGGACACCTCCCCGCCGCCGGCGAGCCGCCCTGTCCGCCGCAGCCCAGCGGCAACTCCTCCGCTTCCATGCTCGGCTCCTCAGCACCTGGAAAAGAGCGGACAGGAAGAGCTCGGCCGGCAGGAGGCTGCCCCGGCCCTCCCCGGCGCTCCCGTCCCGCAGCGCCGCCCGCAGAGCGCCCGGCGCTGGCTCTCCGCCCGCCACCGGCCCGCCTCCCCGCCACCGGCCCACCGGCCTGGCTCCCCGCCCGCCACCGGCCCGCCTCCCCGCCACCGGCCCGCCTCCCGGCCCCGCCCCCGCTGCCGCCCGCCGCTTCGCCTCGCCCCGCCACCGGCACCGCCAGCTCCTACCATCGGCAGCGGCCGCGGCCATGATGATTGTGTACAATCCGCCGCAGGGCAGGCCGGGAAACGCCCGCCGATGCCGGCTGGGCCGTACCGGCTCCCGTAGCCCGGCCTCCTCCAGCCCTGTGGGCGGGCTAGCCACCGCAGGCCGCGCCCCTGCCGAGGGCGTCTCACTCGTGTCTCAGCCCTCCTCCGAGTCCCACGGAGCGCCCAGACCCCGCGGTGGCGGCGCCGGTGGCAGCTGTGCTCTCCGCGCCGCCGGTGCTGCTCGGCGGGACGCGACGCCTTTAAGGGACGCTCCGCCCCCGGCCGCTGCGGGCTCGCTGATTGGCTGAGCGCGTCCGGGCGGAAGCACGTGGGCGGCGCGGCGGGATGGCGCGAGCCCTGCGGGCGCTCCGGGGCCTGGGGCCGGAGCGGGGCCAGAGGGGGCCGCGGGTGCGCTTCGGGCCCAGCCCCACAGGTAACCCCGGGGCCGCGGGTGCGCTTCGGGCCCAGCCCCACAGGTAACCCCGGGGCCGCGGGTGCGCTTCGGGCCCAGCCCCACAGCCTCGCAACGCCTGTGCTGAGCGGGCACGGGACGGTGACTTGAACTAGAGAGGTTCAGCCTGGAGAGAAGGGACAGGTGTTGGATACTGAGGGAGGTGGGAGAGGTCTCATCCCTGGAACCACCCCAGGTCAGGTTGTTCGGGGCTCTGAGTAACCTGCTCTAGCTGCACATGTCCCTCCTGACTGCAGGGGAGTTTGACTCGGTGAGCTTTAAAGTCCCCTTCTCACACGAACCAGTTTGTGATACGTGTTTTTAACTGGCTTCCAGGTTATTTCAGGAGCACGTCTTGGAAGCGACTATCAGTAACCAGTCCCGTAGCAAGGTGCACAAAGGCAGCTCCGCTCCTCCCCTCAGCTTTTGATACCGGTTTTCCTTACAGGTAGCTCTGCCCCTCTAGCTCGTGGATAAGCATCTCATTACTGAGCCATGCTTAGCGTCATCTCCTCTGACTTCCCCATGGTAACAGGGTTCCTGCACTTGGGTGGCCTTCGGACTGCTCTGTACAATTATATTTTTGCCAAAAAACACCAAGGGACCTTTATTTTGAGAGTGGAGGACACAGACCAGAACCGGGTGGTGCCTGGAGCCGCAGAAGGAATAGAAGATATGCTGGATTGGGCAGGTATTCACAGGCAGCTTTCAGTTTTCATTTACTGGAAGATTTTCTTCTCTTTGGTGATTAACACTACTCGGAGGAAGTGCTTTGTGGGCTCAGAAACTGTGGAGTGTTTCAGAGCATTAATTAGCTGAAATGTTATTTCTATTGCTAGACATCAAGAAAGTCCTACTGGGAGTGTGGTTTATAGTAGAAGTAACTGTTTGGGCTTGATTGCCTTGGGGGAAAGTGGAGTAAGATCCACATTTGTGGAAGTGGCCTCTGTGCAGCTGTAACAAAGGTTGTGCAGGAGAGAGGTGTGGCTCCCTCAGCTGCCCCTCATCAGCCCTGTTCTCCATACCCTTCACCAGTCTTGTTGCCCTTCTCTCTGTCTGCTTTAACCCCTCGATGTCCTTGAAGTGAGGGTCACGTTCATTCGGTGCGCTGCTGTGGTGGGCTTTGCTCTGCCTTTGTGTGAGGATTTGAAGCCCTGCTGTGCTGATGTTTCAGGCATCCCCCCTGATGAGAGCCCTCGCCGTGGTGGTGCCTTTGGGCCCTACCAGCAGTCGCAGCGACTGGAGCTGTACCAGAGTGCCAGCAGCACGCTCCTGGAAAGCGGAGCTGCCTACCGCTGCTTCTGCACCCCGCAGCGGCTGGAGCTGCTCAGGAAGGAGGCTCTGCGCAGGCACCAGACCCCAAGGTAGGATTCCCTGTCCCTTGAGTGCAGCCCTGTGCTGCAAGCCTGCAGAGCTGTGATCTTGCTGCTCACAGGGAGAACCTCAGAGGGTACTGACCACCAGGGATGAGGTGGTTTGGCCAGACACATAGTGGGCAAGTTACAGCTAAAGTTTATTGTTCTGCTTTGAGGCTAACTGGAGTATTCTAATGAGAGAAATTAGATCATTGGCTGTAAAAGGAAAATAATTATATCATTCATTGGTTTGCTAAAAGGGATAAAAAGCCAAAGTATGTACAATTTGTCCCTCTCTTGCCTTCTTTGCTCCTGAGCATTGGATCTCTTTAATCTCTTCCACTAACGCCAGCTACCACCTCCAGATAACAAAGTAAGCTTTACTGGTGGTTTTGTTTTCTGTCTGGGAGAGGGGGTGGCTTTGAACCCCTTCTGGGCAGTTTTCTTTGTCCAGGAGAGAATTTGGATTTCTGTATGATTTCTAACTTGTATATAGCTGTAAATACTTGTGAATATATTGTGTGTATGTGTTGGTAAATGTAGCTTCATCTTACTTCCAAGCTGTCTCAGCTAGTCTGGTAAATTTCAATAGTGGGAGAGGAAGGTTTCCAACCCCTCACATTTAGGGATGGATTTAGGGTTTTGAGAGTATACTTGTGGCTCACAGGGCTGTGCTGTGCTGAACTGAGCTCTTTGTTCTCCTGCCTCACAGGTATGACAACCGGTGTCGGCACCTGACGCCCACGGAGGTGGCTGAGAAGCTGTCGCAGGGCCTTGCCTGGGTCGTCCGCTTCCGACTGGAGCAAGGGGTAGAACCCTTCCAGGACCTGGTCTATGGCTGGAACAGGCACGAAGTAGCAGAGGTGGAAGGGGACCCGGTGATTCTCAAGGGGGATGGCTTCCCCACTTACCACCTGGCAAACGTGGTGGACGATCATTACATGGGCATCAGCCACGTCCTGCGTGGAGTCGAGTGGCTGACGTCCACAGCCAAGCACCTGCTTCTCTACAAAGCCTTTGGCTGGGATCCCCCCCAGTTTGGTCACCTCCCGCTGCTGCTGAACAAAGATGGTTCCAAGCTGTCCAAGAGGCAGGGGGACATCTTTCTGGAGAGCTTTGCTCAGGATGGCTACCTGCCAGAGGCCCTCCTGGACATCGTCACCAACTGTGGCTCTGGATTCACAGGTGACAGGCTAGGGTGCGCTCCTTGCTGCTAGCTGTGGCGAGTGCTTGGAACTCTGACAGTGCTTGGAACTCTGACAGTGCTTGATGGGGTCAGGAAATGACTGTCAGGTAACCAGCCTGTCACTGAAATGCCACCAGGGCTTCGGCAGAGCTCCTGTCAAAGCTTGGGTGGGATGGTGGGAACCTTTCTGCCTGTGGGCAGCCATTTAAATTGAGTCTGATGCTTACTGGGTTCCCAGCTGGGACAACTCTCATCTCAAGGTGGAGAAACTCTGTGAACTCTTGGGAAAACGTTGCTTTTGTGGTTAATAATTGCAGTGTGGTGTCCTCCATCACTCCCACTTCTTGTTTAACCTGAAAGACTGTGAGATGTTGAGTCAGTGACCCCTTTTGTTGCTCTTGATGTGTGGGGATCACAAAGTAACTTGTGTTTTGGGAACTCTGCTTAGGAGTGAAATCTCTCTTGGGTGGTGCAACCTCCTGGCTAGGTGTCTTTTGTCTTTTTGGCTGACTGGTGCAAGGGGTGTTCTCCTGAAGAGCCAAGCAACAGTGTCCCAGTGTCAGTTGCTCACCAGCAGTTAGCAGGGGAGCTGAGGGAGAGGGCTGCCTCCTGTGTGTGCCTGGTGCAAGTTCCCGCCTGCTTGTTGGGGTACATTCCTGCTAGTACTGCAAAAGGTGGCTCTCCTGTGTCACCTCTTCCTTGGCTGTGCTGCTTCTCAACCCTGCCCCTGGGGTTGAGTCTTTTGTTGGGTTGTTCTGCAGAGAAACGGATGGGGAGGACTCTGGAGGAGCTCATCTCACAGTTTGATGTTGGCAGAATCACAACCCACTCTGCCCTGCTGGACCTTGAAAGCCTCCTCGAGTTCAACAGGTACCAAAGGCAGTGGTGATGTTTAAATCTGACAACCAGCATGGCAGTGAGGATCTACTCCTAGCATCTGCCTTTGTCTCGGGAGCTTTTGGATCAAATGTGGCCTCAGTGCAGCAGCTTTTTACTGGGCTGCAAGATTCTCCTCACACCACTCCTGCTTCTTTCCTGTCCTGTGCTTGGACAGGGGTGCTGGAGCACTGTCAAAACCTGGGGAGATGGTGGTGGAGCTGGGAGGATGCAAGATTTTAAGTTAAAATAACATTTGAAAAGAGGCAAAGTTTCCAGAAGCTGCTTCTGCCACTGCAGTCGTGTGCTGTGGGATCTTGTGCTGCTAAGGGTTACTACAGCTCTTGCTCACTGTGGTGCTAAGGTCTCTGTGGTAGAACCCCTGGGGTTTAGTGCTGCTTTTGACAGTTTCACAGCCTTCATTGGTAAGTGCTGTGAGGCTGAGGTGATAGCTTCAGTCCAGCCCAAAACAGCTCGAAAGCACTTTTCTTCTGTGTTTCAGGATCCACCTCACGCGTCACATAGAGAACGAGGAGCTGAGGCAGAAGCTCATCAGAGAGCTGCAGTTGCTGGTGGAGCAGGTCTATGGGGATCAGCAGGTGGAGCAAGAGGTTCTGCAGAAGCAGTACATGGAGCGAGTCCTCCTGCTGAGAAAAGTATGGGCAGGGCCTGGGATGCTGGGGTCGGGTTCTGTGAGGAAGCCTGAGCCAGGTCCTGGGCACTGCTTTGATCTGAGCTCTGAAGCTCTGCAGCCTGCTCAGGGCTGTCACTGCCAAGCCCCAGTGGCCATGTGCCTGCTGACCCCCAAGATCTGGTGGTACAGTTGGCTGGCCTGTAGGGATGGGCACGGTGGATGTCCTGGTGGCCTTGGCAGAGCTGCAAGCTCATCCATCCTTTGCTGAGCCAGCAGAGTCCCTTGGTAGAGGGAGGGTGTGTCCCTGCCATGGAAGTGAATCCTGGCATTGCAGGATGTGTTCTGGAAGACACTCTGGTTCCTGCCTGGAGCAGGACTGGCACAGGTCAGCCGAGCTTTTATCTAGGTGAGTGGTGGCAACCTCCAAGCTGCACTTCTGGAGCCCAGCATGTGCTGGCTTGTGGTGGGAAGGTTCAGCAGCCAGGGCCCTCCTGCCAGGGTACTGCTCCCCTCTAGGTTTTGCTGAGTGGGCAGCAGGAGCCGTTTCTGCCCTGCTGCTGCTCTGCTTTAGAAGCAAAGTCAAATCAAGCTCTTTGCTGAGCTGGATGAAGCTCTTGGTAGTTAAAATGGTGGGGTTTGTGCATTGAGAGCCTCGGGTTGGGTTAAGTGGTAGAGTGGGGACAGAAGATACTATGGCTCTTCCCAGTGCCAGGAAGAGGCTGAGCCCAGCTGTTTCCCAGTCAGACCCCAGGATGCTGCTCCAGTATCTGGGGAAATAAAACCTTTGTGGGGGCTGCTCCAGCGTGAAGGCTTGGCCACAGCAGCAGGATGGTGGCTCATGTGACTTCCCACTGCCTGTGTAGAGTGGCAGATGAGGGTGGTGAGCCACTTCCCTGGGCCGGCTCTGAGTCAGCCCACACGTGAGGTGCAGCTGGGGAGCAG
The DNA here is from genome assembly GCF_015220805.1 of Pogoniulus pusillus. Lineage (NCBI taxonomy): Eukaryota > Metazoa > Chordata > Aves > Piciformes > Lybiidae > Pogoniulus > Pogoniulus pusillus. The sequence goes on along the minus strand of NC_087276.1, from coordinate 19,721,936 downwards.
CCCTCCCTGGGTTGCTTTGTGCCCCTGCTCACAGCTGGGTGGAAGATTCAGCTCCTGAATGTCAGTGCTTCACATTTCCTCCTGCAGTGTGAGGTGCTTGGACCTTTGTGAGCTGTCTGTGAAGTCCCAGCAATCAGTTGGCTTCCCCCCAGCCTTGGCATTTTGCTTTCTGTCTCCAGGGTCACATAACTCTCCTGAAGAACCTGGTGGCCTGTGATTATTCTTACCTCTGGGTCAGGCCATCGGTGTCCCGAGAGCAGCTGCAAACTATTTCTGCAGAAGCAGAAGAAATAGGGAAGCTGGTCCTGGGGTAAGTGTCTGCTCCCAGCTGCCTGCCTGCCCCACAGCATTGCTCTGGGCTGCTCTGGTGATCACAGAATCCCAGACTGGTTTGGGTTGAAGGCACTTCTAAAGCTCATCCAGTCCAACCCCCCTGCAGTCACCAGGGACATCCCCAACTACAGCAAGTTGCTCAGAGGCCCAAACAATCTGAGCTGTAATGGGGACCTCCCACCTCTGGACATGCTCATAGCTCTTTTTTAATCTGCTCTACTTTGGGATGTGCTGTAATTAATAACTGGTGAGAAATTCTCTGGGTTTAGTTGCAAGGCAGCTTGTCAGTGGGAAGCTCCCATCAGTGCTCTCGAGCAGGAATTGTCAGGCCTGAGTTTTGTAGAGCACCAGAATCCGTGCCAGCATGACACTAACCAAGCCATGGTGTTAACAGGGTTTTCCTGTGCCACCTGACTTCCTGTCACATCAAACTGAAGTGAAGCCCTGCTGGGATGACACAGTTCTGGGACAGAGGGCTTGGAGCAGGGATGGGCTGCCAACATGCTTAACTGCTGCCTTGTGGACCGCTGGTACTCTACACCTTGAACTGGGCAGGGTGGTGTGTTAGATGCCTTTCCAGTTGACATCTCACATCTGGGCTGAAACGAGCCCAGAAAAGCAGTGTGGGGACTAATGAAGGTGGCATTGTGTGCAAATGGAGCTGTTCTGTCCAGCTGTCTCTAGAGCAGGCTGCCCCAAGTCAGGTATCACAGCTGAGTGGGACCCGCATCCAAGTGGTCAGTGGCAGAACATTCCTTGTCTGCAGGGACCATGGATGGACACTCACTGCTCAACTAGAGGTACAGCTCCAGACTGGATCAGCAGTGGCTCCTGCAGTCCCACCTGCCAGCCTTGGAGGGTCCCTGTGTGCCCAACCAAGGCCACAGTGAGCAGAGGGAGCAGGCAGTGCCCTAGCACAGGGCAGAGTGAAGGGCGAGAAGATTTGTCTTGAACTACTGCTGCTGCTGGAGGTTTTGCAGAACCAGGCTGAGGGCAAGAGCAGAGTGAGCGCAGCCATGGAAGGTGTCAGCATTTCTGGGCACAAAGCTTAGGTTCTGTGTGTCCCCAGCCTGTAAGGACATTTTCTTTCCTCAAGGCTCATGGCAAGTCAGGCAGTGGCTTTGACCGTGGAGGAGCTGAACAAAGACCTGAGAAGCCTCCAGAAGCAAACCAAAGAGACCAAGTACAGCAGCATGATGCAGCTCCTTCGCCTGGCTCTCAGTGGGCAGCAGGTAAATAAAAAACTTCAGAGTCTTTTACCAGCAGCTGGCTGGCTGGCAGCTCTGTTGAAGTGAGTGTGGAGGAAGAGCTGTTCTGAAAGCTTCAGAAGGGCAGAAGCTGCCAAAGCACGAATCTGCTGGTCATAAAAGTTAGCAAATCCTCTGGAGCAGCTGCAGGGAGTGCTGGTGAAGTTGTAGGTTTGGGGCAAAACTGGGATTTTTCTGTACAGTCTGCTTTTGACAAAGGTCAAACTGAAGTTCTTCAAAGCCTGATCAGGCATCGACCCTCCTGACTGAGTGTGAGCTCTCTTAGCACTTGACTGCAGGAGAGGAAGCCCCAGCCCCCTGTTTTGAGCTCACTGCCACAGCGCTGGCCCCGGTCTAACGGCAGTCTGATACTGGTCGCTGGTGATGAACACGTGCTGAGAAGTTCCTGTTTGTGCACTGACTCCTTGTGTGCTTTCAGCATGGCCCCAGCGTTGCAGAGATGATGGTGACCCTGGGACCCAAGGAAGTGAGTGGGCGAATCCACAGAGCTCTGTCCAGCTAACCTGGGACGGGAGTGACACCAACTGCCAGCCCACGGCCTCGGATGGTGCAGGCGGCTCCTGGCAGTCCTGACCCTGCACTGCTTGGTCTCAATGTGGTTATCTTTGATCAGACAAGCTGGACTTTAGACCAGGCAGGTGCCACTGTGATCCTTCCAGGTCTGTCTGCATCTGCACTGAGCAGAAGCCACTTTGTCCTGGAGAAGAACCAACCACAGGCTGAGGTCCCTCCATCTCCCTTCATCGCCTGCAAGCAACCTGGTTTCCATCCTGGGAGAAAGAGACTTTTGGCAGTGTTCAAATCCAGAGCACGTGGATGGGAAGTGGAATGCTGGCACCAGTGTGGTGCTGTGCCTGCTAACCACTAGATTGAGGAGATTTTGCTCCTTTTTGGACAATTCCCTTGTAGTTATTAAATTGCCATGCTGAGTTTTGAGTCTGTTCTTGGCAGCCTGTGCTGGCAAGGGGAGGAGCAGCCACGGTGCTGGGTGTGTTTGGGGAGGGGGGTGGACACTTTACCACGCCCACGGGTTTCAATTCCAGACCACAAAAACTCGGGTGGGAAGCCTACAGGGCTGAGAAGTGGCATGAGAAGAGTGGCAGAGGGTGGAAGAGAGCTGAGAGCCCATGGCTGGCAGTGAGGAGCTGGAGCTGTGGCTCAGTGAGTGGGGCTGGGGGTCAGGGGTGGCAAGGCTGCTGGCTCCAGAGCTGCTGGAAGTGGTTCCAGCTGGGTGGGCACTGGAGCAGCTTCAGCTCGGTAGGGAAGCCAAGAAAAGGTTTTACCCTCAATTCAGCTGTGCTTTGGGATGGGTTCCTGCAGCTGAAGGGCGAATTGTGCCTGTACTCCAGGACGGTTTGCAGTTTGATACTGGGAGAGCTGCCTGGGAATAATTGTGCTCTGTGCTAAAATTGCTGCTTATTGTCACTGCTGTTACTGCTTATTTTGTGCCCAGCTTTGACTTTCTGCACTCAGGACTCTGTTTTGGGGCAGATTTTAGCTGTTTCCTCCTCGTTCTGTGTTCTTCTGTTTCTGTCTCAGACAACAAGCCCTAAAGCAGCTGGTAGCAGAGTGAGGACTGGGTTGCTTCCTGCATTGTACTCCACCAAGGAGGGTTTTTTCTTTCTTTGTTTTTCCTGTGTAAGATAAAGCCACTGACCCAGGCGCCCCTGAGGAAAACTGGGAATTCATCCAGCAGTTCTGTGACCGGGTGAATGCCGACACAGAAGGGTAAGGCAGACAGATGGCTCTTTGTGTCTGGCTCCTGGCTTCTCTCGTGGCTGTAGCGGGAATGGGACCTGTGAGGAGCCTGGAGAGGCAGCTGGGAGGTGCTGGCTGGGCTCTGCTGCTCCCAGGAGCAGAGATAAGCTGCAAAGAGATGTATGTGGCAGAGGGTGGTGTGAGGAATGCGCTCCGGCATCCGTGCTGCAGCCTGCAGGTCCTGCCCTGCTGTGGGGTTCTGCAGGAAGCCCTGGGTGAGCTGCGAGTGGCCAAGGAGATCTCTGCTGGGACTTCCCCAGCTTCCAGCTGACACTGAGCTCTGGGGGAAGGAGCAGGAACTGATTAAGCAAATGAGCTGCCAAAGTTTAGGGACAGTCTCTAGAGCTGTGCCCCCCACCAGGAGCAGGCAGTGGACGAGCTTGGGCTGTGTGCCAGGCGTCCTGCAGAGAGCAGCTCACCCAGGGAGAGCCCCCCGCAGCTGACTCCTTCCCAGAGGACGTGGCTGGAGGCCAGAGCTGGGGTCAGTTCACCTCTCAGCCTTGCTGTGTGTGTGCCCCAGGCCAGGGCTCTGGCAGAGGAAGGATCTGGTGTAGCAGGCTTTGGGGCTGGCAGCTCTGTTGATCACTTTTCCTTGGGTACTGCTGCACTGACTTGCTTCTGCTGCTCCCCAGCCCATCGCTCGCACTGAGGCTGCTGGCACATAAAATCCAGTCCCCACAGGAGGTGGAAGCTCTCCATGCTCTGACAGTAAGTGCTTGCACCTGCCTGCAGAGGCAGCAGGGAGCTGGAGGTAGAGTTTGGGGGTGCAGGCAGTGGAGCTGCCACTTCTCTTTGATGTCGCTCCCTTTTAACGTTCCCTTGCAAAAGAAACACAGAAGACAGGCTACGAGGGAGGGAGGAACTGCTGCTGCTCCTCCTCACCTTGCACTGCTACGGTGTTTCAGTGCTCTGCAGCTCTTGCTGCTTGGCATCTGGTCCTACCACAGGGGCAGTGGCCTAAAAGTGGTGGGGAGAAAAGAGCAGATGGTCTTAAACATGCAGCTTAAGAAGGTGGAACAAAGGCAAAGACAAGTTCTTGCCCCTCAGCATTCTCATTGTCATGTGTTTGTGGCTGCAGCACCAGAGTCCTGCTTAGTGTCACAGTAGCAAAGGTATTAAAAGCTTGTGTGCACAGCCTCTGTTCAGTGTTGTCTTCTCTGCAGGTGCTAGAGACCTGTGTGAACAACTGTGGGGAGAGATTTCACCATGCAATGGCCAAGTTCAGGTTTCTGAATGAGCTGATTAAAGTGCTCTCCCCAAAGGTAGGTGGCTGTGGTGGCACAGACATTGCAGCTGGGGCACACTGCTGATTTCCTGATGGACATGAAAACTTGGAATGGGATCTCACCCAGAAGCAGGGCAGGAGTCATTCTGTGCCTCTTTCTGTGCACAGCTTTGTCCTTTGCTGGGAGAGCTGGGGACTCTAGAGGAGCTTGAAATTGTTCTTCTGATCCCTCAGCCTGTGGTCCTTTTGCCTTTGGTGACTTAGAGACCTTTGGTGGGGGAAGTGACAGAGGACAGAGGTCTCAGGAGCTGCCCAGAGCCTTTCCCATGTTTCTGTCCTCAAACTTTCATGCTTGGGCTGCTTTCCTTTCTGTCTCCTGCCAGAGGTTAGCATAGGTTTGGGTCCTGGCCACAGGGCAAGATCAGCTTCAGTGGTGTCAGCAAGAACCAGACTTCAGCAGTCCCTTTGTGGCCCTTGTTCTACCATCACCAGGCAGTTTGGCATTTGTGCAGCCTCTCTGGGTTTCTGCTGAGGTGTCCAGGAAGCCAGGCAGAGGACTCCAGACCCCAGGAGTAGCAGCCCCAGGAGGGGAGGCTGGAAAGGTTGTGCTGTGCTGATACTCACTGTAGATTCATGCTATATATTTGATACATTGACTCCTGCTCCATGCTGTGGAGCACTTGGCCTCAGAGAGCCAACAGTGCCTCTTGAGAAGAGAAGCAGCCATCAGCTTAATTTGAGGAGCTCAAAATGAACGTGCTGGCTCCCCAGGCAATGCCTCTCATGATGGCAAACGGAGCCCTGTTTGATCAGAGGCTGCCTGAGCTGCACCCATTGCTCCTCTCTGCAGGAAACAGCAGGTCTGGGACTTTCTTAACCCCTTTCTCAGCGGGTCAGGAATCGATTTCCCCTCCTGCACACATTAACCACTCCTGCAGGCTGCATTTTCCATGACATCACCTTGATAGCAGAGCTGCAAAAAGCTGGTTTCAGAGCAGTGTTTAAACAGCAGCAAACCCTCTCAGTGCAGCCTGGGTAAAGGTGTCTTGGTGAAGCAATGAAGTCTGAAGGATGTCTCACCAGAGTTTTGTTTGCTCTTTAAACAGGTTTCATTCCCTAAGTTTAAAATGCCTGACTTTGGAGGTCTGGGTGGGTTTTATTCTTCTTCCCACTCACTGCTCCTCTGAGCACATTAGTGAGATAAATCAGAACAGTCAGATGCTGAAGACAAGACAGGACAATCACTTTGGCTTCTTGTGGTGCTGAGTTTTCATTTCCCCAGTTCTGGCTGGGGCAGTACTGCTGTATGCAGTATGGGTGGTGACAGGAAGTGTTCACAGCCAAGCACTGAGCTGTCTGCCCTGAAACAGAGCAAACCTGCTCTGGATTTTGGATTCAGTGACTGATCTGGGACATGGAGCTGCTGGAGCAGAACCATAGGAAGCCACAAAGATGATCAGAAGCTGGAGACCTTCCTGTGGGGACAGGCTGGGAGTGTTGAGACTGTTCAATCTGGAGAAGAGACAGCTCCAGGGAGACCCTAGAGCAGCCTTCCAGTACCTGAAGGGGCTGCAGGAGAGTAGGAGGGACTTTTGGCAAGGGCTGGGAATGACAGGACAGGGGACAACGGCTTTGAGCTGGAAGAGGGGAGATTGAGACTGGAGAAGTCCCAGTTTGAGGCCATGAGCAACCCAGGACCAGAGGACAGAAATGACTCTTACTCCTTCTGAAGAGTAAGAATGAAGATCCTGCACACCAACTGGAAGTTTAAAGGGAGACTGTGTTTACAGAAGCATATATACAAAAGGCAATCAGGTAGAATGAGTACATCCCAGAGAGGCTGTGGAGTCTCCTTCTCTGGAGCCTTTCAAGGCCTGTCTGGATGCATTCCTCTGTGACCTAAGCTAGATTTGCATGGTCCTGCTCTGGCAGGGGGGGTTGGACTTGATGATCTCTTTGGGTCCCTTCCAACCCCTAACAGCCTGTGATCCACAAGCTAAGCTATCAGACTAAATACATCTAGAATCCTCCACCCCTTCCACCCTCAGCAGGCTCAAAACTCCCTGCCAGCCAGGAGCTGCCTCCCTCACACAGACCATGAGATAAGAAAGGGATGCTGCTCTTCCCAGAGACAAGAAGTGAAGGGAGGAAAGGCAGGGAGGAGAAGGGAGGGATATCAGCCAGGCACTGCCTTATAAGCTATGATAGAATAACAATATTGCAATATCCTGGGATGACCAAGTCCAGCCCCTGGGACAGGACTTTGTCCCTATACTTTTCTTAAGGGGCCTGGGACCCCCTCAAACTACCACAGGAGATAAGGAAGAAATTCTTTCCAGTGAGGGTGGTGAAACACTGGAACAGGTTGCCCAGAGAGGCTGTGGATGCCTCCTCCCTGGGGGTTTTGAAGGCCAGGTTAGATGAGGCCATGAGCAACCTGGGCTAGTGGAGGTGTTCCTGCCCATGCAGGGGCTTGGAACTGGATGATCTTTAAGGCCCCTTCCAACCCACACCATTCTGTGACTCTTTGAATCACAGAAGGTTTGAAATGGGTTCAGTCAGGTTGTCATTGCACAGTTCTGTCACTGTCCCCCAGCACTCCCTGTCTGTAAAGCCCCAGCCAGACACAGCTGACAGCTCTGAGCAAAGCGTTAGGAGTCTGTTACTTGTTCTCTGCACACATCCAGCCTGGGGCCAGACCCAGCTGCTCTACCTGGCACTAATCCTTTGGATTCCATATTTTTTGCCTTGCTTTCCCTTTTTGTTTGACTTTTTTTTTCCTCAGTACTATGGGACCTGGTCTTCAGAGCAAGTCAAGTCGAGGGTGACAGCAGTGGTGTTCAGTTGGACAGTCTGGTTTCCTCAGGAAGTGAAAATCCAGGATGCTTATCAGATGCTGAAGAAACAAGGTTTGGTTCTGTTATTTCAGTTTCCCTTTTAGCTCTGCCAGTCACAGGATTTCAGACCACAGATAGCTGCCCTCTGGTTTGTGACTCAGCTCTCTCCATAAAATGCTGTGTGAGGATCAGAGAACAGGGCCACCCTCACAGGGCTGTCTGGGGACTTCAGGGTGGATGGAGCTGTTTGAAAACAGCCTTACAGGGGCAGAGCCCAGGCTGGCCTCATGGCCCCTTTTCTCACAGAGTTCTCCTCTGCTCCACAGGGAAAAGGTGCAGGACAAACTTAGGGTGATCTCTGCCCTGTGAGGGATGGGTTCAGGGGGACCCTAAGCCAAATTTTCCATCCATTTCATTCCAGGGATTGTAAAAGAAGACCCCAAATTGCCAGAAGACAAAATTTTACCTCCCCCTTCTCCAAGACCTCAGAATTCTGTTTTTGACACAGATGAAGAGAAATCCAAGGTAAAACTCAGGGTCTTCATGTCCACTGCTCCCCACTCTCTGACCTGTGCTGCTGAGAACACAGCTCAGGTGGGTCTGTGGAGCTCTTGCTGGTTCAGAGAGGGTATCTTCAAGGAGGGACTGGATGAGGCACTCGGTGCCATGGTCTAGTTGGCTGGGTGATAGGTTGGACTGAATGATCTTGGAGGTCTCTTACAACCTGGTTGATTCTATAAATAATGCCTCAGGTGGGTCTGGGGAGCTCTTACTGGGTTATCTTCAGAAAGCTGCCATCACTTCCTGCTGCACAACAGCCAGAGAGTTCTTTGATGCCCTGTCAGAAAGTTTTGCCTAGCAAAAAGTGCAGCTTTTCTACAGAAACCCATCAGTGACAGCAAAGCTCTCCCAAGGGGTCTGACAGAGATGCTGCAGAGCCAGAGAGGCCCAAACAAAGCATGCAGACAGCTGTGGGAAGCAGCAGTGTAACCTGGATTGGGCCAGTGTGTTTCCAGGACTGTGACCCCAGTGGGTGTCTCTTAGTGTCTGGTCTATGTGCTGTGTACCCGGGGACAGTGCTGCAGACCTCTGCTCGCTGCTGGCTGATGCTCTTCCCCCACAGCTTCTAGCAAGGCTCCTGAAGAGCAACAACTCAGAAGACCTGCAAGCTGCCAACTGCCTGATCAAGAGCATGGTTCAAGAGGTAGGAGCCCCAGAGGTCAGAACCTGTGTTTGCAGCCAGGCAGAGGAGAGGGAGTTGGCAATTCCATTTTTGACAGGGAGGCCTCTGTAGTGAACCCCCACAGTGCTGTCATCTTACTGGTATCAAAGGGACCAGCCAGAGGGAATCGTGGATTCTCACAGTGATTTGTCCCAGGTGAAGTGTTTGAGATGCCCAAGAGGAGGGATGGCTTTCAGTGCTGCTTATTCCAGCCTTGGTTTGCTTCCCTAAAACTTGCCATTGCCAGGAAGAGGGAGCATGTGCACCAGGGGCTGTGTGGTGGGGCACCCCCACGGGAGTGGCAGCCTGGCTGCAGTGCTGAGAGCTTCCAGAAGAAAACTCAGTTCTCAGGTGGGGAACAGCCCCATCTGCACAGAGCTGCCTCTTCTCCTGCTGTGGCCACCTGCCCTCTGAGAGGTCACCCCAGTTCCTGCACAGCCAGGAGGTCTGGCCTGGTTTGGTGAAATCCCTGCCTTTGTTTGGAAAGTGTTGTTCTGTGCAGCAGAGCCACCAGTTCCCAGCTCTGATCTGAGTATTAGTCCTGCCTGTGGTGCACCTGCACCCTGCCCAGGGTGCCCTGAGAAGGGAGGGAGGCTTCCATCTCCTCCCTTGGCAGGCTGCTGTGGTGCAGCCCTGATCCTGGGGCATTTGTAGCTGTGCTGCCTTCTGTCTCTGCTTGCAATGAGATTGGAGGGGAAAGGAGATCCACCAACAAGTGTGCCCCAGAGTGCCCCTGCCAGGCAAGGGCTGCATCAGCCAAATCCTCATCTACTCTTCCTTCATTTCTCATCGAAGGAACAAGAGAAGGCAGCCAAGGTGTCCAGAAGAGCAAGCACCATCAAGGAGGTTTCTGAGAAGGTTCAGTGCATGGGGGAGTTTCTGGAAGCCCACAGGACACAGGAGTTATCCAAGCCTGACCAGGAGGCCCTCCAGGTGAATGCGCTGCTTCTTGCAGAAGAGGTTCTTCTGCCTATGACTGGGAGGACCCAGGGCAACAGAATTCAGGGGACAGTTTCTGACCAAGTTATCTGCTCCTCTGGTAGGGAAAGTGCTCTTCCTCCAACAGAGGCATTCCCTTGGGTCCAGGCTGGGTTAGGTGGGTGTGATGGGATCTGACCAGAAAAGCTCAAAACTGTGGATTCTTCAGCTTTTGATCACAAGGGTTTCCATGATTGCCCTTTTTGTGCCCAGAGTTCCCTGTTCTGCTGCTATCAGTGAGTTAGGAAATGTTGGATGTCACCAGCAGGGCTGTCAGGGCAGCTCTGTGGCCTCCAAACACCTGAAACTTCATGGCAGTTTGGAGTTAGCTGCTGCTGTAGATGGAAGAGACCTGACTTTCAGACTGAAAAAAATGCTGCCTCTCTGCCTCCTCCCTTCCTCAAACACAAAGGAGAGAGCTGGAAGCAGCTTGGAATTGGTTGCAATGCTTCCCTCTGAGTGCTGTGAGGGAGCTATTAACTCCTGGCTGCTTTTCCTTTTAACCTGAGTCATTTATTTCACAGGGCTCTGTCTCATAGCTGTGTGTGTACACAGGGGCTGATCACTGAGGAGACACCAGCAAAGCCTCTTTGTTCCACTGCCTGCCCTCCAGGCCACTGTGGGTCTCTGAGAGTGCAGTAGCAGGCAGCAGTGGCATCCTTTGTGTGAACTTGGGCAGAAAGTGCATCTTCCTCTTCTGGGGGTGGCTTTTCTCAGAGCTGATCATGGGGACAGGGAAGGATGGGAATTCCTGTGATCTCCTGAGCCATCATGTGAAACCTTTCCTTCCACAGACTCTGCTCCAGCACGGTGAGAAGCTCAGGCCACTGCTCTTCCGCCTCGCCAGTGAAGCAGTCGATGATGATGAGGCTCTAGGTAAAAGCCAGCACTGCCCTTGGACTTCTCTGGGGTCAGTTTCTGCCTTTGCTTTGACAAGTGGAGTGTGCCCTTCCACTTGAGCTCCTGGCACTCTGCTGGCAAAGCTCCCAGCTGAGGTGTTCTCCTGAGCTTGGGGAATTCTGGTGCTCAGAAAGCTGAAGAGTTTCAAGGTATCTTCTCTCTCTTCTCTTCTCTCTCTTATTTGTTGTTTTTTCTCTTTCTTTTTCTTCCTCCCCCCCCTCCCCCTTCTCTCTCTTTTTTTTTTTTTCTTTTTTGGAGGCTTTCCTTCTACAGATATTGACATTCTCCCTGTCTATCAACACAGAAGGGAGAAAATCCTTTGAATTTCTTATGTGATATATTTAGGAGGGTCAGCAGCAGAACCTTTGGATTCCAGTTGTGAAACATAGCTCTTCCCAGAGGACTGCATTTCAGTCTTGGTTTAAGCAGCTGACTGAAGCGATGCTTTGCTGAATAAACCAATAACCCCAAGGGCTCAGCTGTGCCTCAGACCTTCTGTTCAGCAAGGGTTCTTCATCTGGGGGGGAAGGGGGCTGGATTACAGACCAAGCACATTCAGAAAGCTCGTGGAGAACAACTAAGTATGTAAGAGATGGAAGGAGCTGAAGGGCTCAGAGACAGGATCAGAGCTCAAAGGGACTTGGAGAAAGCCTGAAATCAGCAGATGTGCAAAAATGAACAAATAGGCAGTCTGAGGCAGGCTGCTCCATCAGACTTTGCTCCAGGCAGCTCTAGATGCACTGTGCTGTCCTCAGGAGCACTGAGGAGAGTGGAGCTGACTCTTGTGTCACAACTAATGGACTTCTGTCTTACAGCTGAGGTTCTGCAGGCCAGTGATGAGCTCGCACAGGCACTCAGGTGCTGTAGGCAACTTGTAGCCAGCCAGGAAAATGATGGTGGTGGAGGAGCTTCGGCCACCAGCTCTGCTGATGCACCAGGTCAGGAGCATCCTGCAGCATTCTGCTCCTCCAGGTCGTGAGTGGGGTCTGGAGGGGAAGAGCTGCCCAGGGTGTAAATGCACAGACACTCCTGTAAGGCAGGGAAGCTGGCACATAACCACCATTTGCTTCTACATGGGGCTGGCAGAAAATGCTCCTGGAGTTCTTCACCTGCTTGTCCTCTGGGGGTGCCCGTGCCCATAGGCACACTGCCCCTTCCAGGAGGGCTCTCACCTCTCCGTTCTTTCCAAAGCACTGAAGGCAGTCCCACGGCGCACGAAGAGCTACACACTGATCGACTTCTCTGAACTGGAGGGGACATCCCTGTGTCCTACAGCCCAGACTGGGAGCAGAGCCACCACCGCCCGCCACAGCAGCACCAGCTCTGTCTGCCTGCTCCAGGAGCAGCTCCAGGCCTTAGGTTTGTAGCTGCAGTGTCCCCCTTGCTGCTGGGGTTTGTGGTGGTTAACACAGATAGCAGAACTTGGGATCTAATGTTGGTCCTTGGAGAAAAGAGGCCCTTGGCAGCCACTGCTGCTCAGTGATGTGGTTTCCTCGTGGTGTTAGGATGCAGTCAGACTGCTGCTGGACACAGAGGAAGAGCCCATGGCAAACCCTTCTTTTCTGTAACTGATCTGTGGCTTTTTGATATCCTTCTTAGGTCTCAGCAACTCTCCTGTTGCACAGAAACCATGCCCGGATTTTGGCTCAGTAGAGGTGAGTGATCCTCATCTACTTTAGTGCAAAAGCTGCAAATCAGATGTGAGTCTTGACCTGGCTTTCTGGGGAAGCACTTTTGACTCTACTGTCTTCTGAAGGGAAGCTGGGACCCTCCTGCTTTGCAATGAACTTCTTGTGCAGTCTGCATCCAGACTAAACATTTGTGTCTCTACTTCAAGCAGTGTTGGTAACCCAAAGATCCTGTTCAGTGGAGCAGGTCTGACTTTTGCTATTGTTATCCAGCAGGAACCAGAAGTGTCTCACTTTTTTGAGGCTGCTGTCCACAATGGATATGGTGCTGCTCCAAGTGCTGTTCAGACACTGGGACTGCAGGAGGGCTGGGAAGAGAGCTCTCCGCAGAGGAGTGAGCTTCAGAGCCTGGCTGATCAGCTCTCTCCACCATCCCAGACCAAGCCACTGTCCTTGTAAGCAAAGTGCACCACACAGCCTGGCTTTGCAGATGAGGAATTCTGTTTTACAGCAGAGATTCAGGGAAAACTTTCAGCTCCAGCTGGCTGCTGAGGGAAACTGTCCAGCCAGACATCAGCTCTTGGGCAGCAGCTAGGCTCCTGTTAATTGCACCATGTGGAATTGACCTTCCAAGGGTCAGGAATGTGGTGAGACAAATCCCAGAGCTCAGTGACAAGGCAGTCTTGAGCTAAAGGAACAAAGCCCTTACAGTCAGGTCTTTTCATACCCTGTAACTCAGAAAATGCTTTCCCAGCTTTCTTCAGCCTGTGGCAGTAGTTTCCAGGCCTTCAGTGGAAGCCTAACAGGTTGTGAAACCAATACTTCAGAGCAGGTGCCCATTACTCAGTCTGCCACAACCGAAGCCAGGAAGGTGATAGCAGAGTCCCAGCTCCCTGCATTGTCTTTGTGCTAGAATTTACTCTAACCTCAGTAACTGAAGCTCGAGAGTCTGTTCATAAGGAAGGGAGACTTCCAAATCCTTCAAACAGTCTGTCCTAAAGCTGAAACAGCAGCTTCTTCCATGTGAAACAGAGAGAGTTTTCAAGTTTCTCAGGAGCTTTAGACCAGACAGCTGAGCAACAGGGACCACAGACACAACAAAGCATGGTATAAACCACATCAGCTCCCCAGTTAATGCAAGCTTTCTACATGTTTCTCTTTCCAGGGATTTGTCAGCAGCGAAATTGCCCTTTCCAGCTCTTCCAGACAGGTCAAAGGCAGATACTTCATCCTCCAGCCTAGGCTCCAAGCTGAAGCCTGCTGCCTCTTTGCATCCAGCCTCTCACAGTGCTTCTCTGGAAAACCTTTTTGTCCCTTTAATTTCAATTACACTGAGTAAGTGTGTGCTGGCTAACTGGAATATTGCAATGAGAAAAATCAGAATCTAGGCTGAGAAAAGTGGTGATGTCTACTTCACTCGTAGGTTTGCTGAGATGTGTAACAGCAAGGACACAAACACGGAGAAGACAGTCTGTCTGTTGGTGTCTGTGTTTTCTGCCTGGGCTTCTGCCATTCTGCTTGGATCTGTGTAACCCAACTCATCATTCTGCTTCTACCCCCCCTTGCCGATCCTTCCAGCTCACCCTGCATGTAGAGCAGATTCTGGGATAAGAGTGAGGGGTGGAAAGAAGGTGGAAGGGTGGTTGGAAGCCCCTCCTGGCCATTTCTGGAAGGGGTATTGTGTTCCTGTATTACATTTCTGTATATAGCTGTAAATACTTGCAATGTACTGTAAATATCTGCTTGTATAATTGTGCTAAGATGTGGATATAAAGCTTTATTCCTTACCTTCCAGCTGGCTGAGTCTAGTCTGGGTGAATTCATTGTGTGGGGAGGTGGGTAACTCTCAAACCATCATAAAGGGTAATGATTTCTGCTTACTGGAGGCTTACTACAGCAGAGGAGCAAGCCAAAGTGGCCTCATGCTGTGTGAGATGATTGGAGAAAACCCTACAAAGGACTCGATGTGTTTAAGAGTTTGAGCTAGGGATGGTGCTGTGGAAGTGTCTTTGTCCTCCATGCTCAGCACTTAGGTGCTTCCTGCCCTGCCTCAGAGCAGGACAAGGATCCTATTAGGAGGACTGCAGAGCCTCAACTGTTGCTCCTTTGGGAAGAAGGCAGAGGCATTTTGACCTCACTCTTCTGCTGTCAGTCTCTAAAGTGAAGGACTGGAAGAGTTGGATGGAGATAGCCAGGGTGGGTTCACCAGGCAGTGGTGATGAGAGGCTGTCTTGTGTGTGCTGAAGAGCTGTATTTGACTTTGCTCCTTGTATCTGGGTTGGATTCATAGCTGACATCTGTCTGGCTTTTAAGATCTGAGCTGCTAGTCTCACCACCTCTGCTGAAGAGACTCCTTTCTCTGCCTTTCGGAGGCTTTGTGCTGCTGGGCCTGTGGGTGTGCTGGGGGAAGCAAAAGCTCTTTGTGTTTGCATTTTGCTGTCCCTTATCTTGCCCTCAGAAGGGAGGGGGAGTGCCATGTGGTGTCTCTGATGCTCCTCTTGTCTCCAGCAGGCAGGATCTGCCCTCTTACTGTGTATGACAGGAATGGGTTCAAGGCCATGCTCCACTTCTCCAGAGACCCAGCTCCTGGCCGCCCCGACGTGCTGGTGATGGTGCTCTCTATGCTGAGCACAGCAGCTCAGCCAATCCAGGACATAGTGTTCCAGGCTGCAGTCCCTGAGGTGAGAGGCCTGTGATGAGTAAATGACACTGCTCAGGGGTGTTGTGAGGAGAAGGGTCACCACTTCCTGCTCAGGATTTGCCCTGCTCATTGGAAACTGCATGCCTTTCTTCCTCTGAACGGTGAACCTGGTGTGTGCCAGATGCCTGTTTCACAGAGTGTGTCCCTGGCCTTGTGACATACAAAGAGGCCTCCAGATGTGGTGCTTTAGCCTCCTGGGTAAGGCCCTCCTGCCTCTACTGTGCAGCATGGGATGGTGGCTCTAGGAAGACCTGAAGCACATCTAGAGAAGGACAGCAAAACTGGTGATGGGTCTGGAGAACAGGCCTGGTGAGGAGTAGCTGAGGGAACTGGGGATGTTTAGTGTGGAGGAGGAGTGAGAGGAGACCTCATTGCCCTCTACAACTCCCTGAAAGGAGGTAGGAGCCAGGTGGGGTTGGTCTTCTCCCTAGTCTCAGGTGACAGAAGGAGAGGCAATGGTCTGAAACTGTCAGAAAGTTTAGGCTGGAGACTGGAAACAATTTCTCTCCTGCAGGAGTAATCAGGGATTGGAACACAGGCTGCCTAGGGAGGTGGTGGAGTCACCTTCCCTGGAGGGGGTTCAAGAAATCTGTGGCCCTTGCACTTGATGACATGGTTTAAGGTCCACAGTGTTGTTGGGTTGAACACTGGAGTTGATCTTGGAGGGCTTTTCCAACCCAAACCATTCTGTGATCATATAACCATGATCTGCCTCCAGGAGCAGGCTGCGAAAGGCACAGTCCTCATGGAATGCCAGCAGCTGCCTGACCTCTCTTTGGCCAGCTCTGCTAATACCCACAGTTACCCACAGTTCTTCTTCAGCCTGGACCAAGAAGTACTGCTCTTGTTTTCTTTCAGCCCATGAAAATCAAGCTGCAGCCAGCATCGGGCTCTGCTCTGCCAGCCTTCAGCCCCTTGCTCCCACCTGCCCTGCTCTCCCAGGTCCTGCTGCTCGCCAATCCGCACAAGGTCTGCATGGTGCTGGAGTCTGCTGGGGGGTGCTGGAGGGGCACTGCAGTGAGTGGGTGTTGGTGTGAAAGAGAGAGTGCTTTTAGTGGGGAGGTGAACAGCAGGGATAAGAGGAGCCTGAGCTCTGCTGGGAAGATGTTTTTCCCACTGCAACAGAGTGAGCTGTTGCTGGAGGGACCTGCACAGTCCTGCTTCAGCCCACCTGTAGAGCTGGCTCCTGATGGCCACTGTAACTGCAGGTGTTTGCAGCTGGTGGAACATGAGGCGACCCAAGGCCCAAGGGATGGGTGGCAGCCCTGCCGTATTGGTCAATCATGGTGAGACTGGAGACGAAGTGTAAGGACTCCTCTGTTGCTGAGAAGGTTGTCCAGGCCTAAGTTGCCAAGCATGCTCTTGCAAAGGTCTCCAGTTGCTCCTGGCTCTTACAAAGACTCTGTGCAGAGTTTCTGCACAGCTGAAACATTTCTTTCCCCTTTCAGAGGGTGATTCACTGCAGCAAGGCTGCGAAGGGGAGAGGCTGAAATGGCCCAGGAATCAGCAGCCATGATGAGTCCTTGTCTCTTCTCCCTTCTCTCCCAGGATCCCATCCGACTGAGGTACCAGCTGGCATTCACACAGGGCCTGCAGCCCTTCAGCGAGGTGGGAGAGGTGACCAGCTTCCCAGAAGCAGAGCTCTGGGGCAGAAGCTGAAGTTCAGCAGGCTTGGACACTCTCATCATACCTCAGTGGTGGAGGGGAAAGAGGAACTGTGCTGGCCTGGACTCCACTGTCACTCTTTTCCTCGGGATCTGCTATCTCCTTCCCTTCCCGGGGTGCCATCTCCTCCTTCCTTTGGTTTCTGCACAGGTGTCAGGCAGAAGGCATCTCAACAGGGCTGCTCTCCCATGGCCTCCCTGTAGCTGACTCTGCTTCCTCCTTCCACATCTTTCCTACTGCTTTCTTGGCCATTTTTTCCTCTCCCATTAAATCTTCTTGAATTAAAAAACCCCAAACCTACACCAGCAGTCAGCCCTCACAGAAATCTGCTTGGATACAGGGCAAGCTCTTCCAGGGGCCCACCCCCCTGCTTTCTCTGGGTCTCTTAGGGGGAGAGCAAGGCCAGGAGTTAGGCTAGCAGCCTGGGAGTTGGGTTTACAATGAAAGGCACAAAGTGAAGAGAGAAAGCAGGGGGAGGGCTGCAGGACCAGTCTCTGAGAAAGTGCCCCTGCGGGTCCCCAGCTCATCCCTGGGCAAACCCCACAGCGCACCGGGCACGGGGTTCTTCCCTCGGGCTCTGCAGGGCTTGGCATGGTGCTGGAGAGTTTCTCGTCCTCAAAGTCACCTCTTGCGCGTGAGCTGGATGCCTTCGGTGGCCACAGGACTCTAAAGCTGTTCCGAGACCTGACTTGGATAGCCTTGAGCTAAACTTTTGTGCTTCCAGATGCCGCGGAGGGTGAGAACTGAGCTACTTTATTGCTTGGTGTCACCGGAGCAGGCCCACTGAGCCATGAGGGGGGGGGGGGGGTGTCTGGTCCTTCTCAGGTGCAGTGGAGTCCCGTAGGACCTTCTGCGATCTCTTCCTCTCGGCTCCAGAGCTCACTTCAGTGCGAGTTTGCCCCGTCCGGCTTCACTCGATCGCAGTTCGCACATGCCGCCGAGGCCTTTAAACCGGCTTGGCGGTCAGGCTGCTCCAGAAGGAACTCGGGTCTGCGTTCCGCGGGGCCAGCCGAGCCTTCCCGCCGCCACCGGCCCTGCCCAGTCACGGCCCGCAGCGCCGGGGTCTGTCCCACCCGCACAGCGACCGACCGTGAGCGCCGCGGCGCAGGGGCGGCGCCGGCCGTGCGGAGCCATGACCGGCACTGACGCGGCGCGGCTACGGCGGCCGGCAGGGCTGTGCTACGGCGGCCGGCAGGGGCCCGTCCGCGCCTTTCCGGGTGCGCCGCGCAGCCGGTGCCGCCGTGGCCGCTCTGTGCCTGCGGGCTGCGGGCCCGGTGCCGAGCGGCAGCGATGGATTTCTCGCGGTTCCTGTCGGATGACTTCGAGGTGAAGAGCTGGGTGAACGCAGCCTTCCGGGCCGTGCAGCAGGAGGCCCCGGGCAAGGTGGACGCCCACGCCGCTACCCTGGTGATGAAGCTGCAGCTCTTCATCCAGGAGGTCAACAACGCCGTGGAGGGTAAGGCGGGCGGCGGGGTCGGGGTCCCCGGGGGTGTCTCTTCGCTGACCCGTGAACGTGTCAGGCAGGATCCGGTGGGTGAATTCGTTCCGTTCTTCTCTCTCTGCGTACTGGTGTGTCCTGACGAGTCTGTTCTGAGCGCTGGGAAGCAGCTGCCCCGGCCCGGGGGGGTTTAGATTGGACTTGAGGAACAATTTCTTCCACTTGAGGGCTGTCAAGCCCTGGCTTAGGCTTGTCAGGGCAGTGGTAGAGTCCCTGTCCCTGGGTCAGTTTCAGAGCTGTGGAGATGTGGCGCTAAAGGCCATGGTTCAGTGGTGACCTGGCAGTGCTGGGGTAACGCCTGGCCTCCAGGACCTTAAAGGGCTTCTCCAACCTGGAAGACAAAACATGTATTTGAACTTTAAAGGTCCTGCTGAAGTTCTGTTGTTTGGCACTTTGTTGGTTGTTTGGGGGGGGGTTAAGTGTTGGCTATTAATGTATATGTTTAGCCTGGAGAAGAGGAGGCTCAGGGGTGATCTTATTACTGTCTACAACTACCTGAAGGGGCATTGTAGCCAGGTGGGGGTTGGCCTCTTCTCCCAGGCAACCAGCAATAGAACAAGGGGACACAGTCTCAAGTTGTGCCAGGGTAGGTATAGGCTGGATGTTAGGAAGAAGTTCTTGACAGAGTGATTTCCCATTGGAATGGGCTGCCCAGGGAGGTGGTGGAGGCACCGTCCCTGGGGGTCTTCAAGAAAAGCCTGGATGAGGCACTTAGTGCCATGGTCTGGTTGACTGGATAGGGCTGGGTGCTAGGTTGGACTGGATGATCTTGGAGGTCTCTTCCAACCTGGTTGATTCTATGATTCTATATGACTTTTGAAACACCTCTTGCTTCCCTGCAAGGCTTCTCAGTGCCTCCTCAGTGTCCCCCGTGGTGTTCCCACAGAAACAAGCCATCAGGCTCTCCAGAACATGCCCAGAGTCCTCCGGGAAGTGGAAGTCTTGAAGCAGGAGGCAACATTCCTGAAGGAGCAAATGATCCTTGTGAAAGAAGATATCCAGAAATTCGAGGAAGACACAGCCCAATCAATGCAGGTGAGGCCTTGTCTTACTTTGGGTTCACCTGCAACTTGTGAAGTTTTGGTCTCTAGACCTGTTCATAGTAAACAATCTCGTGTACTCAAGGCAGACTAAACCACTTCTTTTAACATTAGAACAGTGGGAAGCTGTGACACAGACCAGAGTAACCTGCATTTCCTTCAGGGCAGCTCATCAGGTTTCACTTCAAAGTTGCTGTCACCTAGCTGGGGCCTCTGATTTCTGCCCAGATTTCTGCCTGTTGGCAGCTGGGGTGTGTGGCAAAGTGGATACTGAAAGTCCAAATCCAGAATTCAAGCTAAGCTTTAGTTCTTTGTCTTTGGAAGTTGACTTAATATCTCAAGCTCTCTCAGCCACCTCCTTCCTCCTTGTAATAGCTTGATCTTTTCACCCAAACTCTGATATCCAACCCCAAACTAGCTCCCATGTTCTGAGTTTCTACAGCAAGCATCTTGTAGGTCAATGTGCAGCATGAGTTATGCTTTTTCTTCAGGTGCTGGTGGAGATTGACCGAGTGAAGTCCAGGATGCAGCTGGCTGCTGAGTCGCTTCAGGAAGCTGACAAATGGAGCACGCTGAGCGCAGACATTGAGGAGACCCTGAAGACACAGGTGGTTACCCTGGTGGTCCTCTGGGGCTTTGGGCTTCAGCTTTCCAAGGAAACCACATTTCAGAGTAGGCCTTGGAAGGGCCTCTTGTGAGGTGGCATTATGAGACATTAGGGCAGGTTACCCAGGGAGGTTGTGGCTGCCCCCTCCCTCTTCAAGGCCAGGTTGGATGAGGCCTTGAGCACCCTGGGCTAGAGGGAGGTGTCCCTGCCCATGGCAGCGGGGTTGGAACTGGATGATCTCTGAGGTCCCTTCCAACCCAAGCCGTTCTGTGAACGGGGCAGTGCTGGTCTGTGAGGCTGCATGGTGAGGAGTTGCTGTGGTGGCTGCAGGACGTGGCTGTGATCTCTGCCAAGCTGACGAGCATGCAGAGCAGCCTGGCCATGCTGGTGGACACCCCTGACTACTCGGAGAAGTGCGTGCACCTGGAGGCGCTCAAGAACCGCCTGGAGGCCATGGCCAGCCCGCAGATCGTGGCTGCTTTCAACTCCCAGGCCATAGGTCAGTAACTCTGGGTGTCCCTCTCAGTGCAGACTTTGCTGACTTTAGAAGTTGGTTGGGGTGTTTGGAGGGGTGAGGGGGGGTTGTGTGCCCTGTGCTCCTTCTGGTGCAGCCAGGTGCTGTGAGCTGTTGTGTGCTCTGCAGCTGCCTTTGATCTTCCTGCAGTTTGAAACTGTGGCCACTGTGGGAACAGGTTAAAACTTGAGCTGGGTTTGTAGGCCGTGTAGATGTGTGAAGTGGAGGAGCTGAGGCAGTGCCCCTGCTGTCATAGTTTAGCTATGCCGTGGGTGCTGTCCAAGTGGGAAGTGCTGCTTCAGTAAGCAGAAGGCCTCTGGCTTTGCGTTATCAGAGTGCTGCTGGGCATTTCTGTTCCTGCCTGGCTTATAATCAAGATGAAAATTGGTTTGGAAAGGTTCCGAGTCCTCACTGCCCTGAAAAAGCTATTTTATAAACTCTCCTCTAGAAAATTTGACTCCTTGGGCTGTTTCTTGTGCTCCTCCTTCCCTTTCCTACTGTCACAGCACTTAAAACGTTCTTTGTGGTTGTTGCTGCATCTCATCTGAGTGCATCTTGAGGTCCCAGTGAGGATCTGGGACTGCTCCTGCTGCCCAGCAGCCTGCAGTTCTTGTCTGTGCGAGAGCACAGTACAGCAGAGACCGAGCACCTGGAGGAAGCAGAAGAGGGAAGAGCTCTGTGCTGTGCTCACTCCTCTGCATAGATCTCTCTCCTCTCTCCTGTTACTCTTGTGGCTTCACCTTCACAGCAGGTCCCCCAGTTTTTTTTCTGCTGTCACAGTGCACTGCCCTTTACAGACAAGGCAAAAGGTGATGTTTTGGGACATTCCTTTGCTGTGTGAATTCTCCACCAAATGAACCCCAGAGGTGCAGGGGGGCTGCTGGCGGAGGCCCTTTGTTGTGGCATTCACATTAATTCACTTCCAGCTCTGTTTGCATCTCTGTGAAAGTTAGATCTGGGCACATGGACACCTGGGCTTTTTTTGCCACTGAAGAGAGCAGCTCTGCTTACTGTGAAGTTGTGTTTTGTCTTGAGTCTAGCTCATATAAATGTAATGCAGGTCCACGGACATGTACCCAGAGAGGCTGTTGGGTGACTGCCACTGCTGGAGGGCACTTCAGGTTACCTGGTGTGCTGGTTCCTGGGTGCTGTTTACTGAAATCAAGTCTCATTCCTAATTTCTCTAACCCCAGGTGTATTGTGTAGATAGATCTTGCAGTACAAGCCAGACTCTTGAGGAGGCTGGCTTTCAGAGCTTTGTGCCAGAGGTGTACCATTAGTTACCTCAAGTGGTGAAAGCAAGGCTGAGGACTTCATGGGGTGTGTTTTGTAGGTAGCAGCTTGTCGCTGGCAAATAATTCTTTCCTTCTAGGAAATGCTCTGCTTTACCTGGCTTGAGTACTAAATTTGCTGGTTAAGAAGTTAAATTTGGGAAGTTGAATCCCTTCCTGTGAGCTCTTGTTGGTGTCTGAGAGTGGGCTTTAGGTGGCTGTGCTGCTGTCTGAACAGAGAAGCAAACAAGAGGTGACAGTGTGTCCTGTACAGGACACTGTGCGTTCTCTCTCAAGAGAAGAATTCTCTTGCTCTGGCTCAGGGCTCACCCTCAGCTTTCAGTCTGTTAACTGCCTGTTGTCTTCTTTTCTTTAGAGCAGGCAAAAACCTTTGTTAAAGTCTTCACTGAAATCGATCGGATGCCCCAGCTGCTCGCTTACTACTACAAGTGTCACAAGGTCAGTGCCGTGGGAACGTCTGGATGTGAGGAATGCAGGCTGGAATTCTTGTTTGGCCTGGGCTGCAGAGGGAGCTGCTGCATCATGTTTTACCTTCCTTCCTGGGAGGACGATGGGACCTCCTCCAGGTTTCGTTCTCTGACTTCTCTTTCTGGCTCTGAGCAGCCTTGGTGATTCCCAGGGAGGGATTCTCTTTCCAGGACTTTGTGTCCCTCTTGCAGCAGACACAGGAGAACTGAGTTCTGCTTCTCTGTACCTTCTGCTTTTGCTTTACTTTTCTTGGATGTGGCTGTGTCAGCAATAACTTCATTGCTGCAGCTTGCCAGCTGCTGCCTTCTGTAAACTCTTTTCAGGTAAGATTAAAAGTTGGAATTCCAGACAGTTCTGGAGCCATAACCTGATCCTCACATTTCTCTCATGACTGTGACTTTTGAGGATTAAGTTCAAGGCTGGGGCTTGCCAAGTATTTCAGCTATGATGTGGAGGTATCAGTTACAGTCTCATTTTATGAGTTAAATACCAATGTTAATTAAATCTTTGACTTGTGCAAGAAGCCTTCAGCTTCCCGCTGCAAGCCCTTTCCTTCTGCACTGCTGAATGACAGCAGAGTGCTGTGCTGAGAGGTGGGTGAGGAGCAAGGGTGGACAGTGTGCTGTAGCCAAAGTGCTTTGCATGGGGAGTCCCTGGTGTGGCAGGGCAGGAGCCAGCTCTGTGCGCTGCAGCTTCTCCTCTCAGGATGGTTCTTTTCTCCCCGACAGGTGCAGCTGGTGGCAGTGTGGCAGGACCTGTGTCAGAGCGACTTGAGCCTCAACCACCAGCTGACTGAACTGTATGATACTCTCCTTGGCAGCTGGCACTCACAGCTGCAGTGGGCCACACAGGTGCAGTGACTGTTTGGTACTGGTGCAGGGGTAGGAGACACTGAGCAGACCCCTCTTGGTTGCCACAGAGCTGAGAGCAGCTCCTCAGTGCTCACTCTTTGTGCCTTAGCAGTGCAAGGCAGGGCTTGCAGCCTGCTTTATCTCATGTCCAGCTCCCCCAGACAAGGTTTTATTTCTGCTGCTCTTCCACTAGCAAGGTTGCTGTGTTATTGCCATTAAAGCTGCTCTATCACTTTCATCTCTATCTTAAGTTAAATCTAATTTGTTGGTGTTGCAAATGTGTTCTGTTGCAAGACATTTGAAATGCCTGAACTGCTTTATCACATGGCCTGGAGGAAACCCTCAAGGTCGTCACTCTCTGTAAGATGTCTGAGGGCTTCTGCTGTCACCCCTTGCAGTCTGTGTGCTTGTTTGTCCTGCCAAGAATAGCCCAGGACCCAAACCACTTATTGTCCTGTAGTGAAATGAAGAAATGAGTTCAGTTGAGCCTGTAAGAGGTTTTCATCCATGAAGGGTAAGAGATTCTTATCTCCATATGCAGCCTGGTGCAGGCAGCAGGCCTGTGCTGCAGAGGAATTCAGGCTTCCCTTGAAATGTATTTTTTCTGCTTAATGATTCGATGTGAGTTACAGGTCAGATGGCAGTTTACATTTCAGCAGAGATTCTTTGCACAGGGGGTTGTGGGAGCCAAGTGGCATGTGGAGCAAAGCTCATGGCACTCAGTCTCTTGTGCTGCTTCTGCTCTCGAAAGAATTCCTGGGCCTTTTTCACCACAATTCCAGCTGGCAAAGCAAACAAGTGAGAAGAGCTGACAAGCCACAGCAGAAGGCTAGTACCACATTTGGTACTAGTGGAGTTTTGTGGTGCCTGTAGATAAAGGCTCCCAGCTGGTTGTGGTCTCTCTGGCCTCCCCAGTGCTGACCCCTGCCCCCCGTTCGCAGCCACTGGGCTCAGGCTGCAGCAGCAGCTCTACAGAAGAGTGTCTTTGTCTTTTACCAGTGGAGGTGTCTTTTCCAACACTCCTGTGTAACCTGAGTGGCCTGCTTTGGAGGTTTCCACACTGCTGCAGTGCCTGTCTTCTGCTGAATTCAGCTTTGCACCTCTTCTCTATGTTCTAGGTATTTGGTTGCTGTATTCAGAGCAGTGAGTTTGTACTGACCTAGACCTTTGTAAGCAGTCTGTCCTGTCTGCTAGGTCAGGGAGACTCTTGCTCTCTTACCAGATCTCTTTTGGGTCTTGTGAGGTTTTTCAGATTTGGTTTTGTTCCTTTTTGGGAGCTCCTGTTATCTGAGGACTCTGATCTATTAGTGCACAAAATGTCATCTCCTTGATCTGTACATCACTATAGGAATAGAAAGAAGCACAAACCTAGCACAATTTTCACTGCTGGATGTGAAAAAGTCCAGGTGGGACTGCTGCTGCTTCCTCTCCCAACTTTGATTCCCTGCCTCTCTGCTGACACCTGCAAACCTGTCTGTCCTGCCTCTTCTGTCCCTTGGTTTAAGCAGCCCAGGTCTCTGTGGCAAGGTGATCTGGGAGGCTGCAGTGGCTGTGACTGCCCCAGGATGGGTGCTGCTTCTGCCAGCAGGGCAGCAGCTGAAGGGCCAAAGAAGGTGTCAGACTCTGGACAGACAGTCTGACAAATGTGCTGAGGGATGTGGTTTATCACCAGACTTGGTAGAGTTAGAGAATGGTTTGAAGGTCCATGATTCCAGGACCTGCTCAGTCTGGACTGTCAGTGCTTTTGAGACAGAGACCTGTGGTTTGGTGGCGCCCTCTGGAAGCTGCTGCCTGGGCTGAGGTAATGTGCTTTGCTAAGAGCCTTTCTGCTACCACAGGTTTTCAAGAACCCCCATGAAATCGTGACTGTGCTGCTGATCCAAACTCTGGGAGCGTTGGTGCCTTCCATCCCTGTCTGCCTCAGCACTGCCCTGGAGAGAACAGGTCAAGAAACCAAGCTGAGCAAGCTGCTGGAGCTCTACGGTGCCACCGCCCACTTCGCCAGAGGGCTGGAAGTAGCCATGCTGTCAAACCTGAGTAAGGCCCTGCCCTGCAGCTTGTCCTTCTGCCCTGCAGCTTGTCCTTCTGTCCTCTCAGCTCCTCTGCAGAGCTCCACTGGGGAGTTTGTTCATCTGTACTTGATGTGAGGGATTCTCTCTGCAGTGCTGACCAGTGAGGTGGCATCTGCACCTCTGTGTATCTCATACTGCAGGTACTGGCACAGTGCTGGAGGAGCTGCCTGGAGCAGGCCCCTTCTGAGCACACTTGCTGTCAAGGGTAAATAGTGCCTAGCACTCTGCCTTTTACAGGCACTGCTCTTTCTTGTAACAGATGAGGAAATGTCTCTTGGGAAGCTACCTGTGGAACCCATTGTGAGGGATCACAAAGCATAAAAGTTGAGAAGTTTCCTGGAGTCAAGTCACACCTTGCTGAACAAGAGGAAACTTGCCTGAGAGCTGCAGCCCTGGGATGCTGACAACTTCTTCTGTAGCTTTTCTTTGTGGCTTTTGTTTCAGCCAAGTGAAAATTGAGAGACAGGGATTCCTTCTTGACCCTTGGTAGTTCACTCCTTAGCAGCATCCTTGGTGTTGAGCTCGAGATGTAACCTGTGCTTTCCTTACCCTGCAATGTTTGTCTTCTCATTTTGGTCATGGCTTGATGAATAATTCCCACAAACCACAAAGCAGGGAGGTGCTGTGTTTACACAGCTTTCTGCCTGGCTTGAGCTATTGGCTATTTATAGTCCTTTATTAATCTGGAAGGGCCCTTTCAATGACCAGGGCACGAGAAAATCCTAAATTAACTCTAATGGAGCATTCCTAATGCTGTTTCCTGCCTTTGCTTCCTCATAACGTTGTGTGGAACTATTGAAATCCTGATTTTTCCTTATCATGGAAATGATGATTTTGGGGCAGTCTGAGTGTCTCTCTGTCTGGTTTTGTGGATACTGTGACAGGAGGCTCCTGCCAGCCGTTCCCTGGCCTTGGCTCAGCTTCATTTGTTGTTTGTAATAGAAATGATTAAAGAGGACTTGGAAAATCCCTGTCAAATTGTGGCAGTGCTGCTCCACTATTAGCTGAGTGTGTTAAAAATCAAGCCAACCAAAAACCTGATTTCCCTCTCTTTTGTGTGTGGGAAGATGTTTGGGAAGAGAAGCATCTCAAGAATGGGAAGGCCAAGTGAGTAAGCAGGGCAGAGACAAACCAGTTCCTGTGTTTGTGGATGGATTCAGTTATGATTCAGAGGATAATTCAGGTTGGAAGGGACCTCAGGAGATGCTCCAAGCAATGTCTGCTGTGAGGTCAGACCACATTACCCAAGGTGCTGTCCAGTCTGGTTTTGAGTATACCCAGGCATGGAGCTAGCACAGGCTGTGAACAACCTGCTCCATGGCCTGGCTGTCCTTGGGCTGTAAAGGTTTCTGCTTACAGCCAGGGCTGAAAGGAATCTTGGCTTGCTGCTAGTCTGGGTTTTGCAAAGCTTCATGATAGCAGCTGGTGGTGGCCAGTTCTGATTTGAGGAATTCAGACCTGCTCTGGGTTTGGGTTTGCAGGTCCACGCTCAGCACCATGGCACTGAAATGCTGACTTCATGGTCCACATTCAGCTTTGGCTGATGGAGCCCAGGGAGTAGCAGTGCTGAGTGAATTGAGTTGGTGTCAGGTGTTTAAAGCATGGCTCAGGCTTTGTGATAAACGAGGCTGTTGAAGCTGTGGCAGTGAAGTGTTTCACTTCTCCAGTGGTTTCAGTACTTCCCTTCTGCTGTAGGTTGGAAATTTGCACAGCTTGCACAGTTTGTCAGCCAAGCTGTTTGGGAGCAGTGAGTGATCATTTTCTTGAGGCACTTGTTGAAGTAGAACATCTTTGGTTTAGGAAGCAGGCAGAGATAATAACCTTGGTGTTGAAAAACGTCTGTTGAGACTGAGAGCTGCTGGGCCACCTTCCAAGCCTTTGTGGGCAGCGTGCTCGAACTGAACAGTTACTGCTTGGAGCTGTTGTAGTAGCATGTTCACCCATTTGTAAACTACACATCTGTTTCCTTATAGAGGAGCAGAACCTGGTGAAAGTGACAGAACTGGTGGATGCAGTCTATGGTCCATACAAGCCCTACCAACTTGAGTATGGAGACCTGGAAGAAGAGAATCTCCTCATCCAGATCAGTGCAGTGCCCTTGGTAATGCCCCAGTCATTTTTCAGCCACACAGGGAGAGGCTTGGAGCTTCTCCAAGCACAGGGGTCCGTGTCCTGGTTGTTACTCTCTTTCCTCCCCCAGACTTTGGTCCTGTGTCCTCTCTGCAGAGTATTTTGTGCTGTTTGTTTGTTTTTCTAAGAAACCATTTCAGCAGCCCCATCAGGTTAGAGGTACCCTTCTTCTTCTCCCAGTAACCTGCATGGTGTGGATCTGCTGGAGAATTTAACCAAATATGGCTGGCACAGAATCCTAAAATTGGTTGGGTGGACAGGACCTTAAAGATCATCCAGTGCCATCCCCTTGTTCTGGGCAAAGACATCTCCAACTAGATCAGGTTGCTCAAGGGCCTTGTCCAACCTGTCCTGGAACACTTCTACACTTGGAGCCTCTGGACAACCACCCTCATGGGGAAAGATTTCCTCCTAAATGTCCAGCTTTGGTCCAGCTTCTCCCAGTTGGAACCTCTCACCCCTTGTCCTGTTACTCCATGCCTTTGTACAGAGTCCCTCTCTAGCTCTCCTGGAGCTCCCTTCAAATCCTGGAGGGCTGCTTTAATGTCTCACTGGAGCCTTCTTTTCTGCAGGTGAAGAAGAGCTTGCTTCAGGTTCAAAAGAATGAATTTATCAGGAACAGGATCTGGGGGAGGAGAGCCCTTTCTGTAGGCTCTGGTGCTGGCAGCAATGCCTTCCCTTGCAGCCCTGGTAAACAGAGGCTTTGGCAGCCTGGCTTTGGGTAACAGCCACTGCACAGGAGGGTGGAAGCTTTGTTCTGCCTTGAGTGTTTCACAAGACCTGAGGATACTGAGAGAAGGATGTGTTGCACAAGACTGTCTTTTCTCTCTGGAAGAGGAATCAGACTGAACTTTGTCATTGTTGTTATTTAGGAGCATGGGGAAGTGATTGACTGTGTCCAGGAACTGAACCACTCAGTCAGCAAACTCTTCAGCCTGGCCTCTGGAGCTATCGACAACTGTGTTCAGCTGACTGATGGCCTGGGAGCGTGTGGGCTCCTCAAGGCCCTGAAGGCTCTCTTCACAAAGTAAGGTGCTTGTAATGACTCTGCTGCCTTATCCTAAAGGAGCAACAAGGCAGCCTGTGCACAGGGTGACTTTGTGCATAAAAAAACGAGGGCAGAAAGTGTCTATGAGCAGCTGTGACTCACTGATGGCCTCTCATAGCTTCAGCCAGTCAGGGTCTGTTTTCTAGGGGAAAGTAGAAGCTCTGATGGCTACATTGAAGACTTTTCTCAGCTGTTTACTACTTGAGCTGAGTGTTCATTTCTAATAAGTATTCTTGGAGGCAAAAATGCTTTCCAAACCAGGATAAGCCAAAGACAGATGAGGCTCATGAAAGTAGATCCCAGTGGGGAGATGCTGGGACAAGCGACTGCCTTCAGAATTTACCTGTAAGTGCAAGATGTTCCAGTGAGTGGGGTTCACTCTAAGTTCTTGTCTTAAATCCTGACTGCCAGCCTGCTCAGATGGCATTCCAGTACTGGCTGCCTCCTTGTTCTTTCCTGATACCAAAAGAGCTGCTCACAAGTTATAAATCAGATTGTTCCCGCACTGCCCTGTGGGAAAGGGGAAGTGGGAAGCTGAGTGCTCTGAGCTGTGAGCTTTATAGGCAATTACAGCCTGAATGCCTCCAGCTTATGGGCATTATCTGAAAAAAAAAGAGGGGGTGGAAAACAAAATGTTCTCCTTTTTATCCATGTTCTCATCTGGGGAGTAGCTGGGAAAACAAATTCATGAGATTATTGTCACCGTGTTCCTGGAGTAAGGGCCAGATGATGGAGTAGCAGTGACCCCATAAACCTTTTTCAGGTCTTTCCTAGGAGATGTGATTAGTGTAGTGGTAACAACACCACCTTGCTCACACCTTCTGCTGGAAGTGGAGAGCTGCTAGTAACTCCTGTGCAGCAAATATAAGTGCACACAATTCCTGCTGCTCTAGGGTGACTCTGTGTCTCAGTGTCTCAGCTTGAGAGGGCTGTGGCTAATCAGTTCTGCACATACCTGTGCCTGGACCAGGACAGGAGTGTCTCTTGTGAACCCTCTCCCTTGTAACATTTCTGGTTCTTCTTTGATCCTAAATGAGCAAGCTGGAGGAGTGCTGATCTCCATCCTGTTCTCTTATGCTGGTGCTTGTCTCTTCTCCACCCTTCATGGCAGGTACACATCTGACTTCACAAACACCTTGCAGTCTATACGGAAGAAATGCAAACTGGATGATGTCCTCTCAGAGTCCCTTTTCCAGGAGGACTGGACTGCATTCCAAAACTCTGTCCGGTAAGGGGGATCCTCCTTTTAACCTGGCCCAGAACTCACTTCTGTATCCAAGGGCAAAGAGAATGATTTGGGATCACTTTACACAAAGTTCTTGGTGCAGAATGCAGAGCTGCGCTCACTTGGCTGCAGTGCTGCTGGGAGCATTGCTGTTGCTGCCTGGGTTTCAGGTTGCTGCTGGCACAGTTTGTTCTGGGAGGCTTCCCACCCTGTCTGGAGCAAGGCTGCAGGTTACTGTCACCTGAAACTTGGGAAAGAACAACCCCAGGTATCACTATAGGTTGGGGACTGACCTGTTGGAAGGCAGTGAAGGAGAAAATGATCTGGGGGTCCTAGTGGATGGGAGGTTGACCATGAGCCAGCAATGTGCTCTTGTGGCCAGGAGAGCCAATGCCATTTTTGGGTGTATTAGAAGGACTGTGGTTAGTAGGTCTAGAGAGGTTCTCCTGCCCCTCTACTCTGCCCTGGTGAGGCCACATCTGCAGTACTGTGTCCAGTTCTGGGCCCTCCAGTTCAAGAGGGACATAGAACTGCTTGAGAGAGTCCACCACAGAGCCACAGAGATGACTTAAGGAATGGAACATCTCTCTTATGAGGAGAGACTGAGGGAGGTGGGGCTGTGCTGCTTGGAGAGGAGGAGCTTTTCCCAGTGACACTGAGCTGGCCTTAGCCATGATGGCAAGAAGCAACCTGTGGATGAGGCCGGTGAGGAAAAAAGTGCAGTTATCAGAAGGGTGCAGAGTTAACTCCTGACAGAAGTGTCCCTTGTGGGCTGTGGTTTGGTTGTGGCAGTCTGTGATGGCTTGGCACGTGTCTGAAATGGGGTGGGGGGGAGGGTCTGGTGTTATCTGCTTCCAATCTCACAACATGTTGTTGTTTTGTTCTTTCCCAGCATAATTACTACTTGTGGTGAGCTCCTTCGTCAGTGTGGAGACTTTGAGCAGCAACTGGCCAACAGGTAAGCACCACTGCCCTTAATTCATGAGCTGTCAGTACCAAGCTGAAGGAAAACAAACCCTGAGGTACTTTGGTTGCGTAGAGCATGGAGGGAACACAGAGTCACTGCCCCTCCTCATCTTCTGAAACGTCAGAGACAGGTCACAACTGTCCCACTCCATCGTGCGCCCCAAGACAGTTGCAGGAATCCTTTTCCTTGGACATTCAGCTGGCTGTGGACTGGACTGCCAGGATGGGGGCAGGCAGGAATTTTCCACCAGATCCTCATGCCCTCTGTGGCAGGGGACATGAATCATTTGCTACAGTGACTTTAGGTGTGCCCCAGCTGATCGATTCCTTGTAACCTGAGGAGCGCTGAGCACAGGCAGCGCAAGGATCTTTTGTTGCTTGTCAGCAGAGCACTGCTCAGCCTCCTCTGCCTTGAAAAGCTTTGGTGGGACTTGAGAGCCTGTGCTCTGTACAGGGCACAGTGGCCAGCAGTGCCCCCGAGGCTGGGCTTCTTGTGTTTGCTGCTTTTTCTGAGAGCATGATCCTGTCTCCTTCAGCTCAGTATTTGTGCAGTTTGGATTTGCACAGCTGATGTGTGAGCTGGCTGTGATTAATGTCTGCCCTCAGTGAATGCTCCTTCCCTTGAAGTGACACAAAGTGATTTCTGTGTGCTTTTCTGCAGGATTCTATCCACTGCTGGGAAGTATCTCTCAGACTCCTACAGCCCTTGTAGCTTTTCTGGCTTCCAGGATGCCAGCTCTGCAGAGAAGAAGAGCTCAGTGAGGAACCCCTGGCAGGAATACAATTATCTTTTGAAGGAGAACCCATCTGAGCATGCCAGCCTCATGGAGACACTTTACACTCTGAAGGTAGCCCTGGTGCATAGGAGAGCTTCCCTCTGCCACAGGGTGTTGCTGGACCCACATTTGGTAGCTGAGAGTGGGATTCCCCTGGGAGCTGATGATGTTTTCATCCCAAGCTGCAGCCCTTTGGCAGGCTGTGTGCCAGGTCTTCCACAGAGACACTGACTGATCCTCAGAGAGTGGAAATGTCCAAACCCAGGAGATCTGGGCTCCTTCCATCTCTCTCCAGATCTTGGCTGTGTTTTATGAACAGGTCCTTACCAGGTCAGCTGAGGGACATTTTTGCCACAGTACACAAGAGGAAGGTTGTGGTGGAGCTGTCTCAAGTTCTGGAGCCCACACAGTGTCCCTTCTACACTCTGCTGCCATAGCCATTCCAAGAGGTGTTTCTGCAGGGCCATCCATGTGTGCATCCGTGAGCAGGGTACAATGGCTCCAGATATCTTCTTGGGCATCTTAAGTTCTGTTTGCCATTACTGGTCACATGCAGTGGTGAAGTCAAGGTTGTGAGCTGTGTCTCATTTCTTCAGTACATTTTGATTTCCTTTGCACTTCACTTGCCTTCAGCTCGTGCGAGCTCTGCCGTCAGTGTTAAATGTTGGACACTAAGTCATTGCTAAACAGTCAGGTTCCACAAGTCCTCTTCTTACTTTCATTCCATGCAGGACTCACTTAGCTGTGTCCCTCCAGCACCTGGCAGTTTTTCCATCTCCCCTGCAGGTTCCTTGGTGTCCAGCCTGTACTGGTGCCTGGTATGGCTGGAATGTGGTGCTGATTCTTTGTCCCATATTTTGGGGGGGCAGTGTGCAGCTTCCACCTTCAGTAGCTGGTTGGAATTAAGCATCCTAAAGGGTAGGAGCTGTGCCACTGCAGAGGAAAGCTCTGTCATGCTAGGATGGGGTAACAGAGACTTGGCTAAGGACATTAGCAGAGCTCCTCTGTGGTCAGTGTGATGAGCTCTGTGTGCACTTGTCTCTGTGTGGCAGGAAAAAGGCACAAGCAACTACAACCTGCTGTCCTCCGCGCGCGCTGCCCTCAGCCGCCTCAACCAGCTGGCTCACCACCTGGCTTTTGACTCCGTTTTCCTTCGCATCAAACAGCAGCTCCTGCTGGTTCCAAAGATGGAGGTGAGCAAAGGGTCCATCAGCTGATTTATCCCTGGAATCCCTCAGGGTGGGATAGAGCTGCTGTAATTCCTCCCTCTGATTCGCTCTGGCCCTTTGCGTCTTCCATGAGCGGTGCTGGGCAGAAGGTTCATCCACAGCTGTGTTTGCAGGCTCTGGTGGCTGTTGGAGGTGTCACTGTCCCTGTCTGTGAGCATCTGTTTCCACAGGGAGCTGTGTGAATGTCTTGGATCTGAGAGTGGGCAAGGGAAGCTATTTACTCACCACCTATATTCTGCCCCCTAGAAATGCTTGAGCAGTCAGAGTTTGTGTCACTGAATGTCCCCTTACTCTAATGCAAATAGACTCCAAGCTCCACAAAGTCAGATTCATTCTTCACTTTTCCCCTCCCAGGGCTGGAATTCTGGTGGCACTGGTGAGACCCTGACAGATGACCTGCCAAACTTCAGCCTGACTCCTCTGGAATACATCAGCAATGTAAGAGCGCACAGGGGTGGTCACTGGAGCCCAGTGCTTGGGGAGTCCCTTGGATGCTTCCTCAGTCCTTTGTGAAACCCTAGCACTTGTTACAGTTGTTTGGTGATCGTGGTGCAGTCCTCATCAGCTGGGTTCTGCCATTCTTTGTAGCCTCTCTGAAATCCCTGTCACGTTGTG
The DNA here is from genome assembly GCF_015220805.1 of Pogoniulus pusillus. Classification (NCBI taxonomy): domain Eukaryota; kingdom Metazoa; phylum Chordata; class Aves; order Piciformes; family Lybiidae; genus Pogoniulus; species Pogoniulus pusillus. The sequence goes on along the minus strand of NC_087276.1, from coordinate 19,689,090 downwards.
GGGTAGCAAAAGGCCATGGGGAGGACAAGGAGAGTTTCTTCCCTAGTGAACTGCACAGCTCACAGTGTGTGACTCTGGAGTGGGAAATGCCAGCTCCTGTCTGCAGTGCTCAGTGCTGAGCATGTCTTCATTACGCAGCTTATGGAGCAGAGAAGTTCCTGATGTGTGCTGGAGTGATTTAATCAAGCTAGGAAATCTAAAAAGCCTTGAGCTCTTGTCCCTCTAATCCCCATGTGACTATGGTGTCTCTTTCTGAAGGTGTAACAATGAAACCTTTCTGGCAGTGGAGGAGGAGAAGGAGCCCTTCATTCCTTCTGCCTACACATTCCTCCCATTCTCCTGATTGGTCTTGCAGGCTGCTGCCAGATTTGCAGTTCAGATACTCCCTGTTAGCTGCTATTATTATTTCAATCCAAAGTATAAACTAATTAGCAGGCTTTTTATCTTACTCTCATTCTGTGCATCATACAGGGAATGGATTTTTCAAGGCTAGGCTGCAACCAAAAGCTTCTGATATTTTGGTTTCCTCTGGTTTATGGCCTACAAATGGTTACACTCTGTTGTAAAGCTTTTTAAAGAGAGAGAATGCATAGAAGTGGGTAGAAAGTCAACTTATGGGACAATTCTGTCATGGGTAGTTTGAGTTCAGATATCTGAAAGGCTTTTGTGAGGATTAGAAGGCTCATGGACAGTGTGTGAAGCAAAACTTCAAGGGAAGGTTGCTGCTGGTTAACACCATTCACTGAGAGGGATGTGGGTGGTTGGCAAGAGGCTCAATCTGCTCACCTGCCCCTTTCACTGCAGGTTAAGGCTGGGATGCATGACTGAGGCTGTGAGGGATCAAAGGACATTTCTCCTGTCCAAGGCAAAGAAGAACTTCAGGAAATCTCAGATACAAAGCATTTGCTTTCTGACGTCTTTTCAGTTCCAGCCTTTCTCTGCTGTGAATGATCCCTGGGACAGGGCTGAGACGAGGCTTTCTCTTGGGTAGAGCTTGGGAAGCAGCTGATGTGGCCACAGTGCAGGGAGGGTGGTGAGAGCTGAGGAGAGGCTGTTGATGAGTGTGCTGCTTCGTGGGCAGGCAGAGTGCTCTGAACTGTGCCTGACCCTAGGAAGAGCTGTGGCAGCAGATAATCCTTTATCAACAGTGCAGTGTTTGTTGTGTCCTGTAGTTCTGCAGCTCATGCTCCCTATCTTTCTGTAACTCACTGCTGTATTGTCACTTGTTTATGGCTTCCTTCTTCAGCTCTTCTGGGGGCTTCAGCCTCTTAGATTCTTCTCCAGAAAACAAATTGCCAGGAAACACCCCACAGATCAAATCTTTGCTTGGAGCAGCAGCTCTCTGGACAGGTTTTTCTTAGCATGATTATTTCTGTAACTGGTTCTCTGACCTGGTGAAAAATGATCTTTTGTACAGAGTGTAAAGGTGAGGAAAAGCCAGTTTGGTTCTGAGCAAGTGCAGGTTACTGAGCTGCTGCCAAGCTCTCATCCTGCTTTCAGGTGTGGATTACTGCAGGTGACCCCTTTTCTCTAGTAGCACTGGCTTCACATTTGTTCAGTGACTCAGCTCTCTGCTTTTATTCTAGATTGGGCAATACATTATGTCGCTTCCTCTCCACCTTGAGCCATTTGTCACTCAAGAAGATTCCGCTTTGGAGCTGGCATTACATGCTGGAAAACTGCCTTACCCACCAGAGCAAGGTAAGGTGAAACCAAAGGCTTGGAGAGTCTGGGGAAAGCCTTCACCTTCTGACACTGCCTGGGTGTGATATGTTATGGTGACAGAGCTGTTGGAAATCCATTTCCTGTGGTCTAGTCCCGGTGGCTCTTCCAAGAGTCTCTTGGTGGTACACAGGAGGAGCCCCTATGTAATGAGTAAAACCTTCTTGGTTTTGTTGTTAGCTTTATCCATGTAAGTTCAGTGTTCTTAAAACTGCTTTGGGTGCAGGATATGGAGTAGGAAGATTTCAGATTTAGAGCAGTGTTTAATACCCTTGGTGCAGGGAGTGAACAGGAGGTGCCTTGGGTCAGTCCCCAAGCTGTGAAGAGGGCTACTGAACCAACTGGCCTGAAAGACTTCACGGGTTAGCTCGTGTGGCTTCTGCTCCTCACCAGCCTGCCCAGTGGAGTGCATGCCCAGAGCAGCTGGGAGTGCCTGGCAGCTTGCTGAACGGGGAGGCTTGCTGCAGCATTGCCCTCCTGCCAGCTAACCAGAGTTTTCTGCCCAGGGGATGAGTTACCAGAGCTGGACAACATGGCTGACTACTGGCTGGGCTCCATTGCCAGGGCAACGATGCAGACCTACTGCGAGGTCATCCTGCAGATCCCAGAGCTGACAGCACAGTCCACAAAGCAGCTGGCTACTGATATTGGTAAGCTGGCTGCACCCCTGCTGCTCTGGCTGCTGCTGCTCTGGCTTACACTACCATTTAGGGACACTGCAGCCTGAGTTCCTTTTGGTCTGGGACCCAGCATGGTGGCATGATTCTCAGCTTCTCTTCAGCAAAGTCTCCTGTCCCATCCCCCTTGGAGGGGTGACTCTGGTAGGTGCTCCTGATTCTTCACTGCTTTGCATCTCTGGCTGTGGAAGTCAAAGTCCTGGACTGAGGATTTCCTCTCAAGCCAGTCTTGGCAAGAAATGTCTGCAGAATCTTTCCAGCTGTGGCACTGCTCCATGGGGTACACAGCAGGTGCCAGGCTCTGGGGAAGTGCTCTGCTGGCTTCCAAAGGATCAGCTGCCCTCATGGTTAACTTCCCACCTTGGAGCTGCTGGTGACAAAATTGCTGTCACACAGAGGAATTCTCAGCAGCAAAGTGGGAGGTGCTTGGTGCACGTTGTTCAGCTCTGCTTTCTGCCAGACCATCCAGAGTGGCTGAGGGAAGGTTGATGGAAGGCATTGAGGAAGGTGTCCCTGCAGGCTGTGGAGGAGTTGGGCTGATGAAGGTGGCACCTGAAGGCCACTGCAGCTTTTGTAAATGCCACTTAGTCCTTTTCCTGCTGTGGATCATGGGTGCTGATGTCCTTGTGGCCAAGCTTAGGAACAAGGACACAGACAAATCTCATCTCTCTTGAAAGTCTGTTCAAGTGGTGGTGACCTCAGCCTGTACCTTTGGGTTTGGCACTACTGAGAACAAAACTAATGGGTTGAGGGCTGGTGCCTGCATTCTCCCTGGCATCCTTAATTCCCCAGCTGACTCTGGGACAGGCAGATGGAACTGTCTCCTGCCTGCAGCCCTTCTCCTTTGCAGAACTTCTCAGCTTTGCTGCATGCTCTGTCTTTGGAAGTGTCATTGTGATCTTGTGTCTCACTGCTGGGACCAACTGCCCCAAGTTCTGTGCAGCCACTAAAACGTGGCAGAACCTGTCCCAGTCCTCTGGAGGAAGCAGTTGTCCGAGCTGGTGTACAGCAAGCCAAAAATCCACAGCACAGGGATCATTAAGGTGGAAAAGTCCTCCCAGATCAAGTCCAACCTCATCCCTAGCGTTTCCATGACCACTAGACCAGATTCCCAAGTATCACGGCCACACTTTTTTGAACACCTCCAGAGATGGTGACTCCTCCACCTCCCTGGGCAGCCTGTTCCAATGCCTGACCACTCAAAGAAATTGTTCTTCCCAGGCAGTACCATCAGCCCCCAAACACTCTGCTGTGTGCTGTGGTTTGGAGCTGGCAGCGGCAGGTGCCAGCACTGGTGAGGAGTGTGTGGTGCCTGTGAGCTGCTCAGACCCCTGTTTGTCCTTGTCCCTGCAGATTATCTCATAAACGTGATGGATGCCCTGGGCCTTCAGCCATCGAGAGCACTGCAGCACATCGTGGCCCTGCTGAAGGCAAAGCCAGAGGAGTACCGGCAGGCTGCCAAGAGCCTGCCCCGCCGGACAGCCAGCAGCATCGCCGCCATGCGAGGCCTGGAGTGGTAGCTGGGGTGGCCCCGCTCCTGGGCACCTCAAGGGATGAACTGTTGGGGCTGGTTTTCCTTCCCTGTGAGCTTTGCCAGGACAGTGACAGTATCTGTGGGGACTGGGGGAGTTTCTTTCTGAATCACTTTTAATAAATGCCTTTGTCTAGGAAGAGCTTGTTCCACTTGTCCATCTTTAGGAATGAGGATAAGGAGCAGAGGACTGGAGAACCTTCGCTGTGAGGACAGGCTGGGAGAGTTGGGGCTGTTCAGCCCAGAGAAGAGAAGGCTCCAGGGAGAACTTAGAGCAGCCTTCCACTACTTTAGGAAAGCTGGGGAGGGACTTTTGACAAGGGCTGGGAGTGACAGGACAAGGGGCAATGTCTTTCAGCAAGAAGAAGGGAGATTGAGACTGAAGATGAGGAAGAAATTCTTTCCAGTGAGGGTGGTGAGACACTGGAACAGGTTGCCCAGGGAGGTTGTGGCTGCCCCCTCCCTGGAAGTGTTGAAGGCCAGGTTGGATGAGGCCTTGAGCAACCTGGGCTAGTGGAAGGTGTCCCTGCCTGTGACAGAGGGTTGGAACTGGATGATCTTTAAGGTCCCAATCCAGTCTGTGAGTCTGTCAGTCTGTGTCCTACAGCCGAAGTGCCCAAAGATTCTCTGGCTGACCTTGAGTGGGCTGAGCAGTGCTGGCAATGTCCTGCTGATTGCTGGAGAGTTCCTGCTGCACGGCGGTGAGATGAGTGGCTTCTGCAGAAAATTTAATCAATTCTGAATCTCAAATTATGGGGTAGGTGCAGCAAAGATGGGCTGATTGGAGGCTGCTCTACCTGCAGGCAGTCCCCATTGCTCAAGTCTGTCATTACTCGCCGAGTCAAGAAGACAGGCTCCTCAGGTAGGAGATGGGGCAGGAGCAAGCTCAACCCTGAAAGCAGAACCGGTTTTGTTGGTTGCTTCTTGTGCCATTGCTGTTGAAAGCTCCCAAGTGGGTAAGAAACTTAATGGAAGATTGTAAAAGCTGGACCTAAAGAGCTCTGTAAAGCTTTTGTCTGGCCTCAGTCCGCTTGCTGAGGAGAAGCTGGGCAGGATACAAAGAAACCCCAAACCTGGCCTGTTAGATGAAACCTCACAAGCAAACTCCTCTGGTCTGAAGGGGACAAAACGTTCTTTCCCTTTCTGTGTCGGCCTCTGCAGCTTTCTCTTTACCACTAGGGACATTAATCTTCTCCCCGTGTCCTTTGCCTCCTCTTCCCTTAGCTTGCTCCAGGCTGCTCTAACCAGTTTCCAGCCCACTCCACAAACCCTTCTGATCTTTGCTTCATGTTTTTTTTCACCCCTGTCAGCCTCTGTCTTTGGGACTTCTGTCATTCCTTGTCCTGCTCTTGGCACTCTTGGCCCACCATCTTCTCCTCTGGGTGGCTACCTGGCTGCCACAGCTGCTTCTCTGGGCAGTCCCATGTCTGGTTGTCACCCCAGCACCTTCCCAGTGATTTGTAGCTCATAAGGTGCTGATGCAAGCTTGGATTGTACCAGTGCTGTGTTTTCCCAAGTGAAATCGGGTTCCTTTGCTATTCTCAGGTGGACTTTGGTGATGTTTTACTGCCCAGAAGGCAGTCTGGGGAGGTGAGGAGAGCAGAGGTGCTTTGTGAACAATGTTGGGGTTCTCTGGACTGTCTGGGACAGGATTTTCAGTTAGATGTTGCTCTTCTGTTTTGAGCTATGGAAAATCTATTTCAAAAAATCTCAAATTGATTGGAAATTTGCTGCTCTGTGGAGCTGGGACTCGTTTGGCTGCGATTTGTGAAGCCTTTGCTGTGCCCAGTCCTATGCAGTGCTTAGCTGAGTCCTCCAGTGACTGCACTGCTGCTGCAGCAAAAGCAGCTCCTTCACACAGGTAGGCTGATCTGCAACCAGTTCATCAGAGAGCTGAGTTGGTACAGAGCTGAAGTGCCTGAGACACTTTGCACTTTTATGAGTTGTGAGACACCCTCCATAAACCAGCAGTAACTGGACTGGCAAACTGTCCCTGTACCTGCCAGAGAACATCCTGTTCCCATGGTGTCAGACAGGTGAATCTTACTGTGGGTGCCTCTCCCATCCTCCTGTCACTAGAAGGTGAGGATTCTTGAGGCAGTGCCATGCCTGCTGTTGTTGCATTTCACAGGGCAAGTGTCTGGCCCTGCAGAATTTGTTACCTGAGCCATTTTTGAGCATTGTGCACTTGAGTGAGGGGTGGTGGGAGTCCAGTCAGGGAGCTGAAACTCAGCACACCACAGCTCTGCACCACACTCCTAGTCCTCAGCAGCAGAGAACCTGAAATGGGCTGAGAAAGGGCTTCCCCAAGTGCTTCATGCTTTATGAATCTCCAGTTTAAAGAAGGTGGTTAAGCTGCTGCTTCTTAGCTTTGTCAACTGAAATGGGATAGTGGCTGTGAAAATCCAGGCATTGGAAGTAAGAGAAAATGAAAACTTAGCTCTAAGCTGCTGTCACTTCTGGAGCTAATCTGAGCATTTTGGAACTTGCTAATCAGGTCTTATAAAATTAAGTCTCAGATATTCTGCATGTGATTCTCTTGTAAGTGTCCTGCAGCAGCAGGCCAGCTGCACATCAGTGATTCGGGGTCTGACTGGGGCAGCATCAGCCATGTCCATGGCATCTCATCTGCAGATCACCCCAGAGCTCCTCGGTCCTGCTGGTGGTGGTCAGCAGCAACCACACCAACCACTGCCAAGGGGAGATGGAGAGGCCTTAAGCAGGCTCTGCACCAGAGTGGGAAAGGAGCCTGGACCCTCTGCCCGCGGCACAGTGCCCAGCAGGTCGTGTTCCCAGGTGCGTGATTGAGCCACACGATCAAGTTTCCTCTTGAGGTTTCACAGAGGTGCTTCGGCAGGGCAGGTGCTGGGGAGCTGTGATGTACCCCTGGGAAAGCCAGGGGCTGGGACTGGCCACTCTCAGCTCAGCTCTCTGGGAACTACTGAACCTCCTGACCATCCTCAGGACTTCGGGGTGAACTCAGCACCTCTCCCTTGTACCAGAGGCTGCCCTCAGCTTCGTGCCAGCACCAAGCTGTGCCTGCTGCCAACAGGAAACACAAAGGCAACTTCTGAATTAATTTATTTACTGCTGAGTGGTGCTATTGACCAGCCTGGCACTTCCTCCCCACACCTGGACCTTTGTAGAGCCTGGAGTATTTATCTCCAGCACACACAGCTGTGCCCACCCCTCCACAGCAGGCACAGCACCTGCCGTGCTCCAGGAGCTCTGTTTCTGTTGCAGTTGTGCCTGCTGTGACCTCAGGAGTCACAAGTGGTTTGGGTCCCACCCCAGGGGTCACAGCATACACTGTGCCATGTCTCAGCATCCACCTGGCCATGGCCACACGTGCACCATCAGCACCCCCGTGCCTCACTATGGTCCTTCTCCATTTCCTTGCCCTGGAGCCTGGCTGCAGCCCTGCTCTTCTCTCTGGGAAGTGCTTCCCACCCCATGAGATGATCTCTTGTGATTAGACCGTGATGGTGATGTGCAGAGCTGGGAGGTGCAAAGCTGGACATCCCCTGGCACCCTGTGATGCCAGCACAGTCCCAGCCATGTCCTGGGCTGATTCCCAGCAGTATGGGCAGCAGGGGCAGGAAGGGGATTCTGCCCCTCTCTTGCACTCTGCTGATTGCCCCTGTGCAGTGCTGGGGCCAGCTCTGGAGTCCTCAGCATAGCAGAGGCAGGGACCTGGGGCAGGTGTGGGGCCAGAGGAGGCCACAACAGTGATCTGAGGACTGGAAGCACTCTGTTGTGAGGCCAGGCTGAGAGTCATGTTTGTTCAGCCTGGAGGAGAGAAGGCTCCAGGGAGACCTGCTGGTGAGCTTTAATTTGTTGAAGGAACTGATCAGAAAGTTGGGGACAGGCTTTTGAGCAGGGCCTGTTGTGACAGGACAAAGGGTGATGGTTTGAAACTAAAAGAGAGAGATGCAGACTGGAGAGAAGGAATTTTTTGTGGTGAGAGTGGTGAGACCCTGGTCCAAGTTGCCCAGAGAGGTGGGAGATGCCCCATCCTTAGAACAGCTCAGCTGAGCAGCCTGCTCCGGGTTGCAGGTGTTGCTGCTGGCTGCCGGGGGTTGGAGTGGGTGAGCTGTACCAGTCTGTGGTCCATGGTCCTGCGACACTAGAGCCTGGACCTGACGCTCACCCTGTGAGGCTGTTAAGGGTTTATTGGAGCTTCACAGCGAACGGTCGGGGAGGAGGCTCAGGCAGGGCTCTCGAGTTCCTTCCTGATATGACAGGGAGCAGGAGATGGCCCAGCAAGTGCCAGGCTGGACAGAGCGATGGCAGATGGCCGTTGATGGCCCCTGGGAGGTGCCAGCCCACGCTGCTCACTCGGGCTCTGCGTCGCTGTCCCGACCGAGGGCGTCGAGGGGCCGCACCCGTAGCGAGTCGTAGTTGGGTGGGGGAGTGCCAGGCTCGGGGGGCAGCGCCTCGCCCCTGGGGAGGGCACCGCCGTCTTCGTGCTGGAAGCCGAGGTTGGTGTGGGCCTCCACCAGCTCCGACACCGTCGGGGGAGCGTCGGGGTACCGAGCCTGTGCCCGCTTCTGCTTCAGGCCCTTGCACCAGCTGATGACGTTGATGATGGTGATCCAGAGCGAGTCGATGATGATCTCCCCGAACTCGATGAGGCACAGCACCGAGCCCCCCATCCAGAACCCGAACTGGCCCCCCAGGCTCGACAGCAGCCAAACGATCTGCGAGAGGAGCGGAGTCAGCCGACGCGGCAGGGATCGGCCCCGGCCGCGCAGCCGGTGGCGGGCGGGAGGCGGGCCCGGGGCGGACACTCACCGTGGTGGCCGCGGACTCGGAGATGGTGCGGTAGTTGTACTCCTGGAAGTAGATGTTCAGCTTGATGATGCCGTTCCTGTGAGGGACAAACGCAGCTCAGGGCAGAGCCGGGCTGGGGGTGTCCCACACCTCTGCCCCTGGGGAGAGCCTGGGCAGAGCTGCCTGGTACAGTGCCAGTGACTGCCAAGGTAGGAGAGATGTGGCTCTGGATTTCTTCCCCAGGATGCATTTGAGCACCCGAAAGCTTCCTTGGGGCCGTTTGCTTTGGTTTTCCCACTGCCGTGGTTGGTGCAGAGGAGCTATGGCTGCTCCTCATGTCCCTGGTGCACGGATGGAGCAGCTGCACGGTGGCTGAGTGTGTGACAGGTCAGCCAGCGTCTGTGAAACTCCTTTTTTTTGGGGGGGGGAGGAGGAACCCCCTCTTCTTCTTAGTTCAGGGTTTAGATTCTCAAAGGCTAACTCAGCAGCTACCCTAATTCTGGTGCATCCCCCCTACAGCTGCTGCTGTAGGCAGATTCAGACCTAAGTATGCAACCCAGGAGCTGGACCCTGGCAGCTGGAGGTGCTGTCGTTAATGCTGATTTTAGCTTAACCGTGTGTCTGACCCAGCCTGTCGCTGGCAGAGCAGGGGATACTGCATTTCAAGTTTGCTTTATCCATCTTGCAGCCTATCGTGAGCCAAATCTCATCCTCCCTGGCACCAGGGTCCGTGGCAGCCTCATGTCAGCAGGCTCAGCAGAGAAGATGACATGGATGTTACTCTCCCTTACCTGTCCAGAGTCACATTTGTTGACATATCCCTTTCATAAGAAAGAATATGGAAAATCCAGTCCTGGGAAAAGAAACCTGATTCAGACACAAGTGGAAGGATCCTCCCTGAGCACCTGCTGGGGCAGGACTGCTGCGGAGGAGATGCCATGGGGAGGGTTGTCCTCTCCTGTCCTGCGCCGTGGGACTGGAGTCTATCTGCACTCTGAAAATGTGCAGCTAAGCAGGGAGGTTCTTGCTGCCTGGACACTGGCCCTGAAAACATGGACCAATTTATGGCTGAGAAAGGGAATCACTGCTGACCCTTTCAAATCAAGGAACCTTAGACCTGTGTTTCAGCATCTGAAGGGAACCTACAAGAAGGGTAGAGAGGGACTGTTTAGAATGGCCTTAGGTGAGAGGATGAGGAGCAATGTTTTGAAACTGGAGCAGGGCAGATTTAGGTTGGACATTAGGAGGAAGTTCTGCACAATGAAGGGTGGTGAGACATTGGAACAGGCTGTCCAGGGGTGTGGTTGAGATGATCCTTGGAGACATTCAAGGTCAGACTTGATGTGTCCCAGGGCAGCCTGATCTAGTTAGAGGTGTCCCTGCTAAGTGCAGGGGGGTTGCACAAAGTGAGCTTTGAGGGTCCCTTCCAACCTGATGCAAACTGTGAAGCTGTGCTTGGGGGTTACCTCGGAGGCTTCAGAGGGCCAGTCTGCCATGGAGATGGTCATCTTGTACTGCGTGTCGCTGCAGAGAGGGAGGGAGCAGAGCATTAACACAGGAGTGCTTTTCAAGGCACTGAAGCTTCAGGTCTAGTGCAGAAAACCAACTCTCTATGACTTGCTGCCCTTCTGGAAAGCTCAGGAGCCCCCAGCAGCCCCAAAGGGTTCAGTACTCACTTGCAGGTCTCCTTGCAAGAGTCAATGCAAATCTGTCTGTGCCTTATACTTGATCTCAGGGAGAAGTAGCAATATGCTGTTGAATGAAGACAAACATCCAAATTGCCTCTTTAGACAGGGAACCCCCGTACAGGATTGTCTCTCTTTCATCTGATACAGTCAACACTTCAGCAGGAGCCAGCTGCACAGCTTGGATGTCCTCCCCTCTGAGCTGCCCTTCCTTGAGAAGCTCAGGCATAGGGGGGGTCAGACAATGTAATAAGGTATTAAAATCAATGGAATTGTCTGCAGATGGTTGCTGTGGAGTCACCTTGTCCACTGGCAGAGGTCTTGGCACAGCCTTGGGCAGCTACAGGGGCAGGTGGATGACTGCCAGCCACAGCTGCCCTCGCCAAGCTGTGTCATCAGCCTCTGCCTGCCCATGAGCTTCTCATGGAAGCCTATTGCCCCTGCCCAGACCAGCCTGTTTAAGGACCTGAACTCTCCAGACATGGAGGTGTGGAACATAGAAACTCAAAATGGTCTGGGTTGGAAGGGACCTTAGAGTTCATCTAGTTCCAGCCCCCTGCCACGGGCAGGGACACCTCCTACCAGAGCAGGTTGCACAAGGCCTCATCCAACCATCCTTTGGGTGGTTATTTAACCCTTTTTTTCTCCTCTTGCTACCCAGATGCTGCTGTTACCTTCCTAGCTGGACCCAGCCATCAGGAGTGCCCTGCCCTGGCACAGTGTGGAAGCTGATTTTCCTTAGCCCATTGCCAGGACCATGCTTTCTCCCCTTCTCCCCAGCACTGACCCAAAGAGCCACATGCAGTCATCACATGGGCTGAAGCCAGCCACCAGTGGCATTTACAGCAGAATAAAGCCACTCTCCGTGCCCCCACCCCTTCCAGGACCTGGCCCAGCTGTGCAGTTGGTCTTGTCCACATTCTTACCCCAGCCTGGATTATCCTCATTATTGCAGTATTTCACCCCTTCAGGTAAAGGAAACATGTAGTGCCCACAGGCACACATCTCCACCATGTGGTTTTGGAAGCAGGAGCGCAGGCAAGCCTGGAGAAAGGGAAGAAGGAATTGCTCAGACATGGGCTGGACCCCCCCTGCCCGCCTCTGCTGCTGGGGTCTGTGCTGGCCCAGAGGATGGCTGCTCTGAGGGATTTTCTCTCTTTTGCTCTGATTTGGAGTCTGTGCACAAAGAAGGCTGAAGGAAGGGAGCAGCTGCTGCCAGAGCCCGTCCCTGCTCCACACCGAACATCCCCATTGTGCTGGGAGCCCGGCATAGGTCACATCAGCTTTACAGTGCTGAGACCAGGCCTGTGTTCTTTCTGATGCCTTTTGACATCTCTTCCTGCAGATGTAAGGCCCATCCTGGTGGCAATCTGCCCGTGGGTAAGTCACAGAGCTTGGTGCCTGTGCACAGTGCACGATAAGCTGCTCATTTCTTGACCGTCTGGGGGCTCCGTGGAAGTAACACAAAGGCTGCTGCAAACAAGAGTCTAAATGTTCTGCTGCACCATAACCCTGCTGCATCTCCAGCCTTTATGTAGGGTACTGCCAAAGGGCTGGGCCCAACTTTAGAGGCACAGCTATAAAAATGCTGCAACACAAAATGATTAAGGGAGAGGAACATCACCCTTACGAGGAGAGGCTGAGGGAGCTGGGGCTCTTCAGCTTGGAGAGGAGGAGCCTGAGGGGTGACCTTATAAATGTTTATAAATGTGTAAAGGGTGAGTGCCAGGAGGATGGAGTCAGGCTCTGCTTGGCAATGCCCAATGACAGGACAAGGGGCAATGGGTAGAAGTTGAGGCATAAAAAGTTTCATGTAGACACAAGGTGGATTTTTTTCCCTGTGAGGGTGACAGAACACTGGAACAGGCTGTCCAGGGGGGTTGTGGAGTCTCCCTCTTTGGAGATACTCAAAACATGCCCAGATGCATTCCTGTGTGATCTGGTATAGGTGATCCTGCTCTGGCAAGGGGGTTGGACTGGATGAGCTTTTGAGGTCCCTTCCAACCCCTGGCATTCTGTGATTCTGTGATAAAGAGCAGGTTTTAGGAACCTGAAGGCTTTCATCTGTGCTTCTTCCCTTGAAAGGATCCTGGCTGCAGCATTGGCAACCCACAAGCCACGAAGTTAATGATCCTAGCCTGAAGAGGGGCTCTGCAGCAAAGTCTATGAGAAGCTAATCAGATCTAGCAGTTCCAGCTGGTCAGAACAGCCAGGGAATTCCTGTGTGACCTGAAGCACTCACTGAGCTCACTGCATTCAGGGAGTGATGAAGAGACTGGTTTTGCTGAGAGGTCTCTGAAGTGGGCTCAGACCCTGCCAGCATTTAACAATGCTGAAGCAATAGTGCAATCATCTGGAGTATTTGCTTAATCCTTCCACAGGCAGCTGGAAGCAGAGCAGCCCAATTGTTATCCCTGCACAAAGGCAGCAAAAGGAAGTCCCCTGCCAGACCAAAGCCTGATTCTCTGGGATGGATTCATCAGGCTTCTGGATATTTCCTTCTTGATATTCATCCTCCAGAAATGTTTCTCCCTGCCTAGCACAGCGTGTCAGCAGTTAGCCAGTGCTGAGGGGTTACACTCTGGGGTTCTGCAGGTTTGAAGTGTACAAACTCAGCTTTCTCATCCCAGTGTTGAAGCAAAGCCACGTCCAGGATGACAAATGGCTGAATTCCTTAAAGAGGAAAGGATGAGAAAGGACCACTCAGGAGAGGAATCTCTCCTGAGTATGCCTCTGCCATCAGGGAAGAACAGGATTTCTGTACCCAGACCAGGAGCTGGTTTTGTCCTGAGAGCAGTGTCCTGGCTATAACCAGAGCACAAAGTTCTCCAGACAGCCTTTGCCTTCCCCAAGCAGCAAAAGCCTTGGTTATGGGGAAGTGTCACCTCAGAGCTGCAGGGGCCATGTGGGATGATGCCTGTGGATGCTGTGGATGGAGGAGCTCAGCTGAGCCCTTATACAGCTGAGCCAGCATTCACAGCCATGGTGAGTGCTCAGAACCCCAGAGCTCAGAGAGGTTGTTCTCTTGGACACAGGTAATGATCAGAGCCTGCCCCTGGCTAGTGGGTCTGCTCCTAAGGGAAAGATTTCAGCCAAGCATGGCAGTCATAGGGAACAAAGATGTTCTGAGAGCTGAGACTGAAATGAGCTGCCCAAATGAGCTGGCTTGAGCAGCACTCTCTGAAAGGAGCAGAACGTCTCTGCAGCTCCTGGGGAAGAGGAGTAGCTAGGGCTGCTTGGGAAGCCAAAATGGGGGAACTGCCACACTCTGGATTTAGGGGGCTGCTCCTGGGGAAGAGGAGTAGCTAGGGCTGCTTGGGAAGCCAAAATGGGGGAACTGCCACACTCTGGATTTAGGGGGCTGCTCCTGGGGAAGAGGAGTAGCTAGGGCTGCTTGGGAAGCCAAAATGGGGGAACTGCCACACTCTGGATTTAGGGGGCTGCTCCTGGGGAAGAGGAGTAGCTAGGGCTGCTTGGGAAGCCAAAATGGGGGAACTGCCACACTCTGGATTTAGGGGGGCTGCAGGGTCCAGGCACACCCTGCTCCACTTTTGCTGGTGTGCAGGGTGATGGGAACCCTTCACTTTGAGGAGCATAGCTCTGGGGTGGAGGGGTACAGGGAAAGGACCAACACCAAACCGTGCCCACGCATGGGTAAAAATATTTGCCCTTTTGTCTGTCAGCTGGCACTTTGCTGGTAGGTGACCCACAGCAGGGTCACAGTGCAGCAAAAGCAGGGTGTTTGCTGGGTTTCAGCTTCTGAGAAAATGACAGAAATGACAGAAATGGCCACTTTCTTCCTTTCAGAATGAAACAGGCTTGGCTAGGGGAACATCTTCTGCAGATGCCCTTTCCTGGCCATGCTGTTTTGGTGCGAGATGAAAACCAAAGAGCTCACTGAACTTTGGTGCCAGCCAGAGCCACCTCCCTTCTCTTCTGGTGCAAGTCCTAATAGCAGCATTGCTGGGTCTTGCTCCTGCCATCCACACTTGTTTCCACTGGATCCACTGGGACTTCTGTGTCCAGCCTCCAGTGTGGATTTATACCAGGGGAGAAGGTTCCTGTGTCTGGGTTCTGCTTTCTACTCTGTTGCTGCTGCTCCTCCTGTGCCCCCCCCAGCTAGTCACAGGTTCTGACTGCTTTAGTGGCTTCTCCTTAGCAGCCTGGTGCAAAGGCAGTGGTACCTGTATGGAGTAGGAGGTGTTGTACTGGCTGTAGAGGTTCTTCACTGGGACATCAGAGCCGTTGTTGGTGCAGTCACTGTAGGGGTAACCCATCCTCTCCAGCTCATCCTGAAGGGAAACCAAAGCACCAAATGCCATCTCCCCTCTCCAGGGCTCCGGTGCCTGCTCTCTAGGGCCTCTCCAGTTCACAGAATCAGTCAGGTTGGAAACGACCTTTGAGGTCATCAAGTCCAACCTATTACCAAACATAATCTATTTAACTAAACCATGCCACCAAGTGCCTCATCCAGTCTCTTTTTGGATACCTCCAGGGATAGTGACTCCACCACCTCCCTGGGGAGCCCATCCCAAGGGCAAATCACTCTTTCTGTGAAGAACTTCTTCCTAACATCCAGCCTAAACCTGCCGTGATGCAGCTTGAGACTGCGTCCCCACGTTCTGTCACTGGTTGTCTGAAGGAGAGACCAACCCCCACCTGGCCACAACCTCCTTTCAGGTAGTTGTAGACAGCAGTAAGGTCCCCACTGAGCCTCCTCTTCCTTCCTGTATTCCCTCTTGGCTTGGAAAATACCAAAGCCTGGCTGGTGGCAGAGCTGAAGGAGATGCAGCCTGTTGCCCTGGGCAGATCAAGGCAGATGAGGGTGTGCAGGAGCAGTCTGTGCTCACAGAGCACCTTCTGCCATGCTGAGGGAAGAGGGAACAATGACCTGAGCTCACTGTTTTGGCTGCAATAAAGCACTTGGCCAGGACACTTACATAAAAGCCTCCATAAAGCGCTGCAGCCCGCAGCCAGCGCACACCTTGACTCTTTTGGTTTGAGCCAGTTCAGCCGAGGCTGGGAGCAAGCTTGGTGCCAGGCCCATCAGATAACATTATTCTCAGAGAAGCTGCTGCAGAAGAATGCCACACATACCACCAGAACCCCGATGGAAGTTTCTGTCCCAGCCATGGCGTAGATGCCCTGGTCCTTCAGAAAGGGGAAGCTCTTCTGTTGGTGCAGCATGAGCCTGGCCCCGGCTGCTGAGGACAGGTAGGGGATGTAGTCTTGCTGGCTGATGTCCAGAATTAATTTCAGCCCTGGGACAGCAGACAAAACACTCAGAGCAGGAACTATATCCAGAGATGCAATTACCTACAGACTTTCCAGACCCATCTGGATGTGTTCCTGTCCTACCTGCCCCAAGGGACCCTGCTTTGGCAGCGGGATTGGACTGGATGACTTCTGGAGGTCCCTTTCAACCCCTGCCGTTCTGTGATTCTGGTGTGAGTCTTTGGGGAAAATGAGTCTGTCTGCTTTTCTACAGGCACAGAGATCTCCATCCTTGGGGAAAGACCCAAGTTTGGCTGCTGTGTCAGCCTTACCTGTGCAGAAATACACCAGATGGGGAATGCTCAGGGTGGAAATGTCTGTGTGAATGTCCAGAGGCTGCCTCAGAATTTGGCTATCCAGATGTTACCCTTCTGCAAAGTAACATCTGTAGTCACCTCACTGGTTTCTGGGTGGTATGTTTCCCTTTAGGGAGCTGTAGAATTGGAATCGTGGTGTTCATTTTGGTTGGAACAGACCTTTAAGATCTTCAAGTCCAACCATTAACCCAATGCTGCCAGCTCACCACTTTCTGCTGGATAATTGCTTCTCCCTGCTGCAGTGCTGCAGAGGCAGAGATGGTAAATCTGTGACACCTGACAGAAATGGGCATTGAGAGACAGAACAGCTCCCAGCACCTCTGCTCCCTCCTTGGTAGAACCTCTCTTACCAAACTCAGCTCCAGGGTTGGAGGAATTCAGAGCCTCTTCATCCATGCCCCAGTTGAAGATGTAGCAGTTCCCGTGGTCTGGGTGATAGATTTGGGTGAAATTCCTGGAAGAATCATGCAGACAAAAATGTAACTTCTGGGGAGGATCAAAGTGTGATAGAATAATGACTGAGATGCATCTGATGGGACTGGTGCTCTGGGTCTGGGTCTTGCTCTCAGCTGTTTCCTTTGTGGAGTTCTTGTCTAGAGATTTCAGGGGATGCAGTCTGCTGCTGGAAAACAGCAAAGCAAGGCACTGGTGTGTGCAGAGCCACAGCCAGCAGGGATGGTGTGAGTTGGGATGGGGGTGATCAGTCACAGGGGGAGGTAAAGGCCAGAGCTGAGCTATGCGGATGGGTCTGGCGGCTGCCACAGCTCCTTGTCTGAGACCAGTTCCCCCACAGCCCTCTCTGCAGGAGGGGCAGGAACCCCCAGCCTGGGCTGCTGCCCTGCCTGCCTTTCTCAGAGCTGGGTCTCTAATTCTGGCATGCTTAGGAAACAACAGGAACTGAAGGGCATTTCCAGAGCCTGTGTGATAACTGGGGCTGCACTGCTGTACTGGGGTACAGTGGGGTTGTGCTGGGGTACATTGGGACTGCGCTGTTGTGCTGGGATGCACTGGCTCAGCACCTGGGCTGGCAGCTAGGCATCACCTGCCATCACTCTGGGAAGGTCCCATGGATGCTGTTAGTCTGGATGTGCCATGAGCAGAATGCCCCAGCCAAAACTAAGCAGCAGCACTGTCCCAGAATAAACAGTTTCAGCCAGAGTCACTTCCAGAAACCTTCTGGGAAATGCTGAAATCTCTTTCTTAGCTGCTATGTGTCTTAGGAAGACAAGAGGAGGGAGCTGTCCTGCCTTCAGCATCCTGTGCCAGGAAACGGCCCGAGCTCGGGCTGCACCTACTTGTAGTTGCAGGGCTCAGCCCCGTAGAGACAGGCCAGAATCATGTCCTCTGCCTGGTAGCCCATCCTGATCCTGTCCTGCAGGGGCACCTTGGAGAGGATGCTGGTGCTCTGCAGGATGTACCACTCGGTCACCGCCTGCGCCGCGCTGCTGAAGTTCCTGTAGGTGCAGTTGTCGGAGCCCTGATGGCTGCACTGGGGACACAGGGCAGGCAGGGCTCAGCCCATCCCGTGGTGGGGACGTTTGGTCTGTCCCCTCTGGCCACAAGCTCAGCGTGGTGCCAGCCCTGCCTGCTGCCGCCGAGGGAAGAGAGCTGTGGCTGGAGCTGCCGCATTTCTGCGTGTCTACAGACAGAGCCTTCCCCGGGGATGCTCCCCAGCCGGGCAGGCTCTGCAGCCATCCCAGGGTCACCTCCAACAGCTCACAGAAAGTGTTGCTTTGGGGACAAATTAGGGATAGAGCTACCCCAGTTCCAAGATGTAGTCAGGCAGGGAGGGTCTTTGAAGTCTCCGTTGGAGCAGTAGGTGGGAGGTCATGAGAGCATACAGTGCCTCTGCTAAGGATGGCAGCAGGAAAGGGGCAGTAGCTGTAGCTTCTCCCCAGTGTTTTGGGTGCCAAACCCAAGGGAGACACGAACCTGGCTAGGAGCCTGCGTGGAGCAGCCCTGCCCTGGCTCTCTCTCAGACTCAGCCTGCAGCAGGGCTGCTCTGGGTGACCGTGGAGAGCACCCAGCAGTGTCCTCTGCGTGGCAGGGCCCCCAGCAACCGACACCATTCACAGCTCAATTACTGCCCATTACAGCCCAGTGCTTCCAGCATCCCTCTCAGCAGATGCTGATGGACCCCTGCCCATAGCCCTGGCACAGTGAGAGGCTGCTGTGTGCTGTCAGCCCCGTCTCCATGAGCTGCTGCTCTTTCTGGTGCCATGCAGATGCCTCCTGTTCACCACAGACCAACCTGGCATGGCTCCTTGCTGGGTTTCCTTGCACTCAGAGGGGGTACATTTGAGATGTGGTGCAGCTGCAGCCCCTGCATCTGCAGTGGGGTCTGGCTGGGTGTCTGAGGGCAGCAGAGCCCCTCTGAAGTTCTGAAAGCCCTCACTCTGTTGCCCTCTTCAGAAAGCAAGCAAACAACCCTGAAGCCTTGCAGTAACCACCATAACCTGCCAGCTGTCCATGGGCTCTGGGTGCACTGTGCCACTCCCATGGGCAGTTCTCTGTCCCAGTGCAGCTGGACCAGATGCCCAAGGCAGAGCAGCCATGGGCAGCTGGCGGAAAGGAGATGCTGAGCATCACTTCACTGCAAGGGCACCCAGTACTGCCCATCTCTCCCTGTCTGCCTCCCACCTGACCCTTCTCACCAGCTTCACGGCCAGCTTGTACTTCTTTTCTTCTGACATTGTGTTGGATGAGGCAGGTGGAGCAGTTGTGTAATTGCCCTCAAAGGTTTGGTTGCCCTCAAAGGTTTGGTTGACCTCAGAGTTCCAGTTGATCAAAGTGGCTTCGTTGCTCACAGCAGTCTGCTCCCCCCCAGAGGTTTGGTTGCCCCCAGAAGTCTTGTTGCCTGCAGTGGTTCCATTGCCTTTATCAATCTGGTTGCTCTCAAAGATGTCCAGGATGATGGGGTTGTCTTTGTCGTGCTCATCGATGAGCACCAGAGGTATCTGGTACCAGAGTGTCAGGTTGAGTGATGGGGAGGGGCTCTCAGTGCTGTTCCCTGGTGTGGGTTGCAGGATTCTCTCCAGAGCTGCTTCGATGAGCCTGTCCAGGTCTTCCAGCAGATACTTCACTTCTGAGTATCTGGAAGACAAAAGGCAGTTACTACGTGGTGTCAAGGTGGTGGCTTGGAACTTCCTATAGACCTCAGATTGCTGCCTAAAGGTTTACTGGAGGAAACCAGGAGAGCGGAGCGTGGCAGCTCAGACACAGGCATGCCAACAGCCCACAGCTGGGTGAAAAAGCAGCAGGAGGGTAAGCAGAGAGTGAGGCCACGGCAAACCTGCTGGTGTGGAACCGGCTGGCTGTGCTTCGGGACCTCACTGCAGTTTACACAAAACATCTCTAGGAAGCAGAGACAAACCAGCCCCGGAGCAACCCGTGTGCTGGCTGGAGCATCTTGCCTGGGGCCACGCTACTCACGGCTGTAAATTCAAAGCAGCTCTGACAAAATCAGTTCCTGCTTCAGAGTGGCGGTGGAGGTCTCCCACAGAGCTCCCAGCTGATACCACTGTTTGACCAGCTCTCCATGGTCAAGCAATAAGAGGCACTTTGACTGCGAGGCAGGAGGAAGGAATTTGTGGGGAAGGTTAAGGAACTGGGCTTGGCTGTGACAAGTGAGCTGAACTCTGAGCTTTCCCTGAGCAGGAGGTGGTGACCATCACGGGACTGACAGATGAGGTCAGGAAAGCCGGGCAGCCCCCAGCTTCACCAGCCCTGCTCTACACCTCAGCTCCACATCGTCCTCTTATTTGGTTTAGTGCCACTTGGTGAGTCCCTTGGCGGTTCCAACATGCCAGCCGAGACAGGAGCAGGTGCAGAGCACCTCTCACTCTGAGCAGCACTGGGGGTGTTAAAGCACAGCTGGGCAAGCTGGGCAAACAAGGACTTACTTGAAAGGGTTGGCATTGCAGACGGTGACCGCGGGGAACTTCATGGTCTTAAAGCCAATGGAGAGAGAGGAGGTGACGTTGTAGGACAGGTAGGTGTTGATGAGGATGCCCCACTGCCAGAAGACCAGAGAGGCGAAGAGCAGTGTTAGGAAGAACCAGATCAGTTTCTTCTTTGGCCCCTCTTTGATGATGCGCTTCGGGCCATGGGTGTTGGTGTTGTCACAGTACCAGACCAGCAGCTCCTTGTAGGTGTAGCCAGGGCCCTTCTGCAGGCGGTGCAGAGCCCGGACAAAATACTTCTTGAGGTTCATGCTGCTGCCTGCCAGGGCAGAAAAGACACCAAAAGAGCCACGTTTAAAGGCAGGCTTTGTGTGACAGCAAGCACACTGGCACCTGGAGCAGTTGTGTGATGGCTTGACCATGATCTTGTGACCCAGGAGAAACCCCTAGAATCGCAGAACAGTCTTGCTTGGAGGAAACCTCAAGATCACCAAGTCCAGCCCTCAACCCAGCACTGCCAGGTCACCACTAAGCCATGTCCCTCAGCACCACATCTCCAAGGCTTTGAAACCCCTCCAGGCATGGGAGGATGGGAACTCCATCACTGCCCCAGGCAATCTGAGCTAGGCCTTTACAACCCTTTTGGGGAAGAAATTGATCCTCATATCCGAACTAAACCTCCTCTGATACAGCTTGAGGCCATCTTCTCCTGGGGTCCCCACAGGACTTCAGTGACTGGGACCTGCTGGCCATAGGTCAGCCCTGCATGACTCACTCAGGAGAGAGCCTGCAGGTGTTGCAGTGATTGACCAGGATAGTTTTGAGGCAGCACCACAGTCTTTTGTGTGTCTGCAGTGTCTGGAACCTCTGCCGACACCGGAGGGACCAAGCAGTGCACACAGGGACTGTGTCAGGTGGAGCCCAGGCCACCAGCACTCTGCTCCGCCAAATGCAAGCTCCAGACAGTTTTTCTTAGAAGTAAGCAGAGTGCCCCAGGCTAGCAGAGGGGGCAGGAAAAGAGAACCTGGACCCAGCAGCACCTTTTCCAGGACCAGGAATGCTGCTGGGAGCTGCTGCCCACCAGAGGAGGGCCAAGCAATGTTTTTTTTCCACCGAATTCCTTTGTCTCTCAGATACCATCGGAATGCTCCTCACGCTCCGCAGGGATGCTGCATATTTCACATTCATATTGGGAGCAAACAGAACGTTTTGTGCTGCTGTTCGAAGGTGAGAACTCGAGTTACTAAATCGTAACATCCCCAGGCAGGATTTCCCAACAAAGCCCAGTCACCTGCCCGGCTTCTTCAGACCTAAGCTGGGGGAGACCACGGCTGAAGATTAATGCTGCGTGGAACTCTGCCTGCTGACAGGAGAAGCAAGGAGATCAGTTGGTGATAGCTCCAACACAAGCCTGTCCAGCAGGGCAGGAACCACTTGTGGACAGCCTGCTGAGGGGTCAAAGGCAAGCCTGAGGCTGCTTACAGGCTTCTTGAGGGACAGCTGTGTCCTGGCTTAGCCAAATCCCAGAAGTAGCACTGAGCCACAGACCATCTCTTGAGCAGTGCACAGAGAGCGTGGTTACCAGTCCAGCAGAGCTCATGATGTCTCCATGATGCAAGGAGACACGATGATTTTGACTGCACACCCCAGTATGTGTGATGTTAGAAGTGGCTTAACACCACAAGGTCTCCATGGGAGAGTGCCTTGGAGAGAAGAAACTTCAGCTGCTGCCTCCAAGATCTCAGGACAGGCCCTGTTTGTGTGTGGAAGTGTTTTGTTCTCAAAGGAACAAAAGTGTGTGAAGTCCTGAGACTTGAACTTCACACACCTACACCTTCTGGATCTCCTGGACCATGCAGACCCCCAACCTATCAGCCCATCTTCAGCTCATCCTCCATAAACGCATGCACCAGAGGTTTCCCCCACAGCTGCCTATAGAAGGGTTTATTCGCAGGCAGAGCTCAGGTTGCATCAGAACTTGTTGGCTTTGGGCAGGACTCTAAGGAAAGCAGGAGCAATGACCTGAGCCTTGATTTCACTACCCACAGCCCAAGAGAAGCCATGAAACCTATGTGGCTGCTCTGCTCAAGCCTTCTCTTGGGAAGCTAACACAAACCCACCTCAGGTCAGAGCCTCAAGTCTGAACTCTGCTCTGCACCATCAAATGCTCTGAAATCCCCGAGCCAGGCAGACCAGTAAAGATGTTCTGCCTTTTAAGACATCCAGTAAAAGGCTCAGATCAGATCAAAGGGCAACCACACCCCCACTGCACTGGGCAAACCACCCCAGCGGGACCAGCCTGGCTCTGTGTCCTGCAGCCACCACTTGCTCTGCTGCTCCTGGACCTGGGCTCCTGCTGGGCACCTGAGCTGCTGGTGGAGGCTGCAGTTTGTCAAGAACCTTGGTGGGCTCTCACCAAGCTGACACTGTTGGAGGAGGTTATGGTTTCATGTTGTGTTGTTTCCTGAGGCTGAACTTCATTTTTTTCCCCACCTGATGCTAATGTTGAGACACACACTTGGGGGTGAGGAGCACACAGTGGGTGAAAGCTCCGCTCCCTGGCCTGAGCACAGGTAATGGTTCCAAACAACTCTGCTCAGAGTCCTGCAGAAGTCGTTGACTCCCTTGTTCTCCACTCTGGATGGATTTCCACCTAAGCACCTAACCTAGGATTCTCTGCAGAGCCTGGGCTAACACAGCAGGAAGGAAGAGCAGCTCCAGAGCAGTTTGTTGTAGAGGCTGGAGTGCTTCAGCCTCACTTCCTCTCCTCACCAGCTATAAAAACACCGTGCTGAAGGGCACCGTTCTCACACTCTTTGAGCTAGAGCCTGGCCGTGCTGTGTTTGCAAGTTCTGCTCCATCCCACAGCCCTGCGGGACACATGCAGGGTGCCCGCACAGGAGGACAGGGGCGGGGATGGGGTGGATGGGCGTGGGGATCGGCGCGGGGATGAGTGGGACAGCGACTAGAAGAGCATCCCTGCCCTGGAAACACGGATCCCAAAATAAAGCCCCAGGATCGCAAAGCGTGCTGGCACTGCTGCCGAGTGGCCACTTACAGGCTTGCAGGGGACATCTTGTCGCGGCAGCAGAGTGAAGGGCTCGGGTTTACTACAGCCCTTCGCCGAGGAGCTGGCGTTCAACACAAACCACACCGGACGCCTGCCCCCGGGGAATTTTTCTCAAGCTTTTTGCTACCTTTCATAGTTTCCCCCTGCCCTTCTTTCCAAAATGTTTCCAGAATTCTTGTTTCCCTCTCACTGCCAAGCCAATCGGTGCCTGGTGCCTTTCCCAGCAGGAAGTCAAAGCCCCTGTTGTGGAGTCTCTTTGCCCCAGGCACTGAGTCTCAGCTCCTCAGGGGCGTGTTGGTATCAGCTTTGGTGTCAGCCTGGAGCTTGCCCTGCTCTCCCCTATCAGCAGGCTCTACCTGGAGCAGAGAAGTGATGGATAAGGGACAAGAGCCACCCTCCCTCAATGCATGGATAATCCCTACCCCCTCTCCAAGCCCCACCAAGCAGAGGCTGTGGTGGGACAGGAGCTGAGGAGAAGATGAGGGCTGGGGGACTCTGGAGGTGCTTCCCCCGCAATGGGGACCCAGCCTGGTTCTGTCTGGCAAGGGACAGTCAAGCAGTGCTATAGCTACAAAACCCTGTTCCTGCCCTGCTGCCCTCGCATCCCCTGTCACTCCCATGGGGCATGGAGCTCAAGGGCTGGAGGTTTGGCAGCTCCCAGCTGCTGCTCACTAGTTCTGTCTCTGGCTGCTCAGCCTCCAAGGCCCTGCTCAGGGAAAGGGGACACACCCCCATGGCATCTCCCCCTCCTCCTGCTCCTCTCCATTTTTCACTGTCACACTTTTGTCTCCTGGACAGGTGGTTCTGGGGAAACATCACTGCTTCCCTCACCCCCCCCCCCCCCCTCCCCGCTGAACTCTGCCCCTTGCCAGCACATCGGGGTCATATCCAGCGAGTGTCAGGAGCTGACCACAAGAGCTCTGTGGTGCACAGGGTGCCAGTGCCCTTCCTCTGGCGCTGCCCACGTTCCTGTGATGACCAAAGTCACCTTAGCAATGTCCTGCTCCAGGTTCTAAAGTGGTTTGCTCTGTGCTGTGGAGGAGGTGTCCTCACTTCGCCCAGCAGCCCGGCTCCAGCCCTGTATCACCGCAGCATCACCTCGGGCAAAACTCCTCCGCCTGACGGTGAGCTCAGACTCTCAGACTCCCACGTTACGAAACGGCCGCGCTGGCTGCCTCGCATCTGCCCTGTGGTTTTCCAAGGGCAAGTGCCGCTTACAGGAAATAAAGACACCAGCAAAACTCAGCACGCTCCTGGCAGCTCCAGGGTGGCACCTCGGCTGCAAAACCACTCCAGCACCAGCAGGCCTGGCGCTGCAATTATTCACCACTTTCTCTGCTGACACACTGGAGTCCTTCCTCTGATCACCAGTTGCTCATCTGCCTCCTTCTCCACAGCCTGAGGAAAAGACCTCTTGTTTGCCTGGAGAAGACATCTGTGCTAGCTTGTGGGATCTTCGCCAGGTCCAGGATGTTTTATGGTTACAGCACAACTTTACAGTGTGGCAGTGGACAAAGAAAAACGATGTGCGAGTGAGCAGCCTCGCTGCGGGGCGTGAGCCACCGCACACAGCTGCCCCTGGCGCTCTGATCCACGCAGGCACCCCCGTGTGGCTCTCTGATCCCAACGGCACTCCAAGAGTATTTACTGGCTGGGATTTTAGGTATCGTTTCCCTGCCTTTTTGTTCCATATGTCCAATTCTCCAGCCTTTCCTCTCCTGCTTGGCCACCCAATCTCTGCAGGCACCTCCTGCTCTCTGATCCTGACAGGAATGTGTACAGCACTCGAAGAGCCTGGAAGTTTAGATATAATTTGCCTGACTCTTTTTTTTGTGTGTGTGTGTGTTAGGTGCTCCATCCCTTCCTCTCCTCCCTGGCCAGCTGGATCCGTGCAGCCACCTCCAGCTCACGGATCCTGACAGCACTCTGTCTGGAATTCTAGGTAACATTTCCCTGAAGTTTTTATTCCCTGTATTAGAGTCTCAATCCCTTCCTCCTGTGCCCACCCAACCCTGTTTTTTTCCCACGTCGTCCCTCTCTCCGTGCTCTGCAGTGAAGCTGCTGTCCCAGAGAGGGAGCATCCTCTCTCCGGGAGGAATTTCCCGGTCTCTTCTGCTCCGAGCCTTAGGGATGCCCAAGGGAGACTGCCCTTGGGCATCTTTTCGGCCACGTCTCGGAGCCGAAGAGACCGGCCAGCCCCTCTCCCCGTTTTTCCCTCCCCGGTCCCCCCGTACCTGCCTCCGGCTGAGCTCCCGCAGCGCTCCCCGGCGAGAACCGGCCCCGCCGCCTCCTCCGCCCCAGTCCCGCCTCATCCCGCCCCTTGTCACTTCCAAACCCTCCCTCCGGCCGGACTCACTCCTGGCTGGGCCAGGTGTGGTGGAAATCCTCCTTGAATTTCTTCTCAGCGCTTTTAATTCCGTAGCAAATTGCTGCTGCTGCTCCCGCTGCTGCTGTTGCTGCTCCTACCTTGGTCCTACCAAGACCATCCGCGGCACAAACCTGCCCATTCCCAATTCACAGTGGGCTGAAGGAGATGTGGCTCCATCCCTTCCATGCTGCTGCTGAGAGAGGAGCCCAGCTCCTTGTTTTTCCCCCAAAAAAGAGAGAAAAAAAGTCTTATTAAAGTGGCACACACACGAGAAGAAGCATTTTGGGATCATAGATAGGATGTGAGCAGTCATAGAATCATGGAATCAGAGAATCATAAAATCCTGGAAATACAGACTAGTTTGGAAGGCACTGCTGGAGGACATCGAATTCCCCTTTCTGCAGTCAGCAGGGACATCTCCAACCAGAGTAGTGGCTTGGAAGGTGCAGGAAGAGTTCTAAAGCAGGAGATGGTCTTGTGCCTCTGCCCTGATCCCATGCTGCAGCGTTTTATAGTCCTCAGTCTGATTTGAGGTGTCCCAGGTGACAGGACATCACCTCACTGTTTCGGCATCATCCCACATGTCAGGCCTTTGACATGATTCAATAACTGCAGTATCCCCAAACATGTTTATTACCCTTTTTGGAGAAGATCTCACTTTTAAAAGCTCTTATCACCTTTTAAAACAAGAGGTAGAAGATCTTACAGTATTTTTATCTAGCACAGACACACTCCAGCAGCTGTGTTTACTGTCAAGCCTGCTGCCGGGCATCTTTCCTGGCACTATTTTGTACACCCGGTCTCTTTGCACTGCAGGCTACATAAGATGTTGATGCTCAAATAGAAAGGGTAGAGCTCAGCCTCAGTGGCACCAGCATCTGAGTCTGAGGTGATGGTCTCTTACTGGGAGGAATGAACTGAACTTCCATAAAATAACTGTGGAAAGGTGCTGAAGCTTCTCTGTCTGCTTCTAGGGGTGGGGGTGAGTGGCCAGGAGCCCTCAGGAGCACTCCCACCCCACCGTGCCCCAGCCTTGTCTGTGAGTTTCATGGTGTTCATCATGCAGTTTCTGGTAGATTTTATTACTTCATCTCAGCATCAAATCTCACACACTGATTCCTGGTGATCACACAATTAATCACACAATTCATTTTACTGTGAAAGTGATGAGCCCTGGAGCAGGCTGCCCAGAGAGGTTGTGGAGTCTCCTACACTGGAGAGAGCTTCCAAACCCCACCTGGCCGTTGTGATCTTGGGTGAGCTGCTGTGAG